>NW_023458556.1:103143413-103169685 GCF_013731165.1 Rhagoletis pomonella | reverse complement strand
AATAATTAAAGCTTTCAATTTAATACGTGTACATCGTTTATTAAAAATATAAATATCATATAAGTATGTGCATATTTAAATATGTCTTTATTAACCATCATGATATTAGCATAATAAAATCAGTCTTTGAAAATGAATATGTACAAAATGTGCATACTGATTTTTTTTTTAAATATTAACAAACTTTTTCATGTTAAATGATTTTTGTGTGTGTATTTTTTATTTTTAATAATTTTGTTTTAAATAGTTCCATCTACTATATAACAACAGAAACCACATGAATATAAGTTTTAAAGCTTGCACAAAATTCACAAGAATCAATCAAACTTTAAAAAATTTTCACCAAGATTTCGAACTTTTTATTCAGAATCTTTAAATGATTTTCGGGTATGCAGTTTTGTAGCCAATTAAATTTTAGTTTAATAAGATGCAGGTTTCAAGTCGCTAAAAGCTACCGTTGATTTTTTAGAATTTTTTTTTGTGGAGTGTGTTGCGCATTTTCTTCCATATAAAATGCTTGTGAACTTTGTGCTCACACGAGCGCCTTGGCATATGCAACGGATTTATGTCCATTAGTGGCAGCACAGTTAGTGAATCGCACAATCGTTACTGCAGACAACAAAAATTGTTAGCTGACAACTCGACAAGTCGCATTGTTAAAAGTTAGTAATCGCACTAATCGCAGACCGCCGCGACGCTGGGCACTTTCAAAATTGTATACTTACAAATCCGTCCATTTAACTTGCTCATGTACTACTTTACTTTTTTGTCAAATGTAACTGGGTGACCTACATATGTGCACTATTTTGCTTTATTACTCAAATTGTTAAGTTTAAAAGTTGGTCTTATTGCTCAACGAGAAATGAAATAAAGCAAATTTCTGTTATTTCACATTTAATTGGGAATTGTGTTATTTCACGTAAATATGCGCGTTTCTACAATCGGACCATGGCAACATGGGGTTTATCTATATCAAACGTTAAGCAACTTTATTTTCTTCACTTTGATAGAATAATTGGACGTCGTCCCCTTCTTTACTTGATTTTAAAAATTTACTATTCTATATGTCAAAACACGTCTTTTCTAAGCATTTCGAGTTGAAATATTCATAAAAGTAATTTTGGCCGCATAAATCGGCCAAATACCCCTATGTGGGACGCTAATTTACGCAAAATTGATACTAACACAATCCCTTAAAATAAGTAAATAATTTTGGAGAGTGGGCGTGATACCGCCCACATGTAACCGTATAAGTTTATCTCATTAAGTATAACTGAACATACTATCGAAATTGTTAGAAATAGGGATAAAACCACTCTTCCTACCATGTAACGGTAGTTTTCAGAAAGGTGAAAAATTATATTTAACACTTGCGCCGGGTATTTAATGTTCGGCTCCACCCGTCTTAGACTTTTTTACTTGTCTTTTTTTATTTTTTTCTCAAATCAAAAAAACTTCATAAGTTCTCACTCAAAAGGGTATCCATAAAAGTCAAATGAAAGAAAACATTATGATAATAAATTACCAAATAAGTGTACCGAAATAACACACTTTATATTATTTTACTATGCTTATGGTCGCCACTTCAGTACCTTCCGAAAACTTTTTTCGAAAGCTTCTCAAAAGACCAAAAAAAAGTGGGATTTGTAACTATTTAAATCAATAAATACATTTGACTGTGAGTTAATACTTAAACATTTATCGAAGCTCCGATTGTTTCATTTTCTTGTTGTATATTTTTAATTGAAAGAAACTTGATAATTTCATTCGATGAATCGAAAATATCGATGTTTTTATATGAATCGATGCTATATTTCGATGCATCAAATGGAAAAAAACATCGATGTATTTTTTTGACTTGCATCGCTGCTCAAAACCATGTAAACCAGTTTTACGCGGTTACGAGGCATCTACGCGTTTCCATGAATACCCATAAAATGTCTAAGTATTGTCGCAGAAATTTTAAATATAATGATACACAGTTTGTAAAATTGTAAAACTTATTGTTAGTTTCGAAATAAAGATTCAATAAATACATACAGATGCAAGAATGATAGAATACAAGATTGCGCCGTCCTGGCGGCGATGACATTTGTGTACCACAAGTAAACAAAGCCGAATTGGATGTTAAAGGTAAATGTCAGAAAAGCTAAGTTTCTTAATATTCAATTTTTCGACAGTGAACGTGTTTTAATTGTGCTAAATTGTAAAAATATATAATTTACAATAAGAATTAGTAAGGAAAATGTGAAAATATGGTGATTTTTGTGTAAGTATTAGTGCATTTAAAGTTTCTGAGGCGAGGCGTCGTTTACTTGTAGACCAGAAATGCCAAAATCGGCAAAACCAAAGTAGCGGTATGTCGGACGGCGCCACCTTCGTTCGCTGCATCGTAATACATATCGCCTAAATCGCCGTTGTGGCAAAAATGAGATTTGACAACCCCGAACTCCATGCATCGAGATTTATGCATAAAAATCGTAAAATCGTTATTAAAACAACCGATTTTTAAAGTAATAGCCAGAGAAAATACCGCCTATCAAGGCAATGCCTGCAAAAAAAAAAGTTTTTTCGCTCTCCTGTAAAATTTGTGTGCCGTAAGATAGGCGGTTTTGCAATTGGTCGATGGGCGGTTTTGCAACAACATCAACGATATGTATATAAAAAAAAAAACAAGAAAAAGTATATTCAATATCTCTGATAAAACCGCACAAAAGGAAAACACAAAACAATTCCTTTCAAGCATTTTAGATCTAACTATTTGTAGAATGATTTGATAAATTAAGTAACCATTTCTTGTGATTTTGCGTGAGTTAAGTCTAGCTAAATCAGTTATACTAAAGTATGTGAGATTCACGACATATTCGTATAAATTTTCAGAACAATGATACCGGATGAAAATTTAATATGGTGCCCAGAACAATTGATGACAGCCATATTAGCACATGTTCATTATCTGCCCTCTCATTGGAAACACAAGGCCCATACTGCTGCTGTGAGAAAAGAATTTGAAAATTTGTTCCAATTCAAGGCGGTAAATTGTTATATGTTAATATTTCGAAAATGATTTCTCAATATTTTAATATCAAACACACTTTTAGGGATATCTGCTGAACGAAATTTTTAGCCCTCTTATGACACCATTCATTTTGATGTTTGTATTCCGACCAAGAGCTTTGGAGCTGGTGAAATTCTTTAGAAGTTTTACAGTCAGTGTAAAAGGTGTTGGAAACGTGTGCTCATTTGCTCAAATGGATGTGCGAAAACACGGTAGTCCAGATTGGCAGCTTCCTAAACCTAACACAAAACAAAAACGAAAACTGGATGAACAAGACAGAACTGCCAAGAATGAAGTTGACAATGGAAAAATTGAACTTTCATTAATTCGGTTTACTTTGACCAATCCGGAATGGAAAGTTCCACCCGATGCTGTTAATTTTTTAAATGAAATCAGAGAACATGCTGCGGAGGACCTGCGAAACGCTATGGAAAACGAAACGGAAAGCAAGCCCAACCCCATAACGGAAAGTTTAATTTCGTTTGGGACAATTGATGCTGAGGTATTTATACAATACAAATAGTAAATATTCTGGAAGTAAGATTTTATGTATATACATTTTTTAATAAGTGACCATTTTGGAAGAAAGCCTTTGATTTGAGCATAATTTTGTAGTTTTGTGGGCCGTAGGTCAACTTAATTAATTAATTAGGAAAGCTAGATACATAGTAAACACTTTTTTTGATTCAAAACATAATTGCTCGCCCATGATGATTTTTAAGCCGGAAACGCAGTTTCTACACACAACGCGTCAGATAAGTTTTCATGTTTTATCGACACCGAAATATTCATAAATTGTTAATTTAATGTAAATATACAGAAAATCTTTGACTTAAACTAAAATGTAACTGAGGAGCTCCGTAACATATTGCAATAATTCCACTTAAAAAGTTTCTTAAACAATTATGAAATAAAAATCACCGCCAAATAGATACCTATTTCTTTATAACACCTATGGTATTTAAGAAGAATAAATTGAATAAAAACCGGAACTTTTAGTCGCTAATTTTTAAGCGAGCGGCTCATTTTAATCTTCTGACATATCAGTCGCTTAGAACTCCAAATAACCATTTAATCTATGGTACTATAATGGTGGTATTAGGGCTGTGCGACTATTCGATTGCTCGAGTAAATTGATTAATCAGTTATTCGGTTAATCAATTACTCGAGTAATCAAGATTTTGATTACTCAAAATGATGATTAATCGAGTTACTTAAAATATGATTACTCAAAAAAATTAATTTTGCTCGTTAAAAGAGTTTGCTTTGGAAAATGCTAATTTTTTTTTTTACAATCTGTATATGAAAAAAATATCTCAATTTCTCAAGGAACTTCAACTACTTTATATGTAAAGAGTACTTTGAAATGTTGATTACTCATTTTACTCATAGTGTTGATTAATCATAAAGCAAATTACTCAAATATTTTTGTTTTTGGCTGATCAAAATCTTGTTTACTCGAGTAACTGAACTTTTGAGTAATCATAATTTCCAATTAATCGAATAATTGATTAAGTAAGATTAATTAAAATTTTGAATAATCAATTAATCGCACAGCCCTAGGTGGTATAGTATAGTAAAGCATAGTTCACTCAAAATCGGTACGCATGAAATGGGTTATATCTTTTTGATAGATTTTCAGAAAATAATATTTAATATATTAAAATAAAGGGAAAACATTCCGTTATCGATACATGTTAGCGAAAGTTTCATATTTTGCTTGGATAAATAAATAAGAGACAATTTCTTTGATGATGATACAATTTTTCTGAACACCCGTTCTAGAGACTTGTGTAGTCAACTTGCTCTACTAAACTATCTTTAGTTTTGGTTTTTCCACAGCTTGCACATCTCTACTAATTCTGTTTTAAATAAATACGATGTATTTTTCGATTTGACTTAGATAGGTCATATTCGTAAATTGATGACTTCCAGAACTTAATTCACATCATTGGCTTCAAACCGATTTAAAGTTACCTGTGAATAATTAGTTTTCATAAAAACCAACCAACACTTAACAAAAGGTCTAAAGTAAATGATACAATGAAATAACACTTTACGCAAGCGCTCCTTCCAGCATATTTCTGGGGTCATATGACCCATTGTGGAGTCTGATCGAGTTTTAATGAGACTGCCTCGATTCTCTTGTCATTTCATAGCCCTTTGACAGCTGTGTCAACTTTTATAGATTTAGTTGTAAAAGGATATCACCCTGTTTCTTTTTAGCTTAAAACTTTTAACGTGGGAGTTAACCGAAGTCCAGTTTTAAACATGTTTTATTAGTCATTATTATAAAATGCCACATTTGGTGAGAACATTGGGGTAAAGTAAACGGGTGCGGTTTTTGTTATAAAATGTATTTAATCTAACAGAATTTTATATATTATAACTCGATAAGGTTTAAGTCTTGCCATAGCTTGCATTCGCTGAACTGGGGATAATCGTTTTCCAATTCTCTCGCGCGATCTTCTTCTGATAAGCCGTTTTTTTCCTAATTGAGGTAAAGATCCGTATCCTTAAGCTGGCACGAAATGATGTCTTTTAATGATTAGGTTACCCCGTTAGTTTAAGCAGAAGGAATCTATTCATTGATTTTTGGGGGATAATTATAAGTTTTTGGTATATTTAATTTTAATTTGATTTTTGATCTCGAAAATGTCGGATTTTCAACGAATTTGTTCAACATTATTTTTTGAGCAGCAACTTCCAACGCAAATAAAACTGTCAAATAAAAAGCCAGTACTATGAAATTTATACCTCATAATGGTAGATCTGTTGTCTAACGATCTGCATTGCAACTTTTTAATACATTCCAACAATTGCTGTACAGAATTTGCTGGAGCGATGCTTTATATACATAGCTGAATATAGACTTTAATATGTGGGTAAGGCTTCCTCAAGTGGGCCCTTTACCAAGATTAATATTTATCAATGATATTCAGGCAGCACCGAGTTTTGTAGTCGAAAATTACACTGTGTACAGTGCACTGTGTGCCAGCGCACCCTGGCAAATAAAAATTCATTCCGACCAAAGTATATCGAAATGCACGAAATGTTTATTACAGAAGTTGCTGCTAAAAATTTTCGTCCACGAAGCGCAGAAACTGCTTAAATGTTCAATTTTTCATAAAAAAGTATTGAAAAGCAAAACAAAAATTATTTTTTGTAACGCAAATAATTTCATTGTATAGTTTAATGTTTTTTAAATCTGAACCCAAAAAAAATGTTCATTCGGACAATAAACACTGCAAAATTTTTCAATTGTTGATTAAAAAGAAACTATTTGGAATCTTTCAACAAAACTTACACAGTGTACTTTTTGAATACAAAACTCGGCGCTGCCTGAAATCATTGAAAAATATTAACATTGGTAAATTCGGGGCACACTTGAGGAAGCCTTACCCATGTAGTAATATATTCCATCAAAAACCTAAAAAAAAATTAAGGTATTAATGGGTGTTGTTATGAAACTCCTAGTATATTGTCAGTACTATGCGTCCTTGTTCTTACAATATTTCATATTATTATTAACAAAATTATGTTTAAAATCCAAAATAAATTACGGAATATTACATAAGCATACAAAATCAGCTGTTAAAAAATACTTAGTTCTGGAGAATAAATCGTAGTTAGGTCGTACGCTATATGTATGCTGAAGGCTTATTTTAAAACTTTACTTTTGCAGTACTCTTCGTTGGCAAGTTCTGTGTTTCATGCTCATAATGTCCAAAGGGCTGAATTATTGACATCTTCGATAAAGCATTATTTTAAACCGGATAAATCGCAATACAAAAAACTGCATGCCACACAAAATATTCCTCAAACCAGTGGCTTTGAGCAAATGCTCCAGCAAAGCCTTGGCGAGCAAGAAGCAAATATGCTGCGGTTGCAGACTTCGTGTCTTAGTTCGTTAGAAAATATGCGTAAATTGCGTATTAGCAAGGTAGAGGGACGTTTGCAAGGACCATCAGAAGCACTGTTATATAAGTAAGTTAAAATATAGTGAAATAAGGCTCATACAGTGTCGTAAAAAATAGCACAACATTTTGGCCTGTTTTGACTTTTTCCTTTTGTTTGTTAAATATTCATTAATTTTTTATAAAAGTATAACAAAACTCCCCTTGTGTGACAACATCAAGGCACACGCCACAAATCGGAGGTGAAACTCGGCCAAACACTAACATATTGTGTAAGCGTCAATCTATTATTATCATTAAAACAAAACCCATATAAATAAAAACTCCAAACTTTGTACAAAATTTAAAAAATTCAACAAATTTCAAATCTTTTTAGTCAGAATTCTAGAATAATTTTTGGTAGGCAGTTTTATAGGCCACTTTAATGGCAAATGCTCATTTTCCCCGAACCGGTTCTCTTTTCGTTCCCGTGTATTCACTATGAGCGGATGAAAAATTTTCTGCTGAATTTTTTTCGGGCGAAACTCATGATAAGGAAGTATTTCTCATAATTTTTCTTGACAACTTTAAACTAATCTTATATGGTTAAAAAAAAGCACAACAGCTTCAGCAATTATTAAAAATCAATGCGAATTCCTAAGGGGCCCATTCAAGTATGTATTGCGTAAGCTAATTTTCAGTCATTTTTAACCGCTCCCTCCGTCTTGTCAGCAAAAATAAGCAAAGTTCGTACCACCCCTCTCATATGCTTATATAACATTTTTTTCTTTTTTTAAACCTGTTAATGTTTATTTGTTGGTAGTCATGAAATTCACGTGCAAGTGCATCCTAAATAATTTAACGTACATTTGATATTTGTATAAATTAGTATACTAAATTTATTAGAAATATCAGAAAAATAAATTAATATGTAAATATTAATAGCGCAGTCATCATCCAGACCCCCTGTCTCTTGCTATTAAAAATAAACAAACCAAACCGCCCCCTATTGTTGGTTACTTAATACTTCAATGGCCTCTAGTCAACTCAAACTTGCCTTTATTGTACAAAAATTGTAATTTAAAAAGTTTGCATTTTTGGTGAAAATTAGTTGAATTTTTGTGAAAAGTTTGTAATGTGGATTTATATGTATATGTATAAACAGCTATACTTTTGTGAAAAATTAAGAGAAATTAAACAAAAAAAATAGTAAAATTTGGTCAAAATGTAGCAGGCTTATTTAGTTGGCACCAGAGTATATATGTAACATTAATTAAACAATTTTTATTCTTTCCCTTACAGCTTATATGGAATCGATACTAAAGTTTCGAATCCCATTGACATCACAGTGGCAGATATGTGCCTAAGCACTCTATACTTGCACGAAATACATAAAAAAAATGTAAGCTCAAAAATACTTACTATGCACATTGTTAATGAAATGCAGAAAGACCCCAACTGACATTTTTCTGAAATCGGTTCTTTTACGTTTTAAGGTGCACTATATTAAGGCGCATCTTCCTTAAAAATTTTAGAACCTTGGATTAGAAATTAACTATCTTATGTTATATACATATTGAAGAGTACGTAGTTTACGTTCTCTCATTACCGTTTCTTGTTTCTCTTGTAAAAACAAAACATGTGTGTAGTGCACACCGTGTAGAAGTGAAACCTTCATAAAATTAAATTACAAGAGAACGAGACGAATGCGTTTGTTTGTTGTAATATTGGTACGAAGTTGATAAGTTCTTATAATTTTTCGTTTTCAATTTTTTTATTTTATTATTATTTAGACTCATGTTCAAATTTCTACACAAGAGACGAATGGCTTATGGTGACTAAAATATGAAATAAATGCTTTAGTTGAGATGACATTAATGTATCTTTGAATCACAGTATCAATGATTGTTTTCGATCGTGTTGTCAATTCGGTGTGACTGCAGGACAATTTTAAATTTAATTTGATGCCGAGGAACTCAATCGGGAGCGCTGAATCCAACGCATAATTCACATTAAAATCCCTACTTAAAATCATCGGAATTTTATTGTAGCCTTTTTTAAGGATTTGTGATACTTCTGGTGTATATTTTATTAAACTGTCATGGATGAATTCAATAATTTTATTTACTGGTTGATTGGGAGAAATATAAATTGCCACAAATATAACTGTTCTCTCATGGTCCAGTCTGCTTCCACAAGCACATATTTCTCACACCTTAGAAATTTGAACAGACATTGATTGATTGTTGTGCATTGAGTTCTATTTGTGCAGTAACAATACGATAATATGTGTTGTGGTAGATTACAAGTCTAAAGTGTTCTCATTATCCAACCCCATCTCTGAAAGAATAAGAAAATTCGACGACGATGATAAAATCATAAAGTTCTTTTTCAATTGTTTCAAGTCGAATCAGATGCAGCTAAGGCATCAAATCCCGGACCATTTTGTGATTCCCGGGATTTCGGGATCTTAAATTGGTAATCCCGGGATATT
The DNA here is from genome assembly GCF_013731165.1 of Rhagoletis pomonella. NCBI lineage: Eukaryota > Metazoa > Arthropoda > Insecta > Diptera > Tephritidae > Rhagoletis > Rhagoletis pomonella. Next base: position 103,160,237 of record NW_023458556.1, on the reverse strand, counting down.
TCGGGATATTATTACCATTAATTAAAATATGCTAACAAACTAGTTTTACAGTTTTTCTTTAGTGCGAATACTAGAAAGGAAAATAAGTCTGTGTTTTTAAGAAAAGAAATATAAATATCTTTAGTTTATATCAGTTTAAAAAGCTAATTACTAACTGAATAAACTAAAAACTACGAAATTGAAATTCATTCATATTGCAGTCGAAGTCGTTTTAACAGTTAAACTTGTTTAAGTTTATTTGCATAGTAAAGACCAGTAAATTTGGGATTTAAAATTACACCATCCTAATCCTTGTTAAATTCTTTATAAAAAACATGTTCCATAAATTGGGAGTTTTTTAAGAACTATTTTTAAAATATTTTTTTTTATGACGAGGTGGTTTATTTTGCGAGAGTCAACAATGAAGCCTCTACGATGAACAGAACCCGAGATATAACAATTTGAATAAGTACATGATTATTTAGTCAGAATCACGAAAAAATCCAACTTTGATAGATCATATATCCGAAGAAAAAAGGATAAATGTGAAGCCAATCGAAATTGTGACACCAAATTTGGAGTCCGGTATGAAAAAGAATGCCTCATATGTATGTTATATATATTATAACATAGAATAAGAGTAGTATTAGAATTGTAATATATTATTTGATTATTTGTAGGGTTGCATTTTATAATTCTTTTATGCCATTACAGTGTCTGAATGTCGTTTTATTTTAATTTGTTAGTTGCCCTCGGGATCCCGGGATTTCGGGACTTCGAAAAGGGCTCGGGACTCCCGGGATTCGGGATCCCGAATCCCGGTACTAGATGCCTTAGATGCTGCCTTTCTAATTCAGCTTGCAACTCAATTGAGTAGTAAACTTGCAAACAGCGTTATGTGATTTTATAATAAAAAGCCACAAATTTGAAAAAACGACTACGACAACAAGTAACATTTAAATTGAATCATTTTTATTTTTACCTGAAAATTTGGATAAATAAGAGCCTTATAAAATTATAACATAACATACCATGACATAAGATAACATTAACAGTCTACACGACCTAAAGCAGTTTTCTAGGTTCGTCAGAAGATGGATACTTTTGAAAGTTTATAAATAAGCATGATAGCGACTTTTGGAAGAAGAGTTAACATTTTATGCTATTTTTTCAGAATATAAAAAGATTTTGCACTGTGTTGTTAGTGAGCATGAAACTACTTTAAATACTGGTACGTAATCCACCAAAAACTAAAAATCGAAAAAATTGTACATAGCGCACTTTGCAAGTGGACTACTCAATTGTGGATACTGTTGCTCTCCGACCATGATACAATTTTCTATATTATTATTATAATTTTGTTTTAACGAGATGTAACCCTCTAATCGATGTCACTCATGATAATGCGACGTACAGGAGCTGTTGAGCGTATACGAGGTCATCTCCTTGGGACTTATAAATCGTTATCGCACACGCAGAGTTCAGAGGAAAATGATCACCCTTTACCATTACTGTTTTATCAGGTACTAATGCTATAGAGCAGAGGTGAACCCGATCGAAAAAGATTGCTCTGTCTAAAGTTCTGTATTTGCGTCCTTGCCCACCGATGTAACAATTGTCCCGGTAAAGAAAGAATGAAATAACTTTTTATTAATTTTAACCAAGGCATTTTAACTTTAATAATAATTGCTCGCTGGATTAAGGCGCCTTTACACGGGTCGATTTTCTAGTAGATTTTTGTCGTTCAAACAAAATCGACCCGTGTAAATGACATCTCAACCGTAAAATGTAAATGCTTTTTTAGTCCCAAAATACAGTGATAAGAGGAGAAATGAATTGTTTTTTATATAGATAAGAAATGCACATCTACTACGAAAACTTGATTTTGACTCTCATTTTTGCAGTCCGAACCCAGCAAAGAGCGCTCGATAAAGGTCAGCTAGTGATCAGTATTGTCAAGTTTTTTATTTAAAAAAGCACCAAAACACTGAAAATAGCGCAGTTTTCCCAAAAATGAACACCAAATTTGTGTTGCTGTGTTTAAGAGTATTTTTGCATATAAAGCTGTATGTTCAAATATTTTAAGTAATCACGCAATGTCACTTGTAAATATTTTCCACTATGCGCAGTTAATTAATCTAATTTGCAAAATGTTTTTCTATTCGTAAAACAATTTGCAAAACTTTACTAGGTTTCTCTAGCGGCTTTATTTTCATGCAATTGCTTACTTTTGTACAAATGCGCACACCCAGCTAATTAGCAGAATATTCTATGAATTCCGTGATAGACACTGTGTGAAAGTATTGCGTTTGGATTATCTGGGAGTATATTATCCAGAGGAGAAGCTCGGCCAAACACTAACATATGTGTAAGTCAACGGATAAAGTTTTCCGTACGTTTGGAATGAATAAATGAATGAACAAAATAAATACAATGTCACCATAGAATCACGTTTTTATTATAAAATTGCCTTGAAAAGGGCACCAAAGAACGAAACAAGCGCTAAACTAAAAACTTTTCGCGTTTTAATTCCCTAAACGCACTTAATTTATTGCGAAAGGCACACAGTTGGCAACAGTTATAGCGATGCTAAATTTGCTCACATCCAAGCATGGACAGAGAGTGAGCGCCTGCTTAAAGAGCGTAAGCATTACTTGCGTATACATGCGAGAGCGTAACAAAGTGAACGCCAAATCATTCAAACGTAATTGGCACACTAACACAGGGGTCCCCAAATTTTTTTCACCTTGGCACCCTTGTTGTGCCAAAAAAATTTCGCGGCACCCCTACTCTTCAAATGTCTACAAAAACAAGAAAACACATTGCAAAACTTATGCTCCTTTAGCTTTTATGTAAGGACTGAAATTGTTTTGATGATTTCATTATTCCTTTAAGTTTATTGGGAGCTTTGGTAATTTTACCCTGAAATCATTTGACGCTGAAAACTTGCTGGTGTATTTGTTTTTGACCGACTTCACAAAAAGGGGAAGGTTATCAATTCGTCGGAATAGTTTTTTATTATGTTTTTTTTTTTTTAATGTACATATGTTACCGCATAACTTTGGACCACGTTAACCGATTACTATAATTCTTTATTTAAAGGAAAAGTGATACCTCACAGGCGATCCCATTCTAATTCGGTTTAAATCTGATCATTGGATCATGAATAGATTAACGATAATCTTAAATTTGTATATCGGAATTTAAGTCGGTTTGATCTTTGCTTAAAAATTACTTGTTTATGTAAGCATTTGTTGAAAATGCAGTCTAACAGAAATGTAAAAGTAAGGCCCCTATTATGAGTTGCATTCGATCTTCGAATGTGGTCGAAAGTGCTGATCGTACGAACACTCATTCGATAAAGAATAGCGCTTGTTCACAATAATATATTTTTCACCGCTGAGAAACTTTGTTTACAAATTGAGCAAACTAAATAGTGTGCTTATACATATGTACATATGTAAGTTTGTGCAAATTTAAATGAAATAAAAACGAAAGCGAGTTTATAAAAGAGTGGTAAAAATGAGTACAACGGAGTTCTGGTTCAATGAATCGTCAGAGGATAGGAGCTTGGTAAACTGGCCAGGAGTAGAAAATGTTAAAGCGGGTTTAAGTGTAGTCTTTCGAATATATTTTGGCATAAAATATACTTAAGAAATTTTTAAAAACTTCCGACTCTCTAAAGAGGCGTTTGTGAGCGCACACTTGCTCCATTTCAAACCATCGTTCTGTACAAATTTCTCGATAGCTTTAAAAATTTCGTCGGTAATGGTGTAAGTCTCAAGTACCTCGCTCATCAAAAGTTCTTCTTCGATTTGCATTGCGAATGGGTACCTCGAGAAGACTGCCTCTAAAATCGTGTTGATTCGCTCCTTCACAGTGTGATTGTGTAGTGACTACACTGTAGTCCAAAGAATAAAGCTGAAATTAGCCAAGAACGTAAACCTACCGGTACGTAAACCCGAGTCAGCTGACACGATCTGTCTTACCAGAGCGCCATGTAAATGAAAACTCAGCACCGCAGAATTTTTCTGTAGTTGTAGCCCGTAGCACAGAAATCTGCGGAATTTAGATTTTTCCATGTCAGCTGATTTCTTCCTTCTATAGATGGTTGCCACTTCGTCAGTTTTGGAGATGGTAAAAAAGTTATTATTTCCTATTCATAATACGTTTAAAATATTTTCAATTTACTATTGAATAAGGTTTTTTGTTGAAAACTAAGTAGTCTATATTTAGCTACGATCTACGAAAAATTGTAGTTGAAAAGGTAAGTTTATGAAAAGGCATTGATGGGTGGCAACACTGTAGTAAGCAACACTGAGGGCTCCAGTAATCGCCAAAATTCTTCGTATACGGACTGCGTTTTAGTATACGTTCTGCGTTCTTGACTAATTTCAGCTTAAGTAATATATACACGTGCGCGAAGCTGCTGCGCTAGTTACAAGAACAGCCCAGCCAGCAAAAAATCCGAAAACGGAAAGAAAAGTGGATGAAACGCAGATTAGGTCTACAAAAGTACCGAAAGTGGTTGTGAAAAGGGTACGTTTTCGGCTATTTTTCTGAAAATTTTCTGATCAAATTTTACCCCAGGGTGCCGCGTCACCCACTTTGGGAAAGCCTGCACTAACACAATCACACTTTCAGCTCGCGTTTACTTGTGGTAGTGATCACATCTGCTCATATACACTCCTCGTCATTTGAATTGGACACCCTTTCAATCCTTAGTATTTACAGTTTTCCTTTTGTTTGTTCCATATAATTTTTTTTTTAAATATACCATATTCCACGGGTAAATGCAATTTTAAATTTTTTTACAAATTAAAACTTAAAAGAAAATTTCTTTTCCATTTCTTGGGTAGCATTTTATATGATTTTTTCGTTTTTCTTGAGAGCTGGAAACAGTTCTTAAAAAAGGTCAACATAGGAGTGTGCCATCCTAATGACCTGCAGTGAATAAGTTAATAATATTTTTAGAAAAATTTCGAATATGCAGTTTTATAGCCCATTCAATTATAGTGTAATAAAGTGCAAGTTTCAAGTGACTCTAAAATAGCCCAGATTTTTGAAATTTTTTTATTTTTTATTGACGGTGCTGCGCATTTTATTCCATATAAAAATTTTGTCGCGCATACTTTGTATGAGAGAAAATGCGCAGCACCATCACCAAAAAAATTGTCAAAAATCACCGCTATTTTACAGACAATTGAAACTTGCACTTTATTGTACCCCTTTGTTGACATTTTTTAACTCTGTATAGTTTTAAAATCGGATGTAATGAATATTAAATAAACAAAATTAAAAATGTGTGCAGTGGCTCTCATTGGTATACGTGTATTAGTAAGATTCGTTGCCACCTTCATGTTTGCCCATGATTTTCCCCTGATCCAGCCCGCGAAATGGGCTCGCTGGCCCGTACGTGCAAAAAAGCCCATACGGGCTGCGATATATTGTTACCACCAGTGGAGAAAGGTTGTACTTTTGTAATGATGCCGCTGCTTTTCTTCTGATTTTTTACCAATTTTGGGAGAATTAGAAAATTCCGGCCATAAACGAGCACACAACACACAAACTTGTATCAGCTTATTGGCTACCCTGCGGAAATTGTTGGACCATGTGGTCCATTTGTGCCATATTGGAGTACATACTTACGAAAGGCTCCTCGGTAATGCAGTAGCGCAGTGATCGGACTTCTACCACATTGTGGTAGATCTGCCACTTTTTTGAGCATCTACCACACAAGGTCTGAAATCTACCACATATTCGCGTTTTTGAGTATCTAGTTTTATATTTGCTCGACATAATTTTTTTTAGTTTAAGAGCAAAAACTGTCCAACACTATACGGTACAAGAATGATACAATACAAGATTCCGAATTCGCGGCGGCGATGAAATTTCTCAAGTAAAAGTAAACAAAGCGGAATGGGAGGATAAAATAAACTGTAAAATAGTAAATTTTCTCAATAACGAGGTTTTGTTATGTTAAATTGCAAAATATATGAATTATAAAAAGAATTATTAGCGAAAATTTAAAAAAACGGCGCTTTTTGTGAAAGTATTAGCAAATTTCAGTGCATCTAAAGTTTCTGAGGCATTGTTTACTTTTACTTGAGAAATGTTAAAATCGGCAAATCCCAAGTAGCGGTTTAAAAGCGAAGAAAACAAAAACAAAATCACTTCAATTTGACTTCGATACTTCGCTTGAATTCTATGAGCAGACATAACTACACACTTACAGGCCTATTCTGCGTTGGTAACAAAATTTTGTTACCGGTTAGTAAAGTTACTGTCCATTTTTAAACCCCTGTTACAGGCCTATTCTGCTTGTTACCAAACATATTGACTCCGGAAAATTGTTTTATCAAAAAATAACACCACTTGTAACCGCAATTCTAAGCACCGTGGTAACAACTTAATCTATTCAGCTACGAAGTTTTGTATAAATTCTGGTGTTGCATACTTCAGGGGGCAATATTTTGTTACCTGTTTATATCTCGTTAACTCTGTTTATATCTCATAATAAAATTTACCAGTGGGCAGAATGCAAATAGGGTCTAAAAATTACCAGAAACTTTATTTATCGGTAACAAAATTTTTGTTACCATCGCAGAATAGACATGTGAAGGCAAATAACATACAAATGCGTATTGTTTTTGCTGTTGTTGTCACGTTTTTCGATTCATCGAGTTTCAAGTCACACCCTCCGCTAAATAAGTTTTCACTTCAAAAATTGGAAATGTTAGTCAGATTCTCTACATGCAGTTTATTTAGAAAATTGTGTTAACTCTTAACAAGATAAAAAAAACATAAACTAAAATAGATTGGAAAGCAAGAAAAATTTATCGCAAATATAAAAATAAATGATTTGCAGCCGAATTCAGAAAAGTTCATGAAATTATCTCTAATGATCCATTATCTAATTGCGATGAACTTCGTTTATTAATGATTTCTCCCATTTATTATTTAAAATATTATATATGCACATTTCAATGTTAGCGTGAATGTGATCTTGTTATTTTGACACACCCAAGGTAGCGTAAAAGTTGTCGATATTCTTTGGCTTTAATTTTTAATGAGTGAACAACTTTGGTTCTGCTTTTGGATTGGGTTTATTTGGTGTGTTCATTTTTTTCCTTTAAGCCGAAAAAGTAATATCAGCCAGGCCGCCGCGGAATTGATGACCATACGGGCCTGTTTCATGGCATTTTCTTTTTTTTCTGCTCTCTTGAGCGTGCAAGTTGGCGATATTCTTTGGCTTTAATTTTTAATGAGTGAACAACTTTGGTTCTGCGTTTGGGTTGTGTTTATTTGGTGTGTACCTACATTTTTTTCCTTTAAGCCTAAAAACTAATATCAGCTAAGTGGCCGCCGCGGAATTGATGGCCATACGGGCCGATTTCATGGCATTTTCTTTTTTTCTGCTCTCTTGAGGAGTTTAGCTGGCGATTCAGGTCTTGTTGAAGTGTATTTTGTATCTGTTTATTTCTGGAATGTGAGAGCAGTACTGACATTTTCCGTCATTTGGAAATATTATAGCATCTTCCGATAGGGTAATAACTACCCTGCAGGAAATGGGACTAGTTTGTAGCTAACTATTAACTAACTAGCAGTCGACTAGTGGTAACTATTTATATACTATTTCTTTTGGCTATAACTAACTACTTTTGAAGGGTATTAGATGTCAAAAAAAATCAACACGGTGATGAAGGAGGCCAAGCTCAAGGCGTATATCAAATTTCGTCGAGATCGGTCAAGTAGTTTTTGAGATACGCATATATGATATACATATGTGGGTGGTGCCACGCCCACTTTCCTAAAATGTTATGAAAAATAAATTTTTTGCTTAAGAGCCATTGTATATAGCATTGACACATTAAGTTAAACTTTTGGCAATTAAAATTAATCTTTTGGCAAATAAATTTAATCTTTTGGCTAATAAATTTAATCTTTTGACAAATAAAATAATCTTTTGGCAAATAAATTTAATCTTTTGGCAAATAAATTTAACCTTTTGGCATATAAAATTAATCTTTTGGCAAATAAAATTAAACTCTACTATAGTACTAAACAGTGTTTGAAAAAGTAAAAAATACACTAAAAAACTGCTGTTGCTGTGCTAGGAAAGAATTTTTTTTTACTTTTGACGCTTAGCTTTACTGCGCCAATATCAAGAGTTAACCTCCAGGATAGCTGAAAAGTGTTTTTTGGTTTTTCTGTTCAGTTGATTTGACTGCTCACTTTCAAACAGTTCTGTAACAACATGATCTCAAACATTCGTTAAACTATCTGGCGCATTTTATTTCAACCAAACCACGCATTATGGCCAAATGGGATAAAAAAAACCGAAAATGCTACAAATCTTGAACTCCCTTAATATATTTTCAAACGTAGGTACAAAAAACATTTATTTATGTGCATACGCACATATGTACATTAGGGTGCTCATCGAAAATGTTTTTTTTTGGAAATTTCAAGACCCTACCCCCTAATTTTATTTTAAATATTGATGAACTCCTTAGCCACACTGCTCAAAAAATCTGCACGTCCGGTACATACACACATACATATAAATTCAAGGCCGTATTTCTGCTTAAATTGCCTAACTTCGATAATTTTTATGCAATTACATTTAATGAGGTATCAATTTATTCGAAAATAAATGTTCTTGTAGATAAGTCAAACATATTTGGCAACTTCCATAGAAGTTTTTGAAATTAGCGATGATCAAAGTTCAAAAAATGGAGAAAAATAGGGGCTCATTAAAATTTAACCAATGAAAACTCCCACCAAGCTAAGTCTATCAATATATTATTATACATCATTTAAAAGCTCTATAAATCCTCTTTTCACTTGTTCGATTTTTAAAATCGGATGGAAGATAGTCAAGCTAGTAATAGATAAATGCATCAAGTACGAAAATAACGATTTTTTGGTATAAAAAATGGATTGTTCAGGAGCTATATGGGCCCTATTGTCATGTTGTACTCGACCATATCTACAACCTACACTAGGTTTTGTTTCGGGTGTATTTCGTGACTTTTTTTTGTAGCACCGTGTAATTTTTGTGTGGGACACATATAGTGCGGAACCGCACCTTTCTAGTTCTTGCGGTGCCTCGTTTCCGTAAACGTAATTATGTCCCGGGACCCTAATTAGGGTAATTTCGTATTGACCAGAGAGCAGCTGTCTCCTACAGTCCTTCACAAGAGAGTGCCTTATACTAGGTTTACATATAAGTAGATTATCCTCATTTTCGAGCTTAACTCCCTAATCTGTAATTAGAAAAGAGATTAGCCATACAAAATCCGTCTCTCGTTAATCTGTAATTTTAAATAATCTGATTAAACCGATAACTTTTCGGTGTCCAACCTAGTTTTATCGATTATTTTTGCGAAGAAGAGGAGAAATGCCAAATGAAAAAGTAAACAAATATGCCGTGCGCAGCAGAGGAAAGCTTTTAACTGCCATTCACCAGGGAGTGGCTAGAAGTGATTATTGTGCGTACGGTTCAAATCGCAGCTCACGTCCGGATATTTATAACCACGTAACCTCTGGGTAGCAACCAAACACCCATTTGGGAACGAGCTAAAGTGAGAAGGCGTAAAACTTCGCTTGCGCTGGGTTTGGGTCCCGCCACGTTAAAACCCTGCCCAATGAAACGCCCTTTTTTGATGACGACCACGGCAAACGTATAAAGGACTATGATTTGAGGGTATGCACCTGGAATATCCAAATCCTCAATGGGGAAGGTGCCTCTGCCCGACTGGTTGATGTCCTCGGGAAGACAAAGGCTGAAATAACCGCCATCCCAGAAATGCGACGGACGGGGCAAGGTAAGGTAAGCGTGAATCCTTGCAACGTCTACTACAGTTGCCACGTAAATGAGCGCAAATTCGGTGTTGAATTCGTGGTAGGAGAGAGACCCCGTCGCCGAGTACTGGCGTTCACGCCGGTGGACGAACGTCCACAATCCGCATCAAAGCGAGATTCTTGAATATCTCGCTCATTTGCGCCCATGCCCCGACGGAAGAGAAGGACGAGGATCTCTTCTATGAGCGCTTGGAGCGTACCCCTGACACGATATCAAAAGTTGGGCAAGGAAGGGATTTTTAGCGCCACTGTCGGACAATTCTGCCTCCACGACGAAACGTCCGATAACGGACTGAGGCTGATCGACTTTCCGGGCCCGAAACATGGTAATATGTAGTACTAGGTTCCAGCATAAGAAGATCTACCAAGCTGGCACCACGTATGTACACTCCGAGGGCCAAACATCGACTCGGACCACTATATTGTTGCAGCCAAGACACGCACCCGCCTCTGTGCACCAAAAAAGGTGCGACCAACAATGCAAGGAAAGCTTAACGTCGAAATGGTGCAATCACAACAGACGGCCAATTTATTCGCCACTCGACTCACACACCTGCTCTCTGAGAGCACTCTTCAACAATCCGACGAACGCGTGCAATGGAACCACATTTCCCAATCATTAAGTATCGCCGCCGAAGATGTAGTGGGATTTCAGCGAGCACGAAAGAACAACTGGTACGATGGGGAATGTCAAGAAGCCGCAGAGAAAAAAGACGCCAGGGCCACGCTGCGATCGGGCGCAACGCGAGCCATGTGGGACCGTTATAGGGAGCTGAAGAGGGAAGCGAGACGTATTGCCGCAATTAGAAGAGAGAGGCCGAAATACGTGAGTGCGAAGATCTTGAAATGCTGGCCGATAGGAAAAACGACCAAAAATTTTATCAGAGAGTTAGGCGACTTACGGAAGGTTTTAAGACCAGGGCGAACTCCCGTAAATCTGCTGTTGGAAAAGATAATAAGAGCCGCAGAACTGAACCGCTCATAGGTCTGGTGGTGAACGAGGACAAAACGAAGATACATAACACAAACAGTCAGAGCATACGCGTCTTGGCACACACGTCATTGTTGACATTTACAAGTTTGTAAAGTAGACGACTTCGTTTATTTGGGAAGCATTAGGTAGGTAGGTTGTCGCGGTCGTCTATAAGACACACTTAGGCTCAGGGCCCATTGTGATGCTGCATGTTGGGTCAGCAACTCCCAATCCCTCCTAAAACCATTTTGAACTTTGAACGAATTTTAGAAGATCCCTGATTTCGACGCATCTAAGGTCCTCCAAGTTGTCGAAGAATTGCCTACCGAGAGTGGAGAGTCTTCGTCTAGATAGAGCAGGGCATTGGCACAACAGGTGCAGAATCGTTTCCTCCTCTTCTTCATCTTGACAACTTCTACAGAAGTCATGTGAGCGTAGGCCAAGTCGATAGGCGTGCTTGCCAATTAGGCAGTGTCCTGTTATGACGGATACTAATAATCTAATATTGGACTTATTTAGACTCAGTAGTAGGCCAGTGCGGTTGGCGCTGAGCACCGGCCATAATTGTTTGGCAGTTTTGCAGGTGATTTCGTCCTGCCACCTTTCGTTCGCTACTTTAGTGAGCCTCTCGGAGATAAGTAGCTTACAAGTTTGCAAGGGTATTCCTATTTCGTCATTTATATCCTCAAAAGGAAGTTTCGTGCCAAGTTCGTCGGCCTTACAATTCCCCTCTATGCCGCAGTGTCCCGGAACCCATATTACCTTTGGGCGAAATGACTCAGCCATCTCGTTAAGAGATGCGCGGCATTTCATGGCTACCATGGAGGTTGTCGACTGCTTCGTGAGGGACTTTATTGCCGCCTGGCTGTCAGTGAAGATATAGATATCAACTTGGGGTATCATATCACACTTTACCAGTTTCGTGGCCCTGTCGATTGCCATCAGTTCAGCCTGAAAAACGCTACAGCGGTCCGGGAGACGAAAGCTGAGGGAGATTCCCAGGTGATGGGAATATACACCTCCTCCAACCCTTCCCTCGAGCTTTGAGCCATCTGTGTATACATGGATGGACTCTCCACTACTTACAACGTCATGCTTCCACTCTTCCCTTGAGGGTAGGAGTGTCGCGAACGCTGTAGCGGGTGCAGGTTCCGGAAGTGCATGCACCAATCCGGGTAGTCCCGGAACCTCCGTTAATATTCTACCGTGACCATAACTGGTATTTGACCATTTATTTAGAATGTTTAGAATGGGAAGCATTAACACCAGTAATAATTTCAGCCTTGAAATCCAACGGAGAATCACTCTTGCCAATAAGTGCTACTTTCGACTGAGTAGAGAAACGGGTAGCACGCCAGCCGGACTCGGCCAAAATCGCTTAGGCGGTTACAGCGCCAATAAAGAAAAAGAAGTAGAATATAGAAGAAAAAAGTGATAACGGTGGCACAGCGAACAAATTTTACGTTTCCTTTAGATGTGGGTATAACAAGCACAACAAATTTGACAGCTAATAACACGGTGCTACAAGAAAAAAGTCATGAAATACACCCGAAACAAAACCTAGTGTAGGTTGTAGGTATGGTCGAGCACTCCATGAAAATAGGTCCCGTATAGTTGCTGGACCCTCCATTTTTTATACAAATAAAACCCGTTATTTTCATACTTGATGCACTTATCTATTAATAGACTGACTATTTTCCATCCGATTTTAAAAACCGTTCAAAACAAGTTTTGAAAAGAGGAATTATAGACCTTTAAAACGATGTATAACAATATATTGTTAGACTTAGATTGTTGGGAGTCGGTTAAATTTTAACGAGCCTCTAATTTTTTTCTTTTTATGAAATTTGATCATAGGTAATTTCAAAAATTTTTATGAAAATTGCCAAATATGTGGTATTTACCTAAAATTAAATTTATTTTCGAATAAATTGATGCCCCACCCAATGCAATTGCATGCAAGTTGTCGAAATTAAGCAATTTAAGCAAAAATACGGCCTTGAATTTATATGCGTGTATGTACCGGACGTGCAGATTTTTTGAGCAGTGTGGCTAAGGAGTTCATCAATATTTACTCAAAATTGATATATACCATGGCTATTAAGCAAAAAATTTATTTTTCATAACATTTTAGGAAAGTGGGCGTGGCACCACCCACATATGTCATATATGGGTATCTCACGCTCAATATATATATCAAATTTGGTCGAGATCGGTCAAGTAGTTTTTGAGATACGCATATATGATGTATGCGTGTGGTGCCACGCCCATTTTCTTAAAATTTTATGAAAAATTACGATGGTATAATTTTAAATCCCTAACTAATTTACTGGTCTTCACTATGCAAATCAACTTCAAAAAGTTCAACTGTTAATAGAATAGCTAAGTTAGCTTTAGGACCTGTCAAGCCCGTTTCTTAGCTTTAAAATAACGATTTGAAGAAGTACATGATTAGTCAGAATCACGAAAAAATGCAAAAAATGAAAAAAAATTAAAAAAAATCCTCGAACACGTATTAGCTTATTTCATGTATAGAACCCACAAAAATTTTAAGCGAATCGGAGACATGTCTTAATTTTTTTAACGAAATCCGTCCGACTTAAAAAAGAATGGCTCCTATATGTATGTATGTATGTACATACTAAGCGTGAGCACAAAACATTTTGCTTGCATAGTCTTCTGTTCTCTTTTCATTGCAAGTGGAATTATTTTAATATCTATTGTAAAATATTATACAGACAAGACTAAAAAGTGGAAAATAAAAAAATAAAAACTTTTTAATATACCAAGTTTTTATAAATGGACTAAAAATTAGAAAATAACATTTCTCAGTCCCATAGAATTTGTTCTGATACCTTTTGATTTTAAAATTTTAGCAAAAGTCGTTATAAACAATTTATGTATGTGATTGAATGAAAGGCGTGTGGCGCATGTAATAGACCTGTATTGATATGAAGAGTAATATATCGCACACCGTCTTCAAAAGAGTTACAACTCAAAATAATACGTTCGTCAGAAAATGCGGAAAACTATTTCGTAGCACATTCTAATCATATGGGCAAGGGTGACTTTACCTTAGGTTTTTTTTAACAAATTATAACAAAAATTTGCTCCAGCTTTTGCTGAAAGGCAAATAAAAGCTCTGTGTACATTTTTAGCGCATAATGTCCAAAATGTCGAAATTTTGAGTTGTGACTCTTTTGAAGACGGTGTGCGATATGTATGTATGTGGGTATATAAATAACGACCGCTTAAAATCGATCTCAAATTTGTACTTTCTCTGTAGAAATTTTAGGTCTATGTTATGTACCCTACAAGAATTGTGTGATGGAAACTAACACATTCTCATTTACCTTACTAACACATTTGCAAATTTTGCGTTAGTTAAAAAGAGACCACTAAATAAGGCCATAAGTCGGAGGAAGACGGAAGATCATATGTACACAAATGTTTACATCACGTTTTGCATATTGCTCTTAAAAATTTGATAGAAGTACTTTATTGAGATCTCCATCACCAGTGAGTATCACATGATCAATCAAATGACTATCACTGTTCTTGTAGGGTAGTTTGACTATTGTCAATTAAATCTAATGCCTTGTAATGCATGTGCTCCACGTTTTTAGTTTTCAATCTCATACATTTTTTGTAATGACTTTTACTAAAATTTCAAAATCGAAAGTAACAAAACAAATTCTATGGGACTGAGAAATATTATTTTCTAGTTTTTAGTCCATTTATAAAAGCGTGGTATATTAAAAAGTTTTTTTAATTTTATTTATTCTTTGGTTTATTTTGGCACATTACGCACACTTACACGACTTGCATAATTCCTGGTGGCACACACATTACATATTTTCCGGCCGTTATTTCTTAGTGTTGCACTTTCGCGGAAATTTCTGCAATAAAATATTGCATAAACGCTTATGATTTAATACAATTGGCACGAGTTTTAGCACAAAATCATATATTTTCGATTATTTCCTATTGAAATTACAAATAATTTTTATTTCCAAAACAAAAAAGTAAACAATCTACGATTTCAAAACGGCAAGCGCCTTACAATGTTGGGCGCAAACGTGATTATGAATCGTAATATACAGAGCTTCATTTAAATACATGTCTTCGGCATAAAAGCTTCGTATTTTAGTATGCCGGTACGATTACACTACTATGACTAGGCGCTTCATGTGCGGACTCCCTAAATCAAGCCTTCCCAAAGTGGGTGACGCGGCACCCCAGGGAACGTATGCCTGGGGTGCCGCTAGTGGATAGAGTATACTAGTGGTGCGGCAAATTCTTTAGACTTTGCTTACACAACGCAAGCGGTTTGATCAAACTTCAACATGGCGGCCAGAAAATCAAAAAATTTCGGCTCGTCAAACCCCATACACAACACAAATAGCTTGCAGCAAAGGGATATTTCCCTCCTAAGCGTAGTTATCCAGCACGTTTTATCAACGTAAAATTCAGTCAGAAAATTTTCCAGAAAAATAGCTGAAAACGTACCCTTTTCACAACTACTTTCGGTACTTTTGTAGACCTAATCCGCGTTTCATCCACTTTTCTCCGCGTTTTCGGATTTTTTGCTGGCTGGGCTGTTCTCGTAACAAGCGCAGCAGTTTCGCGCACGTTTATATATTACTTATTCTTTGGAACTTCACAATCACACTGTCAAAGAGCGAATCAACACGATTTTAGAGGTAGTCTTCTCGTGTTAGTGAGGTACCCATTCGCAATGGAAATCGAAGAAGAACGAAGTACTTACACCGCTAGCGACGAAATTTTTAAAGCTATCGACAAATTTGTACAGAACAATGGTTTGAAGGAAGTGTGCGGATATTCGAAGTGGTTGGAAAAACGAAAGGAGTGATGTCTAGGATGAAGTAAGAGGCCGAAAACGCCACGAGAAGTCACTGTATGATCCCTCGGTATTCCCTGGCGAATAGGAAGATGCCGCCACTAGATTTAAAACCCGTATTGAATGACGCTGCGAAGATAACAGATGCTTGCGAAATTAAAATACATCTCTGGTTTTTTCTAGCACGTCGAGATTTTTCTTATTGGTGACATTTATAGTTAGATTTTCTAGCAATTTGCCTGAAAACCACATAAATAAACAAAGTAATCAGAAAAACGTATATAACTTCGAAGTTAACGCTAAGAAAATTGCTAACAGCCGGTTTCACTAGCAACTTCCATATAAAATTCAAAAAATTTAAATCATTTATCACTTAAATTGCTTTCGTGAAATTGGCTGTAAAAATTATTTTCTTAGCGTTAACGCGCATTACCAGCGTTTACTTGGAAGATTTAGAAAAAACCATTGTCGAATAATTTCCCAACATTGACTCTGAGGATGGCTTCAGCTGGATAACAAACCCGTTTTCATGTGGCCCGAAAATAAACCTACTGAGGTGACCAATTAAGCTTTATGAGTTGCATTCGATTTTTGATTTTGATATCCATCGAAGATCGAACACCGAAAGTGAAATTATGCGCTATGCAACCGTGTCGAAATTTTCGTTGTGTATCGAATTTTCTGTCGAACAGAATTTTGCTTTCGATGGTGTAGCGAAGTGTTAGAAAATTGTGAAAAATGTATGATTTGCATTTGTTCTTTTATTTTATGGCGGCTAGACACTAATCTTTATTAATTTCATGCAGTTCTAACGTCGTGAATATTAAACACATGCTCGAAAGGCTGGTGAGAGAAAATCCCAATACTCATTTGGCACGATCTCTGAGAACAAAATCGTATGCTGTTGATAGTTTTAAAATATTTTAAATAGATTTGGCTCACAAAAGCACACTATTTAGTTTGCTCGATTTGTAAACAAAACTTCTCAGTGGTGAAAAATATACTATTGTAAACAACCTAACCGAGCGAAATTCACAATAGCGCTATTCTTCATCGAATGAGCGTCATAATACCAAATGAAAATTCGTACGATCAGCCCTTTCGACCATAGTCGAATGCAACTCATAATAGGGGCCTTACTTTT
>NW_023458556.1:103123034-103143403 GCF_013731165.1 Rhagoletis pomonella | reverse complement strand
TTGCATAAACAAGTAATTTTTAAGCAAAAAACAAAAAAACAAAACCGATTTCAATTCCCATCTAAGAATTTAAGGTTATCGTTAATCTATTCATGATCCAATGATCGGATTTAAACCAAATTAGACCACCTGTCAGGTAACACCTGTCATTTGAAAAAGAATTATAGTAATCGGTTAACGTGGTCCAAAGTTGTGCGGCAACATACATAGATAAAAACAATAAAAAAATATACATAACATATATATATAAATATTAGGAACATATACATACATAGGATGGACTCGAACCATATAATAAATTACCACAATATTGCAGCCTTTGCTTTTTTGATGATATGTTGCTGATGATGAACTGAAAATCTTCTGAAATTGCGCAGTAAAATTTATATATTACGTTTGATTTGCTAGTGATGAATAACGGATTGTCAAAATTTTGCTAATCGAACGCGTCATGTAGACAGAACCGCCCAATTTTTCGCGTGGAACGTGATGCTCTTTCATAGAAAGTAACACTTCCGCATTTATTGAAGTTCGCATATACCCTTACTTTTATATTGACAGAAACGAATTTACAATCGTTAATGGATCCTTAAATAATCTCACAAACTTTTATACATGTTTCGGACTCTGTAAAAAATCCTGAGCCAAAGAATGTCAGCATAACCGAAGGGCCTAAAAATGTAATCCCTTCGAAATATAATTAAGTGCAAAGAAATATGTAAATATCAAGATAGATATGTATTATCGACTCTTGCCAAATGGATGAGGGGCGAATTTTAACTGGGGTAATGCATTTAACACCATATAAGGGTACATGAGGTACCCTGAACACTTTATTCTTACTAGCTTAGTCCATAAATCCTTCCAAATTACACCTTCTATTTGAATAGAAATTTAGATTTTTTTCCGACACAAATTCAATTTCATTGAGTTCGATGTATTAATTAATTGATCCCAACGGTTTTTACCCTCCTTTCCCGCCCAACGGCACGTGGGGTGCAGTCCGCATGACGTATGAAACCTTTTTTTTTTTTTGGTGCCGAGTCGTGGAAACAGGAGTTTGTTTAGTAGCGAGATCTAATACTATTCAGCTACAGAATCAAATTCATCAGCTGATTGGATATTGCTAAAGATAGTATTTCAATTATTGAGAGTGGAAATGATGATTATAGTAAAAATCGAGTCCAATATGTCAAACGTGCCGGAATGAGAGTTAAAATCTTAATATAAACAACGGAATGATTCGTTTAGTTCAGGATTAGTTTTGCATGGCTTCAAAAACAGAGGTCGAAAGTGTCTTAACACTCGAGAGGAAACATTGAAATTTATTTCAGCCAGAAGAGCCGGGCTATTAATCCAGCCTGCCATCAATTTTACGATAAATATTATACCTAGCATCTCTCTAGGACTTGCGAGTGTAGGCAACTTTATGAGCTTTAGACGACTTGTGTAAGGGGGGAGATTGTAGTCCCAGTTAAAATCACGCAGTGCAAGAAGCAAGAATTGTTTTTGAATTGATTTAATCCTTTCTGAATGAACTTGGTAGCGTGGATTCCAAACAATAGATCCGTATTCTAGTATAGGTCTAACTAAAGTGGTAAAAAATAGTTTTTGTAACATAAGGATCTTTGAACTCTTTTGACCATCGCTTTACAAATGCAAAAACGCTTTTGGCTTTATTAGCTGTAACATTAATATGAATGTTGAAATTGAGTTTGGAATCCATTGTGATACCAAGATCGACAAAATTGGATACCTGCTCCAGATTATAATTTGATATTGAATAAACAGCTGATTGAAAAGCCCTTGAAGAGAAACACATAACTTTACATTTTTTAAGGTTTAGTGGCATATAGTTTGCATTACACCAACTAACCACGTTGCCTAGATCCGCTTGTAACAAAAACCTTTCTTCGATAGAGGACAATGTTTTAAAAAGTTTCACATCATCGGCATACATTCAAATTTTTAAATATTTTATTATAGAAGAAATATCATAAATGAATATCAGGAACAGAATCGGACCAAGATGGCTTCCCTGAGGAACTCCTGAAGAAACTTTAATGATGTTGGAAGAACAATTATTAAAAATAACTCTTTGTGTTCTATCAGAGAGGTAAGAAGAGCTCCATTGAAGAAGACTGGGCTGAAAGCCAATTAGATCGAGTTTACGGATGAGTAACGAGTGACATACTTTGTCAAAAGCTTTACTGAAAGCGGTGTATATTACGTCGGTATGAGTATTTTCTCTAAAACCGTTTGAGACATGAGTTGTAAGCTCAAATAAATTAGTGATAGTAGATCTTATAGATAGCGGAGAGCTTCGCTATGCCTCGATAGTTTTCTATAGAACACCTGCTGCAGCACTGTGTTCTGTTTTGGGAAAAAATTTACAAAATCAAATATCTCCCCATCCAACCAGATAGAGACATAAACTAAACGGCATTATAAAGCCCAAATATTAATGAATACGGGAAAATTATTCAGATTCTTCAAAAACAGTTTCTCGGCCTTGAATTCCAAGGTCAAAGTTCAACTAAAAAAAATATATAAAAACAAATATCTAGCTATCGAAAATTAAAAGAGACCTAAATGAAATAGTATTTTAAACTCCAAGTATTGCTGAAAAGAGCCAAACTGTTTCGATTCGTCAAAAATAAATTCCCTATCGTGAATTCCGAGGTCAATGGTCAACTACAAAAAAAAAAAAATCTGATTTGAACATAGCTAAGTGTTTTTTTAAATCGTATTATGCGATATATCTTATATATATAATACGCGAAGGGATTTTTTGTGCAGCATAAAAGATCTGTACCGCTCGCTCGATTTTCAAAAATGAGGTGTCAAATTAAAGCGCTTGGTTTGTAGATGTGCAATAAGGTTTTACTTTTTCGAAAAGAGTTGCCACCTGATAAAAAATTGCATTCAAATAATTTAATAATCAATGCCATCAGATCCACACCGTTCGTTCGATTTTCAAAAGTGAGGTGTCAAATCAAAGGGCTCTGACTTTAGGTGTGCAATAAGGCTTAACTTTTTCGAAAGGAGTTGCCACCTTTTAAAAAATAAGTTCAAAATAATACGCGAAGGCATTTTTCGTTCCGCATAAAAGATCTGCACCGTTCGTTCGATTTTAAAAAATGGGGTGTCAAATTAAAGCGCTTGGCCTCTAGATGTGCAAACTGGTTTTTTTTTCGAAAGTTGCCACCTTTAGAATAATTGAATATAAACTATATAATAAGCAATGCCGTCATAACAGCACCGTTCGTTTGATTTTCCAAAATAAGGTGTCAAATTAAAACTCTTGGACTACAGATATGCAATAAGGTTTTACTTTTTTGAAAAGAGTTGCCACCTTTTAAAAAATTTCATTCAAATTATCTAAAAAAAATCAATTATTACAAAATGGGTATCAGTGGAAAGGGTTTTGAAAATATTTGTTTCTTAACTTAACTTTAGGAGGGTTGCCACCTGTTTACAAAATTAAATTCAATTTGAATTAAGAAAATTAATTAGGAGAAATATGTTTCAACATATGGTAACATAACGAAAGTGGCTTCAGAAGGTGGCCGTTTGAAAATAATTTGAAGAGGGTTGTCACCTTCTTGCAATGTCGAATTTAATTAACTTATCCAGAAGTTATATGAAATGTCAAAATAATGATTTGAAACGAAAGAATATTAAGAAGACTTTAGTTTGAACACACACAATATTTTTGAGGTGTTGGAAGAGGGTTGCCACCTGTTTAAAAATTAAATTCAAATTATTAAATAAGTTAAATGAATTATTAAAATATGGGTATCAATCGATGGGGGGTTGAAAAATCTTTATTTCTGAACTATATTTAGCGGAGTTGCCACATGTTTAATTAATATAATTCAACTTAATTCATCAGTTGGTTAAAATATGTATCGCAATGTTAGACGAAGAATATTTAAGAATATCTTAGCGCGAAACTACTTTTCAAAAGGGCTGTCACTTGTTTTAAAAGTCGAATTTAACTACATCTATATATATAATACGCGAAAGGACTTTTTGTTCAGGTCATCAGATCTGAACCATTCGTTGGATTTTCGAAAATGAGGTATCAAATTAAAGGGCTTGATATGTAGATGTGCAGTAGGCTTTTACCACCTTGGCCATCTTTTAAAAAATCAAGTTGAGATTATTTATAAATCAATACCATCATATCCCCATCAATATTCAAAAATGAGGTCAAATTAAAAGGCTTGGTTGCAGATGTGCAATGAGGTTTTACTTTTTGAAAAGAGTTGCCATAGGTATCAGTCGAAATGGTTATTAAAAGCTTTGCTTCTTAACTGTGAGGGTGTTGCCCCTGTTTAAAAAATCAAATTAAATTTTAATCAGGGAAATTACATAGGTAATTTACAAAATGTTCCCCCACAGGAGTCCAGACTAAAGGAGTTTAAAAAGGTAGTAATTTGAAAATGTTTTGAAAAGGGTGGCCACCTGCTTTAACAGCCGAATTTAGTTATATACAGTATTAAAATATGGGTGTTAAACGAAAGAGTGCTAAGAAATCTTCAGTTCAAACATCAAAATTTTGTTTGATAATTTGAAGAGCTGTTAAAAATTTTAAATTTAAATGAATTATTAAGTTTAATTAATTAAGTTAATAAATAAGTTAAGTTAAGTAAGTTATTAAAAGAGGTGATTTAATCGTTCATGGGTTTGAGAAGGATTTATATCTGAACTGTTTAGGAGAGTTGCCAGGTGATAAAAAAATTAAATTCAATTTAACTCTTCAGGTAATTGAATTATGTATCAAAGTATCCGACGAAAGCGCTTTAAAAGATTTCAGTTTGAAAATGCTTCGTAGAAGGTTGCCACCTGTTTGAAAAGCCTAATTTATTTAGCTTTTACACAATTTTAATGAAATATTAAAATATGAGTGGCAAAAGAAAGAGTTTTAATAAAACTTTAGTTTGAAAATATTTTTTTTTAGGGTTGCCATCTATTCGATTTTTATTTTGAGCGATAAAGTTCGGTAATTGTGTTATCAGCTGTCTCGATGAAGTCAATTGGCCCCCTCGGAGCCGCGATTTCACGCCCTTAGACTTTTTTGTGCCATGCCGTGAAGGACCGATATAATGCGAACAATCTATTAACAATTCAGGCATTTAAGGCGTAGGTCGGGCATTTCTTACGATAGAGCCAGAAACCATCAACAAGGTCTTGGAGAACTCGGTTAACAGGATGCGCTACTGCGAAAACAGTCACATGATGAAATCGGGTTCCATAACTAATGGGAATATATGTTCTTTCGAATAAACCCATAATATACCGAAAGAATTAGTTTGAGTTAATTTTTATAAATAAATAATTTTTTTGTTATGGCCATCAGATCTTTAATGTGAAGGTCATCAGATCAGCACCATCATTCTAAATGTGCATTAAGGTTTGATTTTTTGAAGTTACGACCTTTTTTTAGCGGTGCACGGTGGTTTGAATTTTGAGGAAATGAAAAACCGACGCCATTTGAGACCTCTCTTCGTTCAAAAGGGGATGGACGAATTTACTTTAAACATTTGCAATATTTATTAAGGTTTGTGAAAAGTGTTGCCATCTGTTTAAAATATTAAACTCAATTTGGCGTCTTAACGCCATGCGGTTTCACTAGTATACAAATAAATGTACATATGTACATATGTGTGGTGGGTCGTATCTATATATTTTTAATTACACAATATCACATCTATATACATATAATAAAAATTCGTCCTTGTATGTATAGATATATGCACATACACACATTTGTGTGTGTGTGCTTTTTTTCTTTTGCCTTTCGGCTCAACGCACTATGGATCGAGCTAGTACAAAGGCTGATCATAAATGCATTTTTGAAAAGTTGTAAATAACATAAGTGTTGGCTAACATTCTTTAGGGAATAAAGCGTGCTTTAATGATCCAATGATTTTTTGTGTGTTTATTTAATGAAATAAAGTGAAAATTACTTAAGAAGTTGACATATTCAAATTGTTGAAATTTTACTCGCAACGCAGTAATTTTCAGATCCCCAGTTTAGGATTTTTTTCCTAGCAAGGGCCTATTAAGAAATACGGACTTGAGTTAAATGTTGTATACAGATTTAAAATTAGCTATAAATATTTTGTCTTGAAATAACAGGTTGCAGCAATAGCTTCTGTAATAAAACACAAATTTTGTTTCGTTTTTTTTTTTAATTTCGATGAAGGATTCGAAGGTTTTCTCCGCTTGGTTATGTTTTGAATTTGAATTCATTAAGAGCACGAAAAATCCACCTACTACACGGCAAAAAAAAGTTTGCGCAGGTTTGCGCCATTTGAAGTTATGATGTTTTAAGTGACACTAAATGAGAATACGGGATTTCAGCCGCTACTAGTATCACGGGGCTTTTAACCCTATAAATAATAAATCTTCAAACATAACAAAAAAACATATATTCGAAAACTAGACAACCGCACCTTTTACCTGATGTTTCATTTGTGAGATTCTAATAATTTGCATGCATACATGCATTTACAATCAAATGGGAGTAAATAAAGATAAAAAAGTTAGCTGCCTACTTTGAAGGGTATACTTGATCGCACAATATAAGTATGTACGATTACCTGCTAGGTCCTCCATCTGCGCAAAATTAGTATTGATACCTACAATTCACACCGAACTTTTGGGTAATACGCAGTAAACTGCCCGTATCAGCATGCAGATGTTTCTTAACCATTGTGAATTCCAGGTACAAATACTAATTTTCCACAGTTCCAGCACCCACAATGGGTAGGGAATACTTCTAGAATAGGGGCGCTCGTTTTCGAAAATGAAAAAAAATTTCCGATTACCTGCTATATACTGGAACTGTGGAAAATTAGTATTGGTACGGGCAGTTTACTGCGTATTCCCCCAAAAATTCGGAGCTACATATTTAGAATAAAGAAGCTTGTTTTCGAGAAGCAATAAATTTGAAGCAATGAGTTCTTTAAATTTTCCAAAACGTACACTATTGCTTTTTTATATAGAGAACGCAAGAAATGAGTCGGCCTTATCCACATTTTTAAGGGAAAAATATGAGGTTTCGGAAGTCAACGCAGAATTTGTAATTAATGATTTAAAAAAAGTTATTAAGGCAATGTAATACGCGTTGGATTAAGGCTCAACTAAAAAGGATCGATTTCTTAAAGAAAATAGCGATTGGCTTGATAGAAAGCATTCGGTGAGTTTGCCGGTCTCCATGACTGAAGACGATGCAGCTTTCTCTACGTCTTCTACATCTTCTGGAAAGCGAGGAAGACCGTATACCTCCTATGAAATTTCTTCAGAACCAAGAAAAGGTGCAAAAACACTACACTTTTGAGAGAATACGGATTTGAGCACATATATGAAGCATAATTGCAAGGACTGTGATCTATGGGTGAAAGAGTTTATTTAATGTTTATTTAATGTATTCAGGAAGGATAGAGATCCGGTGAAGACTGGCCACTGGTGGTGTCCTAATCGCCTTAAAGCGCTGTATCCGCTCGTCGTTACATCAATTAGGGAATCTAGATACTCTCATAGATCAAATTTGTGTTTGTGTTCATGGATCGCTTGGAAAATTATTCATTTGCACATCCTATATCCCGCCTAATAGTACGGACTATCTATACAGCTGTCATGTTGAGAATATCGTCGATCTTTGTGAGCAGAATCCTGACTCTTCGTTTTGCATTCTTGGCGATTTCAATCTTGCAGATATAGTCTGGTCCGACCTACAAAGAAATGGTTTCCTGACTCCAACACACGTAAACAGGACGTACGAGATAAATTTTCTGGATAGCCTGCTTAGTTTAAACTTAATTCAAATTAATTCATTATCTAATAAGTTGTCTAAAATTCTTGACCTTGTCTTTGTTGATGAAAATTCAATATTTAACTTAGAGGAATGCAGTTTTCCGGTTAGTAAAACTGATATGCATCATGTGCCCATAATTATTTACTTGGAAATGTTTGATAATTTCACTGCACGGAATATAACGTCTGGGTTCTTTAACTTCCGCGATGCTAACTTTCAGGCTTTCGATATTGCCTTGTCTGAAATCAACTGGCACTCTGTTTTTATTTTTAAGATCGTCTCAGAGTGTTTTGATTCTTTTGTGTGCACACTGAATAATCTTTTTTCTAAATATCTTCCGCTGCTGCCGCCTAGGATTCATAGATTACCCTGGTACACAAGTAGACTCAAGAATCTTAAAAACAAAAGAAACAAGTATTATAAACTACATAAAAGTCAGCTCGATAATGTTAATCTCAAGGCTAAATATATCTCTTTCATGAGACAATTTAACATCTTGGATAAATTTCTTTATAACAAGTATATTAGTAAATTTGAGTCTGATTTGAAGGAAAATCCCAAAGCCTTCTGGAGCTTCATCCGTTCCAAATCGGGCTCCTCAAATATACCTTCCTGTATGTACTATAATGGTAAGTGTTCTGAGTCGATTAGTGATACTGTCGAATTTTTCGCTGAGGTTTTTAAATCAAATTTTGTCGTTGATGACAACTCCCCCAGGTTTCCAGTTAACTCTTGTCCTCCACAAGGTTTAGACTTTGGATCGATGTCTTTGACAGAATCTGACATTATCAGAGGCATATTCTCTCTTAAAAAGTCTTTTAAATGTGATTCCGACGGTATTTGTCCCTTTTTCCTCAAGCAATGTCATTCCTCCGTTTGTGTTCCACTGTGTATGATCTTCAATCTCTCTCTTCGTTCAGGTGTTTTCATCGAGCGCTGGAAAGCAGCGTCCATCACTCCCATCTTCAAGTCAGGTCGTAGGAATGATGTTTCTAATTACAGACCCATATCTAAATTAACTATTTCCTCCAAGCTTTTTGAGAAGGTGGTAATGGAGAAACTATCTTTTGCCCTAAAAAGTATCGTGAATCCTCGTCAGCATGGTTTTGCCGGTGGTCGTTCTACCGTAACGAACATCGCTGTTTTTTCTGAATTTTGTATATCTGCGTTCAGAAATGGGTCCCAAGTGGACAGCATCTATACAGATTTCTCCAAGGCGTTTGATAAGGTATCACATTCAATTTTGCTTCGTAAATTAAGAAGCATTGGTTTCCATTCGGTTTTCTTAAATTGGTTAAAGTCATATCTTACAAATAGAACACTGTTTGTTGAAATTGAAAACTGCAGGTCTTCTCAATTTGCCGCTACTTCGGGGGTGCCCCAAGGCAGTGTGCTTGGTCCGCTGTTGTTCGTCCTGTTTATTAATGATATCGGGTCCTGTTTCAATAACTCTGATTATCTGCTGTATGCCGATGATCTGAAACTGATTCGTAAAATCAATTGTGTCTCCGATTCGCGGTTACTTCAAGAAGATCTGTTTAATCTCGAAGTATGGTGCCAAAAAAATATGTTATCCCTCAATATAAAGAAATGCTTCCATATGACCCTCGCTAAAACATCTAAAATTTTTCTAACTAACTATTATATTTCAAATGTACAACTCGCTTCTGTTAATGACTTTGTTGATCTTGGTGTCGTTTTTGACTCTGGGTTCACCTTTGTTAATCACATATGCCATATTCTTCCGAAGGCTTACAGGAACCTAGCTTTTATGCGAAGGCATGCGAAGGATTTTAAGGATCCCTATACAAGGAAATCTCTCTTTAACTCTCTTGTTCGTTCAAAGCTTGAATATGCCTCGGTTATCTGGAGCCCTATATATAATTGCCACGCACTTCGTATCGAACGTGTCCAGAGAAAATTTATTCGGTTTGCCCTTCAGCCGCTTCGATTCTCTGACCCTCTTCCGCCCTATATAGCTCGTTGCAAGCTTATAGATTTAAACTCTCTTGAGTGTAGAAGACATGTCCATTCCCTTATGTTTGTTTATGACCTGATTTCTGGCGTCATTGATTGTCCGGAATTACTTGTGCATATCGGTTTCAATGTCCCGAGCAGAATATTGCGGTTTGTCCCGCCGTTTTATGTTATCCCTGCTAAAGCTAATTATTGGGCTCAATCCCCGATTTGGAGGGCTCTCACTGAACTTAATGCAATTTCAAAAAATTCAAATATTGAATTTTCTATTAGTAGGCAGTCTTTTAGAAGTTTAATTGAATCTGTGTACTCCTAGTGTAGTTCTTAATTTTTTACCTATTAATTTTATTCTAGTCAGTAAGATTCTTTGTAATCATAGACTCCTTAAACACTGAATTGAATTGAAAAGAGTTGAAGCTGATATTGTGGAAGCTATAAGGACGGCAGATACCGAAAAAAAGAAAACTGTCTTAGAATCGTTTAAGTCATGTAATGCGATTAAAACCGCAAATAAATGAAGCATTTTGATAAATGTATTTTTAATATGTAAAACATATACTATTTTAAGTCAATAATTTTTAGAAAACGATAAGCTTTTTTCAAAGCTCAATTTGGTATTCTATTGAAAATTTGTTTTATTAGGGTGTTTTTATATACTTTTCTTATGGCACCTACTGTAATGCAATATCTCAATAATTTTTTTTTTTAAATATATTTTTTTTTAAATAAAGGGTGACCTATTTAAAAAAATATATATATCTGAAATAATATTTTATAAAAACTATCGTTTAACACCAATACTAAAATATCTTCTACCCATTTAATCAGAAAGTGTACTCTTTTTGTTTTCTAAGTCCACATATGAGTCTATATCTCGGGTACCAAATGAGATACAAAAATTAAAAATTCATGGTTTAAATTTACGTGGTTTACACTATCTACACGCATTTTATGATCGTAACTTTGAAAACAAAAAAGTTACAGATTTTTGATCAGCAAATGCATCATATTGCCCATAGTGCACCGCACTAAAAACCCACACCTGCTCCGATTCCCTCGCTCCGTGGAACTACCGTTATGTATTATTCGCGGAGGGGTAGCGGCCTATTGCCTTTCAATGAAAACCTGCGTATTTGTTCCGCACTAAGCAATTTAGTTAAAATGGTGTTTGCCATATTGCAAACAACGGACCAGTTTTCGTCTGACTCAAGCATAGTATCCACTAGGTTTTCAACCGTAAGTGGCCTCTCCACCTTCATGCTCGAGTCATCCCTTCCGATTGCGAACCTCGGACAGACGAAAAAACAGTGTTCAGCGTCTTCAATAACGTCATTTGCACAGAAGGTGCAGTAATGATCGTATTCGTGTTTGAATTTATACAAGTAAGATTTAAAACAACCATGTCCCGTCAGTATTCACTGTGGTTTCAGCCACCTCTCTGGCCAAAATGTCAATAGGGCAGAGCCTAGATATTACATGCGCTGCTTCCTCCGACGTTGTTCGGAACGCGCTACACACTCTTACAGCGCAGAGTCGGTACAATGATCTTGTCTCTCGTGCGTATGAAGCTTTCTCGAGCGCAACTGACCAGATAGATACACCATAGAGGAGACTATTTACTTCGCACCACTCCTGCGTACAGCTGTCTGCTTTGTTGCCTAGGTCCCCCCGTGTTCACCATAAGTCTTGATAGAGCCGCTGCAACTTTTTCTGCTTTCTCTACTGCATATTCTACGTATGTCTTAAATGTCAGTCTAGCATCGAACATAATTCCTAGGTATTTAAGAGCAGCTTTTGAGACAATTACATGTCTCCCCACTCTAATGGTGACTGCTTCGCGCACTTTTATACTGCTTATTAGCACTGCCTCGGTTTTTTGTTGCGCTAATGGTAATGGCCGTTTTCTCATCTAACCTTTAGATTACCGGCCACTTTATCGTCTCGATATACCGGTTTTCGTTTTCTCATCAGCGCATTCATTTCTCACCCGATGCAACCTTTAAATATTTGTTCCCAACTTTAAATTTTGGTTTGGTTTTGGTTCATGAGTCAGATATATTAGATATTTCAATCAACGTTTTGGTTTTTGCTAACAGTTGCTCTTGCTCTATATTTGCTTATGTTGCATTGCCAACCTTTGAAATTTTATGACGAATGTAGTGAAGTTTCACTCTCGCGTTGCCGTAATTACGGTAATTACGGAATAACAAATTTATTTTTACCGGTAATATAAGAAAACGAAAATACTTTTCAAGTAAGGAACAATTTATCTGCCCTGTTAGTAAAGGCAACTTTACTGCTTTCATTAGAAAACGGCCCTAAGTCTAACAATATATTGTTATGCATCGTTTTATCGGCCGCTGTGGTGTAGTGGTAAGCAGTGTGCGCTTCCACTCATCAGCACCTGGGTTCAAGCCCTGGTCAAAGCAACATCGCAAAAAAAAATATAGAAAAAGGTTTTTTCTTAACAGTGGTCGTCCCTCGGCAGGCAATGGCAAACCTCCGAGTGTATTTCTGCCATGAAAAACAGCTTCTCATAAAAATACAATCGCCGTTCGGAGTCGGCGTAAAACTGTAGGTCCCTCCGCTTTGTGTGACAACATCAAGGCGCACGCCACAAGTCGGAGGAGAAGCTCGGCCAAACACTAGCATATGTGTAAGCGGCAATCTATTATATTATTATTATCGTTTTAAAGGTCTATAAATCCTCTTTTCAAAACTTGTTCGATTTTTAAAAGTCAAGCTGTTAATATATACATAAGTTAATATACATATGATGAGAATTAATACAGGAACATAAGATTAATGCACAAGGAGAATAACAATAACGCAGAAAAACAAAAAACAGCACTGGTTGTTTTGTTATTTTATTTGCACATTTTTTATAAAAATATTGTCCATACTAAAACAAAACCGAATTTCATTCCTGCACACATCACATTTCCAAATTTGGTGTAAAACTTTCATCAATACATATGTATATGTACATACATACAACCTACAATACAAGTATTTACTCGTACAGTGAATTTGGTTTCAGTTATTTAATACTAACTTTTAAAAATTTACCTGCCACAGCGTCATCTATTATCAAATAATTGAAGATAATCAAATAATTAAAAACAATCAAATAATTTAAAATAATCAAACAATAAAAAATAATCAAAAAATTACAAAAATTATTGGATTAATTTTGATTATTTGATTATTTTTAATTATTTGATTACTTTTAATTATATTATTATTTTTTTAATGGTAATTAATCATGACTATTTTTTATTATTTTTAATAATTAATTATTAATTGTTGCGTTATGTATGAAAGTTAAAATAATCATTAAAATTAAATCATCATATAAATTTAATTGTAAAAAAAATATGATACTAATTGTAATCAAAATAACAGCTCTGATGGCTGCGAAGTTAGTGCGCATTAGGAATGTTAATCCCGGGATCCCGGGGTCGTAGGATCCCGGTCTTTTCAAGTCCCGAAAATCCCGGGATTATTTGCCTAGGGACGGGTAGGTATTGAAAATACGCTTTTATAATTTTATCATTGAATATCCTAAGAATTTTGCAATTCTTACTTTTGAAAAAATTATATGTTAAGGACTAACTTTATTAGCTTAAAAAATTAAATAGATTAAAGGGGCATTTTCAATTCCTATTTGTCGTTGTGAACCCAAAAAAATTATTTCATTTGGTACCCATATTTGGTTTTACATTGCACTGAATTTTTTAAATAAATATTGGAATTAATCATATCTTTGAAATTATAGACTTTAAAAAAAAAATCATGACGTCAGAGAAATGCCCATTTATATGCAGTTAATTATATGTAATACGAGGTAGACTTTTATAAAGAAATGTAAATTTTGAATAAACAAAAGGAATATAGACCAAACTGGTTGAATTAAGGCGCTTCATTTATTTCTGTCACTAGTATTATGAACTTCTTTCAACCAGAAAGACTTAATTTTTTTGCATCGAGCTTTTTTCGACATACCTTAAATTACTTTATCATATATGAGCACGCCAAAGTTTTATTAAATGCATATAAATTTAATTACTGTCTTTCGTTTTGTTACTTGTGAAATAATTTTCACTTTAAATAAAAAAGTACGTTCCAAACCCATTTACTTATTATTTATTATATGGTAGGAGAGCTTCTCAAACCATATTGATGCAATTTTTTCATCTTAAGTTGTTGAAAAATAATAAATATCTAAGTCCCGGGACTGATCCCGGGATCCCGGGATTGAACCAACGACATCCCGAAAATCCCGGGATCGTAAAAATCCAAAAAATTAACATCCCTACTGCGCATACATCTGATAGGAGCCGGAGGAGTATACAAAAATTTACATTTAAAAAGTATCCATTGTTTTAGTTTAATTTTGTAAGTAATACAATAGTGCTTTTTTCTTCTTTATTACATAATATTTCAGATCACCCCCAAAGCAGAAAATACTCTGGATCAAGAGGCAGGACCTAGTACTTCAAAGCAAACAATTATCGTTTCAAGAGCAGCTGAAGACACCCCACTCCTCGGTAATATACGTTCATAGCAGGAAGAACATTGGATATAAGTATAAATTAAGAATAGAACTACTTTAAATGGTTTTTTTTTCAATTCAATTACAATGTTCTGATGTAGATTATGTAAATACAGTTTATATAAGTATTTAAACCACTTTTGTTTTTCTGTATTTTTAAAAGCAGTAAAGGTTATATTTTTAATAAATAAATAAATACAAATCAAATAAATTTAGTATGAAAACCCCAGGTGCTGTAGTCATATATTTCACCAAAACGGGCCAACATCTTGCCTTCCTTATATCAAATTCAATGGCATGACCGTCAAATAAGTAAAAAAAAAATTTAATAATCTGCCTTAACCTGAGTTTCACCCGAAAAAAATTCGTCCGCAAATTTTTCATCCGCCCATAGTAAATACATGGAAACGAAAAGTGAAAAGTGAACAGGTTCGGGGAAAATTAAACTCATGATAAGACTGATTATTAACGAGAAGAAATTTTTGGCGAGATTTGTCGAAAAATGAAGTGATTTCGACAATTTTCTCTTTGCGACTGCGATTGAAACGTCAAATGTATAACATAATCAGCCTTGTCAAGAGTTGCATTTTCCCCGAACCGGTTCACATTTTAACCGACTTCCAAAAAAGGAGGAGGTTATCAGTTCGTCGGAATATTTTTTTTTTTTTTTATGTATGTTACCGCATAACTTTGAATCACGTCAACCGATTTCGATAATTCTTTTTGCATCGGAAAGGTAGTGTCTTAGAGGTGGTCCCATACTAATCCGATCATTGGATCATGAAATATATATATATATATATATATTTATATAAGAATTGAAGTCGGTTTTGTTTTTTGCTTAAAAATTACTTGTCACTTTTGGTTTCCATGTATTTACTATTGGCGGAATAAAATTTTCGGGTGAACTTGTTTTCGGGCGAAACTCAGGATAAGGCAGAATATTTATATAAAAAAAAATCTGCCTTATCATGAGTTTAATTTTCCCCGAACCGGTTCACTTTTCACTTTTGTTTTCTATGTATTTACTGTGGGCGGATGAACAATTTTCGGGTGATTTTTTTCGGGCGAAACTCAGGATGAGGCAGAATGATTTGTTTGCATATTTTTATGGTTTTTAGCATAGTCTGCTGTAAATAGAGCTACAATTGGTTGTTACTTCTACCTTGCTGAATACCATGATGAAATTATAAACAGGTGAAGTAATAAAACCACTTTCTCGCTTTATTTTCTTAATTTTCTTGACAGTCGGCTATCTTATAGACATTTCTTCAAGCCAATTTTAAAAAAGATAGTGTCAAATATTTCTTCTCGCTCTTATTACCACACCTGGTATAATTTCACCAAGGCTCAACACCACAATAACAAAAATTAACGGCCATATTTTTGACACTCCTAATATGTCGGAATAAGGCGGAATAACAATATTCACGGGATAGAGGAGAATTAGTCAGAATAAGTCTATTATTGTCGCATAGAATACAACTTAATAAGGTGTTATAAGAAAGTCATAATAGTAATTCTGGGGAATAACTACTCGGTCTGAATCGGGCGAATAAGATAGATATTTCATGTTATGGCCTATTTCCACCAAACGCTTAATTGCAGTTACACTGGCAATCGAAAGTGAGTGCATGGTGTATCTTGTTTGATATTTGCAATGTTTTTTAATTTAATTTTTTTAATAAAAATATGGTTCCTACTTAGATCGAAACCACATAAGTCAAACTTTCAAACTTTATACAAAACGTAGAAAAATTCAACATATTTTCATCTAAATTTTGAACTTTTTAATCTGAATTTTTAGAAAAATTGTAGGTACGCAGATAGATCGGTTATGTAATTCTAATGAAACAAGTGAAAGTTTTAAGCTGCTAAAAATCGCGTTGATTTTTAATGAATTTCCGATGGATTTTGCGGTTTTATAGCGTTATAGCGTTAATTTTTTTTATTTTGTTTGCAACGGTTTTGCTAATTTTATTTTACAAGAACCTTCTTTTTATATGTTAAAAAGTGAAAAAGCCGTCAGCTTGACTTATGTGGTTTTGATTTAGGCATGAAATATATTTTTATAAAAAAATAACGAAAAAAGTTTAATTTGAAAAACGTTGCAAACATTTAAGAAAAAACACAATGCACTCACTTTTGATCGCCAGAGCTCAGATAACTTACAATAATTATAACAAGAGATTATCGGCAAGGTTTATTTCTCGATTTTTGCTTTTTTCCTTTTGTTTGCTTATTTTTATTATGACCAAATACCTACTTCCGGCTTTTTCCAATAGGCATAAACTGCAGTTAAGGCATGGAGGAAATGAAATATTATTCATTAAAAATGCATGACTTGAGTTTTACAATTGCTTTAGCAATACAAACAGGTAAGAAATCGAAACCGTTTTTTTTTTTTTTTTGTAATTATTATTTCTAATCCATTTTAGGTGAAAAAATGGCGCGTCGTTTTGGAGCCAATGTACATACATAAAGAACGAGAAGAAGATTTTAACTTTTGCTATCGCTTCCTAATGACAAAGACAAACTTGAGTGCGCCTTACGTGCCAGAAGTACAGAAAAGGTATCACAAGCTGCACTGAGTCTATATGTACATATATTGGTTTAAAACAAAGACCGAAAATAACTGGTCTACATTAAACTCACTGTAACTTTTTCTATCATTAACCATTTATTTTTTACTTTTTGTAATATATCACTGATGCTTTCCATTTCCAGACAACCGGTCAGGTACGAGCATGATTTTAATTTCGACCAAACTCAAATACATTGTTTGTTGGTCCAAATAATGAGACACTTATTTTTTCTTTTGCCTCGGAAAAATTTTTCGGCCGAATTAAACGCGATTTTGTTTTTCAGGCAAAAATCTACTTTTCGAATTGACAGTGAGAATGTTTTTTAAAATGCCCATAACTTTGTCAAAATTTAATAGATTCCAACAATGTTTTTACTCAAATGTCAGTAATTCTTGTCACTTCAAGATAGAATGATACAATTATTGATTTTCATTATTTAAAATTTTTTATTTAACAATAAACAAAAAGTGCATATTTTTTTTTAAACTTAATTTCTCAAAAAGTGTATTTTTTTTCTCTCAAACTTTTTTACCGGGAAAGAGACACTTTGAACTACAATCAACCCAAATCTCTAATAGCGAAGATTTTTTTTTTCTGAGTTATGATATTTTATAGAAAATATACGTCTTTGTGGTACATACTACAATATTCTTATATTGTTTAACTAAATGGAACATATGTATGTAATACATATATCAGCAAAAAATACAGCCGTGATCATTTTTTGTGTATCAAATAGATATTAGAACACACTTTCCACCATACAGTTTCGAAATACAAAATCACATTTTCCCGCTTTTTATAATCGAAACTGTATGGTGGAAAGTGTGTTCTAATATCTATTTGATACACAAAAAATGATCACGGCTGTATTTTTTGCTGATATATTACAAGACAAGAATTACTGACATTTGAGTAAAAACATTGTTGGAATCTATTAAATTTTGACAAAGTTATGGGCATTTTAAAAAAACATTCTCACTGTCAATTCGAAAAGTAGATTTTTGCCTGAAAAACAAAATCGCGTTTAATTCGGCCGAAAAATTTTTCCGAGGCAAAAGAAAAAATACGTGTCTCATTATTTGGACCAACAAACAATGTATTTGAGTTTGGTCGAAATTAAAAATCATGCTCGTACCTGACCGGTTGTCTGGAAATGGAAAGCATCCACTGTGAAAGCGTTTTATGAGAGGGAGCTTACGGTTAATGACTGTGAGAAATGGAATCGTTAACGAAAGTAAAGGCCAAGCGCAGTTGTTAATGCAATGTTTTTTTTTTTAGAAAAGGTGAGTTAGCAAATTTAATTATGGTGCAGGGTAAATATATGAAGAAAATGCATCGAAGTAAAACAAACTATAAAGAATAGCAAGTAAAACTATTTTTGAAGTGAAACTTCTTTAGCGGCGGTTGGGAGTAAATTGGCAACTTCAACGGAAATGGTGCAACGGATATGGTTGTGGCTGAAACAAGTGCTTCTTGAGTATATGCACATTAGGGTGGTCCAAAAACAGTAAAGTCGAAATTGTAATGCTCTCACCCCCTAGGATTGTTCTATATCGAAAAAAGTATACCCCTATTTTTTTATTTTGAAATCAAAAAATATTTAGAGGTCGCTCAAATTGCTCTAAGTTTTCCATGTATTTTTATATGGGGAAGAAACAACTTTTTGTAGAAATGGTATAGATTTCTTGAAAATCAATATTTTTCGATCGGAAAACTCTGGTTCTCTTCAGGAGACTTTCAATAATAATACCCAATTATTTATTTAACCATTTTTGAATACTAACGATTTTTTATTTGTCCCCGCATTGCATTTTTCGGAGCTTTTCGGGTTGTTGGGGGACCAATAAATTATAGTTGCGATGAAAAAATTGTTAAATAAACAATTAGGAATTATTATTGGGAATCTTCTGCAGATAAAAAGAGTTTTCCGATAGAAAAATATTGTTTTTTTAGAATACCATTTCTACGAAAAGTTTTTTTTCACCATATAAAATACAAGGAAAACTTTGGGCGCTTTGAGCGACCTCTAAATATCTTTTGATTTCACAATAAAAAATAGAGGTATATTTTTTCAGTATAGAACAATCCTAGGGGGTGAGAGCATAAAAATTCCGACTTTACTTTTTCACATGCATTTTTGGACCACCCTAATGCACATGGTATTAATTTAATAAAAACTTGCTAATAAAAGGTTAAAGAATAACACATAGAAAAAGACCAATACAAGAATGAAAGTAAAGGTGAGTACGTACAAGTTAAAGAAAAGGATGAAGGCAAAGGTAAAAATAAAAACAAAAAAAAAGATGCGTAAAGATAAAAGCAATAATGAAGCTCAAGGCAAATTTAAAAACTTTACTTATACAGGCAAAGGTGAAGGGGAATATGTTGATGTAGAAAATGATAAACATAAAAGTAAAAACAAAAATAAATATTAAGAAAAAGATGAGGATGAGGATACCGATAAAAGTAAAGATGAAGATAGAAAAAGAAAGATTGAAATAAATGTAGTAGTTGTTGTTATTTCCGATCGGTTTGTATATGTTTAATCAATTTCCTTGATGGGCTAGTCCGATCTGATTATCTCTAGCGCAAATAAAACAAGGAAATTTATTAAAATAAATGTAATTATAGAGAAAAGAATGTAGATAGAGACACAATCTGGCAACTATTTTGGGACTCCAGAGATTTTCGGGATTCTCGGGACTTACCGATGTAATAATCGATATTTTCATCGGTTTTGTTATCGATTTTGCTATCGAAGTATTTATCGCTTTTGCTATGATATTTTCCGAACTTATCGATTTTTTCATCGATTTTGTTATCGATGATGCTATCGATTATTTATCGATGATTTTATCGATTTTAATATCGATATTTTTATCGATTTTTCTACCAACATATTTATCGATTCCGATTTGTTATCGATTATTTATCGATTTTGTCATCGATTATTTATCGATATTTTTATTGACTTTGTGATTGATATTTTTATCGATTTTGTTATCGATATTTTTATCGATTTTCTAATCGATTTTGCTACCAATATTGTTATCGATTTTTTTTTCGAAATTTTTATCGATATTTTTATCGGTTTTGTTGTCGATATTTTGTTTGGTGTTACTGTCGATTTTTTTATCGATAGAGTATAAAGATGAAAATGAAGAAATAGGAAAACAAAATAACATAAATGTAGTTAGAACGAACAGGCACAGTGGTCTTGAAACAATGATAGGTATGACTAAAATGCCAACCAAAACTGCTTGCATACCTGTTTTGGAAGGCACCCATACACCAATATGCAGTTGGAATTAAAATCATATCTGCTCCTATGCCTAAAATATTGTCAAATGAAAATTTGGAAAAAATTTAACTGTAATTGTTAGTATTTCTTGTTCAACAGAGTATTCTAAAGTTATCGTTT
>NW_023458556.1:103096956-103113034 GCF_013731165.1 Rhagoletis pomonella | reverse complement strand
TATTTATATAGTTAAAATCAGCGTAAAAAGTACTAGCAATCTGCATTTTTAGTATTTCTATAGCTGAACGGTTGGTTATCTTGATGTATACCGTGAATCTTTTTGGATATACATACTTAAGGAAAAAATGTGCGATAAGAAAAATAATTTTTGTTATATTTGTGGATTGCTAACAGATATACAAAAAAGAAGTACTGGTGATCGGACGTACATTAACTTGCTCTTACTCTTTTGGCTATTTAATAAAGAAAAGTGACTTTTTATATCATTTTATCACGTTCGCAGTCTAATAAACGCTTGCGGATCTAGTTTTCATATCGCTGACAAATTATTCTGTGCTTTTATATTAAAATTTAAATTGAACAAAGTTTTATTCAAGTGCGGTGCAACTAAATAAACTAAATTAAAACATGTCTCCTCCTACTTCTGCTTAGCAAAGGCTCTCCTTCCGCTAAAGTCATCAAACTAGACGAAGAAGTTGCCCTCACAGCAGTTCTCACGAAACTAAAAGATATGGAGGGGAAAATTCAGCAGCAAACGGATCATATGCTGTCATTGTTTGAGAGCGTCTCTCAGAAGCTGACTGAGCTAGAACAAAAGACAACAATGCGTATGGATGAGGAGTTGGCTGCGCTGGCCAATAAAGTTAGTGATATGACTGCACGTATTGAGTTAATGGAGGCGAATATGAAGAAAGCAGAATCTGTTATTGAGAATTTGCAACAACAATTAGCAAGTGCGCTACAACAGAAGTCTGTCCCGGACTACGCTGCGGATGCTGTCGCTTTTGGTATACCTTATTCCGAAGGAGAGAACTTAAAAAGTGTTTATAATCAAGTATGTCTCTCTATTGACTACCTGTCTCCCCAAATTCGCGATATATTTCGAACGAAGCCCTCCTCTGCTAGTCGAAACAGTGCTGTCGTAATAAAATTTCACTCGCCGCTTGACAGAAATCGTACTCTTCATGCTTTTGGCGAATACCGCAAACGATTCAAAACAGCAGTCCCCCTCAACCCGATCGGTATTGATGGTAACTTTCATATTTTTGAGAGTCTCTCACCAGATAATCGGCGCCTACTACAAGAGGCCATCAAAATGCGGCGAGATGGTAAACTTTCGTCGGTGCGTACAATACGGGGCTATGTACATGTTAGAAAAGAGAAGGGGAGAAACAACAGCACAACCAAAATTATGTGTAAGGAGGACTTGGCGCAGTTTAACTAGTTGTACTTATATATTTTGTTTTTTATTGCCTTTGGCTCATTTGTTTATTTTGTTTATTGTCAAAACTGTAAAGATAGCGCACCTCAGCATTTATTCTTTGTCTCTATTGAAATTTTCCCATCTTTGTTGTAGTCTTAAAGTTGCTTATTCTAAATGTTATTATGAATGTAAACAATAGCGAATCGGATAGCATTGGCTGCTGTAGTCGTGCAATGTTAAATATTTTATGTAGTCGTCAAAGCGGGTTCAATGTAGTGCACTTTAATGCGCGCAGCCTAAATTCTGAAAAAATGGATATTGTCAGAAGCACTTTTGAATTTTCGTCTGTGGACATAATCTGTGTTTCGGAGACTTGGTTTAAAAGCGATATTAGTGATTCCCATTATGACATAACAAACTATAAGCTTTTCCGGTCTGATAGAAATGAGAAAAAGGGTGGAGGAGTAGCCATATACTGCAGAAAATACCTGACGGCAAAGCTGATTCCACATGAGGAGGCTATTACCAATATCGAATATATGCTTATTGAACTGTCTAATTGTGTGACTAAAGTGTTTTTGTCGTGTGTCTACAACCCCAATAAATGTTTTAGAGTTTGTGACTATTTTCATGCTTTGTCACCTATTGCTGTTAATTATGACAGTATTATTGTCTGTGGCGATTTCAATGTTAATTTACTTTGTAGGGACTCTTACAGCACCAGATTACTGGATGATGTGGCTTCTCTTGGTCTATCGTTTGTAAATGTGTCAATACCTACGAGGTATGGTAGTAATTGTTGTCCAAGTTTGCTTGACTATTTTATTGTATCTTGTGTTTTAAAGTTTGATCAAATGTCCTTTATTTCAGATCATGATCTTATTTTTTGTGCTTTTGATTTAAAATTTAACTTTGACCGCAATAAGTTGGTTAATAGCTACACCACATTTGACTACCGTTTTTTAAATGTCAATAGTCTCTTAAACGATATTTCCCGCATCGATTGGACAGTGTGCTGGGGACTTAGTACGGTGAATGAGAAACTTGCTTTTCTGAATGATAATATATTATGTAGCCTTCGGGCTCATGTTCCGCTACGAACATGTGTAAAGAGATCTTCGTGTCCCTGGTTCAACTCTGTTGTGCGAGCTGTGATTAGACAACGCAACACGGCATATTCCCGATGGAAAAAGAATCGCTCAGATTCTAATTGGTGTGCATTCAAGGCGGCTAGAAATGAAGCCACCATGGTCATTAGACGGGAAAAGCGCAAGTTCTTTGTCAAGAAGTTGGATCCATCACTCCCAATAATGTCCTTTGGAAAAACTTGAAAAGTCTCCGAGTACATATTAGTGACAGCACAAATTGCCTACTCGAGCCTGAAGCTATCAATGATTTCTTCATTAATCGTACTTCCTCCTGCTTACCTTCCCCACAGCCCCCCTTCTCGTGCTCCCTTACACCGAATTGTGAAATGTTTGAGTTTAGTGTTGTATCCGAGTTTGATGTAGCTAGATATACTAACAAAATACGATCCAACGCAATTGGTGAAGACGGAATTCCATTAAGGTTTGTTAAAGTAATCTTTCCGCTCATTTTACCTACATTGACTCACATCATTAACCATTGTTTTACAACCTCATGCTTCCCTGATGCTTGGAAGATTGCAACAGTGGTTCCAGTCGCTAAAAATAAATCTGCATGTAGTCCTTGTGACTTCCGTCCAATTAGTATCTTGCCTGTCTTGTCTAAAGTACTTGAGTCCTTAATGTCTGAACAAATATATTGTCATCTCAGCAAATTCAGGTTACTGTCTCCATCTCAGTCAGGGTTTAGAGCTAAACACAGCTGCTCCACAGCTATGATTAAAATACTTGACGACATACGGATATCCTTTGATAAAAACAATTTGACACTATTATGCCTTTTAGACTTTTCCAAAGCTTTTGACTCGGTTAGCCATGACCTACTTTGCTCTAAACTTAGGAATTACTTTGGGTTTAGTGAACTTGCTGTCCGATTAATGAAAAGCTACTTGTCCGGAAGAGCTCAGAGAGTAAAAATTGGTTATGAAGTATCCGAACTTAGACCGCTAACAACGGGTGTACCCCAAGGCTCTATTATGGGACCATTACTATTTAGCATGTTCATTAATGACATATTTAATACTTGTCAACATGCAAAAATGCATGCTTATGCGGATGACATTCAAATTTATTTGTCAGGGGCTCATGACGATGTGGTTAATTTGGTCGCGGATTTCAATAGTGATTTGTCGTCTATATCTTCATGGTCTGTGAGAAACGGTCTATGTCTTAATAGTGAAAAATCATTTGTTTTACCAGTATGTAAAAGAAATATTAATTGTAATGTGATGCCTTCTCTGTACATTGGTGATAAGTCCCTTAAGTTTGTGTCAAAAGTAACTAACCTAGGTTTTGTTATAAACACTAGTTTAACCTGCATTGATCATATTAATTCCGTTGTCGGCAAAGTATATTATACTCTGCGGAATTTAAGAATGTCTGCTACTTTTACACCGGTGTGCATTAGGCGTAAACTCGCCATTCAATTAATATTGCCTATAATATGTTACTCGGAATTAATCTACAGTAAGCTGGACTCACAATCTGCTCATAAAATTGATGTGGTATTCAATCACGTTACGCGGTATGTTTTTGGTTTGGCGAAATACGATCATATATCTGAATGGAAATCACTGCTCCTGGGATGCGGTATTTTTGAATACTTGAAGGCTAGAAATTGCATTTTTCTATTTCGCCTTATGATGGATAAGGAACCTAGCTATCTGTTTGAAAAATTGTCTTTACCGAAATCTGCGCGCCTAACGGAATTGATCGTGCCCAACTATAATTATCTAACATCTGCAAGACTATTTTTTGTTAATGCTATTCGCACCTGGAACTCGATTCCATCTCATATTCGTAATAGTTTGAACATAAGCAACTTTAAGAGTGTTTTGTATTCTTATTTTCGTTAAAATGCTATTTCATATCCAAAGTTATACCCTTTCCTCTGAGGCTCGCTATCTAGTTAGGTATAGGGTAATCAATACATTATTCTTATGTTTTTCCTTATGCTCCACCTGTGATTCTCTATAGAGTTTTGTAAGTTTTTGTTGTTCCTGTTTTTGACTTATATATTACTTAATTTTAAACATTAACATATTGTAATTCTTTATTATAAGTTACAGTTGTACTATAAAAGATCATTGGGATCTTATTGTGCTAATGTTATATTTTATAATAAATGAAATGAAATGAAATGAAATAAGCAGCATTGGTTAAAACTTGCAAATAATATACCATTGGTTGATGGTTACACCATGTATTTTAACCGTACGTTTACTTAAATTCAGTGTTATGAACCAGAATATGTATGTGTTGCATGTGCATCTTGGAATTTAAAGAGTGGGAAAAGAGAGGATTCCATTTTTCTGTTCCAATGCTATGGCATTATCGGAAATACCAATCACTGCTGTATTTGTTTAACAAACTTTTGTGGACACAAATATAAAACACGACATCTTGTGCAATATCCTAATGTTAGATCCGCAACGAAATCGGTCATTAACAAAGAAAAAGCGCCAACTAGCGACTACAGTAATAGCTGGGGTGTTCACAGCTCATTCCAAATAGTGTCTTGAAATGTAGACGTCTACAAGTTTTGCGACGACTGCTAGAAAGGAGTGGTCACAGTTTGACGTTAAAAATGTCTCAAAATGTAGACGTTTACATTTTGAGACACAATTTGGAACGAACTGTTAACACCCCAAGCAGTTTCTTTTCTCGAAATAATGTTGCATTAATTCTGCCCTGCGCCAGGGCTGTCAAGTTTTCGTGTTCTTTTCTCAGCATCTTCATATGTATATTGCGTGGTCTTTCTTTAAAATGTTGCACTCTGATAATGTTGCCATATACGAAGGTGAAATTTTTTCGAGAAAAGAAAGCGATGGCGCTGATAATAGTGATGACGATGATAACGTTATTGGTACCAAAAAGTGTGATGAGTTTACCACATTTGGCTGCCGATTGAGCAACATCTTGTATCTAACGAAGACTACGAAGACAATGCGAGATTTGCAATTATCGCACCGACAAACCGCGACGCTGGCTTCTAGATTGAAGCAGTGGAATTTAGTGGAAAATATTTTTATGCTCGTAACCGTAACGATGACAGGAAAAACTACAAGCATATGTTCAAAATGGACAAAGGTAGCCACAGTCTCGATTATTGTGCAGATGTACCACAACTGTTTGGTCTCTTGGGTCAGCATTATGTACATATGCATATATTTAGGCTTAACGGCAGTGTTGCTGCACAACAAAAATAAATTCCGTCGGTTCCGCTAGCATATGCCACTGATATCAAGGAGTTCTACTAGTGCTGCAAAACCATCGATAGTGACACCATCGATGGTTTTCGATAGTTTTATAGACAACCATCGATAATATCGATGGTTTATTAGAGTGACCCGTTAAATGGAAAAGGGGTGCACAAATATTATTTTATTTACACATATTATATTGAACTGATTTAAAAGCTAAAAAAATACAACTTATCATTTATTTTTAAACTAACTGCAGTTTATGCCTGTTGAAAAAGGGAGATTACAACTTGAAGGGGGTAACTGCTCATGTTAAGTACAAGGAAACAAAAGTAAAAAAAAGCAAAAAATAAGAAATAAACGCTGTCGATCACCCCATGTGAAAATTCTGCAACTTACCTGAGGACCAATTCCCGTTCTACGTTTTCGCGAAGTGAAAAGTATTAAATTAGCATCGAAATAAATGCGGTGTAAAAGTGTTATTTTTATCACTTCGCAATAACGCAGAACGAGAATCGATCCACTGACCTCTTAACTGCAGTTAAGCTTTTGATGGAAATAGGCTATGAGTAAGTATTAGAAAATTTAAAATAAAACAAAGTTTAAGTAAGAAAGTTCAAAACCAAACAATGTAATCACTAATTTTTCTTAAACTTATAAAATATTTTAATAAAACAAAGTTTAAGTAAGAAAGTTCAAAACCAAACAATGTATTCATTAATTTTTCTTAAACTTATAAAATATTTTCGCGGCAACAATTTGCTTTTCGCGGGTTAACGTGAATAAAAAAGGAACTTTATATTTATGACTGCAAAGCATTTATCCCACTCATGCACTCATGATACCACTGATACCACCGGAAAAAATTATATTGCCATCGCTTCATCTCAAACTTGGTTACATGAAACAATTTGTCAAAAAACTCAATACTGACACCGACGCTTTTCAATACCTTCGAGGTATATTTCCCAGGCTAAGCGAAGCAAAAATAAAAGAAGGTATTTATCATATTCTATCAAACGAGGATACTACATATAGTAAATCTTCAACCTTAGGGATATTTGTTGGACCACAAATTCGCAAAGTAATGAAAGGCGAACATTTTGCATCTATATTAAGTCCAGTTGAAAAATTACCAAAAATTACCAAAAATTTCCTTGGCAATAAAAGAAGTGCAAATTACGCCAACGTCGGTGACGAGTTTCTTAATGCATATTCTGAAATAGGGTGTAATATGTCGATCAAAATTCATTTTCTACATTCATATTTAAGTTATTTTCCTGAGAACTTGGGTCAGTTAAGTGACGAACAAGGTGAGAGGATGCATCAGGAAATGGATGCGGTAGAGAAAAGATTTGAGGTAAAAA
This sequence comes from Rhagoletis pomonella, assembly GCF_013731165.1. Classification (NCBI taxonomy): domain Eukaryota; kingdom Metazoa; phylum Arthropoda; class Insecta; order Diptera; family Tephritidae; genus Rhagoletis; species Rhagoletis pomonella. The sequence goes on along the minus strand of NW_023458556.1, from coordinate 103,106,113 downwards.
GAAATTGAGTATGCTAGCAGACTATTGCTGGTATCTGAAAAGAGAAACATGCGACAATGTGTACCAAAAAAAGCGACATGAAAAATTGTTTTGCTCTTAATAAATATTTATTAAAATTATCCACGTTCAATGTTGATTTTTAAAGTCAATGTAAAAAGTATATCGACTGCTGAGTTGAATATCGACCTATCTCGGCAGCCAGTTCGAAAACGCCCTATCTCAAAAAACGTTTCAAGAACGCCCTATTTCAGAATTTTGTTGAAGAACGCCCTATCTCAAAAAACTTTTCAAGAACGCCCTATTTCAGGGTTTGGTTGAAGAACGCCCTAGCTGCCGATTCTAAAACGCCCTATCTCAGCACATTTTCAATACATTTTCAGGTGAGATAGGGCATTTTTAACCGAATTCTGAGATAGGGTGTTTTTCAATATAATTCTGAAATAGGGCGTTCTTGAAAAGGTTTTTGAGATACACCCAGAAAAAATTCAGCTAAAAATATTTCTCTCCACACATGATTTGGTAACTATAACCAAATAATGTATCTATAACCAAATGGTGCGTTGAGAAAAACATATGTAGTTGACGTAACTAAACTCTTTTCTCAGTGTAGGGCGTTTTCGAACTGGCTGCCGAGATAGGCCTATCTTCCACTCAGCATTTGATATATTAGTAGTTTGTTTGCGGTTATTGACAGTTCTATATCGAAAAACCTTTCAAATTGAGATAAAATGGAAAAAAAATCTTTAAAAATTATTATTTTTTTTTTTAATAATTAAGGTAAGTACGACATCTCTTTATTCCGAAATCCGGTAAGCTACATACCGTATGAGCGTATTTTTTTATCTTTCCAATGACACATCAAAATTTAAAATTGATTCAGAATGTTGAAACTATAAGCAAAAAGAAAATGTAACCTTCGAAAAACTGGTTTTTGACCATTGGTAAAGATTTTTAGCGTATTATTGAAATTTCAACTATGCAGTTTTTCATTACTCGACCAGGCCCACAAAACGTGCTATATGGCATTCCAAGTTTTTTGACTTTTTTCAGTTGTGTTACGTAGTGTTATTGATAGTTATCAAAAACGTATCAGCTTTTCCCGTTCGCGCACGCAAAAAACTTGCAAAGTAGGAGAAGTTGAGAGCACAGTGACATTTCATTTTGAGCGGAAGTTGCTAGTTTCTGCTGAAAAAATATTTGCCAGCTGATCAAAAACAGCTGTTTGGAATGAACACAAATCGCAAAATTTAATTTGATGGCTGGGAAATTAAAAATGATAAAATACGAATAGATAAACTTGTAAGAAGTATATAATTATTCGTTTAGTCAATAAACTGGGTCAGAATAACACTGTGTGATCAATTTTCTTACGTTTTCTATTTAACACTTTTGATAGTAAACAAAAATTGTATCAGCTGTTCGTCTGACTTCAAAATTTCTGCAAATTTTCTGTTCGCATACTATTTTGGATATTTTTCTCTTGTGAGAGAACAGATGACATTTCGCCGGTATTTTGCTGCTGGATATTTTTTTTTGCTGTAAGAGTACCCATTTACATTTTGAAGCCATGGCCTGTCTACCAAATTTTTAAAGTAATAGTGATTTACAAATCGTTGCCGTCCGTAAACTGAATGAAATAAAAAAGCGTAGTAAAAATAGGATAAGGTGTAGTGGGGTAGCAAATTTTAAAATTTCTTGAAAAATCCTAGCAAATTTAGTACTACAGAGATCCCCGGTTAAGTGCCAGATACAAATGTGTTTAACTTTTGTGGCACCTATGCGGGCATGGCACTTATGCGGGGACAGCGAGTGTGTGCCGGAATACCTACAGATCCTTAGCGAAAAAAAGTGTTATTTAAATACATAACTAGTATTTACATATGTATGTATATGTGTAAATAATCATGCATTTTATTCAACAAAACATGAAAAACGAACAAAAATAATACGAGTGAAACTATTTCATAGATCTCATTTTCATTACACAACTGATATATGTACATAGGTATATCAAAATAACAGACTTTTTTATTGAATAACTAAATTTCAACAATTATGCAACAAAAAAGTCGGTCATTTTTTTCTGGTGAATATTTGTAAACTTAAAAATAATTTAACTGTAAAAATAAATTAATTCCTTAAGTGGTACCTAAACGGGGAAAATAAAGGAGCTCTATTTTTTGATCTAGGCATTTTAGTGGTACTTAAGCGGGTATGGAACTTATGGTGAATATTTGTAAACTTAAAAATAATTTAACTGTAAAAATAAATTAATTCCTTAAGTGGTACCTAAACGGGGAAAATATTATTAATGTACAGGTGCCAAAAATGTTGACTGTTAAGCGGGAATGGCACTAAAGGGTGGAGGCACTTAACCGAGGATCACTGTATCGCAGCAAAGTGCCAACGCTGCTCAGCATGACATAGAAGTCCGTTGATTTTTTATTTCTACGTAAAAGTGACATTCCATTGAGTAATGAGAGTGAGAGATGGATAAATTAGAGCGGAAAAAATTAGTGTAGTTATTGAGAAGGTGTGTTTAGCTGAAAGTCCTCTTAACTGGTTCGGCATCAATCGAAACGAATTTAAAATATTGTCAAGTTACGCACGCATCACCTTCAACAGCAAGGTTTCCGAGCGAACAGTTATTTAGTGGTGCAGGTTTGATTTACAACCCTTTAAGAAACAGGCTAGAACCTGAAAAGGTAACAACATTACTTTTTACGCTACGACTAGTCCCTATCGCGTAACCAATTCTTATCGCCTTCCTTTAAGTTTGATCAAACGCTTGGATACTCCTACATGGCGTATGAGTAACATTTTTTTCTGCTCATATTTCATAAAAAAAATCATTGAATTTACCAATCGATTACGCGAAAGTGATAAGTCGCGACGTAATACTCTCTACTTCTTCCTCTACGATGTGGTATATTTATCTTTTTGATTAATGGTTGATTTGAAGCATGCAAAGTTCTTGACCTTGAATTGGACAAGATTTCTTAGTTTTCCATTAATTAAAAACTTCAAAAAAAAAATCTATACATAGTATAAAGGAAACACGAGATTCTTCCCAGCCAAAAATCGGTAATCGCTTTTAGTGGTAGCGTGTTCTAGAAGGCATAGCGATATAATGCCTTCGAATTTTTTCGCTTCTTTAGGCATTGCCGGTAATGCAAAGTAGAATGTCCTGTAATATTTTTTTTTAATTCGCTTGTTTGCTTCATTTTGGGGAATGCAAAGTAGAATGTCCTACAATATTTTATTTGTTTCGCTTCTTTGCTTCATTTCAGGGAATGCAAAGTAGAATGTCCGACAATATTTTATTTGTTTCGCTTCTTTGCTTCATTTTGGGGAATGCAAAGTAGAATGCTGCATCGCATCAGCTGAAAAATAGAATGAATATCCAAAAATTCTTTTTCTTTCGTTACTTTCTGTGGAAATTTGTCTCGCATAAAAAACATGTTTTGTTTTATTCAATTAGCTACGAAGTTGAAGTCAGTCAATGAAGTGAAGTACAAGAGTGAGGAAGTACATTTTTAAGCTTAATTAAATATGCACGTATGTACCTGCCGATTTTTAAGTAAAATCTAAATACCTAAATACATACATATGTATTTATAAAAACTGATTTTTAAAAATTTTAATCTTTTAAGACATTTTCTGATTTTAATTTAATATAAGTAAGTATGTACTTATCTAGGCAGTCTACATTAGTTTCGATGTAAGCCATTCTTTATTCGCTTCTCTGGATTCTGTTTATTGATGCGTTCTCCCTTCGTTCGAAGGTAATGCTGCGGGTAAGGGCTTACGGCCAATGACATGGTAAAATAATGCCTTCTTGAAGCGAAATTGTAAGCGATTCCCACCGCCTAGCTCGTTTCAACTTTCGTTTCTGTGGTAACCGTGTTTTTTGCTGGGTTTGTACGCGGTAATCTTGAAAAGAACTGATCGGATTTTGATGAGATTTTCTCTAATATACTCTGTATCGTTAGGAGAGTGGCCTTTTTTATTTGTAATTTTAATAGGATTGCCACCTGTCTAAAAAACTATAAGATCCGCACCGTTCGTTGGATTACAAAAGATGGGGCGTCCAATGAAAGGGACTGGCCTCTAGAAAAGCACTAATGTTTTATTTTTTGAATAGGTTTGTCCCCTGTTAATAAAATAACTATATTCAATCATAGTAAGCATAGTCGTCAGTCCTGCACCATCACTGTCAAATGAAAAGACTTAGCCTGTAGATATGCAATAATGTATTAGTTTTCTGAATAGGGTTGCCACCTGTTGAAAAATTAAAATATTTTCACCGTTCGTTGCATTACAAAATGAGATACGAAATTAAAGGGCATGGCCTTCACATGTACAAAAGCTTTAATGTTTTTGAGTAGGGCTGCCACCTTTTGAAAAGTTCTTAAGTTATCTATATATAGTAGAAAGGAAAGTAGAGATTTTTTGAATGCGCTAATATCGAAAACTACTGAAGGAATTTGGACGAGATTTTCTCTAATATATTCTATATAGACAGAAGCGTGACCTTTGGTATTTAGAATTTCTAGATGCTACCTGTCTAAAAACTTATAAGATCCACGCAGTTCGTTGTATTTCAAAAAAAAAATAGGTGTCAAATAAGAGGATTTAGCCTCTATATAAGCTTAAATTGTCTATTTTTTCGAGTAGGGTTGCCAGCTGTTAAGAAAATTAGGTACTATATTCAATCTTAATAAGCGAAGGTATCAGATCTGCACCACCACTGTCAAATGAAAAGACTTAGCCTCTAGAAAAGCAAAAATGTATAATTTTTTGAGTAGGGTTGCCACCTGTTCAAAAATTATAATAACTGTTCGTTTGATAACAAAATGAGATATTAAATGAAAGGGCATGGCCCTCGTATGTACAAAACTTGTTTTTGAGTAGGATTGCCACCTATTTAAAAATTACTACTTTATCCTAACATAGCATAAAGCCGCTGTGGTGTAGTGGTAAGCAGTTCGCGCTTCCACTCCACAGCGCCTGGGTTCAAGCCCTGGTCAAAGCAACATCGCAAAAAAAATATAGAAAAAAGGTTTTTTTTTTTAACAGCGGTCATCCCTCGGCAGGCAATGGCAAACCTCCGACTGCATTTCTGTCACGAAAAACAGCTTCTAATAAAAATACAATCGCCGTTCGGAATCGGCGTAAAACTGTAGGTCCCTCCGCTTTGTGTGCCAACATCAAGGCGCACGCCACAAGTCGAGAAGTTCGGCCACACATTTACATACATATGTGAGTGAAAATCTCTCAAGTGGGCCACCCAAAATTGGATGGTCAAGATTTTTTCGCACAAATCAATTTATTCGGTTTACAACCTTAAAAAAATTATATATTTTGAGCAATTTCGCAAAATTCGAATTTTTATAAGAGTTATTGTTATTAACTTTTTTTGATGAATTCAGTAATTATTTATTATCCATTGATTAATAGCATGTATCTTGCTGATTTTTTCTACGATATTAGTTAATTAGACACGCTTTAGCCTGATTTAAAAATTTGTATAAACAAACAGAAATATTTATTACTTCTCGATCAGATTTTTGAATCCTTTACATTGCATATCAATCCTTATTCTATAATACATTATTTAAAAGAAAAAAAAAACACGGAAACTTGCACGGAGTCGCTAGTTGTTAATTTTTTTTCGCTCCTGCCACGGGTGCTTTTGCTTCCATGCCGCGTGCCGCGCGGACTCGCAGCGAGCATGGTGCAACCAAAGAACGAAAAAAGATGCACTTTATTTATATACATAAGCATAGATTATTTAGTACAATATTTTTTAAAGTTGTATACATAAATATGTACATACAAAACAAGCACAGAGAAAATTAAATAAAGAGGATAGATACTAAGTATAATCGTTTGTGCCGCAGAAACAAAAAACAACTAAGCACTTTCTAACACCCCCAAAATAGTTTGCTACTTGTAGCATTTATGCTGTAACCTGAACGAAATATGATCCTGGGTGAAAAAATGTATTTGTGGATTGTTGTTCAAGGACATATGTGAATATGTGTGTGTGTATATGTATATGTAGATATGGGAAAATTTGCGTAAACAAAGAATAGAGGCCGGTCCACATACCTACTACTTTGGCGTTGCGTAAGCACGTTAAAAGTTGACACTTGAGAGATTTTCACTCAAATGCAAGCGCCAATCTATTATTATTATTAGTGTTAGCAAAAACGACATTTTTTGACCACGCAAATCTCTAATGTGCGGCCGCTGTTGTGTAGTGGTTGGCAGTGCACGCTACCTGGGCCTGGGTTCAAGCCCGGTTCAACCCAACACTAACGTATGTATAAGTAAGCGCCAATCTATTACCATTATTAATCGCGAGAATTACTGCACAGATTTGTTTAATATAATCTGTATCGATAGGGGTATTATCTTTAGTACATAGAATTTCTATAGAGTTAACCTCTCTAAAAATTTATAAGATCTGTTCGTTGAAATACAAAGAGTGAGATGCCCTCTAATGTTCAACAATTTATTATTTTTTGAATAGGATTGCCACCTTGCTGAAAATAATATGATTTTCACCGTTCATTGGACTAAAATATGAGGTACCAAGTGAAAGGACATGGCAATAAACTTTTTTTAGTAGGGCTGGCACCTATTTAAAAATTACTACCTTACATATAATACGTGAAGGAATTTTTTGTTAGTGACATCACATTTGCACAGTTTATTCAAATTAAAAAAAAATGGTGTCTTCGGATGTGCAATAAGGTTTTATTTCTTCGAAAAGGATTGCCGCCTATACGAAAAATTATAAGATGTGGACTATTCGTTGGACTAAAAAGTGAGTTGTCAAATGAAAGGACTTCGCCTCCAGATGTGCAGTAAGATTTTATTTTTTTAATAGTGTTGCCGCCTGTCTAAAAAATTATAAGGTCCGTTCGTTGCGTTAAAAACATTAGATATGAAATGAAAGTGCTTGGCAATTAATTGTGCAATACGTGTTTTTAATAGGGTTGCCATCTTTTTCTCCAAATTCGTATATGTACATACTTATGTACACATTCAGCGCGTGGCGAAACCTCGCGCATACGCGGCCGGCTAGTATATTATAATTAAAAAATCAAGGCGCATCCATATAAGTGGTCGCAAACGCATATAAGTAAAAATACCGTGTATTATTTATTTATTTGAGAAGATTAGAGTATAAACTAAATTTTTATCTAATTGGAAAAAGGAAAGCAGTAATAGCAGCAATGGCCTTCAACTGCTTGGGAGTTGATATAATATCTATTTATGTATGTGTGTTTATCAATATAATGTTAATTTAGTAGTAAAGTCTGGAAAATTTTAAAAATTTTCAATTTTTTTTTACACTGAGAAAAAGGATTAGTTTCGACAACTAAAGATATTTAGTTCCCGAATTTTTACAATATTTGGGAACTGTTACCAAGGATTGGGAACTATTACCATGGGTTGGTAATTATAACTAAATATATTAAAGCTTCTGATATTCATCTAGGTTGTACCAAATCGTTAATTTAATTGAAGGGTTTGGTAAATACTAATAAATATTTTTTTGAAGCATATTTCTACAAATTCCATTCAACTTAACGCATGGTTCCTAAAAGGATGCCATTAAGCTCTGCTAATACAGATAAGCTTTCTATCAACACCTATTACCTATTCTTAGTTGAGGCAACCACGATTTGGTTTGAGAGCGGAACATATTCATGGTTGTGAGCAGTGTTGCCAGAACTTTTTGGGCCGACCGGCTAGATTGGCAAAAAAAAAGCGGCTAAAAACGGCTAAAATGTTTTAGTGAAATTTCACATAGACTCTGGCAAAAAACGGCTAAAATGTTTTAGTGAAAATCCACATGCTTTATTTAAATAAATCGCAAGAAACGAAAGACTAGTTAACACCATTAATTTATATCGAGTGTATATTCCTCATCATCAAATGAATCACTATTGTATATATCACCTGAATTCATTAATTTTAAGAAATCGTCATCTACAGTAAAATTATGGCAGCATTTTTCTTCGAGTTTTAAACCGTATCTTATATATAAAATAGCGTTTAACGTTTTAACGCACATTGGATTTCTTTGCTTAGTTTTTATTATATTTATTGAACTAAATATTCGCTCTACTTCTGCATTACTTATAGGCAAAACAAGAAAACTAAAAACTAGGTTGGAAAGGTCAGCAAAAGGGTTTTCTCCTAGGGCATTTCGAAATTGATAAACTTCGGCCCAAAATTTTACAGTTGAGTCTAAATTACTCCAGGTATGTAACGTTAACCGTTGCCATTGCATCTCTATGGATGTTATTTCGTCGGCATTATATTTGTGTTTTTGTTGCTGTAGTTGAACAAATACTTTTGGTTTAATTACTCTTAATGCATTTCCAACCGAAAAAAGTCAATTTTTTTTAGTGTGGCAATATTTGTAGGGAGGCGTTGGCGTAATTCCTTTATTAAAGTGATAATAAAATAGCGACCATTTTCTCGAATTATTTTCTCGGCTTCGTGGTCAAAAGCGTTTGTGCTTACTTTTGTTTTTAAATACTCTTCAAAACTGTGATAAAGCTGAGGAAATGGAGCAAGGTATGGTTCCAACGGGGAGCATATAGGATCAAATGTGTCCGCGCTAATAACCACTAGGGAGCATAGATGCGAAAGTAAAACATTGAGTTCATTAAAAATCTTCATTGGGTCTGCATTATTGCTTTCGAACAACTTGTTTACTTTTTGCACCTGAAAATTAGGCAAATAGTAAAATCGGCTAAACACGGCTAACTTTTTTTACAAACCGGCTACCAAATCGGCTGCCGGCTAGATCGAATTTTCTCCGGCTAGTTGCTATCAAAACCGGCTAAATCTAGCCGGAAAACGGCTAAAATGGCAACGCTGGTTGTGAGCAGTGGTCGGCAAAAGTTAAACTGTGTTTGTGTTGGTAAGCACAAGAGAACTGCTTCGCATGAGCAACCCACTAGGAAATTACGAGAAGTGAAACAAAATTTTTAACTTATCGGTCTTCAATAAGAACACATAAATACGTATATTTAACACATACATATGTACATATATGTGCATCGCTCATTTACTATAAAAGTATCATAATCCCAATAAAGCAAAAATCGGGTTAAGTATGCAAGAATGT
>NW_023458556.1:103094523-103096946 GCF_013731165.1 Rhagoletis pomonella | reverse complement strand
TCGAGTTTATAGTTTTTTGAGTTATGAAAATATTGAAGTAAAACTCAAATAAAAAATTTAAAAATTCATTTGAATTCATCAACGCCAAATATTGAAAATTTAAATAAAAAAATTGAAATTCATGTTCATCAAAATTTTCCATATCATTATGAAATGATTAAAAATGTCTTTTAATCGCATACATATTGCCTTTAACAACCACCCTTTAATTCCTTGGAAAAAAAATTAATTTTTTTCAATAAAAAGTCGTTGTATTTCTTTTTCATCAAAATATTTCCTTATGAAAAGAATCAAAATGTCTTTGAATAGCATATTCTTTATTTTTTAAATGACCTGTAACACAAAAGGCATTGCATGTCACCAAAAGCATTTTCAAGCATGTAATATTTCTCGCAAGGCATTTTTTGCATTCAAGAAACAAAGCGCAACAGCCAAACACGATGTTGATTCGTTGCTTGCTCAGCGACGACTAAACGAAAGAGCGTAACAAATGCGTGTGATGAGAGCTTGTACAATTGTACTATGGCGTGCCGACCATTGGTTGAGAGCAGTGTTGCCGTTTTAGCCCTTTGGTGGCTAAATTTGGCTACCAAATTCTTTTTTTGGCCACAAAAATTTGAAATTGCCCCTAGCCCTTTTTTTAGCCCTTTATTCATCATTGACATCCAATTTTTTTTTATGATTTTCATGAATTTAACTCTTCGCTCATAAAGCGAACGCCTTTCCTTTAAGGCAAGTAAACATATTTCTATGTATGTTCCTTACGTTTCTGGGCCGTTATCTTATCCGTTAACGATTTAACTATACTCTAAAATAGGTAAGTTGGTGGCCCTTAATATGCTTTATGTGTTACACAAAAAGTTTTTTTGTTGAATAAAATAGTAATTCTTTTCAGAGTTCATTGTTTTTCTATACCAGTAATTATAGAAAATGTGTGTATACTTACATATTTACACTAGCAGTACCCCGGTGTGCTTCTCTACACCAAATATTGAAAAACGAATGAAAAGTCCTGGAATTTTTCTATATGAAAATTTATCATTTGTTTTATTTAAAAATTTTTGATTCTTTATTTTAAATCTTAATCCAACAGATTTGGATATACAACATTTTTTGTTTTTCCATCTTGGGTATGAATAAATAAACAATTTGGAATGCTAACTCTTGAACAGGCCACGTATAGCTACCAATTCCAGTAATCTACCACAAATATTTCAAGAGATATACCAGATGAAAATTTTTGTTAGTATGGGTGGTGCCTCGCCCCCCTTTTCCGAATTCGGGGAAACTTAACACAAACCATCTGCATAATAGCCCGACTATGCCGTATAAATTTGGTTGAAATCTTGCACTTATTCTTTATATATAAGATGTGAGGTGCCACGCCCTCTTTTCCAATACTGCCCATTTTTATCCATGAGTATGGAATTATTTGTTATACCTCTATACCAACTTCCAGTACTCTACCACAAATATTTCAACAGATATACAACAAAAAAATTTTAGTTAGTATGGAAGGTGCCACACCCATTTTTACGAATTCGGGCAAACTTCACATAAACCATCTGCATGATAGCGTGAATATGCCGTATAAATTTGGTTGAATTCGGTGAAGCCGTTCTCAAGTTATAAGCTCACACCAAAAACGTGTACTTATTTGTATACATAAGATACATACATATGCCACGCCCCTTTTCCAAATTTGGGAAAACTCCACATGAAATATCTGCATGATGGCCCGAATATGCCGCATAAATTTGGTTGAATTCGGTGAAGCCGTTCTTAAGTTATATTGTGACACCAAAAACGTTCACTTATTTTTATATTTTAGTTAGTATGGGTGGTGCCACGCCCCCTCTTCCGAATTCGGGAAAACATAAACCATCTGCATGATAAATCGAATATGCCACATAAATTTGGTTGAATTCGGTCAAGCTGTTTTCAAGTTATGAGGTCACACCAAAAACGTGCACTTATTTTTAACCGACTTCCAAAAAAGGAGGAGGTTATCAGTTCGTCGGAATATTTTTTTTTTTATTTTTTATTTTTTTTTTTATGTATGTTACCGCATAACTTTGCACCACGTCAACCGATTTCAATAATTTTTGCAACGGAAAGGTAGTGTCTCAGAGGTGGTCCCATACGAATTTGGTTTAGATCCGATCATTGGATCATGAAATATATAGATATATATATATTTTTTTTAAGTCGGTTTTTTTTTGCTAAAAATTACTTGTTATATATAAGATGTAGGTAAAAAAATTTAGCTACCATTTTTAGCCACAACGACGATTTTTAGCTCTTTTTTAGCCCTTTTTTAGCTGCAATTTAGCTACCACTAAAAACGTTTCGCGGCAACACTGGTTGTGAGCCACCCCTAAATAATGCTGAGTGCTCTCTGAGCACATGTGTGTTTCATATAC
>NW_023458556.1:103080562-103094513 GCF_013731165.1 Rhagoletis pomonella | reverse complement strand
TAAAACTTATATATATCATAGCTGTGGCTCTATAGGTTCTTGCTATCTGCACAGTTCTGTACAACTATATTATAATTTTTTTCTAGATTATTCCTAATTAAAATAGAAAAATTTTTTTTTGGAATAATGGCTGAAAAATGAAAACAGTTACAAACAAAAAATGCTGTAAAAAGTTTTAACTTTAAAATACGATTTTTTTTTTAAGCCAGAAAAAATATTGAAGAAAAGCGAAAAAGCGTGTTTCTAAAAATAACAATGAATGGATGGTGGAAGATTTAGTCTTCCGTATCTCCATTCATAAAGAGCAGCCTTCGACATCTGCGATATCTATTAAATCTCTCTTGTTTTGTATATATAATAACCCTGTGCTCGGATCTTAAACTTTTTTTCATGAGCAAATGTTTTGATAGTTGATCGTACTTAATTGTGGCCTTCTAAATTCAATGACGTCCCCGTTTTGCCGGATTGGATCCAATTTCCGAGGTAATGGTAATTGAAAATTTTAACTTTTTTAAATAACTCCCTAAAGTTATATTTCTAAATTTTTTACGTGACTGTTTTTTAATATTACTATTTCTGAAATCATCGAAATAGAATTACTATAGCATAAGCTGTCATGCAACTGATTATTGATAAACAATCAGTTTTATGTGAACTATATGTTATAGTTAACCGATTTCGATGATTTTCAGAAATAGTTAAAATAATATTAAAAACAGTCACGTGCAAAATTTCAATATAGTAATCTTAAAGCTGAGACATTTATTTACAAAAATTTAAATTTTAAGCAAATTTCCAGCACCGTTATCTCGGAAACTGGAGCCATCATCAACTATCAGAACCGTTGCCTAAATTTTCAACTTGTACAGTGTAATTAATCTGAATAAAGAAAGATTTTATTGTTCCAGCATGAGATTAATTTTTTACTTAATTTTATGTGTAAAGTTTTGGAATTGTTTTTGAAATTTTAAAAATAATTTTACAATAGCTGGCAGGTCTTTTATTTTATAGGTTAAAAACATATTAAAAATTGTGTTCGGATTAAGACTTCTTCAATCACCTTTCAATTGATACCAACTTCGTAATATTTCATTTTTTACATATGTATTTTTTTTACGTTGATGGCAACTCTTTTACTTTGAATCAAATGCACCATCTCCAGACTACGCGAGAGTTTTCTGTTAATAACATCAAAATCATATTCATCAGCTCATCAGCGGTTTCGGAGTCTTCGAGAACGTACACACTTATTATATACATACGTACATATATAGGTATATGTTTATACTTAATTAGACGATAAGCTCCGATTGCAAAAAATGTGCATAATGTCATTAAATACAGCCATATTAGTCAGAAAATCCAACTAAACAATTTTGTCCAGCTAGCTTGTTCTGTTCGAACCAGTGTGCATCGTCTGTAAATTTGTTCGTTTCTTCTTTTACTAATAGCCCTGACAGACATGGGGTTTGTACACCATGGTATGCATACTTACTATGGATTTTGATACTATTTCGATGTGACACACATCTAGTACGTATACCGATGTTTTGTCTCTTTATCACAACTGATAGCACGTATGTATGCCATTTTGCTCGCGCTGCTCTAACAGTCACAAAGGCCGAGTGAATAGAGCGCTAGAGTGCCACTCCAGAGATCGAGTCCTCGGGCACGAGATTTTTTTTTAATGATTTGTTTTTTTTTTTATTCTTTTTCAAATAATCTGAAGATTTTAATGTTTTAAAACCAAACATTTTTATTCATTGAATTTTTACGATATTAGGTTTATTTCATAATGAAATTGTTGTTAAACAAATATTTCCTCGCTTCATTTTCGCGTTCTTTTAAATAAAATAAGAAGCAATTCTCTTTTCCTCCATATCTTTTTGAGACTAAAACGTGAGACAGCTTACTGAATACCAGGGTAAATGTCTGTCACATCGAAATAGTACCAAACTCCATAACATGGTGCACAAACCATATGTCTGTCAGGGCTGTTATCCTGGTATTCAGTAAGCTGTCCCACGTCTCTAGTCTCAAAAAGAAAAATATGGAGGGAAAGATAATTGCTTTGTAATTTATTTTAAAGAACGCGAAAATGAAGCGAGGAAATATTTGTTTAACAACAATTTTATTAGAAAACAAAGCTAAATAAGTGCTTTAGTATCATGCAAATTCAATGAAAAAAATTTTGTTTAATTTTGTTTCGTCGTGGAGGCTCACCTTAACATTCAAATCGCCGAGCACGATTTTGACATCGTGTCGGGGCAGCGCTCATATACGCTCCAAGCGCTCATAGAAGATATCCTTGGACGCCTCGTCCTTCTCTTTCGTCGGGGCATGGGCGCAGATGAGCGAGTTGTTGAAGAATCTCGCTTTCATGCGGATTGTAGCTAGACGTTCGTCCACCGGGGTGAACGCCAATACTCGGCGACGGTGTCTCTCCCCTTCCACGAATCCACCTCCGAATTTGGGCTCCTTTACGTAGCAACCGTAGTAGACGTCGCAAGACTTCACGCTTACCTTGCCTTGCCCCATCCATCGCATTTCTTGGATGGCGGTGATATCAGCCTTTGTATTCACGAGGACATCAACCAGCTGGGCAGAGACACCGTCCCCATTAAGGGTCCGGTGCATACCCTCAAACCATAGTCCTTTATACGTTTTCCGTGGTCGTCATCAAAAAAAGGGGGTATCATCCGAGGCTTTCTGAACTTTTTCATTGGGCGGGGTTTTAGCGTGCGGGACCCAAACCCAGCGCAGGCGAAGTTTTACGCCTTCTCGCTTTAGCTCGTTCCCAAATGGGTGTTTAGTTGCTACCCAGAGGACACGTGGATATAAGTATCGGGACGTTGTGAGCTGCCATTTGAACCGTACGCGAAAGAATCACTTCTGGCCACTCCCAGGTGAATGGCAGTCAGAAGTTTTCGACTATTGGGCACGGAACCATCTTCCAGTAATCAGCTATAATTTCATAAAAAAATAATAACAAATGTATTGCCGGTATTATTGCCATGGTATCGATTTCCTATTACCAGTCGCTCTTAAACGTCCGCCGTTCTTTTTACCTGAATGAGTCGTTTTCTTATCGGCGATATGTGGAATAATTTTATTCTCTTTAATACTTCATTTATTTTTTATATACAAAATTGGAACTTAGAAACGGAATTAATTCTTTCTTTCGCTATGGGTATTCCTATTTTTACCTGGCTTTTATTAGCTTGGGCTGTAACTATGTAATATTGATACAGCGATTTCCATACTCAAGTTACATACCTAATGGCAGTACGAATTGGAGTTGCTTTAAATTTCCATTCTTAAATTAACCTGATGACAGTACTAATGGAAATTATGGAAAACGAGTTTTTAGATTTTTAAACTACTTTAAACTTGGTATAAATTAGACGATTGCCGACGCGAAATTTATAAGTTTAGGAATTTTTGATAACTTATTTATGTATTCCAAAGTTGACATGAAAGAAATGATGTTGCCGATTTATCACCACAGCAATAAATCGGTGAGTGTAAATTTGTTGCCATTGACGATTGTTGCCTATTTCTCATGTTTTGCATGGTGGAAATTTTTATATTCACAGCATATATACATACTTAGATAGAGGAGTTACATATAAATGTATAAAAAAATCATATCTAAACAATCAGAGGTATGGAAGATATTACTTATATAGCACCAATCTAAGTGATTTTCTATGCTGTGTGTGATCGGTATGTAAACCGGTAACACAATTTACTGGTTTTAGTTGCCTACACAAAGGAGTTATATCGCAAAAACTCGTATCTGAACTATCAGTGGTATAGGAGATAAAGCTTATATAGCACCGATTTGGACGATTTGCTCAGTAGTTCGTGTGACTATTTAGAAAAAAGCTCACGAAATTTCTCGGTTTTAGCTGTCCAAATAAAGGAGTTTTAAAATAAAACCCCATATATAAACAATCAAGTGTACGGAGGCTAAAGGTTATAAATAGTGGCCCGATTTCACTGTAAATATTATATCGATAATGGGTGAAAGTAGTGCGAAATTTCATGTTCCTAGCTGCATAAATGGAGGAGTTATAAGGAAAAGTCTCATATATAAACAATTAGTTGTATGGGAGCTATATGTTATAGTGGTCCGATATTTCCGGTTCCGACAAATTTACCAAATTTCAGTCGAATATCTCGAAAACTGAGAAACTGGGTACAAATAGACGGACAGACGGACATGGCTAAATCGGCTTAGCTCCATGTTCTGATCATATAGGTATACATTTTCGTGGGTCTATCTATTCTTATTCTGGTACCAACAATCATCGGACCAAAGATATAATACCATTTCATGCTCATGAAGGGTATACATATCAGATTTAAAATCGGTGAAGTAGGTGACAAAATATAAATTAAAATATTTTCTTAACTAGTTCCCAGCGTGTCTATATAAGTATAATTGCTTAGTCATACGACTTAGTTAGGGCGATCTGTAGCAGCCGCAGAATTGAGCTGTATATCAAATTAAAGTGCAAGCTGTTGTTGCAGTTGACCGTGTTTGTCACTAAAGTAAAAAGTGACAGAAAAGTCGATATGAGCAATATAATCTATTCAAAAATATTAATCAATTTTCCGTGGAGTTGAGACACGGAAAAGGTATTAGGTATTATTTATATTCTCATTTTCGTTGTTGGTGTTTCCGACAGGGTAGGAGTGTGATGTAATGTGGAACGATTTTCCGTCATCCCTTGCCAAATTTGGTTTGGAGACAAACCGGTTTCGGCGTTGTGCCATCTCGAGAACGAAAAATGACACTGAAGATGGTATTATTTATAGTTTTTGAAATATATTTCACGAAAGCAAAAAATAAAAATTCATAGCTGAGATCACTTTCATTTTTAAACACCTAGGATATCACTGACCATTAAAAATGACCCTGAATGATAGCAAACCTCAAAGCTTTACACATTTTTTGATGTAATTTTTAAAATTAACGATCCAAAATTAGCCGGCATACATATATATTTTAAATTTTATTTTTCGTTTGAACGAAAAATAACACTGAAGATGGCACAACGCCGAAACCGGTTTGTCTCCAAACCAAATTTGACTACGGTTTCCAGACGTACTGATTTAATCAGTACAGTACTGATTTTTCAACTCTTGTACTGATTTTATTCATTTCTTCAATCAGTACGCTAATGTCCTAATTTTTCAAAATTTGTACTGATTTGTACCGAATTTTCAATTCAAACAAAATACTTTAGGATTTCCTTAAGGCTTTTACATAACGTTGGAACTTCCTTAAACTGTACTTTAAAAAGTAAGAAAAAAATAATTTCATTATAATTGACATGTTTCAGATAATGTTTGATATGCCCAAGAAATTAATATAACAAAAAAATCAATTGTTTTATGTACATATCGTCGGGTCGTTATGTACCAGTTGCGATAATATGATGGACCTTAAATTATTTAAAAAGAAGGCTGACGTTGTTTATTGTCGGGTGTTGTTAGTTATCTCGAAAATAATATTCATTTTAATCACAACAAATTTGAGTATTCGAATTTCTTTTGCCCATAACATACAATTATTTTTTCTCAATTTATTGACATTGTAAAAGAGTTTTGTATGCAAGACAAAGATGAAGACCTTAAATAGAGGTACTTTTCCACGGTTTTAACAAATACGTAATTCTTTGGCTATTTAAACACTGAAAATGGAAATGATCTCATTTTTGCTATTCAAAAACGTCATAAATATAAAATAATTTATATTTTATTTATATACCGAAATATCGTTAAAAACAAGTACTCTGGCGTTTTAAAGTATTGTATGCATTAATTTGCTTTTGCTGTGCTTTGACTTCGGGATTTATGATATCGAAAGCGAAGCAACAGCAATTCAGAAAAAAAGCAAATGCTTTGGCTGCCATTTTGCTGTGAAACTTCGAAAGCAATCAGACAGTTCAAAAATAATTTGTGGAAGCACAGCGACAGGGAAGCAACACAAATCAATAGAAATTTGACTATAACTAGGCTGCGATGCATCGAATTAGCAGTTATAGAATATGTTATATATATGCATGCACAAATACACTACCCTGTAGTTCTACTGGTTACAAGAGACAACCCTAAACTAAAGATTACATACATTATAGGCCCGTCAGAATGGGTACTTGTACGCCAATAACGGAAAAGTATGCGAAGGAAGTTTGCGTCTGCAAACAAAAATCAGCTGTTCCTTATGACCGCGTACAATTTTTTAGATACAATAGCAAAACATTCACACTTTGTTCACTAATCTATTCACACTTCTCTTGATGTCTTCGTCACTTTCTCTGGCTTTTGGAAGACATTTTATTATCTGGATGGCTACTTTGCTCAAACAATATGACAATTAATGCTTATTCTCATGTGTCTTGACTTGTGTAAACGCGAGGTTATACAACTGTCAGCAGTGACGGACTTACGTGCGTCAAAAGTTGAGTATTGGCCAACGTTCGTTGGGTCCGTCGATGCACACAGTCTACTCAACTGTCAGTTTTATCTTTGCTCGTCACGTACGCAAAGTACTCATTCTGACGGGGCTATTACTGATTGTACGGCAACTCGCTAGCGAAAGGTCATGCTACGCGTACAGCTCGGAAGGTTCCAATGACATCGCCATGTTAAATTCGTTAGGCAAAGGAAATGGTATCGCAAATTTTGTGGCTATTACTCACTCCTGGCGAGTCAGCTAAATCATATACATGTTATGTATGTATATACATATGTAGATATACAGAATTTTCTCTCGTTATATTTGCAGATAACAAATGCAATCATGTTTTACACAATAGAGTTGTTAAATCACTCTGCAAATTTTTGAATAAAATGATTTCCGAAGTTTTATAAAGACCGAAATACGCCACGCAAGCGGCTTGTAAAGCATTCGTCAAACCTACTTTTCCTATTTCGCCATACACCATGCAAACATGACTCGTTCAAGCAAAAAATTTTAGTTTTATTCCGGTTCACAATGTAAAAGAGTGTGGTTTTCTTCGATTTTTCTCTCTTGCGCCCTCATTCGGTGAAAATTCCGTTGCGAATGAGGTGATTTTACCATACACGACGTAAGCGGTTTGATCAAACGTCAACATGGCGGCCAGAAAATCAAAAAATTTTGATTTTTGTTCACATTTCCCTCAAATAGCTTGTCAAACCTTCAAACACCCCCATACACAACATAAATAGCTTTAAATCTGCATTTGCTGCTAAATATTCCAAATTTTATCGATAATTTTTTTCATTCCATCGTTATATTTTCAACTTATTTTGAACTTGCTAAATCCTCCTGCCTATCGTGACTCGGCAGGATTGAATATACTGGTTCCGTACGTCATGCGGACTGCGCCCCTCGTGCGGATGGGTAACGAATGGAGAGAATACGCATTGTTCGATCATAAGAATATTCATATTGATTCTTCATTAGATCCAGAAAATTATTGGAAAAAAGTTTTTGAAATAAAAGATTCTTCAGGTTCATATAAGTTTCCCAATTACAAAAATTATATCTGCATTACTAATATAGCCCTTTTCTAATGCTTCAGTAGAACGTATATTTAGTAGTTTAAACATGTGTAGAACTGACTTGAGGACCAGATTGAGCACTGATATAGTTGCAGCAATTTTACATATATACAAAGCAAGGCATAAAACGGTGATACTTTGTTTGAGCCGCAAGAACAAATGTATGTTGTACACAGTAGAGGTATACGCCGCCGAGCCACGCCGCCGCCGCCGCCGATTTTTGTCATTCCTCACGCGCCGCCGCCGAGTTACGAAAATATCGGCGCGGCGGCGGCGGCGTTCGGAAGGAATTTTGTACAAAATTTTCATGATGTATGTACATTGAAATACATCGTTTGAAGGAACTAAATACTACTCGTATAAAAACAAAATTTTACGAAATGAAAATAACATTTTAAAGGAGTTTTTTTGCATAATTTGGATCACTGGACAAGAATATGATCTCCTTTATTTTTCCAAAAAGAGCGTAAGTCAGAAAAAACATAGGTAACATATTTTTCGATCGAAAGCGTTTATTACAGTTAAATTAAGGTCGAATGCTGGTAATCTAGCGATTTTTTCCGCAGTAGACAACTCTTTCCAATACTACAACAATACTACTTCTTTATACACATACTACAACAACAAGAAAGTTATAACACATCAAAAACTTTAACGCCAATATCTCAGAAAGTAGTTTTGACAGAAGCAGCTTCTGTTCATCTAACTCATCCCATCTAACTCCCCAATTATTAGGGATAAAACAAATACAAGTTGATTTTCCTGAGTATTTTTTTTTAATATTTTAAACAGACTTTCAATAAAGAGCAAACACTTTTTTTTGCTAATTTTTACATTCGTAAGGTATTTTATTCTGGGTTCCCACATAGGTATACGAGTACTAGGTGGCTGTGTGAAAATTACGTTAGCATTCCTAGTGGTGGTCAAACCCCAGGAAGGTTTTGCTCCCTCGCAACGCAATGTTTTCTACAAAGGATTAAAGTTCCCCCATTTTGGTAAAAATTAGTTTTATTTTTCATTACATTCGATTCTCCTTAGAAAAATTTGGCGCTTAATATTTTAGTGGAAATTTTTACCAACTATAAGCCATTTTTTTAAACAGTGGGTCTGGTTCGAGTTGATGGAAAAAAGTAGACCAACCTTGTTTTCAATATGTAATCCGCAAAAAATAATAAGAACTCCGTAATTTAACATAACGGTTGATAAGATTATTGCAAAAATTTATTGATAGCGACATAAATTACCCCAATAACTTAACGTTAAATTTTTTTTAATTTCTTTAAATTTAAATAGTACATACGGCTCTGTAGACAGCATACAGAGCCATGTGTGTATTGATGTGTATACCTCATACCTTCTTCTGTTCGCCCATCCATCAGCGCCAGGCACTCAACATTTTAATTCAAGTAGGAAGTAACGTAATTTTAATTTAAAACTAATTCAATGAATGAATTAAATAGAATTATAATCTGAATTGGCATGGTGAATGCCTAACGATGACATGGTAAGATTAGTAGCCTCATGGCTCTTTGGAATCTACCTTATGGGCAGTAGCGCCGGCGTTTCTAGACGCGCCGGTGTCGCCGCCGCCGCCGATTCTCTTTAAAGTTGACCACGCCGCCGCCGCAAAGCCTGTCGGCGTAAAACTCTAGTGCACAGTACTCATATCTCTAACAAGAAAATTTTGAGTAATTTGTTTGGATTTTGACGATTTTTCGTTTGTTTTTGGGGAATTCGGTAATTTTTTTGTGGCAATCATGTGGCTAGGCACCAGTGTATTGTCGACAAGGAGAGTAAATATCTACACTAATAGCCAGGCGGCAATCAGGGCGATGGGCTCGCTAATAGTACGTTCAAAGCTGGCCGGGGTATGCCTGACCTCTCTCCCAACTGCCACGGACTACTTCCAAATCAAACCGATTTTGGGTCCCAGGTCACAGTGGTATCACTGGAAATTGCAGGGCTAATGAACTGGCTAGGCAGGGCACCCTCGAGGCCATCACCTCGGACAGGGAGGGCATAGGAGTTCCGTTGGCAACCTGCGGCCTGTTCTGGGCAGATGGGCTTAAAGTCGGCTCAGCGAGCGCTGGGCGAAAATCCCTACACGCAAATTTGCAAGGTCCTTCTGGCCGGTTGTGGACCGCGGGCGGTGAAGTAATTTACTAAATCTGACCAAGCGCCAGCTCTCGATTCTTACAGGTGTACTGACTGGACATTGTCCTATAGGAACCCACGCGGGGCGACTCATGATCGTCACGGACCCCTACTGTCTAGAAGATGACGTCAAATCATCTCAACACTTCCTCCTCAGCTGCCCGGTATTCGCTAGATTAAGGTTTAAGCACTTCAGTGCGCATTTCACCAACACTACCGAGGGACTCTCCGGAGTGGAAATCAGCTACCTGCGGAACTTGTTGTGAGTAGGGATAAATCGATACCATCAAGGTATTACTCAAATCAGTACTTGTACTTGTATCAAACAAGGTATCGATATCTACTCAGTAACGGAAAGGTATCGAGTACTTTTACATAGACCTACGATTTTGCATATTTTTCAAAGTTATTGTATTTTTTTTACAAAAAATATGAATTTTTACAAGATTATTTATCTTTTAATACTTTTTCATACAACAATTTAAGACAATAATTATTTTTGTATAGTATTTGATTGCAAAAACAAAAAAAAATAGAATACATTTTTACCAGATTAATAGATAAAGGTTTTTCATATAAAATAAGTTGAAGAAAAGAACTCTCTTTTTGTTATATTTCCCAAAAACACACTTTTCGAAGTATTTCCTGAAAGGCGTACATGTTTTTGAGAAGCTCCTCTCGCAAGTGACAGATGACACACCATCCGTTATGTATAGACGGGCTTGCGGAAATGTAGTGCGCATACCTTTCCATTCCTCTAAATGGTTGCTTTTCAAAGAAGATGCTGAAGTCAATGCAGATTAAACAGGTGGTAGCAGCAGGGCTACAGTTTTGATTTTTTTTATTTCGTGAAAAATCTGGACTGTCAAACTTTGCTACATTCATGTACACATTCACACGCATATGCATTAGCATCCTGTTTGCTTACTTTTTGATTGGTCGAACGTGTTTACATTTCTTCCTGTTTTGACATTCTAGGTTTCTCAAGCAACAACAAAATACATGGCAGGGTTGCATTTTCTCTTCTGCTGTAACCTGGCTGAAGCATAATAATAGGTATGTATACAAAGAGTCAGTACTAATTTGTACTGGAACCTGCAAATTTATACTCGAAAAGTGTATAATCCAAAAAATTTCCAAGAGAGCATTGAATCGAGAAAAATAACACGGGGAGAGCTGCAAATTCTTGGTAGTAAAATTTTTACTAGCAGAAGAAGAACAAGAATAAATATCAAAATCCGCCATTTGTTAAATCGGTTAAGCGTAAACAAAAGTAAAATGAGTGGAAATTAAAATATGAATGATGTACTGGACTGTGGAATTGCTTGCATATAATAATAATAATAGATTTGCTAAGCGCCAATATGTTAGTGTTTGGCCGAGCCTCTCCTCCGATTTGTGGCGTGCGGCTTGATGTTGTCACACACATAGGAGGGACCTACAGTTTTACGCCGACTACGAACGGCGATTGTATTTTTATGGGAAGCTATTTTCCATGGCAGAAATACACTCGGAGGTTTGCCATTGCCTGCCGAGGGACGACCGCTGCTAAGAAAAAACCTTTTCTATATTTTTTGCTATGTTGCTTTGACCAGGGCTTGAACCCAGGTGTTGATGAGTGAAAGCGCGCACTGCTTACCACTACACCACAGCGGCAGTGCTTGTGTATATAGCAAAGAATTTAAACAAGGCGCATCTAAGGCGGCAGCAGTTGCATATAAGTAAAAGTCCCGTGTATTTTTTTATTGCTTTTTGGTACATCAGGATGTCAAAACGAGAGAAAATAGGAGATAATTTTCGCCATTTCGTTTTGTTGACATCCTGAAGTTCCACCATTTCGCCTTGGATAGCATTCTGCTGTACTAGTGTAGAGACAATAGTTGCGTTCCAGATGCTTCACGATATTCACGAAATTCACGATTTGCAGGAACAGCTGTTTTCTCCATTAATAAACCTTATGGGAGGTGGTCACCTGGAACGACTTCCTGTAAAAACCTGCAAATCGTGAAGCATCTGGAACGCAACTAATAATATCATATCAGCTGTTCAAGTAACACCATCTTCTATAGATGCGCCTTGGTTTAAAACTGATTTATAAATTGTGAAAATGTGTCAAAACAGTGCAACAACTATTCACTATTAAGTTTTTTCTAGGTTTGTTTCAATAACTTTTTCTGCTAGTTTTCTTTTCTTCTCAATTTTACGCTCTATTTTGATTTTACGCTCTCGCTGCAATTCTTTATTAGAAAAGTTACTAAACGCACCCATGATTCAATAATTAAAGGTTAGATAATTATTGAGGTTGCATTTACGAAGGACAGAACGACAGGCGAAGCATGAAATCCCTTGCTGCGAAAATGGTACTAGAAAAGTATGCAAAGTAGGCTATTGGTAGTGAAATTCCTTTTGTAAATCGCAATGTATTTTCAGGAAATTTGGCATTTTAAACGAATTATTGAATGAAATAATACGATATCTACGTGAATTATGTAATTTATGTCCTATCTAGCGGTATGAAAATTACAAAAGGGCTCTAAGATAAAATAAAATGTTAAATGTATTTTATATGCATATACAAATTGCACAAAAATTTATACTTCTATATCACAAATAAGCTACACTTTTCCAAGTAAATTTGCAAAGAAGCAACACGGTGCCAATGCCAAGAGAGCGGTGCGAGGGAGACAACTGTCTGTTTATCTAACCTTTAATTATTGAATCATGATACACACCCATGGTACAATAAACAGGTAGCAGCATTAGAGCGAATACAACAAACACATGCATTTTGTTGTTGCTTGAGGTCCATAAAGTGTCAAACAAGAAATGTCAAATTTGCCGAGTTTGACAATTGAAGAAAAAAGCAAAATGGCCGGCAAGTCAAGAAACGTCAAATTTGCTGAGTTTGACAATTGAAGTAACAAGCAAAATGATCGGCAGAACCAGAAACGTGAGTACAAAAATTTGTATATTAAATTTATAAGGTTTCCAAAGGAAATTTCAACGGTCTACATTGTCAGCTAGATGCACAATATGACCAGCAACATTATTAACTAATAATTCTTTCATTATTTTGTAGTTACGAGCGTTGTGGAGCAGGAACAACAAATGTGCCCACCAACATCTTTTGACCGGTGCATCTGCGGATCTTACTTCATCCATTGCTTTTGCCAACTGCTGTATGTGGAAAAATCGAAAAGGATCACACCTGTACATGTACCTGCACCACGGACGACGCCAACCACCTTCAATTTCATCAACTCAGTCTGGTTCAGCTTCGTCCAATTTTTTTTTTATCGTTTGCTCCAGTTCCTCTTCACACAATTTAGTGTAACGTTTCTGCCCGCCGCCAGCACCAGTAGCAGTACCAGCACCAACAATCAAAGAAAATATGTAAACATTTTGTTTGCCGGTTGGAATAATTTAAGGCACATTTATTTGACCAGTAAAGAGTTTACATCAGATGATTTAACTGATATAGGTGAAATTGGTCGGGGTGGTTTTGGCACTGTGAACAAGATGATATTCAAAGTAGGCAAGGCAATGGCAGTGAAACGCATACGCTCCACATTCGATGAAAAGAAACAGAAGCAATTACTTATGGATTTGGAAGTGGTGATGAATTTAAACGCCTGACCCCCAAACCTTCCCCCTAAACGAAAGAGAATTTTTTATATTGACAGCTCACCTCGGAAATATGCACAAAATTCTATATTTCAAACCGAAATTATTAATAAAGTAAAGGTTTTTTGATTCGGGTCTTGCGTTTGGGTACAGCAGCCTAAAATCGTTCTACAAATAACTAAACCGTGCCCTTATAAATTGTTTTTGTAGCTTTGTTGTGCAAAACTATTTTCAAATTCATTAATGGCTAATATATTTTCCAGCCGGAACGCATAGATCCAGAGCGCGCTAAGGCTTATGATGTGTGGAGTGATGTGTAGTCGCTGGGCATATCGTTGATGGAAGTTGCTACCGGAGTGTTTCCATATCCTATATGGAATTCGGAGTTCGAGCAGTTGTAGTATTGACAATCCTTGTTATTTTAAGACATGCATAAATGATATAGATATCAATTTAGCTGTAGATTTTCTAAGAATTCTCATGCATTTGTTCCAGGTGGTGAAGGGTGATCCTCCACGCTAGCAGAGGGTGCGTTCAGAAATGGATCAAGCCAAAGCATCAGTCTCGGTTATTTCTTAACTCTAATTGATGGAAATGTCAAATATGGGCAACC
>NW_023458556.1:103055114-103070562 GCF_013731165.1 Rhagoletis pomonella | reverse complement strand
GCTTATTTCCACTATTTTTCATTTTTGTTATGCCAACACAATCAAGCACATCCCATATAACGGTAATTAAGAGAAATACGAAATCTTCGATAAATCTGTGAATATTAAAGCTAATTTATTCAAAATTGATGCTTGCAACAATTATTTACCAGGAAATACGTTTATGATAAAATTTTGGAAAATGGGCATGGCACCGCCAACTTATGATCACATATATGTATCTCGGTAACCGTTGTACCAATTTGTACCAAAATCGGTGCGGTTATTGTGCTTGCCACGCAAAAGCAAAACGTTGAAAATTATTGAAATCGGACTAAAATTACGGCCGCTTTTCATATAACGGTAAATTTTAAAAATGCTTGAAACTACATATTTCGAAATTTAAGGACGCTAATTTACTCAAAATCTATACACCCCGGCTTACCATGTAGCGGTACTTTCGCCGGGTATTTAATGTTCGGCTCCGCCCGAACTTAGACTTTCTTTATGTTTTATTCATAAAGAACTCCATTTTCGGAGGTGTTGTCAAATCGGTCCAGCTCACGTAAATCTTAATATTTTTCCGAAATATTTTGGTCCAAGTCTTAAGATATAATAGATTTTATAATTCCAATGGAAACACAGAACCGATTTTTTCCCCATGAGGAGTGATGCAGTCTAATGTACATACATAAATATGTATTAAAAGTAGTATATCGCCTATGCATACATATCATCGCAATACAATGGAACAAACCATAGTCTTTTTCTTATTCAATGTTAAAAAAATAGTTCATTCGAAATCACATTTCTTAGAGAAAATGTTACCAAACAATTTAAGAAATATTACCAAAAAGTTACCAAAAATATTAAATGGCAACTTTATGAAAGGTGTTAATATTACGTTCAAATTGGTCCCATTTAACTTGTTAAATGAAAAAGAGCTTTTTGGAAAACACAATCGTCCACATTGAACATTTGGAGTTAACTTTGACGGTTGTTTGATTACCAATAAAAATTCGAAAAAAAATATTCAAAATCAAGTGTTTGTGTTTCAGTTTGTTTTATGCGAATGTCTGCTTCATGATATTAATGCATACGGATTATTTAGATACGTCAAAATGTTTAGTTCGTATGCCCTATTTATCTCTGCGTACGACGAGACCTGATGGGAAATAACTCATTACCGCCTTGGCCTCTTTTTTGGCGGGCAGACATGCATACAACTTTGATATTTTTTGATAATTTTTAATATTTTTCAGAATATAATTTTTTTCAACGTTGGCGTGTCAAATGAAAGCTTTTGGGTCTTTCTGATTGGTCGGAGCAGAAAGCTTTCTGATACAACTCTGCGCTGAACTGGTTTTCAAACGAGTTAAATGATTTAACTGGTTCAATTCCAACAACAATTGCATGCGATTTAACTTGTTTATGAACATGTTTTGTTCATTTAACTGGTTCAAGCCCATTTAACATGTTTAGCTCGTCAATTTGAACGTAGTATAAGGGGCTTATTTAGTTTAAACCTTGTTGTGGGGTTGTAACTGAGAGCTAATTAACAAAATTTTTAAAACCTAATTTTCTAATAATGCCACATGCACACGTTTTGTTGACGTCTGGCGTACGTCGAAACATCCAAAAATTGCGGAAAAGGTTAAAGCGGTATCCTCTTGATAGCCGATCCCTCCATTCGTGTGACACCATAAAAACGCACAAACTGTACCAAAGTCTTAACCAAAATGTGGAAGTCAAGTCTTTATAAAAGAGTATTTTGAGACATGGATAGCATAATTATACCCCATTTTGATTTTTCACGGCATGTCGGTTAATTCATTTTGAGCGAAAAAAATTAAATATTGAACTTCTCCTCGTCGTCATCTATCTAATACGAATAATAACTCACAATTTCGCATGCAGGCACATAATAATAATAGATTGGCGCTTACACAACATGTTAATGTTTGGCCGAGCTTCTCCTCCGATTTGTGGCGAGCGCCTTGATGTTGTCACACAAAGGGAGGGGCCTACAGTTTTACGAACTTGTATTTTTATTAGAAGCTGTTTTTCTTGGCAGAATACACTCAGAGGTTTGCCATCGCCTGCCCAAGGGCGACCGCTATTACACAAAAACTTTTTATTTTCTTTTGAATTTGATGTTGGCCGGAACCTGGGCTCGATGCCAGGGCTTTCGGAATGGCAGTGCGCTCTCCTAAGCATTACACCACAGCGGCCGCTTGTATGTACATATGTATGTATAAACCTACCATTAAAAACAATTTTCACCGAAGAAATTGTATATGTATGTGCTTACGAGTAATACGGTAAACGGGCTCGATTATTTGCATAAACAGCCTTTATTTGCTTTGACTCATGCATTTTCCTCTTCAAAATGCGCATAAGCAGCCGAACAAATGCACGAAATTTTTGGGAATTAACTCGGATCCGGGGAATTTTCGATGCCAACACTGGTAAAAACGGCCAGCTGTTGTCTTTTGTACAAGTAAGCAAACAAAGCAGAAGAGTTTGGCGTCCGCGGTAGCCGAGTGGTGAGAGTTGCGGGCTACAAGCCTTTTGCTGCCAGGTTCGATCCTCGGTTGGAGCGGTTGCGAAAATATTATTTGTTTTTATTATTTATTTTATATTTTTTTATTTGATTTGATTTATATATTTAATTTTAATTCATTTTATTTTCATTTGCTGTATTTTAAATCATATTTTTTTATTTGACTATTGGTTAATTTAAATTTTTAGAGTTGAATTTTATTAAAAAGTCAAAAACAACTAACCAACTGAAATTAGCGTAAAAATATCGAACTTATAAAAAAAGAATGAAAACGAAAAAATGAAAATTCTACTGGCCGTGGGACTCGAACCCACGACCTTGCGGCTCGCTTATTCGCATTACTGCCGTATGTAAGGGTAAAATTATTATGCGCATATGTGTGCCAGATTATATGCATAAGCTCTGCCGTCTGTCGCAGCTTTTAGTTACTATGCCTCAAATATTAAATGATATTCCACAATGAGCGGAAAGTTACTAAATTAAATTAAAAGTTATCAAGTTACCAAACAGAAAAATGTTACCGTTTTTGGTAACAAATTACCAAAGTGGCAACCGTGCTCATAGTAGCAAAAATATGCAGCTTCCGCTGACTATAAAACTATTGTGTTCAATACAATTTGTTAATAAACAGTAACCGTAGATTTTTAATGGTAAAAGTATTTTTGTAACGTATACAATTTAACAATCCAGTGAAAAGAATCCGAAGGATTTACGAATTTAGCGATTAATTCAAGGGTAATCGTAACAATACTTACAGTAACGACATTTTAGCATTCTTTGGCTATTCCCCTTTCGTTTATTTAATGTTTATTATTTTTTTATGAAAGTCTAGCTCGTTATCTAACAAAAATCATGTTATTAAAAACTTCAAACTTTTTCTTTAAACATTCTGAGTATGCAGTTTTGTAGCCCATTCAATTTTATTGTAACGAAGTGCAAATTAAAGTAACTAGGATTTACTATAGATTTTTGGAAAGTTTTTTGTGAAAGGTGTTGCGGATTTTCTCCATGGAAAAAAATTTTCGAACATACTTTGTTTGGAAGAAAATGCGTGAACAAAAAATTGTCAAAAATGAACACTTACCTAGCTACTTCAAACTTGCACTTTATTATACTAAAATTTAAAAAACTGCGTACTCATAAACATTCTAAAAAATCATAAAAATTCTAAAAAATCTGCTTAAACAGTTTCAACTTTTGATAAAAATTTTTAAAATTGAGGAAAAAGTATCGGTCAAAAACGGCCGATGCCGATTCTTTTGGCCGATACTAGCCGATGCCGAATAAGCGGCCGAACTCTAGTATGCACTATATATCTCTGCGTACGATGAGGCATGATGGCAAATAACGGCATCTGTAAACATACTGCTTTAATTGACACTATAGATCGTGGCGAGCTATAGGAACAATTTCTGAAAGGGTTTACACCATGATACCAAAAAAAAAGGTAGTCTCACTTTGAAATTTTTTGAAATAAACTGTGCTTATGACGTTTATACTTTTCGTAAATTGCTCAAGTAGCACTGCCACCTCAACAAATTATTGTTTTGGAAATTTTAATATTTTTTAAAGGAATTTTGTATGCATTAAAAAAAATAACACGCAAGGTAAATTTACTTATTTAATCGTATTAGTAGAGCTGTTAATAAGTGTGTATTGCAGGGCTGCCAACTATCCTTCGCTATGAGGTGCCATATTGAGGATGAAAAAGTGCCAAAATGTGCCAAATAGAAAAATAAAAGTGCCAAAAAAGGTACCATCCTTTTTAATCCTTCCCATTTAGCTATAAAATAAGAAACACATTTCTAAAACATAAGTCCAATACCAAAATAAGATAAACCAGTTGAATAACCTTTAGAAATTAGAAAATTTTAGTTGAGAAAAGGAAGTAGACACCAAGGATTTCACAAAAATGTATTGAAATCTTACTAATATTATAAATGTGAAAGTTTGTATGTTTGGATGTATGGGAAACCATCACGCGGAAACGACTGAACGGATTTGCATGAAATTTTGTACGCAGATAGCTTATGGGCCAGATTGGTTAATAGGCTATCTTTTTAAGAGTTGCCACCTGTTGAAAAAGTTTAATTTATTTAATATGCGGGAACGTCTGCATGGATTTGCATGAAAATTTGCACACAGATAGGTTATGACCTAGATTGGAAAATAGGCTACCTTTTTAAGAGTTGCCACCTGTTAGAAATGTTTAATTAAATTAATACGCGGAAATGAGTGAACTGATTTGCATGGAAGTTTTCACACAGATAGCTCATGAGCTAGGTTGAAAAATAGGCTACTTTTTTTAAGAGTTACCACCTGTTAAAAAAGTTTAATTAAATTAATACGCGGAAAAGTCTGAACGGCTTTGTATGAAATTTTGCAAGCAGATAGCTTATGACCTCCTGTGGAAAATAGGCAAATTTTTTGGAAGAGTTGCCACCTGTTAAAAAAGTTTTAATTAAATTAATACGCGGAAACGACTGAACAGATTTGCATGACATTTTGCACAGAGATAGCTTATGACCTATGTTGGAAAATAGGCTACTATTTTTAGAGTTATCACGTATTAGGTAAGTTTAATTAAATTAATACGCGTAAATGACTGAACTGATTTGCATGAAAGTTTGCACACAGTTAGCTTATGACCTAGACTGGAAAATAGGCTACTTTTTTAAGAATTGCCACCTGTTTGAAAATGAAATTTTGCTCAAAGATGGTTTATGACCTGGATTGAAAAATAGGCTACTTCCTTAACCGGTTTTCCGATCAGAACGAAATTTAGCACGTTTACTACGGATTTCGGAAGGATGGTCTTAGACTGAAAGTAAGTCCGATAACTCAAGGCCCCTCCCATACAAATTGGAATTTTCATATTACATACATATCTCTGGAAGTATTTGTGGGAGAGAACTGAAACTTGGTATAGTGATATGTATGTGAAATCAATGTGGCATTAATCGATTGATGTTTTAATCAGTTAGTTAATTCGATGAAGTTCAATCTGATTACAGTTAATCATGATTAATTTTAATCTGACAAAACAGATAATCGTAACTGCGATTAAAAAATTAATTTTTAATCATTAACTCTTAATTTGATTAAGTAGGTTTGGTGATTAATTAAGTTATGCTGGAATTTCCCTGTGCACACAAAGCAAGTTAATCCGGGTCGGGTTTCTTCATCAATCTAAGCAATTTGGTGTGCATTTTCATTAAGATATATACCAACAAACGTTTTACAAACTAGGTTTGTAAAAGGTCCCAGTTTATGTATTACTAATAACAATAATTATATTTTTTTTATATTATGTGCTTTTTATAAGCGTAAAACACAAAATAATTACTATAACTGGTGTTCGGTTTCAAACTCGGACAAACTAGACAAATTAATCAGATTTTATTTTTAATTGGATTAACGATTAATGTTTTAAATTAATTAAACGTAATCGCAGCCAGCGATTAACGATTAAAAAAAATGTTATCATTAATCGTACAGTTGATTACGACTAATTAATTTTAATCGTCAAACGCGATTAACATTTTAATAGTTAATTTTTAATCGTTAACCAGATTAACAGTTTGCCAACACTGTGTGAAATCATGTTCATATTTACGGGGAAAAAGGGACGTTTTTAGAAAATTGGCGTAGCACCTCCCATACTGACTGAAAGTTTCATATTGCATATCTCTTCAAATGTTTGGGGTAAAGCACTCAACCTTGGTATGGAAATACATATGTATGTATATATGTATGTGAAACTAATACCATACTCATGGAGAAAAATGAGAGTTATTGGAAAAGGTGGTGTGGCAACTCCTATGCAAATTGATTTTTCTATGCTGCATATCTCTGGAGGTGTTTATTGCAGAGAGCTGGAACTTGGCACCGAGATGTGTATCTATACAAAATTAATTCCATACTCATGGAGAAGAATTTGCGTTATTCGAAAAGGGGACATGGTTTCTGCCGTACAAATTTACTGTTTTATACTGCTTATCTCTAGAGGTGTTCATGGTAGAGTACTGAGACTTGGTGCTGGGGTATGTAAAATCAATTCTAAATTCATGGAAGAAGATTAGGGTTATAAGAAAAAGGGTCGTGGCACTTCCAGTACAAATTTACTTTTTCTTGCCACATATCCCTGGAAGTGTTTGTGGAAGAATACTGGAACTTGGTATGGAGTTGTGTATACAAAATGTATCAATTGCTCATGGAAAAAATGCGAGTTATTAAAAAAGGAGGCATGTCGCCTCCCATACATACTAAAAACTTCTTAATACATATCTCTGGAAAGATAGAAAATCTCTCGAAGTATTTTAAATTTGTTATAGAGATTTATTTTATAAGTGCCGTACTGACAGAATAAATTTCATTAAATGGAAAAGGGAGAGCCGGGTTCGGCCTTATAATATAAAGCTCTCTTGAGGGATTTGCTACAGTAATGAGAAGTGGTATTTTATCAAGGCCAGGTTACTAAATTTGAGTTGGAAATATTAGAACTCGCCGTGGCACCTCCAAGAAGGTTACATGTTCACGCGTCGTACACCTGGAAACATTTTAAGGTAAACTTAGAGGGATTGATATCTTTCGTATGCCTAGCGCGCAGACGAGATTTTATAATTTCATAGTTTTAAACGACCTAAATACCTTAACTCGCGTAAAAATAACGAGCTATCACGAAATGGGCACAGAAATAAAATCTAACATCATTAAATTAATTTTCATATTTGTATAAAAGCGCGGGGTGAAACCCGCGGGTATAAGCTAGTATTACTATATTTCGAAAGTGCCATTTTGGCACTTTGTGCCAAATTGAAAAATTAAGTGCCATTCGATGAAAAATAGGGTCAAAAATGGCACGGTTTGAGCCAAGTTCTTATAGATCCTGTGACGGATAGACATGCCAATCTTTGCAGCATGTTAAGGCGAAGTGTGGCAGTTTTTTGCATTGTCTTCTGCCACCACGCTATGGATGCATAGGACACAATCGGACGGACGAGTGCCTTATTTTGCTTTTTTTGCAATACCTTGTGTCTTTTCCTGCCTTTTTCGCTATTTTGTTTTGCCTTTTTTGCAATACCTAGTGCCTTTTCCTGCCTTTTTCGCTTTTTTATTTTGCCTTTTCCAGCCTATTTCGTTATTTTATTTTGCCTTTTTTATAGGTTTTTAGGTCCTAAAAATCCGTTCCCTGGTAATAACACATGATGTAGTCATGAAGAGGGTGGAAAAATTTCCTAATTCTTAGACCTCCTTGTTATAGTTTATAAGACAGATATGTAATCTACTTGCACTACTGTTGTGGTGCTGCGTTTCGCTTACATTGGGCACATCCGTTCCGAAGCAGAAAAGTGGTTGGAACAAACAAACAACACCTTTGTGAAGTTACTATGCACGTGGCCATCCCGAAATATACAGCTAATCGTACTAAATAATGATGAAAATAATTGCATAAACAAATAGATTCTCTATGTTCATTACACAATATAATACGAGTATTTTAATTACCTTCCGTTTTATATTTAATTTTAGAAATAAATCACTAAAAACTCGCTATAAAATGATGCTCTCAAATAATTTTTGAAATATTTTTTTTAAGTAAAAACCACTTTTTAATTTCTTCAAAGAATATGGTAGCTTCAATTTAAAAGAAAATGTTAAAAGCACAGTTTATGTCAAATGGGAGCAATGACGAATAAGAAGAAGCGAAACTACCTTTAAATATTTGTATCATGGTTTACACGATCAAACATGTGTGACAATAAATAACAAAGTTGCCATAAAAAAGCCATGAACTTAAATTACAGAAATGTTACAAAGGCACTCAAATTAAAAAAAAAAAAAAATAAAAATTATTATTGTAAAAATTTTCTTTACAACTTTCCGGCCAAATAACTAGGCCAATTTTGGCCGAATCCGAACCCGAACTTCATGGCCGAACTGTTTGGTAACCGAACGCAAACACTCGGTCGGACCGCTAAAATTAACTAACTATCGCATTGGCCTCTTTTCTGGCGGGCAGACCTGCGTACAATTTTGATATTTTTTGATAATTTTTAATATTTTTGGGAATATAAATTTTTGAGCTTTCGCACGTCAAATGTAAGCTTTTGGCTCTTTCTGATTGGCAGAAGCAGAACGTAGTATTATATTACGTTCAAATTGGCCCCATTTAACTTGTTAAATGAAAAAGAACTTTTTGTAAAACACAATCGTCCACATTGAACATTTGGAGTTGACTTTGACGGTTGTTTGAATTCAAATAAAAATTCCAAAAAAATATTCAAAATCAAGGTTTTGTGTTTCATTTTTTTTTTTTGCGAATGTCTACTTCATGATATTAACGCAAACGGTTTACTTAGAGAATTCATATTGTTTAGTTCTTATGCACCATTTATCTCTGCGTATGATGAGACCTGATGGGGAAATAACTAATTACCGCCTTGGCCTCTTTTTTGACGGACAGACTTGCATACAATTATGATATTTTTTGATAATTTTTAATAATCTTGAGAATATAAATTTTTTGAACATTGGCGTGTCAAATGAAAGCTTTTGGTTCTTTCTGATTGGCTGAAGCAGAAAGCTTTCTGATACAACTCTGCGCTGAACTGGTTTTCAAACGAGTTAAATGATTTAATTGGTTCAATTTTGCAACAGTTGCATGCGATTTAACTTGTTTATACAAACGTTTTGTTCGTTTAACTGGTTCATGTTTAACTCGTCAATTTGAACGTGGTATTAGCGGTCACAGAAGCTTTGTAGAAAAAAAAAACAAAGGCCCCTATTATGAGTTGAATTCAATCTTCGACTGTGGTCGAAAGTGCTGCTCGAACGAATTTTCATTTGGTATTATGACGTTCATTCGATGAAAAGTAGCGCTATTGTGAATTTCGCTCGTTTAGGTTGTTCACAATAGTATATTTTTGACCGCTGAGAAGCTCGGTTTACCAATCGAGCAAACTAAATAGTGTGCTTATACATATTCATTCAACAATTTTATTGAGCTTGAGGACATTTCTAATGAAAAATTTTATGGAAAAAACAAAAATTTACATTTTGGTAGAAGTTATAGCTGCTATTTCAAGCTCAATAGAATTGTTGCATATAATTTTTATAAGGCTATAAATAACAAAAACAAATATACACATTTATGTAAATTTGTGGAAATTAAAATGAAGTAAAATAGAAAGCGAGTTTATAAAAACTTGGTAAAAATTAGTACAACGGAGTTCTGGTGCGACGATTCGTCAGAGGATAAGAGCTTAGTAAACTGGCCAGGAGTAGAAAACGTTCAAGAGAGTTTAAGTCTTTCGAATATATTTTATATATTAATATATCATATATATATAAATATATAAAAAATATTCAAAAAATTTTATGAGGCCGTTTTTAGTGAAAACTTTATTGTGGAAAAGCAACAATAATTTGAAAACATGGTAGAAGTGATACACCACATTTCCTCATCAGACTTCTTTCAGTAGGATTCGAACCGTCGATCACCACTGACTCAGCCAGTTGCCTACGCAGTGTGCTAAGTTTGCCTTGTTAATTCTTGTTGCTTATTTCCACTATTTCACTTTTGATAAGCCAACTACAATCAAGCGCAGCTAAATATTCCGCTGCAATTCACTTGATCGTGTGGTTGTTGGTTTTGTTGGTTTTTGTTAATATTTCTATTATTAGAATGTTTAACTTTTTAGGCGTGCTCGTCCTTAAGCTATTTGTTTTTGTTATAATAGTGGAAATAAGCAACAAGAATTAACAAGGCAAACTTAGCACAGTGCGTAGGCAACTGGCTGAGTCAGTGGTGATCGTCGGTTCGAATCCTACTGAAAGAAGTCTGATGAGGAAATGTGGTGATTTCCGAAATAGCTATCACTTCTACCATTTTTTCAAATTATTGTTGCTTTTCCACAATAAAGTTTGCACTAAAAACGGCCTCAAGCTCATAAAAATTGTTGAATATAATTGTTTTAAGGCCATAAAAATAACAAAAACAAATAACTTAAGGACGAGCACACCTAAAAAGTTAAACATTCTAATAATAGAAATATTAACAAAAACCAACAACCACATGATCAAGTGAATTGCAGCGGAATAGCTGCGCTTGATTGTAGTTGGCTTAGCAAAAGTGAAATAGTGGAAATAAGCAACAAGAATTAACAAGGCAAACTTAGCACAGTGCGTAGGCAACTGGCTGAGTCAGTAGTGATCGTCGGTTCGAATCCTACTGAAAGAAGTCTGATGAGGAAATGTGGTGATTTCCGAAATAGCTATCATTTCTACCATTTTTTCAAATTATTGTTGCTTTTCCACAATAAAGTTTTCACTAAAAACGGCCTCAAGCTCATAAAAATTGTTAAATATAATTGTTATGAGGCCAAATTTGTCTACAGATTTATTAAAAATTTCCGAATGTCTAAAGAGGCGTTTGTAGACCTGCTGTCGTGCACAATACCCGCTAGACCAATGCTTTCGAGCCAAATCGATTTAAAATATTTTAAAACTATCAACAAACCTACGGTTTTGTTCTGAGAGATCGTGCCAACTGAGTATTGGGATTTTCTGGGAAACCAGCCTATCGAGCTTGTGTATAGTATTCACGACGTTAGACCTGCATGAAATTAATACAATTTGTTTACAATTAGTGTCTAGCCGCCAAAAAGTAAGAAAACAAGCGCAAACAATTTTCCAGCTCTTCGCTACAGCACCGAAAGCAAAACCCTGTTCGACAGAAAATTCGATACACAACGAAAATTTCGACACGGTGCATAGCTAATGTGACCAACCGTACTTCTTTCGGAAGTACAGTACTTCTTTTTTCGCTCTTGTACTTCGTACTTCGAAGTACAGTCAAATGTACTTCTTTTCGATATTTTGTACTTCAGGAGGGGGATTCTGTAACCAGTTAGTTATAATTTTCGGATCGCTATCGCACTTTTTCACGTATTATATAAATGTTTTTGCGTCAAAAAGTGCGATAGCGGTTCGAAAATTGTCGCTAACTGGTTACAGAATCTCCCCCCAGGTCCTGTCCTTCTCCGATCTTTTGGACGATCATCACATGGCCTGGCCGATAAATTCGTTCAAATCATTAAAGTCGCCGGGGACCGATGGCATCATACCTGCGCAGCTGCAAAAGGCTCTAAAGGTGTCGTACAATTGGTTGGATCCTATTTATGCGAACTGCGTGAGGACCGGGTACATCCCAAAGGCTTGGAGGGTGGTCAGTGTTGCGTTCATCCCGAAGCCCGGAAAAGGCTCTCATGTTTAAGAAACGCGATTCCTTGTGACTGTCTTTCAAGAGCTGAATATGGTTATTGCAAGAAAAGGTCGGTGAAGTGGTCAGAGGAAGCCTTCACGCATGAATATTATGGAGTAGGGACCTTCTTCGATATCGAGGGGGCCTTCAACAACGTCACTCCAGAGGCAATAGTAAAGTATATTCATAATCTGGGGGCGGAAACCAACTTAATAAGGCTTATCTACAGCGACTGCAGAGTCAATAGGAGCACTCCACAAGGTGGTGTTCTCTCTCCCTTGCTCTGGATTGCGGTTGTAAACGACCTTCTAGAGGAACTAGAAAAAGTGGGCTGTCGGGTGATCGCCTATGTAGATGACGTGGAACTTTTGGTTAAGGTACGATTTCTATACACCCTTTTTGATCTGGCTCAAGGTTACCTGAACCACGTAACTAGGGGCGATCAACGGCGGCCGTCGTGGAAGCCTAACATTGAGGAAAGGGTTGGAAAGGTGTAGGCTGCCTTGTATTGCTGTAGGGGAGCTATCGGTAAAAGTTGGGGTCTCTCGTCCAAATTAATTCATAAGCTCTGGGAAAACAGATTTAAGTCGATATTGTTTCAAGGAGTCCTGGTTAGGTGGAACTCACTAGAGAAGGTCACACTTGTAAAACATGAATTAGCGGAGCATTAGGAACCACACTCACACTGACTCTTGACATACATGTGTTGAACACAGCGCCTGCGGATATTAGGATGAGGAAAACCGGGTCCTTTTGCAACATAAAAAAAGGAAATAAAGACGTTTCTCTACTGAAGCAAATGTTTTTATATACTTTAAAACACGTTACCTCTCAAGGGCTAGTGATGGGGGTTCTGACAGGCTATTGCGCGATTGGTATTCATGCGGTGAGACTAGAAATTTCAACGGATTCTTTTGTATCAGCTTCCAAGATGAATATGAAATGGAATCATCTCCACACTTTCTTTTAGGGCCGGTTGTTAAATGCCTGATTAGCACAAATCGGAGGTAGAAGCTCCGGTTAGATACAACGACTGCTTTCTCGATCACATGTTATATGCATGATGTCGAAATCGTCGATAATGATGTTTAACCGGCAAGTAGTGATAACCAGACATTGAACAAC
Organism: Rhagoletis pomonella; assembly: GCF_013731165.1. Classification (NCBI taxonomy): domain Eukaryota; kingdom Metazoa; phylum Arthropoda; class Insecta; order Diptera; family Tephritidae; genus Rhagoletis; species Rhagoletis pomonella. The sequence goes on along the minus strand of NW_023458556.1, from coordinate 103,057,630 downwards.
CGGCCCTTAGACTGCCCAATCATCGCGAGGCTATGTTGGAAGCATTTTGGCTCTCAGAGATCGAAATTAGCCGCATTCGAAATTCCGTAATCGGCTCGCGGCGTTAACTTAACCCAACCTAAGCTGTACTTCTTTGAGATATGAAATAATTGGTCACGTTATGCATAGCACATAATACGAATTTCACATTCGATGTTCGACCTTGGATAACCAGCGGAAAAAAAGTCATATATCTAACGTATTTATAGGGCAATTTGTCTGGCGCTAAAGTCGAGATATTTTGAAAAACTTTATTTATGGTCCGATTTGGTAATGGTGTTCTTACACGATATGTGTTTGCATGGGTACATGCCAATTTTTACATATGGAAATGTCAACATGTCGTTTAAAGGAAAATTAGATTTGTTTCTGTACAAAGCAAATGCACGTACATACGAAATAGAAATGTTTCTATTTTCATCTGAAACACAGATAGAATCATCTGAGTTTAGTTTATTTCGTTTTCAAAGAAAGTATTTTTAAATAGTTAAATAAAGACTCTGAATTTGACAGACAGATGCAATTACATATGTATTGAAAAAGTCACATTTACAGATGCAAATACATATCGTGTAACAACACCTTTAGAATTTGGCCGTATGTAGTTGAAACATAATAGGGGTCTTCATCAAAAATGATACACTTGATAAAAGGATAAAAGGATAAATTTATCATTTTGAGAAATGAACTGTCAAACTTTGTATGGAAATGTATTTAACCAAAGTTTAACATTTTATCAAACGGTGTTGGTGGAGAAATGCGTAAATTTCATCAAAATTCCACCTTGGCAGTTTCGCTTTCGCTACGAACACGTAAAAAGCAAATGAACACAAGAGATGAGGTGAGAATGAAACGTAACTACTAGCCATATAGATTAAACAATAAACAATTCGCCATGGGTAATAGCGCAATTTATATGGCGCTAGCTTAATAGCGCAGGCGCTGTCTGTGGTGTCAGCACACTAACTCAGCGCAATAGTGCAGTGTACTGATTTGAACACGGCGTCATCTGAGTGTCTCCACTGTACCTATTGTCATACAGTGTCATACACAACACAGTGTATTATTTTTTTTAATTTTCGGCGCTAAACAATGCTTGTACCGCAAACCGAATTTAATTGCTAGGATTATAGTAAATGCCACGATATTTTCATGATTCTTGAATAAAAGCTTTAAATTTGCCAAGATATATCAGTTTCTGGCGTTCTCACCTCTCAAAAGCAAAAACAAAGAACATGTAACTTTTCAAAGAACTAAGGCGAATTGTTCGTATGTCTCATGTGTTTCTTGGTGTTAATGGCGCTAGCCCTTTTCATTTATTGGCGTTGGCGCGGCAAATGCGGCTACGGTGTTAACGCAATGGTGCCGCGCAGCGCAGTGTTACCCATGCCTTTAAACAATTTCATGCAATTGTTTACCAAGGTGCGTTTATGTGAGTATGCGGATAAACTGATAAATTTAAGCAATTTATCCCTCTATCACTTAATTTGAAGACCCCTAATAAATCAATTTCAATTTGAATGCTGTATTGAGTCAACATTTGACTATTTTTTTACAATATTTTTTCACTTTTACACTATACGTTTTTTCTTTTCGTGTTTACAAACTAGTTATAATTAAAAACTGTAAAATTTACTATTTTTAAACCAAGACCTCGATCTCACCTATCTTTTTAAATAAACTTTCGTTAAGCTCAAAAATTTTCTTTGCATTTCCTTCGATTAATTGCTTAAATCTAATGATGTTTGATACTGCTTTTATAGACCCGGGCATTGTGTTAAATAGTGCAAAACCCTTATAGATCAAACTATTTTGCGAAGCTGCACTTTTAAATGACGCTAATCTCACTATTTCTTAAATTATTGGGCTGAATGTCTTTTATTATTCTTACATACCTAACTAAATAAGTAGGCAACATATTATTTTTTATTTTAAATACTTTGTAATATATTCTTTGCTTTACACCAAGACATATTCAACAAGGTAGAAGTGACAACTCAGTCGAGCTATCTCATAGCTGACTGTAATGTCAAAAAATATAATCAAAGAAATTAACCCTTTGTTATGCATTTACCATATTTGATAAAACTCAACGGCCCGTAGGTATAGTCAAAATAAAGTCGACTCCTAAAGTTAAAAGCAGCTTTTTGACATAACTTTCAATGGGATATCTTATATTAAATTTTTGCAATTCGAAATTTCCTTTCCATTCCAAGGAACTCCGGTTTAGGTTTTATTAGACCACCATTTGAAATTTGGTCTATCCATATATATGAGTGGAAGATTTTCTCTTCATATTCAGTATAATAATTCCTGCACCTGGGAACAAACGCGTCCGCTTAGAAATATCCGGCTGCGATGGGTAACAAATAAAGTCACTGGCACTAAAATGGTCTTCGCGCACACGTGAAGAGTCTCCTAATGAAGCATTGATACTTCGGAGTTTTAAAATAACGCACAAGTTTGTTGTCCTGGCT
>NW_023458556.1:103053225-103055104 GCF_013731165.1 Rhagoletis pomonella | reverse complement strand
TGATACTTCGGAGTTTTAAAATAACGCACAAGTTTGTTGTCCTGGCTCTTGTCAAACACAACATACCGCCCGTAATTCCTTTTCATTTTATCATGTATTTAAAATCAGTCGCACAGCTCACTATTGAAAATTTATATTGAAAAAATTAAAATTTTGAATAGTATAGGGTTAAGCGTTGACATTTTAGTGGCAGTTCAAAAGAGAGAAATGTCGAAATCACTTCTACCTTGTTATGCCTTGCTTTACACTCATCCACTTCAATGCATTTAACATCACCCTTATTGGTGTCAATAAATTACATCTTAGAATTACTCGCATCGCCTTATTCTGTATCCTTTGTAAGGCCCCTATTGCACCTTGGCTCGCTAGAAGCAGAATTGTATAACAATATTCTAAAGGTGGTTTTATCAATACATTGTAAAACTATACATTGTATATTTTTATACATATCATAAATTTAGTCTGTTCCAATAGCAGTCCGGTTTACAGGATTTAGTCAGAACTTACAGGAAGTCGTTCCTATTGACATAAAACCTGTAACTGGGAACACTTTTGCGAGAGTAACTGATCAACTGTTCCTAGTCAGAACTTACAGGATTTAGTCCGGAGTTTCTTTTCCTGTATGTTCATGAAAAGAGTCAAACGATCAGCTGATTTGCATGTGCAAACAAAAACAGAAAGCGGTGTAAGCCAAGAACCTTATATTTGTAAAAAAAAATTGAAGTAAACAACGAAATATTTGAATATGTATAGATTTTAATAATTAGTTAGTGGTATTTTAGACAAAGCAGTGTTGTACAAATGACATGTAAACAAACCGACCGGAGCGAGAGCGAAACAATAAAGGTCACCTGGAACGCGAAAAACCTCTTTTCCTGTAACTACTTCCATTTTTTTTTTTTAATGTAAAGTGCCATGGAGACGATCAAATATCTTTATCAACCGTCTCGCGTTATGCTTGACAAAAAACAAGCGCACTTGCCTTCTGATCGTCGTGGTGAGCAAGTGCGCGGACAAGAAAAATAAATTGTTTGTTTAATTGACGAGTTTATTTGAACGATTGCGGGCCAATCTCATACATATGCAATGCTTGACGTATTTATTTGATTGTCTCCGTGGCGCTTAAGGTTCTGTTTTTGTTTACAAATGCAACCCTGCCTATCGTTTGACACTTTTAATGAACTTGCAGGAAGAAAAACTTCGGACTAAAACCTGCTACTTCTGACTGAGAGAGAGAGCAAGTTACTCTCACAAAAGTGGTTTGACTTACAGATTTTTTGGCACCTGGAACGCTTTCCTGCAAAAGAAAACCTGCAAATCGTGAATATCGTGAATTTCGTGAGCACCTGGAACGCAACTAATGATTGTAGTTTATGAGTTTCCTAATTCTTTTGAAAAATCCTACCTTCTTCGCAACTTTTCCTGTTATAAATTTAACACGGCTTTCAAAACGAAGTTTGTTGTCTATCAGTACCAGGTTAGCCAACTCATTTTTGTGAATTCCTCGATTTTAACAATGAAATTCCCGAATTTGGCGGAAATTTCGTAAAATTCCCCACCCATAGATATCTTATTTACAAAAAAAAATTTTGTTTATTTTGACATATTGCTGGTCTGTCTGTTTAATTTCTTTTTAACGTAATTCAGCTATGAATGTATTTATAGACCAAACCAAACTTTTATAAAGTTAGTTAACAAAGTTAGGTTTTGTGTTCTGGCCGTTGATTGTAATCTTTTGATTGTTTTTTGAGCTCTAGGCCGAGGGTAAATAAAACAATTGGATGTCTTATATTCCTTTTTGTTTATTAATGTCGATATTTCGCCTTTAATCTAAAGGCATCTTCAGGACTGCAAAAACACAATATGCATACATATATAT
>NW_023458556.1:103050051-103050225 GCF_013731165.1 Rhagoletis pomonella | reverse complement strand
GGAACTAGATGAATTTGTTGAGCTTTCAACATTATTGATATCTATTTTATGTTGTTTTAGTAAATGGCTTTTTAAATTCGAAATTCGATTATTTTTCATTGCAAATTTGCAAGTACTGCACACTGCTTTCTGAAAGTCTTCTTTGTTATCAAAATACTAGCCAATGCCCGCTTG
>NW_023458556.1:103047339-103049951 GCF_013731165.1 Rhagoletis pomonella | reverse complement strand
ATATATATAATCTCTACAATAAATAGCAACTCCACCTCCCCTTTTTCCTAAACGATCATTTCGGAACAGTTTATAGTTTGGGATGGAGTATAAGTTGTCCGGAATACCTACATTAAACCATGTTTCCGACACACAAAAGATACTTCTTACATAATCTAGTTTTTCAATGTTCATGCTACGAGCATTGAAGTGAACAGTTTTGAAACCATCTGCGTGTTTACATAGCACATTGAGCAAGACAGTATGGTTAGCCGGCATTTAAATAATCAACGATTAGGAGAGATTATTATTAAAATTACTGTCACTGTCCAATCCGGCCAATTTAAGGGAAACAGCAGACTTGAACTTTTTGCGGTAGTTAGAGAAAGCCGAGGGAGTGCGAGTGGAGCTTTACAATTACAGCGCTGTTGGGACGCTCAGCCGTATGTTTAGTGCGGAAGATGTCACGAACGGGGGGAGGAGAAAACTCAATTGATTTGCACACGCGTTCGAAAATATCGGACAGATTTTCCTCGCTGGAAAACGGAAGCACAAAAATCACAGCATCAGACAAATGAGTGCAAGTCTCTTTCTCGTTTTTGAGTTTATTCAACTCCTCTCTAACTGACTTTAGTTCAGCTGACAAGCCGAGCGCATTTGCAGATTCTTCTTCAAGCCGGCTACACCTACGTTCGATTTTGTCAATACGCTGAGCAAACGCTTCAATACTCTCCTGCAGCTTAGCTGTAAATTTACGCTCAAGAGAAGCAATCTCTTCAGATAGTTGAGAGTACAGACCGCTGATTCGCTCACGGATCCTCTCCTCCTTCAACAAAATTGTATCTTCAGTTGATTTCAACCGGCAGAATCGATAAGATGATTTAGCAGAAATAATTTGTAGAGCGAAGACAGGCAGGTATCAGCAAGCGTAGAGAAGCTTCAACTCAGGACCTCAGATGCGTTAAATAGCAACACTTATTTTTACAAAGCGATTATACCGGATTAAAACAGAGTTTACGGGAGCGCAAATAAAACTCGTCCGTCTCTCACAAGCACCAAACTATAAATCGTGGTGTTGGCCGATGACGCGTTTCCACTGAAAAATTTCATCATGAAACCACATTCGTTTCGTCAACATTCAATTGATCACCGAGTATTTAACTATCGATTATCCAGAGCTCGTAGAGTAATGGAGAATGCATTTGACATATCTGAGGCTCGCTTCCGTGTACTTTGTCGATGCCTTGACGTATCTGTAGACAGAGCTATTAAGTAAGTTCTTACTATTTGTGTTTTACATAACTTTCTACTATCTAAAAATAATGTATCAACACATGAAGTCGACGGCACAATTGTTAAAGGAACTTGGCGTGCCATCCTTCGCGAAGAAAACAATTTTTACAATATTTCCACATGTCACGGACGCCAAAGTAACGATGCTATCCGAGTTAGAGAACAATTCAAGGAATACTTCGTCTCACCGGCAGGCGAAGTGTCACGGCAGTACAACACAACACAACATACATAATCACTCAATACATAATCAATCAATACAGGATTCAAAAAAGCAAGTGCCTCATTTAACTCGTTGGGCTGTTTATATTTAGACGCTTGTCCACTTTTGGTTTCCCGAATGGATTTCAAATAAGTCTGCAAAAATTATAAAATTTGCATAAATAAACTTTTCTGAATTGATTTAAAAATTAAATAAATCCCTTGTCTTTACCCTAAAGTTGCACCGAATTGAATTCCACTTCGTAGTGACATCTTTTTGTGGAACATCAAGAACAGCCGCCACCTTTCCCAGGAGTTTTGGGTGAATACGCAATCTTTATACATACGGTGACATGGCTTCCACATATTCTCGTGCTTTTCAACATTCGCAACAAGCTTTTGCACCAATTCCATCACCCACACAAACGAACATTTGCGCACTCGTTTTTTCGAATCGTCTTCCTCCATTGTGTTAGCCATTTAATTACAAGAAAATGAACGAAACAATTATTAAATTTTTTAAGGCATTTAATGACACATACGAATTTTACTTGCCATTGAATGTATTTCCACTTGTTTCGTCATTAGCTTAAAATTCAATGACAATCGGCATTTAATGACAATACCAGTCATTATGTTCGTTTCCACATGCCATATTTACCGGGCCGTTACACATTCAATTTTCCCCTTTCAATTTTCAATACTCACGCTTTTTCACTAATGGGCTGTTTTTGCTTACGCGTAAATGTACATTTAGCGCATTTAGCTCTAAATGCTACATCTAAATGCAACTAAATGCAACTCAATTTTTGCATTAAGAATCTAAATGCTAAAAGCAACTCTGCGTTCTTCGAAGATTCGAACAAGATTTAATGAAAAAGAGTGGCAATACCGCTTGTTTCTGTGTACATACATAAATATTTGTTGACATTTGGTTTTGCTGATACATGCATATTTGTTGATAGTTTTTTCCTGTGTGCCCTTAAATTAATAAATACTGACAATAAAAAATGAAGCGATCGCAAAATCTTTGGACCGCAGATGCAGAGGAGGTATTTGTGATGTTGTGGCAACAAAAAGTGGATGACTTGAGGGGCCCAGAAAAAACAGCCATGTCTATCAGGAGATGGCGGCAGAAA
>NW_023458556.1:103045047-103047239 GCF_013731165.1 Rhagoletis pomonella | reverse complement strand
TTTTCAAATTATTGTTGCTTTTCCACAATAAATTGTCATTTAAAAAATGGCCTCGAGCTCATTATAAATTTGTTGAATATAATTATTAAAAAGGCCAAAAAAATAACAAAAAACAAATTAATCAAATAATTTTTATTAAATAAATTTGCCGCTGAATTCACAGAAATACACTCAATGCAACTCAATGTAAACAAAGATAGTTTTTTAAACAAAGTTTGACAGTTTATGGACCACATAAATAGAAAAAAATCAAATCAGCTGATTTTCTGATACTACCTGTTTATTGTACCATGTACACACCTAAGTTTTTCGCTTCCGATTCAAGTACATTTTTTCGATACCTAGTTGGATCGCAGTAAAAATTATCGAATACAAAAATACTTGGTAAATTGGGAAAAATATCGAGTTTATACTTTTATTTACTTGTATCGATTCATCGCTAGTTGTGAGCACACCGCGCTTCTCTTAGTTAAACAGTTACCGTTTCAAGAATTTGTGTAATGTGGTATCACAATGCTCAAATAAATGTCTAATACTATGTTTATGCGTACGCAAATTCACGAAATCATTTCATGAATTTGGGTTAAAATTTCCCGCATGAACACAATTTCATGAATTCATTTATACACGAAAACTAACCACAAACAGCTATTTACTAGGGTTATGATTTATTTAGATTAAAAAGTAACCACGATTTAAAACACTGGAAAAGTTACGTGGCTTTGTTGAAATATAATGTAAATTCAAATAGAAGAAATTCAAATACAGTAAAACCAATTTAAATATAATATGGACCATTTCCTGGTACCGACGGCTGTTGCAAATTAAAAAAAGACAAAAAAACTACAACCCTACCGCTTAGTTTGTCGCTGGTGCACTGCCACTTTTTCAAAACACTTCATTTCATGAATTCGCGAACTATGCATAAACGGAACCATTTCTGAATTCGTGAAATGAATATCTTCAAAATACCACGCTTGGTAACAGTGAGGGGCGTGGGGCTTAGGTTTTTATCACGTAGTCAACATCCTCTAAGGAAATCTAGCGTTTTTCACGCAGCAAGCCAAATAATTTTTTTTTTTATTAACTTTTTGTTAGCAAGAAATGATTCAAAAGCATATTAATGAATTACTACGTTCAAACTTTAGGGAAGCGGGGGGGGGCCTTGGAATATACTACGCGTGGTCTCCGAGGGGGAGGCGGTTGAAAATTGCAAAAAGCGGGTCACGTAGTATGGGTACGTTCCCTAATTTACGTTTAAGTATGCTTATATTACCTTCAAATTGGCCTCATTTAAGTTGCTAAGTGAAAGGGCTTGTCGTAAAACACAATCGCTCACATTGAACATTTGGAGTTAATTTTGATGGTTTGATTTCAAATAAATATTAAAAATCAAACCTTTGTGTTTCAATTCGTTTTGTGCGAATGTCTACTTCATTATATTAATGCATACGGTTTACTTAAGCAGAAATCACACGATTTGTACATTTGGCAGTCACTGTCTCTACTTTAGAGACTTCAAAATGTTTAGTTCGTATGCACTAGAGTCCTCCGATTCCCAATTTTTAGCCGATGCCGATGCCGATTCCTTAAAAATAACTACATGAATATAAATTCATTCAAAAACAAATATTTTTGATAGACTTTTATAATAACAAAAGAAAAACATAAACAAATAACATTACACAACAAATAATAATTCAAGAATCTATTCACTTATTTATGTACATTAGACTGCATCACTAAAAAAGTTGTGGGTTTTCCGCAGGGATTACAAAACTTATTATATTTGAAGACGTCGAGCAAAATATTTCGGAAAAAATATTAGGATTCACGTGAGCTGGACCGATTTGAAAATACTTCCAAAAATGGAGTTTTTTATTAATAAAAATAGTTTCTTAAAGAACTTTTTTAAAAAAATCTCCTGGGATGACAAAACAGTTTAAGCTTAAAAAATCTGCATAAAATTATATAATAAAATTTCAAAGGAATCGGAATGAGATTTTTGAAGCAGTTTTTTTTAACTTTTTTCAAAGATAGGTTTAAGAAAACTTGAATAACTGGGCCGAAACTACTCCGATTTAGACTTGTGAGGCATCATTAGAAAGGTATTTGCCCACCTTGTATTTCTTTGCAAAACAAGTAATTTTTAGCAAAAAAAAAACCGACTTCAACTCCCATATAAAAAAAAA
>NW_023458556.1:103043100-103044947 GCF_013731165.1 Rhagoletis pomonella | reverse complement strand
GTTTGACTTCTGTCAATTAAATCTAATGCTTTGCATTGCATGCGCTCCACGGTTTTCGTTTCAATCTCATAAATTATTTATAATGACATTTGCTAAAATTTCAAGATCAAAAGTCGTGTTGTGTCCGGACGTGTTGAGCAAAGCTGCTGCATAAAGAATATTGAAACTCGAAGTTGTCGTTTATTATCGGTGAGGAAAACTGTCGAACGTGAATGTACAGAACAATCAAGTGCAGTACATGTAAAATCTAAGGCTCTGAAGCTCTTATACAAGAAATAAAAAAAATCCAACAATCAACAAAATAAAAATTTACAAATACACAAAATACAAGACAATAGTGGTATTCATCTAAATCGATAATTTTATCAAGCAGATTATCTTATAAGTTTACGCACTCTGTTACATGAACGACCCACACTCTCTTTTCGTTTACACTTGCGACAATAGTCGTGTTTTCTTTGGTTATCGAGCTCAGTATCACTAACTTTATATTACTAGCACAAGGATAAAGAAATTATAGAAACTAACTCAATAAATGGGAAAAAATTATGTTTACGAGATAATATCTATTTAAATAAATGCACATATAACATAGAGGCGATTTATTTGAAGTAATTTAAAAGAAACAATGACAGAATTACTGTTTGTGTATGAATTCATTTGTCACTGCTACCAAACTGTGCGGCCAAATTATTAATGAAACAAAACAAACAATAATAATAATAACTGTTAATAATTGAACCAGATCTCTATCATGATCATATCGTTATTGATGAATTTGCGTGCAAAATTTTTATGAGGATCCCGATTATTGCCCAAGAAAACACAGCTAGATTTGCGACAGAGTTGCATTGGCTTCAGTTTATCAAGTTTATTCAGGGCCTGTGCCAATCGGTAACTTTTTTCTCCGTGGTGAGACGGGGTGGAAAAATTTGCTATGGTGTACAAATAAATTGAATTTTGCTGTGCCAAATGCAGAGTTAAATTTTGACAGTTGAAAAACCAAACAAACGCTCGAGCGAAAAGTCTATTTTTGTGTGTTGCTGAAATTTGTTAAAATATATATGTAAAATGAACAGAATAGAAAGAAAATACTTTTCTTTACTGATGGCGATATTGATGGAAATACAAGGAATGTATTCATTTACTTGAGAACTTTAGGCAACGTGCGAGCCGCCAGGTAATACCTGTGTGGGAAGTTGTGGTAATTCTCTAGGGTGGGGTAACAACCCCTAAAAAAGGTGCGGAAAAGTCGGGAGGGGTACCAAACGACGCGTTTCGGCCCCCCTAATAACAATCCGGAGGGGGGGATATAATATTATGAACCATTTAAAAGTTGTGAACAAAAAACTTTTGTTAAATTTCGTTGTTTTCTATGAGCAATTACCACGTCAAAAATGCACTAAATCACCAGTTTCCACTTTTAAAACACTACTAAAACGTTTCCGGTTATTATTTTATGCAAACCAAATCATTTATTCACTTTTATTTTATATATTTTATATATATAAAACAGAGTAAACAAACTTTGCGCCTGCTAAAATTATTATAACCTCAAATCGCTGGTATTGCCACTTTATTTCACATTTCATTTGCGCTATTATACTCAGTTTACACTATACACTATACACTTCTTCTTCTTCTTCTTTTTACTTTCATCTAAATAAGATATTGTAACCAAAATATAATAGGAAATTTCGCTATACCATCGCGCGATTTTTTATTAAAAATTTTCATTATTTATCGAAGTATTAATTTTTATAGAAAAAGCGCCGCAGGCGAAAATTTTTAATAAAAAATCGCTGGGGCTACTAAAAGCGCAGGACGAGGGCATCCACACTTCTGCG
>NW_023458556.1:103041860-103043000 GCF_013731165.1 Rhagoletis pomonella | reverse complement strand
CATGGTTCTGTGAACGACTATGATAGACTTGGTTTAAAGTTTTGCCGGAAGGCAAAAAATAAAGCATTCATCAAGTTCATTGGCGCTATCGATGGAACTCATATAAGAATTAAATGCCCTGTTAACAAACATGATGAATATATAAACCATAAGAAGTTTTACTCCATTCAAGTGCAAGCAGTCGCAGATAGTGACTCAAAATTTACTGATGTTTTCGTTGGTTTTCCTGGTTCTGTGCATGACACCCGTGTTTTTCTAAATAGCCCTTTATATGCAAAAGGCAACTATCCACCAAACGGATATTATTTATTTGGTGATAAGGGATACCCGTGTCAACTTTCGCCAGTTCCTGTAATAACGCCATTTAGGGCCGTTTGCACCATGTCTAGTTAACGCTAACTGGAGGTCCTTCAGTTAAGCACGTTAACTGCTTTATCCATCACATGTTATATGATGGGTGTCGATAACGTCGATAAAGATGTTTAACTGGGAGATAGAATTAACTAGACATGGTGCAAACGGCCCTTAAAGAACCTTTAACTCAAGATCAAGCTCGGTTTAATACTGCACATAGTAGAGGAAGAATTATTGTAGAACAAAGTTTTGGCATTTTAAAGACTAGATGGAGAAATATTTTTAACAGAGATCTAGAGCTAACAATTAAAAATTGTATAAAAACGGTATTTAGTGCATTTGTCTTACATAATATTTGTGTAATGAACGAAGATTTTGACCCTTCAATCACTATACTGGAAGACGAATTTAGTAATGTAAATAACCGAAATAAAAATATACTTTTTGATTCTGTTGACGGTTTAGGAGAAAGAAAACAAATATTTTCATCGTTTTTACAAAATGAAAATTCTACCTTCTAAACTGAAGTTTTATAATTTTTTCAGAAAAACGCATATTTTAGACATTATAATTTATTTATTACTTTTATGCTTCATGCATTTTTTGGTACGTATTCAATATCTAATGCTACATATATGTAAAGTGAGTGGCATAAAATCATAAGTTCGCCACATAGTGTTAGGTTTAGACTATTTATTTATCTATTTTCAAATTAAATTAATTGTTTTCTATAAAAATGAAGTTTCTTCAATAAAAATAAAGTTCATTCTCTACCTAAAACCGTAT
>NW_023458556.1:103040607-103041760 GCF_013731165.1 Rhagoletis pomonella | reverse complement strand
AATAACCTTAAAACTGAGGTAATTATTAACAAAAAACCTAAAATTTAGGCAGATTTTCAAGTACCGTTATCTCGAAAACTAGAGCCAATCTGGAAAAACGGAGGACGCCATTGAATTTAGAATATCCCAGTTAAGTAAGATCAGTTATCAAAACCTTTGGCCAGAAAAAAATCCAAAACTTGAGCACAGTGTTTTAAACGACGAAAAATTCACAGAACTCTAAAACTTCCCCCCTAAATATCTCAAAATTTTGACGAGATACGGATTTTCTGAAAACGCCATCGTAATCTAGAGGCCAAAACTAAGTTTACGTATTTGGCCGTTTAGCTGTCATATTTTTGATTCCCTACTGTGTTATGTTTCATTTCAGAATTTGTATTCTTTTATATACATAACCATACTTGGGCTAACGATTTCGCTTTCTTCAACATGAGATCTTTTTTTCATATCATCGTACCGGTACCAACCTTGGCCATTATAGGTGTAGGCCACGTAGTGCCATCCTGCGCGAAAGTAGTGTACAAGGCCTTTCAATTCATATACCTCCCTTTCCACTATCAGTTCCATTGGTAAAAAATTTAACTTTTTCGAAAAAAGTGTTTTCTTTCGGCGTAATTTTGCATAACTTTCTTTTTCCTTCTCAGGAACTCTAGAACTATTGAAGAGCTACTCAGAACAGATTAAATTTTTTATTTTTTTCAAAAATTTAACTTTTTCGACTTTTTCGAAAAAAGTGTTTTTTTTCGGCGTAATTTTGCAGAACTTTCTTTCTCCTTCTCAGGAACTCTAGAACTATTGAAGAGCTACTCAGAACAGATTAATTTTTTTATTTTATTTCAAAAAGTTAACTTTTTCGACTTTTTCGAGAAAAGTGTTTTTTTTCGGCGTAATTTTGCATAACTTTCTTTCTCCTTCTCAGGAACTCTAGAACTGTTGAAAAGCTACTCAGAACAGATTTATTTTTTTATTTGTTTAAAAAATTTTACATATCCCACTTTTTAGAAAAATATGTTTTTTCGGCGTAATTTTGCAGAACTTTCTTTCACCTTCTCAGGAACTCTAGAACTATTGAAAAGCTACTCAGAACATATTTAATTTTTTTTTTAAATTTTACGTTTTCTACTTTTTGGAAAAAAATGTTTTTTCGGCGTGA
>NW_023458556.1:103039608-103040507 GCF_013731165.1 Rhagoletis pomonella | reverse complement strand
ATTACTGACTATAAACCCGAACAATGGCGTCTCTTTATTGACGCATTGTTCGGGTTTATAGTCAGTAATTCCCATTTCATTCATCAAACCTGCAACATCAATGCAATAAGCCTGAGTGCCATCTTCCGATAACTTGAAATATGGCATAAACGGATCTTGTCTATGTTTGTAGGGCGTTACTTTTACTCCTGGTGCTAAAACATTCACGCTTTTCAGTTCCGATGCCAAAATCATTGCGTTGTTATGGGAGAGATTTAATTTACGCACCATGCTGTTTAGGTGTTCTTGGGATATGAAAGACGGTAAATTGTTTTCAATCGGAATATAATCAGATCCATCATCGAGTGGTAATGGCGTTGCCATAGACTGATTGCAATCATAGACAGTTTCGAGTTCGGATGGATGATTTGAAACTTGTAATGCATCACTATGTGCAACAGGTAAATGAGCGCTCGGTACACCTTTGTAGACGACACAAGGCCGATCTATTGAATTAAATATTTATGAGTATATGTACGTACATATATATGCATATATCGATGGCTGAGTGGAAGATCGACCTATCTCAGCTGCCGATTTAAGATAGGATGTTTTTCAATAAAATTCTGAAATAGTAAGTTCTTCAATCAAATTCTGAAGAAGGGCGTTGTTGAAAAGTTTTCTGAGAAAGGGCGTTTTCGAACTGGCTGCCGAGATAGGTAGATCTTCCACTCAGCCATCGATATACAAATGGTAAGTTTGTTTGTTCGGCGGACAAAAACTAAAAAAGTTCTGCACCATTTTTTTTTAATTTGGACATCTGCTGCAGACTTTCCAAGGTTGGTTATACTTAGGCGTGGTACCTTCCAAACATACAAAAACTTTTACCTATTTCATACACTCAGCGATTAAGGTGAGGG
>NW_023458556.1:103038383-103039508 GCF_013731165.1 Rhagoletis pomonella | reverse complement strand
TTGAGACTAATTTACGCTGGTCTGATTTCAAAACGAATTTACCACAAACGAAACAAAACTTTTTGAATTTATTGCAAAGCTTTTTAATTCTTTTCATTTTTAGGAGTTTCCGAAGACAATGATATGATGAATAAAAGTTTTTCGCAAAATTTTTTGGTTCCCAACTTATGTGAAATAGACGCGGTATAGACCGCCGCCTATTTGAAAGCATTACTCAGTCACTTTGACTTTCACGAACAACAGCTTTCACAGTGCAAAAAAGGTATTAAAAAGCCATTCGTACAACAGAATCTGCAAAAATGTGCCAGAGTGGGATTGAAAAGAACCCAAATTCAGGTCCAAGCAGTGTATAAACTACTATTATAATAAATATTACGAAATAAAATATGAGTTTTAACGCAAAACCACATATCTGAACAATCAGTTGTATGGGAGCTATATGTTATAGTGAACCGATTTCCATTATTTTCAGAAATAACTAAGGTAATATCAAAATACAGTCACGTGCACAATTTTAGTAAAATAACCTTAAAACTGAGGTAATTATTAACAAAAAACCTAAAATTTAAGCAGATTTTCAAACACCGTTATCTCGAAAACTAGAGCCAATCTGGAAAAACGGAGGACGCCATTGAATTTAAAAGATCCCAGTTAAGTAAGATCAGTTATCAAAACCTTTGCCTAGAAAAAAATTCAAAACCTGAGCACAGTGTTTTAACCGACGAAAAGTTCACTTTCAAAACTCTAAAACTTCCCCCCTAAATATCTAAAAATTTTGACGTGCTACGGATTTTCTGAAGACGCCATCGTAATCTAGAGGCCAAAATTAAGTTTACGTATCTGGCCGTTTAGCTGTGATATTTTTGCCTCCCTACTGTGTTATGTTTCATTTCAGAATTTGTATTCTTTTATATACACAACCATACTTGGGCTAACGATTTCGCTTTCTTCAACATGAGATCTTTTTTTTTTCATATCATCGTACCGGTACCAACCTTGGCCATTATAGGTGTAGGCCACGTAGTGCCATCCTGCGCGAAAGTAGTGTACAAGGCCTTTCAATTCATATACCTCCCTTTCCACTATCAGTTTCATTGGTAAAAAATTTAACTTTTTCGACTTTTT
>NW_023458556.1:103000641-103038283 GCF_013731165.1 Rhagoletis pomonella | reverse complement strand
TCGAAAAAAGTGTTTTTTCGGCGTAATTTTGCAGAACTTTCTTTCTCCTTCTCAGGAAGAACTTTTTTGCAGAACACTCTTTTTCCTTCTCAGGAACTCTATAACTGTTGAAAAGCTACTCAGAACAGATTTATTTTTTAATTTGTTTCAAAAATTTTACATTTTACACTTTTTGGAAAAATATGTTTTTTCGGCGTAATTTTGCAGAACTTTCTGTCTCCTTCTCAGGAACTCTAGAACTAATGAAAAGCTACTCAGAACATATTTAATTTTTTTTCCAAATTTTACGTTTTCTACTTTTTGGAAAAAAATGTTTTTTCGGCGTAATTTTGCAGAACTTTCTTTCTCCTTCTCAGGAACTCTAGAACTATTGAAAAGCTACTCAGAACATATGTAATTTTTTTTTAAATTTTGGAAAAAAATGTTTTTTTCGACGTAATTTTGCAGAACTTTCTTTCTCCTTCTCAGGAACTCTAGAACTATTGAAAAGCTACTCAGAACATATTTAATTTTTTTTTTCAAAATTTTACGTTTTCTACTTTTTCGAAAAAAGTTTTTTTTCGGCGTACTTTTGCAGGACTTTCTTTCTCCTTCTCAGGAACTCTAGAACTGTTGAAAAGCTACTCAGAACAGATTTAATTGTTTATTTTTTTTTTAAAATTTTACATTTTCGACTTTTTCGAAAAAAGTGTTTTTTCGGCGTAATTTTGCAGAACCTTCTTTCTCCTTCTCAGGAACTCTAGAACTATTGAAAAGCTACTCAGAACATATTTAATTTTTTCCCCAAATTTTACTTTTTTTTACTTTTTGAAAAAAAAAAAATCTTTCGGCGTCATTTTGCAGAATTTTCTTTTTCCTTCTCAGGAACTCTATAACTGTTGAAAAGCTACTCAGAACAGATTTAATTTTTTATTGTTTTTCAAAAATTTAACTTTTTCGAACTCAGAACAGAATTAATTTTTTATTTTTTCCAAAAACTTTACATTTTCCACTTTTTGGAAAATTTTTTTTTTTCGGCGTAATTTTGCAGAACTTTCTTTCTCCTTCTCAGGAACTCTAGAACTATTGAAAAGCTGCTCAGAACAGGTTTAATTTTTATTTTTTTCAATATTTTTACATTTTCGACTTTTTCGAAAAAAGTGTTTTTTTGACGTAATTTTGCAGAACTTTTTTCCCCTTTTCAGGAACTCAAGAACTATTGAAAAGCTGCTCAGAACACCTTTTTATTTGCCTTTTTGCCACATGTCGTATGCTGCGTGAATCTGGCATACCCAATTTTCAAATCAATTTTTTTTGTGAAAATATCCAGAACTTTTTTTCCCCATTTCAAGAACTCTAGAACTATTGGAAGGCTACTCAGAACAACTTTTTTTTTTCATTTTGCGTCATACCGTATGCCAACTTCCCAGACATGCCGTAGTTTTAGTCCGATTTCAATAATTTCTTGGTAAGGAATTACTGCAAGCATCAATTTTGAATAAATTAACTTTAATATTTACTGATTTATCGAAGATTTTGTATTTCTCTTAATTTACTGTTATATGGGATGTGGGCGTGGTTATTGTCCGATTTTAAAAATTTTCGGGCATTTGGTATGCTGTCCAAGGCCAATAACTGTGCCAAGTTTGGAAGAAATTGGTGCAGCGGTTACCAAGATATACACATGTAACCATAAGTGGGCGTGGCTACGCCCATTTTCTAAAAATTTATAATATTCTTATTTTCTCTTTAAAATGTATTCTAAATATCAATTTTGAGTGAATAATCTTCAGTAGTTACTAAAATATCGCAGTTTTCGTATTTCTGAAAATTACCGTTATATGGGAAGTGGGCGTGGTTACAGTCCGATTTCGCCCATTTTCAATACCAACCTACCTTGGATAAATGGCAACCTACATAGATAGATAAATAGATTAAGTAGAGGTATGCACCGCGACCAAATGATCTATTGTGCCCTCGACTGTTTAGAGTACCTCATCTAATCCCAGAGAGCCCAGAAATTTAAGGAGATCTCCGGGGGCTAGCGATTGTAAGACTTCCTCACTTGGCCAGAGTTAGCCTAGGTGTCTCTCCCGTCTTCTCGCAACTGCCTCGCATTCGCGAAGCAGATGCAGAGGGGTCTCCTCAGTCAGATCGCAGAACCGACATAGGTCGTTAGACCAGATCCCCAACCTGTGCAGGTGACCTCTCAGTCTGCAGTGACCCGTCAGAAAGCCTGTCAATATCCTTACCCTTTCTTTGGGAAGGTTTATTATTGCTCTATACCTTGTAAGGTTGTAACCTCCCAGTAGGCCCTTAGCCTGGCGTAGGCCTGCCGTGTTACGCCAGTGCTGATTCCTTACTGTGTTCCTCTCCTTTCTGAGGTCTTCCTTGATTGTACTAGGTCCAATCGCTATGAAGGGCTCAGGCCCTATAGGCAACGAGGCGGCTGCCTTCCTAGCTAGTTGGTCCGCTTCCTCATTGCCGACAACTCCTACATGGCCTGGCACCCAAGTTAATTGGATGTCGTTGTACTCCGCCAGGGCGTTGAGCTTATGAATACACTCCAGAGCCAGAGAGGATTTGACCTCAAATGATAATAGGGCCTTGAGTGCTGCCTGGCTGTCGCTCATGATCAAAATACTTTCATTACGATAGTTCCTACGCAGGTTAATCTCTGCACACAGACTTATGGCATAGACTTCCGCTTGAAAGATGCTTGGGTATACGCCCATGGGTACCGGAAGCATTAGCCTTCGGGAGTTTTAGAGCCGTCTGTGTACCATTGCATTGAGCTCTCTTGTTTCTGCCTCTCCATAAAAGGGGTGCTCCAAGTCGACTTGGTGCAAAGCGCAATTTTGAATTTCCTGTCAAAGCTAACTAGTTTGGGCCTGTCGTCTCTGGGGAACAGAGCTAATGGAATTTGGGAGCCTAGCTTATCCCTGTACCTCGATGGTAGGATTTTACCTCTACCAAAGCCTTCTTTTGCGAAGTTCAATAGAGTTCGCTTTGCTGCCTGTTCAATGGTAAGGTGCAGTGGCTCGAGCTCCAGAATCACCTCTAGCGCCGCCGTCGGGCATGTGCGCATTGCCCCCGTAATGCATACACACGCCAGACGTTGAAGCTTAGTGAGGGATTGTCTCACCACTGCAAGGGTGGTCCTCGAGACCCACGCCACTGCCCCATAAGTAACTATTGGTCTAACTATCATGGTATACATCCATCTTAGGATCTTGAGACTACAGCCCCAAGACTTCCCAGCCAGACGTTTGCAAACCATTAGTACCCTCGTGGCTTTGGAAGTGATCGCGTCGACATGCGCCTTCCGCAGAAGCTTGGAATCTAGTATTAGTCCTAGGTACTTGACTTCGGTGGCGACGTTGACGGCGACCCCATTCAAAGTGATGTTCCTCATACCTGGGAGTGTTCTTCTTCTAGAAAAGGGGACAATAACGGATTTGGAGGGGTTGATGCTCAGGCCCATACTCAAGCATCAGCCTCTTGCAAGGTTTAGTCCCTTTTGAACTATATCGCATAGAGTGCTCACGAACTTCCCGCTGGCAATAATCACAATGTCATGCGCATAGCCTTGACAGCGGATGCCATTGTCAATGAAAATCTGTAGAAGTTCGTCCACAACTAAGCTCCACAGAAGAGGGGATAAAACTCCTCCCTGTGGGCAACCTCTTGTAGTTTTTAGCTGTACCACGCCGTCCCCGATGTCGGTTTCAGCTATCCTTGAGTTGAGTAACCTGACTATCCACCTACGGATGGTCAGGTCGACACTACCGTGAGAGGTGTTGTCAAACGCCCCCTCAATGTCGATGAAGGCACAGAGTACTGTCTCCCCACACTCAAGAGCACCTTGTATTTCCGTGGACAGGACGTATAGTGCAGTGTCCGTGGACCTGCCCACTCTGTAGGCATGTTGGTCGGGGTGCAAAGGCGCTGAATTAAGGGTGTTGTTCCTAATTTCATGGTCGATGACCTTCTCCATTGCTTTTAGCAGAAAGGAGGTAAGACTTATCGGCCTGAAGGACTTAGCGAGAGAGTAGTCTCTCTTACCTATCTTCGGGATAAATATAACCCGAGCCCTCTGTCACACCTTGGGGATGTGGGCCAGCGTTAAGCTCGCCCGCATGATGTTGACGAAGTGTGGCAGTAGGAACTCCTTACCTTGCTTCAGCAACACTGGACTGATGCTATCCACCCCAGGGGATTTGTACCGAACAAAGGAGTCCAAAGCCCAGCAGACTGATCGGTGGATGATTAGACTTCTAGCCAGCTTCCAGTCTGCAGGGGATGGCCTAGTTATTTGGCATGGTACCTCCCTCGTGGTCGGAGTGGCATCCGGGAAGTGGGCCGAGAGCAGGGCAAGCGCCCTCTCTTTTTCGTTCCCTGAGTAGGTAACATTAGCTAGCCGGATTGCTAGTTTGGTGTCAGCATGATCCCTCGCCAGGGCCTTATGTAGTCTAGCGGCTGCCGGAGTCGATGTGATGTCCTCACAGAACTTCCTGAAGCTGCCCCGTTTGGCCTTCCTGATCTCTTTACTGTAATTAGTTAAACTGGCTGAATACTCCGCCCAAATCCCTGTACGCTTTGCCCTATCAACAAGTTTTCGTACCTGCGTTCTGAACACCGATAGCTCCCGAGACCACCAGTTGGGCTGAGCCTTCCCTTTTGGTTTCGCCTAAGGGCAGCTGGAGTGAAAACTCCTCATATGATCGACGTGCCTGTTCTTGGACTGTATTTCAGTCAAGTTTGATTTTAAATTTTCGCTGTATCGCTCCCAGTCAGTTTTCCTGGGGTTTCTAGTTGCTCGGTTTATTCTCGCCTCTGCTCCCAGCACAAATTGGATAATCCTGTGGTCCGATAATGAAGGTTCCGACGAGACCCCCATTGGGTGACCAGAAGACTAGCCAATCTGTTGCTGAGCGTAATGTCCAGTACCTCTTTCCTAGCCCTCGTGACAAATGTCGGTGTTTGGCCAACATTGTGGATGCTAAGCTCTTCGCTTAAAATGTACTCTAAGAGACACTCACCTCTGCGATTTGTGTCCGTGCTGCCCCATTCAACATTGAGGGCGTTCGCATCGCACCCCCTATAAGGTGGAGCCGTCTCCTCCTGCAGTACTCCACTAACCTCTGTACCTCTTGCGGTGGGGCATAGCTGCTGTCTCCCGGAAAGTAGGCCGCGGCGAACACCACCTCTACGTTGCTATCGCAAATGGTCAGCGACATCTGCACTGCGACTAGGTCATGTGTTAAAAATTCTGTATTGCAAAAATAATCAATATTTTCCTTAAGCACTACACACGCTCTGGGCCTCTCACTGGAGAGGTCCCAAATTACCTTGTTCCTTTTATGGTTGAGGCCCCTCACCTGGCCTCTGTAGGTCCATGGCTCTTGGATCAGTAGGATGCCCAGGCCACCCGTGGCGAACCTGCTGGTGATGACCGCCGAAGCAGCCACCGCGTGATGCAGGTTGACCTGGGCTACTGCCAAGTGTCGGGGATTCATATGTGGAGCTCGTCAAGGTCGGAGAGCTGTAGTTCGCTCTCGTTCCGCTTGTCAAGCTCTAGTCGCCTCAAGTCCATACCTGATAGCCTCTCCTGCGTAGAGGGCACGTGTTCCGCTGAGGTAGTGGTAGCGGTAGGCCCGAGCGTGTTTGCAGGAGCTGGTGTTACTGCGAGGAGTGGCTGCTCCGCCGATAAGCCCGAGGTCGACTCGGCCGTCTGGGCAGCAGAGGAACCGGCGACCGCGTCGATTTGAGTCTCCTGCGACTCCGACTCCTGGCTGCCTGTCGCCTTTTGTCTCCACGGTCTCACCGTGACGAAGCTGAACCTATAGTTCAGGTTGAAGACAGCCCTCTTTATACTGACGTAAGACTCCTCATCAATGCCTAGGAATATCCTGCGCCCGTTATCCTCAGTGGTGCTGGACACTACTTTCCACGCAGAAGTGTGGATACCCTCGTTCTGCGCTTTTAGTAGCCCCAGCGCAAACTCGGCAGATTTGTCGGCGCTCCTTGGGAGGAACACCGTGATGTTATGCAACGGAGGGATATCGTCCCCTCTCTTCGTGCACATCCCGGGTCCCTTCCAGCCCTCAAGTGCTGGTGCCTTCTCCGCCAGCCAGGTTGCTGTTTTCTCGTCCCTGCAATCTACGAGAAGCATACCGGACCTGAAGTACACCCCGCAGAATGCCAGCGGGTCCGACCAACCTTTGAAGACCTCTTCTATGATGGCATCTTGGAGCCTGGTTCGGTCCTCTGGGCTCAAGCAGCAGGGTACTCACACGGTAGCACCGCTACCCGGATGCCTGTGAGGGTCTCCGAGTAGCTGGGCTGCTGAGTGGCGCCCTCTTGCACCTGTCCCTGCCCGGCCGCCACAGCCTGGCTCTTAGGCCATGATTTCGGAGTAGGTGGCTGATCCCGCTGCCGTTTGGTGCTTGGTGTCTTAGGCGAAGTAATTTGATTGCTCCCTCTCTTGACTGCGTCTCCTTTGTTATGGCCAGTGGGTTCCCCGCTTCTCCGCCATCTGGCGGGCGCGGGTCTGTGCTGCTATTGTTGCTGTGGACCGCTTCTCTGCTTTGCAGCAGGCGCGGGTAAGTGTGCCTGTTTATTGGGGCCGCTCTTCCACCTATCGGCAGGTGCGGGTTTGTTGCCTTTACTGCTACGCTCTTTCTCGACCTCCATTCTGACGCAGGCCATGGTTCTGGCCTCAACTGGGGGCTGGCCCTGTTCCAGGTACCGGAGGTACCACTTGACCCCGGAGCCGCTCAAACCTTCGCGGTTTCTCTTCCTCGTCTGCTTCTGCCAACCAGACTCGTCAGATGTGGCGGAGGCGTTGCTGCTGGGGGACCTGTGTCTACCTTTCCCCTTCCGGTGACCGCTGTCAGAGCGGCGCCGACTCTTTGAGCGCTCCCGGCTTTTTGAGCGGTGACGACTCTTTGAACGCTCCCGGCTCTTTGAGCGGTGACGACTCTTAGAGCGGCGCCGACTGCTTGACCGATGCCGACTATTGGAGCGATGACTGCCCTCGGTACGGTGGCTTTCTGATCTCGCTGTTTCTGTGTGCCTGAAAAGAGAACTGCCGGACCGGTGTTGCGGCCAATCTAGTTCGGCAGATGAATCATACAAATCTAACACATCTTGATTTGCGCAAGTACCTTTTTTGCCCCGTGTCTTGCTACAGGACGCCTCTGCACTGGTGCCTGGATGTTCGTCATCCCTCGCATTCTCAATGAACAGCGATGCTTCCTCTGCTGTCAGTTTGTCCAAGAAGCTGCTCTTGCGCTTGACGCTCTTAGAGCCTTCTAGCGTGCTGCTGCTTGGCGTTACTGGTGGACCTGTAGCTCTTGCTATTGTTACAGCTGATGCCGTTATACCCACCGCCGCTGGTGGCGCGGGTGCTGTGGTAGATGTTGTTGTTGTTGCTATTGTTGTAGCTGTAGTTGCTGTTGTTGTTTTGTTTTTATGCTTTTTTGTTTTTTTTTTGTTGTTGTGATCATCTTTTTCGTACGACCGCCTGCTCGACGAGGCGAGCTCAGCAGTCTAAGGTTTTGAAGGGGATCTTCAAAGTCCGCCGCGCCAGCGCCTTTTGTCGCGGTAAGGCCACCGTTACTCCCCGATGCGGCCCGGTTTCGGAAAGGCGCCGTTCTACTACAGCCGGTTTATACCATCCTGGCTGCAAACCGTCCAATAGGCACGGTGTCCCTTAACACCCTGGATTAGGAGGTGGCAGTTCTTGGTCACTGTTCTCCAGCGGCCTAAATCTGGAGGGAAGGTAGCGCGGAGGCTGCCACATCCGCGTTACCTCAGACCAGAAGAGGACCGGTTGGTGATTCAGCTAAGCCCCCGCACCAACGGCAAGGTGCCTGCCCTCGCGAGGGTGGCAACCTACATACTAAATTTCGATGAGATATCTCAATTTTTGCCCGAGTTATCGTTTACACGGAAAGACGGACAGACGGGCAGACGGACGGACAGACAGACATGGCTTAATCGACTTCTCTATTCATTCTGAGCATTTATGTATACATTTGTCTATATCTATATCTATCTCGATTCGTTTTGGCTGTTACAAACAACCGTTATGTGAACAAAGTCAATATACCCTTGTGCACAAGTGCGCTCGGGTACAAAATTGGGTTTAGCTTCTGACACTTTCACTAGAAGTATTGTATTCAATAACGAAAGGATGCCTTAAGTCCTTTGATCTGGTATAAAGAACTATATCATCGGGTAACTAAGAAATTTGCACAGATGGCAAACTTTTCCTAAATTTGTAAACTAATGTAAATAGTCAGTGATAATCAAACTTTCGTTCCCTTACCGCTCACCAGATAGTGATAGTGAAAATTCTGGGCTAGTGAAATTTTAAATGCACTATCACTAACCATATAGTGGTAGTAAAATATGAAATGCCCTACCACTAACCATGCAGAAATAGTGAAATTTGAAATGCACTACCACTAACCATACAGTGGTAGTAGAATTTGCAATGCACTACCACTAAGCATATTCTTAGTGGTAGTGAAATTTAAAATGCACTATCACTAACCATATAGTGGTAGTGAAATTTGAAATGCACTACCACTAAAGCCCTAGTGGTAGTGAAAATCTCGATTTAGTGCAGCGTGCCCAACCCTGGTCTCTGAATAGTTTAGTTTCACAATCTAGTCCGCCAGAGCTATTACTTAAAATCTTTTTTATGATCCGATTTGGCGAATATTCAAAACAAACGGTAAAGGCAGTCCAATTGCAAAAAAGAGCTGCCAGGTGGTGCTGAGGTGGAGTTTTTACTAAAAATCGGCAAGTGAGAAAAGGTGCCGTAAATGTCAGACTAAATCGACCTGTTGCACCATTGAGTATATCGAACTCTCGTGTGTTACGATTAGCTCAGTGGAGGTGATTTGCCAATATTATTATGCGTTAAAGCTTCATTGAAGAAACTAGGGTTGAGTTGTGCGGTGGTAAATCTCAAATCACCACCTGTCGAAATACCTTAAAATCTAGTTTCATGAAAGCAATTTAATGAAAATTTATTTTTTTAATTGAATCTATATATATAAAAATGGCGTGAAAAATGTATAGTAATTCATCAATCGAGAATGGTTAGGCCGATTTTGCAATTTTTTTTTTAGTTGTTCGTAATTTCCAAGAGAAGTTTTTTACGAAAGAAAATTTTGGGGAAACCTCCCGGGAAAGTCGGGAAATTGGAAAATCGAAAATTGATTTTTTTGTATGGAATGTTTTGTGCAATTCCTTCGGAATGGCTTTCGAATGGAAACATAGAAAATTCTAAGTGGAAAACTCGGAAAAATCCGGAAGAACGCGAAAAATTTGATTTTTTTCGACGAAAGTTTGTATCTTATCGCATGATTTGATGATTTTGGATGATGTTAAGGTGGAAAATTCATTGTGAAGCTTGGAAAATTTCGGATAATTGTGTAATTCATTCATGAGCATGAATCAATTGGGAACAATTTTCTCTTATGTTTCATAACCGATTCGAATGGAGTGCACAAAGTTTTAATTTTTCCGATAGGTGGCGCAGGGGCCGAGCTACGCTAGATTAGCATATAGGATCGATTTTTTCCGTTAAGTGTGGCAGGGACCGATCTATTCCAAAAAAGTCTTATTTATGGTCCGATTTGCTTGAAAGTCGATACCCGTATTATAAATATACGTAGAAAAGAATTGAGTCAGTTTTACAGTTCGAAAGGCGCCGCATACATGCGGGTATTGGCTATTTAACAATACTTATTACACAGGCCAACAAAAATATAAACAAACTAGCAGACCCGGCGAACTTCGTTCCGCCCAAAATTAGATTTTTAATTTAAACATTTTGGTCCAACAATCCACATTTACGATTTGTACTGGCACATTCATCGGCTAAAACTATGGTTTGGTGGTCGTTTGCTGCCTTAAATAACCGAACGAAAGTGTTATGTCCATGAGAAATTCCCTGGTGGCAACAATGCTCCGGATCTATAGTGAATGTGCCCTAGAAACTTTATCTTATAGGTGGTGACAATTTAAAAATAAATGCGTATCCTTGTTCAACAGAAATACAATATACATATAAATACTGAGATGAAATACCTTAAAAGCCAGTTTCACGAAAGTAATTCAAGTGAAAAATTATTTTTTCTGTCAGGTTCTATATTAAATTCAATTCAAAAAAATGAATTTTCATTAAATCGCATTCATGAAACTGGCTTTTAAGGTATTTCGACAGGTGGTGATTTGAGATTTACCACAGCACAACTGAACCATGGTTTCTTCGAATGAAGCTTTAACGCATAATAATATTGGCAAATCACATCCATTGCGCCAATCGTATCACACGAGAGTTCATACTCAATGGTGCAACAGGTCGATTTATTGTGACATTTGCGGCACCTTTTCTCACTTGTCGATTTTTAGTAATTACTAAACTAATTGTGAAACTAAATTATCCAGACACCTACTCAAACAAACACACAAAACTTTGTTAAAATCCGTCCAGCCATTTAGGATTTCACTCACAAATATACCTACAGAAGAATTATATACACATTCAAAGATAAGTAAAAGCCAGTATATTTGTACCTTTCCACGCCCTCTTTTCAAAGAGGCCATTTTTCTCAATGAGTATGGGATTAATTTATGTGCATAAAGTTAGCGAAACAACATCAAGCAAAATATGTCGCATATACCCATGAATTTGCCGTTTTTTGCCGTTAATTAGTTGTGGAAAAAATAGTTTTGTCGCTCTGGAATTTTTTTAGATATAAGGTGTTTTGCTAAAGTTAGAGAAGCACCCCTCCAAACTCGAAGATAAACGACTAGGCTTTATGTCAAAATTTGGCGTTTTTTTTGCCGTTCTAAGATGAGCTAGTTTACTTTTGAAAAAAATATTAAAAAAAAAAAATTTGGAATTATTTTTTTTTCAATGTTCAATAATTTTTAGAAGAAAAGGATAATAATATAATGGAAAAGCAAACCCGGTTTCTTTATGTACCACTTTGAAATTTAAACAAACAACAATCACCATGGTTAAAATTCAAAAAATTCAGCGCTGTCGTAATGTTGGTAGCCCTGTTGGAACATACGTTCCACAGGTACATAAAACCGAGTGAAAAACTAATATTAATTTTAATTAGATATACGCATTTCGGTCGTGCCAAATTGTAAAAAAAAAAAATAAAAACCTAAAGCTAACTAAATAAAACTTGCCATAAATTTCTAAAAACGTTTGCCTTTTACTCGAAAGTAGTTTTCGCGAGTGTTCCTGCCATCGAGCAGATTTTTAAATTATTTTAAAAGGAGCAACATCAATCGGAGCAGCCTGAAGGAACTCCACTGTACAGCAGAGCGTAGACCAGCACAGCTACCGGTGTTATATTAGCACGAAGCCCCAAATAACCGGGAAGCCTAACAAGCAGCGGGTTCTGGGTAAGCGAGCTTTTTGCCTATTTCTATACGCGGGTGAATTGTGCTCAATGAGCAGGCTGAGGGCGCAACAAATTTCATATATCTCCATACGAAGCGTTCCAGTACTCTACCAAGAACAATTCTAGAGATATGCAATAAGAAAAATTCGACTTGTATGGGAGGTGCCACGCCCGTACAAAGTTCCAGTACTCTACCATGAACACTTCCAGAGATACTTATTATGAAAAGTTCGGTTTGTAAGGGAGGTGCCATGCCCCCTTTTCAAATAGTCCAAATGTTTCTTCATGAGTATGCGATCGATTTCATATATCTCCATACCAAGTTCCAGTACTCTACCATGAACATTTCCAGAGATATACAGTACGACAATTTCGGTTTGTATAGGAGGTGCCACGCCTTTTTCCAATAACTTCAATTTTTCTCTATGAGTATGTGATTGATTTCATATATTTCCGTACAAAGTTCAAAAATTTTACCATGAACGCTTCCAGAAATATGCAGTATGAAATATTCGTGTTGTATGGGAGGTACCACGCCCTCTTTTCCATTAGATATAATTTTCTGCAAGAGTATGCGATTGATTTTATGTATGTACCTCCAGTTTCTATCCAAGAGTATGGGATTGATTTCATATATCTCCATACCAAGTTCCAATACTCTACCATAAATACTTCCAGAGATATGCAGTATGAAAAATTCGATTTGAAAGGGAGGTGCCACGGCCCCTTTTCCAATAGGTCCAATTTTTCTGCAAGATTATGGGTCCGATTTCATGTGCGCCAATACAAAGTTCCATAACTCTACCAAGAACACTTCCTGAGATATGCAGTATGAATATTCGGTTTGTATGGGAGGTGCCACGCCCCCTTTTCCGATAGCTCCACTTTTTCTCCAAGAGTATGCGATGGATTTCATATATCTCCATACCAAGTTCCAGAACTCTACCATGAACATTTCCAGAGATATGGAGTATGAAAAATTCGGTTTGTAGGGGAGGTTCCACGCTCCTTTTATATATCGAGATTTTTGTTAGGATGGTTATCGGATCCTTCGAACGTCTGCAGCAGGTGTCCGAAACTTCAAAAAAAATCGGTTCAGCCGTTTTCGAGCTTTGCGATATACATAGATGGATAAGAGTTGAGAGAGTTTTCATATTGCGCTCACTTACGTACAAAAAAAAACAATGCAGCAGGGTTTTTATGCGTAATTATATACACACATATGTACACATATACATAAATATGCACATACAAATGTAAGTGCTAACAGCAATGTTAGTTGCTCCTTGTGGCAACATAAACGACTCTACATACATAATTGCCTACATTATTTCTCCATGAACTGTACTTATGTACATATTTGTTTTTTACTTCGCTTTTATTAGCTTGGGATGTAACTATGTTGCGGATATTCACTGATGAAAATTATTCCAATTATACAAGGAAATGAAGTGCTTTTAAAATTCAATATATTGCTTTATTAAATACGTATAGTAAATGCAATGTCTATTCGAGTAGCGATTTCAATGTACATATGTACACTCGTATATATAAATTACTTAAATACACTTAAGCGGTAGCGGGTGGAACGATTAATAGCGATGCAGTCACTAGTAAGCGGTAATAACGATTGATAAAAATAAAGATTATATTACAAGAACAGGTGCATAACAAATTAGAAAAATAAGTGTCAAAACGATTAACCCTTATGCGGTGATTCTACACTTAACCCTTATGTAAACATCTGCAATTAGCACTTGAGTAAATGCTTAAATGGACTCAACATACCGCCGCCCTTGAGCTACCTTGATATGTTCAATACAAAATTTAGGATGCCGTTAAAGTTAGACTTCAAATTCAAAAATTCAAATAGTATCATAAAAAAGTAGTTGGTTAGTTTTCCTCGCAAAACAGATCTTCTTTTGTTGGAAGAAGGCACAGCTTAACTATTGGCCGGACCAATTCTCCATGCGGTGTTTTCAAAGTAACTACGCGCACATGTCCATCAGCTCCAGGATGGCATTTTACGACTCGTGCAAGCGTCCACTTCATCGGAGGAGTAGGCTCGCTGAAAACGGCGACCACATCCATTCCTCAATGTTGCGCGAAGAACGAAACCATTTGGAGCGTAGTTGTAGGCTTACCAAATATTCATCCCTCCATCGGCGCCAGAAATGTTGTCTCAGGGCAGAAATCGCTTGCCATCGCTGACGAAGATTTCCACAGAACCCTTGACCCTCAGATTCTGTGATTGACTTCAGCGGCTCACCCACAATGAAATGCCCAGGCGTAAAGACTTCTAGGTCACCAGCTTCTGAGGAAATGTCACATAGCAGGCGGGAGTTCATGCAAGCTTCTACTTCTGTTATTGTATGTCTGTATTGTCTGATGCCATGACTTTGCAAAAGCCTCTGCGATTTGTGAACCTTTTAAACGCGTTAAGGAACGCTGGCGTTGACAGGTCACCAACAAATTCGAGATGCATCGCACCTGTACACATACAAACGAACGAACAGATATAGCCCTTAGTGGCCTTAGCTTCTCTTCCGTGGGTAAACTTGTACATGTAAGGCCCAGCGAAATCGACAGCGGTGCGGGTGAAACAACGAGCGTAGGTTGTGCGAGTAGCAGGTAGGTGACCCATGACCTGCGCGGCAGGATTTCGGTTCAAGCAAGTGCACTTCACACACTTGCGATATACGTTGCGGACCAGGCTGCGAGCGCCGACAACCCAATAACGGCGTTGTAAAACAGTCTGCATAATTCGGGTACAAGGTAAGTTTGTGTATTTCGCAGACTATTAGCTTAGCGAGCGGACAGTTCTTCGGCAGGATAATGGGATGCCTTACGTCAGGCGTGACTTGTGCATTTTTTAATCTGCCTCCAACACGCAGAACGTTGTTCACATCGAGGAACGGCTTCAAACGCAAAAGACAACTGACAAACAGAAATCTCATTAGACAAATAATGCTGTTGCGTATACCCGAAGGTGAAGTTCAGCTTCAGACAACTCGTTGCAACTCGGAGGACCAAACCGCTTTGTAACGCCGAGACGTCTGTCAGCTCGAGCGTTGAAGCAGAAGCGCAGAACGTAAGCAATGATACGACGAAGTTTGGAAAACGACGAGTACTTCGTTATTACCGACCAGTGATCGCTGGAACTAGTCACATGGGCGCGGACGCTGCTTCGAATGCCCAACTCTGTCGTGTGCTGCTTAGATGATTTTTGCTTCCAAAATTGGTCAGTGCTTCTCAGGAAGTCAGGACCATCCCACCACAGTTGATGACGTAGTAACTCGGTGGGAGTTACATCCCTTGAAACGCAATCTGCAGGGTTCTGCTCGGAGAGGACGTGGTTCCAACACTCAGGCGGCAGGACTTCCTGAATGTCGGCTACGCGGTTGGCAATAAAAGTCATCCATCTGCTGGGATGCGCCTGCAGCCAAGCCAACGTGATGGCGGAGTCAGTCCACGTGAACAGCGGGTAATGGAGATCAGACCAGCTGAGTAGCATGCTTCGCGCCAGTTTTGCAGCGAGATGCGCGGCGCAAAGCTCTAGTCGTGGTAATGTTGTCGGTTTAAGCGGTGCCACCTTGGTCTTCGACGATATCAACGCGACAATAATGCTACCATCGCTTTGTGAGGTACGCGCGTACAGAACGGCAGCGTATGCGCGCTCGGACGCATCGGCAAACACGTGCAGTTGCGTGGATGACCCAGATACTTCCGTACCGAGCCAGCGATCCACCTTCAAGTGTGCGAGCTGCTGCAATTGATGCTCCAACCATTTCGTTGCGATGGATCAGGAATGAGGTCATCCCAACCTACATTGGTGCGCCAAATGTCTTGGAACCACATCTTTGATTTTATAGTTGCAGGCGCAAGCAGTCCCAACGGATCGAATAGCGTGCTTGCGTCTGATAAAAATGCTCTTTTGGTCAAACTAGCGGGTGGTTGCTTCAGGCTGACAGTGAATGTAAAGTAGTCTGCCTCCGTGTTCCAGATCAGACCTAACGCATGAACATCCTTATCGTCGACGATGTAATGCGATATGGTTTCAGCTGCATTACAGATGCTTGCATTTAGTTCCACGCAGTTCGACACCCACTTTCGGAGTTCAAATCCACCTTCCCGCAATATTTCAGACACTCTTTGCTGCAGCAACAGAAGTTCCTCCTTACTAGATGCACCACTTAGCAGGTCATCCATATAAAAGTCCTTTAGGATAACATTAACGGCTCTAGCACAACCATTCGATGAATATTTTGCCGTCTGTTGCAGCGATCGGACAGCTAGGTGAGATGCAGCTGCTACTCCGTACGTAACACGCACCATGCGAAAATCTTGGATGGGCAAGGATGGATGGCTGCGCCAAACGATGCGCTGCAGATCGGCATGTTTTGAGGATATGCAGATTTGACGATACATTTTGGCGATATCTGCGGTTACTGCGTAGCGGTGCGTTCTAAAGCGCATCAAAATCGTGTACAAATTGTGTTGCAGTTGAGGGCCGACAAATAAGGCGTCATTCAGCGAATTACCGGAAGACGATTTGGCGGACGCGTTGAAAACAACCCTCAGTTTTGTTGTAATGCTACTCTCCTTTATAATGGGATGGTGCGGCATGTAGTAGGTTTGATTCAAGGTTTCTGACGCGGTCTGCATATGATTCATGTCGATGTGTTCTTTCATAAACTCGTTGTAGCGCAAACGTAGGTCGCTGTCGCAAGCGAGTCTTCTTTCAAGGCGTAGTAAATTCTGGACGGCGAGGTTTCGCGATTCCCCTAGCGGTACATCGGGCTTCAACGGCAACTCAACGATGCATCGCCCGGTAGGTTCTCTTCGGTGCGTTGTTGGAAAAATTACTATCTGCGGTAACGGTTGTTGAAGGTACAGCGCCATGCAACAGCGTGTGATGACGTTGGTAGCACACACGGCAAGTGGAAGCACTGTTACACCGATCTTTATAGTGTCCCGAGCTTAGGAAATTTAAACATACACGCGCCAGCTTTACGAATTTCGATTTTGCGTTTAAGTCCAGATCACGAAACTTTTCACAACCATAAATTTTGTGAGGTCCATTGCAATAAGCACACGCGTTATTCTGTTCCAGTACCGCATGGAACACGTTTGTCGATTTGCTTGCTGATGCGGTTTTGGACTTGACTTACTGATGGCGGAAGCATGGATAGCGACCGACATCGTATCTCTAGAAATGTGGCTAATTGTTCGAATGACGGAGGCTCATCACTCACGAGTGATAGCTCCCACTGCTTACGCGTCTCGAATGCCAATTTATTCACGACCTCATGTACCAACCAGTAGTCCCAAAATTCAACTGGATGACCTAACGCTTTAAGCTCGCGAATATGCTGCTGAAACCCATCAATTACAACTTTGATTGCCTCGGCATTGTCGCTCGTAGCTCTTTTGACATCGCACGAGCCCACTGTTCACCCAATAGCTGGAGGTAGCTCGTAATATTTTCCGCATCCATTGTGAATGCGTCATCTACACTTTTTGCCATATAGCGTTTAATGGCATTGAGAGCGGAATCGCGCGTTTTAACGCAATTTGACATTTTTCTGTTTGCCTTTGAGGAGCCGTTCGTAAGTCAAGATTAAAATATAAGGACTTTCAGAGTTCAAATGAAGGACGCGGCGGACTTCTAGAATTTTCGCAATGTCAACTGTAGGTCGAATGCGCAAACGCTCACAAGATTTAATGCACCAATGATTGTTTCTTTTAACTTTATTGCAGTTAATTGCGGGTTTCAACTATATTAAGTTTGCGGATTGCGCTATTTTAGCTTTTCAGCGGATTTTACTTGTTTTTTACAAATTATTTCACTCAATTGCGCTTATGCGTACGTATCACGTATGTACATATGTACGGGAACAAAATATACATATTTATGCGCGCGGAGCGACCGAATCCGGAACGAAGGACCAGTATGTTGCGGATATTCACTGATGAAAATTATTCCAATTACACAAGGAAATGAAGTGCGTTTAAAATTCAATATATTGCTTTATTAAATATGTATAGTAAATGCAATGTCTATTCGAGTAGCGATTTCAATGTACATATGTATACTCGTATATATAAATTACTTAAATACACTTAAGCGGTAGCGGGCGGAACGATTAATAGCGATGCAGTCACTAGTAAGCGGTAATAACGATTGATAAAAATAAAGATTATATTACAAGAACAGGTGCATAACAAATTAGAAAATAAGTGTCAAAACGGTTAATCCTTATGCGGTGACTCTACACTTAACCCTCATGTAAACATCTGCAATTAACACTTGAGTAAATGCTTAAATGGACTCAACAAACTATGTAATATTGATGCGCCTAAAAGATGCAGCGATTTCCATTCTCAAGTTACATGCCTGATGACAGTACGAATGGAAATTATGGAAAGCGGGTTTTTAGTTTTTTAAACTATAATTTTTTATTTAACATAAGAATAAACATTAACGTTAACATGAGCACGTATGTATTTATATGTATACATAACCCTTGCTTAGCGATGTATTCCGTACGAATTAACAGCAGAGGGCGCTCTCAGCGTTGAGCAGCGCTGTTATGTGGGCATGTATGTTAGATTCTATAGGATTTTTAAAGTCCTGCAGTTCCATTTTTACGGAAGTATTTAAACTTTTTTTTTGCCTAAGACAATGAGAAGCCCACCCAGAACCTATAACCGAAATTTCAAAAAAATCGGTACAGCCGATCTCGAGCTTTGCGAACAGAAAAAACGGCTTCCAAAATATATATTAGTATAGATTTGATGTAGCAAATGTTAACGCTATTTTTGACGTAAGCATAAAGTTTCCATCAGCTCCAGATTTTAAGAAAAACGATGCCAAAGTGTCAAAAAATCGCGTTTTTTCAATATTTGAGAAGCTCTAGCAAAGAAACAAAGGGTGGTAGAACCTCGCACTTAGGCTTAGATTAAAGCAAAAAATCTCTACTATTATCCCTGAAAATTCCTACACCTTTGCTTGATGGTCACTTATAGTCATTTTTTTAACAGGAAAAACTGATTTTGCGAGGTTTGACTACCTATCGCAATTAAGCAAAAGGTGCCTTCCACTTAGGCTTAAATCAAGGCTTGGAATTCTAACTTCAATCCCTGAAAATACTATTACTGCACCTTGACCCTAAGGTCACGTATAGTCATTTATTGAACAGCTAGCACTGATTTTTAGACCATTTTTTTTCAATTGCATAATATTCCAGTTTTTTTTTTATGTTTGGACGACAAAAAGTAAATGAGTATAGGTGACCATCAGGGCAAGGTGCAGGAATGGTACTTTCAGGGATAGTCTGTAGTTGTAGCTTTAATTTAAGCCCAAGTGGAAGGTTCTATCACCTTTTGTTTCACTGCAAAAAACGCGATTTTTTGACATTTTCACCATGTTTTTCTCAAAATCTGGAGCTGATGAAAACTTAACACCTACGGATTCGTAATCAGCACAAAAAAGTCTATCACAAACAGCTTTAACATTTGCCACATCAAAATCGGTGTTGCCCTGTTTTTCCGACACTAATTATATAAAGAGAAGCTCCTTCTTTTTATAGTTCATTTTGCATCCTCTTCTTCTTCTTATTTGGCGCTGTAACCGCCTAAGCGATTTTGGCCGAGTTCAGCAAAGCACGCCAGTCGTTTCTCTTCTGTGCCAACTGACGCTAGTTGGAAACGCCAAGTGAAGCCAAGTCCTTCTCCACCTGATCTTTCCATCGCAGTGGGGGCCTTCCTCTTCCTCTGCTACCACCAGCGGGTTCCGAGTTGAATACTTTCAGAGCTGGAGCGTCGGTGTCCATTCGAAAGACATGACCAAGACAGCGGAGCCGCTGTATTTTAATTCGCTGCACTATGTCCATGTCGTTGTAAAGCTCATCGTTCCATCGTCTGCGGTACTCGCCATCGCCAACGCGTAAAGGCCTGTAAATCTTCCGCAAAATCCTTCTCTCGAATACTCCAAGAGCCGCCTCTTCGGATGTTGTCATTGTCCATGCTTCTGCACCATATACCAGTACGGGCATGATGAGTGACTTATAGAGTGTGGTTTTCGTACGTCGAGAGAGAACTTTACTCCTCAATTTCCTACTCAGTCCAAAGTAGCACTTGTTGGCAAGAGTGACTCTGCGTTGGATTTCCATGCTGACATTATTATCGGTGTTAATGCTGGTTACCAAGTAAACGAAATTCTCTACTTTCTCGAAATTATAACTGTCAACAGTAGGGCTGCCAGATATCTCTGTTGCCAAACCGGGACACTTAAGGGGGGAGAGGCCTCTCGCTCCCTTCCCTTTAGTTTCGACAAAAATTACGTACGAAAGGATGTAGTAAAATTTGATTTTGACAAACAAAAACAAAAACAAAAAAACATGCGATCATGAGATCATAACAACGTACACTAGCAAAACAAAACAATTTATCACAACTAAAGCACAGAGCATTTTTCACAATGCATGTACCTTTTTTTTACCTTATAAAAATACAGTTTATACTAAATACAACAGAAAACATAAAAATAAAATTTCTAAACTTTGTGGAAAACTCGGGAAAATGCTTAAATTTGCATACAAATTCGCAACTTTCTATTCAGACTTTTTTATAAAACTTTTGAAAATGAAGTTTTGCAGCCCATAAAAATTTAGTTGATTTTTGGTATTGTTTTTACTGAGAGTTTCTTCCATACAAACTATGTTCAACATTTTTTTGTATGTGGAAGACACTGTCAGCAAAAAATAAATAATTGCAAAAACTCAACGAAATTTTCTGGTAACTTCATACTTGCACTTTACTAATTGGCTCAAAAGCTACATTTTCAAAATTTGTGATCAGATGAAAAAGTCTCCGAGCCAATAATTTTATACGGCACGGTACTTATAAGTAAACAAAGAAAAAAATTAAATTCAAGGTAACATTAAAATATCAGTCATTTGTGAACTTGTTTCAAAACTTCTGGCTTTTGCTTAATATAATTGTAAAACTCTGTGCATGTCATTTTAACGTATTTAGGTACATACTTATATTAGTCATCAACTTTTGCTTGTGCAAAACGTGCTTAATTTAAAAAAAAATTCGCATATGAAAGAGCACCAACCCAACTCGTAATAAATTTAAGTATACAAATTTTAGTATTTAGTATAGAAATATTCAATTCAAATACGCCAATATTAAAATGAAGCGCTTTACACTTAACGGGTGCTTTTTCATAATTAAGTTAAAAAAAAATATTTAAATTCCATGCTGCCTGTAATGGGATTTGAACCCTGACGCTCTGGAAATTAGCAATTTGTGGCAAGCATCTTCGTGCACTCCAGATATGTGCTACAGCCAGACATGTAAATGTGCATTCAAATGTTCAGTTCGATTCAACACCACGTGTGCGTGGTATGAAAGTATTGTTTTTTAATACGAAAATTTTAAAACGATAATCAAATAAAAAATATTCATGTTTACTATGCGTTATTTCCCCCAGTAAATTCATAAAATTTTTCTTAATATTACAACGCGTTTTTTCTCTCAGTGTAGTCATTTTTATTCAAAATTTGTGCAATCAAATCGAAAACCGGGACACTTAAACGAAACCCAGGACATTTTAAGATTGGACCGGGACACCGGGACAAATAGTCTAGGAAAACCGGGACGTCTGGCAGCCCTAGTCAACAGTGACGTGGGTGCCAAGGCGCGAATGTGCTGACTGTTTGTTTGTTGACTGGAGATACTTCGTCTTGTCCTCGTTTACCACCAGACCCATTCGCTTTGTTTCTTTATCCAAATTGGAAAAGGCAGAACAGACTTAGCGGTTTTTGTTACAGGTGATATCGATGTTATCGGCATAAGCCAGCAATTGCACGCTCTTTTAGTAAATTGTTCCTGAGCGCTTCATTTTATACCGCTCTTATTATCTTCTCCAACATAAGATTAAAGAAGTCACATGAAGGAGAGTCACCCTGTCTGAAGCCCCGTTTGGCGGGTATGCCAAATTCAGACATAGCGGCGTATAGGAAGCTCCTTTTAGTGCTGTCGAAAGCGGATTTAAAAGTCGACAAATAGGTGGTGAGTTTCGATTCTTTTCTCGCGGGTCTTTTCCAAGATTTGGCGTACTGTGAATACCTGGTCTATGGCGGATTTTCCAGGCCTAAAGCCACACTGATAATGCCCAATCAGTTCATTGACGGTGGGCTTCAGTCTTTCACACAATATGCTCGATAAGACCTTGTAACCTATGCTTAGAAGACTGATCCCGTGGTAGTTGGCGCGAATGGCGGGGTCGCCTTTCCTGTGGATTTGGCAGAGCACACTTAAATTCCAGTCGTCGGAAATGCGTTCATCTGAGCATATTCTGCATAAGAGTTGATGCATGCACCTTATCAACTCCTCGCCACCTTACTTGAATAGCTCAGCTGACAGGGTGTTAGCTCCAGCAGCTTTGTTGTTTTTCAGCCGCGACTCCGTCATCATCGCCTGGGGGCTCGGGTTCTTCTTCTCCACAACTTTCCGCGCTGCTACCATTCAGTAGCGTGGAAAAGTGTTCCCTCCATAATTTAAGTACGTTCAGAAAATCGGTAACTAGGTCGCCATTGTTGTTCTTGCAGGAGTACGCCCTGGTCTTGAAACCTTCCGTAAGTCTAACTAGCTGGTAAAATTTTCGGGCATTCTTCCTGTCGGCCAGCATTTCAAGCTCTTCGCACTCACGTATTTCAGCCTCTCTCTTCTTATTGCGGCAAATACGTCTCGCTCCCCTCTTCAGATACCTATAGTGGTCCCACATGGCGCGCGTTGCGCCCGATCGCAGCGTGGCCCTGTAGGCAGCATCTTTTTTCTCTGCAGCTTCCTGACAGTCCTCGTCGTACCAGTTGTTCTTTCGGGCTCGCTGAAATCCGTCTACTTCTTCGGCGGTGGTACTTAATAAGCGGGAAATGTGGTTTCACTGCTCGCATATATCGGAGTGCTCTCTGAGAGCAGATGTGAGAGTCGAGTAGCGAATGCACTGGCTGTATCTTGTGATTGCAGAGTTTCGACGTTCCTTGCATATTTGGGCGCACACTTTTTGCTGCACAGAGGCGGGTGCGTATTTTGGCTGCAACAAGATCCGTTCGAGTCGATGTTTGGGCCGCGGAGTGTACGTACGTCCAAAACACTGGAAGCATGCCTTCCGCCTATCACAACATGGTCGATTTGGTTTCTCGTTTTTCGATCCGGAGACAGCCACGTAGCTTGATGAATCTTTTTACGCTTGAACCTAGTACTGCATACACACAAAGAAAAAGAGAGGTAAATCTAACCGAAAAAGACGATTAAAATTGCAGTGACCGAAAAAAATTGTAAATCAAACCGACAAAAAATTGTTATTATGAAAGTTCGTGAAAATAGTTCGGGTACCATTAAAAATAGTTAGCTTACCATCGAAAATAGTTCGTGTACCACGAAAATAGTTCGTGTACCACAAAAAATTGTTTTTTAACCATGAAAAATAGTTCGTGTACCACGAAAAATTGTTTTTTTACCATTAAAAATAGTTACTTTACCATGAAAATAGTTTTATTACCATGAAAAATAGTTAGTTTACTATGGAAAATAGTTTTTGTACTATAAAAATGGTAAAACTACTATTTTTTTACCTCCAAAAGTTGTCCACTTACCATTTTAATGGTTACTTTGCTAAAATAAAAAGAAGTGATTAAAAAAACATTGATTTTAAATAAATTTATTATTATTTATTACTTTTAATTTAATAAGTACATATTTTTATGTGTTTTACTATTGTAAATTAAGACAAAGATATAAATATATATAAAATTTATACATGTATAGTTTCAAAAAAACTTTGGACGAATATACGTAATTCCATTAGGGGAAAGAGTTGTATTAAGAGGTGAATAATATAATTCAGAAAAGTCCAATAGATAAAATTGGTCTGTACTTTTTATAATTGGAAATGACTGAAAATGGTCTGAAAACATTGCAATTGTGTGTTCAACACATACGAAAATTACTTTGTTGTTTTCAAGTACAATAATGTCTTTGATTTCAAATAATTTCAAAGATTTTCACATCAGGAAATATCCAATTTTATAAGTAGTACCTTTTATTTCCACTTTTGTTATAAAATTGTAGCTTTCATTTATTAATATTTCGCATTCAAAAGAACTTATATTTACTTTTTTACTGTAATATCTGTTTTTAAATTTTTCTTTAGATTGGTTTTCGAAAAATAAGTTTCTATCTAATCCTTTATTCAAAAGTAACCGATTTGAAAACTTTATCATACATTTAACAGCGATTGACAAAGGTGCATTCCTTCTAGAGGTAATACAATTGGTATACGATTTAATGCTTAAGAGGTCCTACATTTTTTATGATTGTAGCGTAATGAAGTAGAAAGTGAAATTTCGGTTTTAACGTCGGGCCAAATAGGTGTACGTAAATCGTGTGATGGTTCTTAATTTTTAACTTTCATTTATTAAGGGACTCATCGTCGAACTCTGTTTTTAAAATCTCGTCTATAATTTCAATTAATGTACAAAAAAGTTTCCAATGTTTATTGTGTAGTGGTATTAAATCCCCAATTATTATTGGAAGAAAATGGCAAAATGTCCACATTTCTCGTGCTGACATATTAAGTTTTTGACATTTCAAATGTGATATTTGAATTTCTGGAGATCTATTACTTAACTCAATTTCACCGTATTGAAATTGATTTTTTCGATCATTTAAAATTTCAATTGTAAACAATTTTTCGGATTCAATAAAATGGAGTAATATTTTCGAAACGTCATATCGGCAAACACCTTCAAAAATATCATGCATAATATCCCCGGTAAGATTATTTACCAGATGAAATGAATTAATGTCATTGAAAATGGAATTCTCAGATATACCAGTTAACTTTATTCGCTTCTCTGGTATATCTTCTGTAGCAAGGTTTTCTGTATAGTTTAACTCATTCCGAAGTTTGCTCTCTATTTCCTCGACTATGTACGAAGTTTCTTCTTTATTGCATAAACAATATCGACAAAAGTAATTAGATGAAAAGCTTTTAGTGTAGCCGAGAATACTATTTAAACCTAAGTTATCACCCACAACTAGTGCTAGTACAAAATAAATTTTTTTGGTTGTATTATCAAAGCTAATGTCAATTCCCTCTTCTTCAAGACTTTTAATTTTTTCTACCAGTAATTTCAATGATGCGTCATTTCCAAACTGTTTATGTTTACTTCTGAAGAAAAGAGCAGGGAATATATTTTCTAGTCGCGATTGGTAGTGCTGCGGCAAAGTAGGGAAACTGTAATAAAAAGCAGCTATTGATTGTGTCCCTCTGTGGGAACCCAAAGGATTATTAATTTCAAAATCGTCAAAATAAATAACGTAAGGAATTGCTGTTTTATCGCTGAATAAACTCATTTTAGATTTCCATAATTTTCCATTAACAATGTTTTTTAATTCATTATCATTTGCAAGGAATTTCTGTGTATTTTCCAAAGTATCTTTTAATACATTAGGAAGTTCGAAGAAATGTTTAATTTGAAATCGTAATGGCATTAGTACACCCTTACTGTGTTGCTCTGTTAACGAAATTGCATGGTGATGAACTACGGGCGCAATTCTATTATCAATGTCGAATTCTTGTGGGTCTTCAAAGCACTTTCTCATTTTGAGTTCCTTTAAAAATTTGTAAAATGTTTTACATTTTGAAAAGGGATCTCTTAAAAACAAAACTAAGTTTCTGAGTTGGACTTTTTCTTGTTCTGCAAAATCGAATATAATATTTTCTAAAAAGTGTGCTATTGGCAAAAGCAAATCATTTGTTATATCATCAATTAGTCGTTCTGCATCAGATCGAGCGAAATTTGATTGACTGTGCAATTTACTCAAAAATAGTAGCGCAATATTTTCGAACTCAGCATGAGAAAATTCGTATATTTCATGACGTTCTTGATTACATTGCCGTTGGTTTAATTGTGGTGGAAAATTATTATTTTCGGATTCACTAAGACTCTGAACATTTGGAATTATATTAGAAATGCATGAATTCGCTTTCTTAAAGTGGCTTTTAAAAGTTCGCAAGCACTGATAATAATGACAGCAATGTAGACAGTAAAAAGTACTAGATGATGTTAAATTGTGAAAATTTTTTAGATGATTTACGAGTATATCAACATCTTCAAAATTGTTGTTGCATACAAAACACAAAACCATTTTAAACAAAAAAATAATAACTATTACATATATAATATTTAATAATAATTATTGAATATTGAAGGTGTTAAGATTTATGTGACTACGTATCTATACTTAATAAATTAAATCAAGTCCCTCAGCAAACAAAGGACATTTGGAGAAGTTTTATCTTCAGTCAATTCAATGGAATAAAAATATCTTTGGACAAACGTCCAAAACTCAATGCTATCCTGTGGATATTTTAAATGTAATACATGGAAAGTCTTAAAACATATGTCTAAAGCGCTTAAAAATGAAGGAAGCTCATACTTAATGTCGTCATAGTAAACATAAAATTTGCAATTACTTAAATCACTGCCAATTGCGATAATTAGTGGTTGCAATGTCTCACCGCGTGCATAGAGTGATTTTTTCAGATTATCCAATTTATTTTCGACATCGTTCACAGTACTAACTTGTAGTAAAAACGAGAGCTGAGAATCTTTGATACTACTTCTAAAAATCGTTTTGTCACCTGCCTTCCGCTTTATATTAGGTCGTAGTACAACGTGCAGTAACAATGCTATAAGTTGATCTGAACCTTTAATAAAAGTATATTTATTATAAAAATCATTTAATCTTATTATTACCAATGTTAACAAACCTTTATCAATCTCATTAACTTTTTTCAAGTGCTGAAGATTTTGAATATCCTTTACCCTCTTATTCAAAATTGGTATAATTTTTGTTCTAAAACCTTGCCATTTCTCTGTTAGCTGTGAGCAACTCTGATGTAGAGCATTGAAGTCAATATCAATCTGCAATAAAGGAAAGCATTATTAAATTTTGAGTTTTAAATTCTGTAGCGACCATTTTTACAGCCAACCGACTAAAGAATAATATTGTGAAGGTTGGAGCTAGCTCAAACATTTTTCTAAGTTTTCCGATTTTTTTTGAAAGAGAAATGCAAAATGTATATATTTATTTTTTTGTATTTTATGGAAGAAATTGATCAACACCCTCTAAGCAAAAAAAGGAAAATTCAGGGAAATTTTTGAGCTACTTCCAACTTGCATATCTATTATTATATGAAAGTTGATTGGGTTTCACAGCAGTGGTTCGGTTCAAAACCCGATTCAGAACCGGTTTGCAGCCGTGCCTTTAAATATTGGGTCATATGATTAAAAAAGGTTTTTGTTTTTTCTCAAATTTTCACAAATTTGACATCAATTTGTATAAAGAAACTTTCAAAATTTGAGAAAAGGTTTTGAAAAAGCAATTGCTTTTTTTATTAATATGACGCATTACTTTCATATATGATAGTATTTCAAGAGGAAGTTTTTGTATTTATTGGGTCATTTAATAAAAAAGAAAATGCTTTTTCGAAATATTTTCTCAAATTTTGAAAGTTTTTTCATACAAATTGATGTCAAATTTGAGAAAAATCATTTTTTTTATTAATATGACCCATTTGATTGTAAATTCAAACTAGTCAACCAATTCTGACAAGTTTAAACGTAAAACTAAGAAATCCATTTACCAGATTGTATCCACATGAATGGGAAAAAAGTTTCCAGGCCCGTAAAGTTTTCGCTGATGTGCTACCACTTGAGTTCAAAATTTCTTGTCGTCTGATTTTGAAGGTTTTTTTCCAATTTGCTTCAACTGTGCTCCACGGCGAATCAAAAAGTTTGAGCCAGTCATAGGCAGCTGCATAAAAAAATATGAAATAATTACAAAACAAAAGCTATTGTGGTGGCGTTACATTTTTCATCCTCGAAAGTAAATGTATATTCTTCTGTCGGTGATGCCTCAGGAGTTGAACTTTC
The DNA here is from genome assembly GCF_013731165.1 of Rhagoletis pomonella. Classification (NCBI taxonomy): domain Eukaryota; kingdom Metazoa; phylum Arthropoda; class Insecta; order Diptera; family Tephritidae; genus Rhagoletis; species Rhagoletis pomonella. Next base: position 103,010,844 of record NW_023458556.1, on the reverse strand, counting down.
TGGGTCCACTAATTCACCGGATTTCCTCAATCTCTTCAATGTGTTGTAATATTTATCGTACAAGCGGCCTGCTGGTCTCAAGGTAATAGGATCTTTGTGGTAGTAAATCGACTGAAAATAGGTGAAAATTTAGAAAATAGTTTTGTAATGAATAAATAATTTACCTTGTCATCTTTAAACCTGTTTGCAATATCTTGCGCAATAGATTGGAATGTATTTCGGCATATTTTGATTTTTCTTTTAATAAACCACGACACAGTGGCATCAATTAAGATCTTCCTCCCAGCGTCATCTAGTTTGTCCAGTCGCAGAACATACTCGCCAGTTGGATGGGCACTTAACACTTGCTGCAAATCCTTAAAAATTGTAGGTTTTTAAAACTTGTTTAATGTTTTGTTGGGTTTGTGAGGTGCCTCATATATAAACTTACGAAGTCATGTGAAGATGAACTGGATGTTTGTGAGCATGAAGGAGATTCGATGCCATTGTTGATCCGCTGTCGCCACTGCTGCACAAAGTCAACAAAACCAGAATTGGCGGACGCTGTATCGCACGTCGACACGCTACCATACCCCTGAAGGAATTTTGCAACAAAAAAGATTCTTCATGAAATGATCACAGAGGGATTCACAATACTTACGTTTGTTTTCCTCCAAGTTATGAGTTGATGGCGGAATTCCGCTCTAGCACCAATGGTGTCGTTTTTAAACAAATCAGCAAGGTCAGACTCCGTCAGATATTGCAAATTTTTCAAGGTTATTGCTTGCGCTGGAATTTCACTAAATTAACTAAAAACTACAACAATGACAATGTATTTGCAACTTACCTTTAAATTCAGCGATTTTATGTGAAAATCCCCACTCCAAAATCAATTTACAAAATTCCGTGTCTTCTGGATCAGGATTATCCATATCATCCGCCTCCACAGCACGCAAAATATTTAGCGAAAACAATTCACTATTGTTAAGATTCATCAACACTTAATTTTAATATATTAATTAATTTAATTTCACTTCACTGCACCTACGCAAATAACAACGTCCATGAAAAGTTTGCAAATGAATATGAAAGAAGAAAAGAAGAAGCAAAGCATCAAAAGTGCCGTTATTCTTATCGCATAAACTCTCTTTTCGGTTAGATTAACAATCAAAATAGTAGAGCTACAATTTTATTCGGTTAGTTTTACTATTTCTGTGGTTAAAAATAGTAACTTTACCATTTTGCAGGTTGGCCATACCAATTTTTTGTGGTTAAATTTATGTACTACAATTCTAACGATTAGTTTAACTATTTTTGTGGTTATTCTCATCATGAAGAGGGAAGAAAGAGAGAAGAGAATTACGTGAAGACTATCTTTTCAGTTAGATTAACAATCAAGATAGTAGAGTTACAATTTTATCCGGTTAGTTTTACTATTTTTGTGGTTAAGAATAGTAACTTTACCATTTTGCAGGTTGGCCATACCATTTTTTGTAGTTAAATTTATGTTCTACAATTCTAACGATTAGTTTAACTATTTTTGCGGTTAAAAATTTCCAAATTCGTATAACAATTTTTCGTCGATTATATTAACAACCTGAATTGTACTTGTTGTTTGTGTTTTCAATGTAAAATAGAAAAATGGTTTATTTACAATCTTTTTCGGTTAGATTAACCTATCTTTTTTCTTTCTGTGTACTACCATGTTTCGGGCCCCGGCGAAATCGATCAACCTCAGTCCGTTGTCGGCGTTGTCGGACGTTTCGTCGGGGAGGCTGAATTTTCCGGCGGTAGTTCCAAAGATCCCTTCCTTGCCCACCCTGGCATTGAAGTCGCCAAGCACGATTTGCGCTCCAAGCGCTCATAGAAGAGATCCTTGGATACCTCATCCTTCTCTTCCGTCGGGGCACGGGCGCAGATGAGCGAGATGTTGAAGAATCTCGCTTTGATGCGGATTATGGCTAGACGCTCGTCCACCGGGGTGAACGACAGTACTCGGCGACGGAGTCCCCCTCCCACCACAAATCCAACACCGAATTTGCGCTCCTTTACATGGCAGCCGTAGTATACGTCGCAAGGCCCCAGACATTGCTTGCCTGGTCCCGTGCAAAAGAATTTCTTGTATGGCGGTGATATCAGCTTTTGTTCTTACGAGGATATCAACAAGCCGGGCAGAGGCATTTTGCATCAAATGGCACCATATTTTGGGTATGCAGTATACTATACTATAAAGATTCAAGGACGATTCGCCAGCGAACCGCAAGGACTCCTTCCCGGTATAAAGCTTTCGTCAGGTTATTTAAGATGGCAATGGATGATATGCCTTCTGTCGACCACAAAACCAAACTTGAACGTGAATTGCAGGCGAAAACGTTGGACCAAATGTTTTAAGAAAAAATTAATTTTGGGCGGGACGAAGTTCACCGAGTCTGCTAGTTTAAATACATATTTTGCTTTTTTCTAGCACGTCGAGATTTCTTTTATTAATGACATATATATTTTAGGGTTTTTAAAATTTGCCTGAAAACCCAAAAATTAATAAAATTAGAACTGAATTTTGCTTAAAAACCACCAGTATTAGTGAAAGATACCAATAAATAGACTAAGTAAATTAGAAAAACTTTTGTAATTTCGAAATTAACGGTTAGGGAATTTGATAAAAGTTATTTTCTTATAGTCCGGTCAAATTGGACCAAAAATAGGAGTGAAGTTACAAAAATTCCCACCCAGCTGAAAATTGGTAGGATTGTTCAAAACACCATCATAAATGAAATCTAGAAAGTCCTCATCGATCCGATACCTGGAAAAAAGTTACTCAGGGCCAAAGGTCACAAAAACGCGGTTTTCGCGATTTTCAGCAAAACGGTAAGTTTATCATAAAATTAGTCTAGACAAAAATTGTATATCAGATAATTATCTATCAAAAATTTGCAAATACTTTTTGTCCTAAGAGGCACCGTTTCCGAGATATAACGAACCAAAAAGTTGGAAGAGTTGTAATCGTCATAATATGCACACGCCACCTTTGTTGTACTTATACATATTATGCCGATTACATTACTTACTTACTTATTACTTACAAAAGTATTTGGACATTTTTTATAGATAATTATCTGATCTACAATTTTTGTCTAAACTAATTTTACGATAAACTTACCGTTTTGCTAAAAATCGCGAAAAACCGGTGTTTTGACCTTTGACCCCGAGTAACTTTTTTTCCAGGTATCGGATCGATGAGGACTTTTTAGATTTCATTTATAATGTTGTTTTGAACAATCCTACCAATTTTCAGCTGGGTGGGAATTTTTGTAACCTCGAATGTCTAAATTGACCGGACATTAGCGTTAACGCACATTACTAGCGATAGTTTCGAAATTACTTATGTTTTTCTGATTAAATTAGTCTATTTATGGGTATTTTTTAACTAGCGCTGTTGTTTTTAAGTAAAAATTCAATTGTAAATTAATACATTTTTGGCTTTTCATGCAAATTGCTAAAAATCCTAAAATATATATGCCATCAACAAAAAAAAATTTCGACATGCTAGAAAAAAATCAAAGAATTATTTTAATTTAAGATACCTAGATATCCAAAAAATAACCTAATTATTGGAAGGGAGAAACAAAATTTAAATATTGCAAGCCCGTGTTATTTTTCGTTCATGCGATTTCTTTAATCTGATGTTGGAGAAGACAATAAGAGCTGCAGAACTAAACCGCCCAGGAATAATTTTCTAGAAAAGCGTGCGCCCATGACATCAACATCATCGGTAACAAGAACCGCTAAGTCTGTTTTGCCTTTTCCAAGTTGGATAAGGAAGCGAATCGAATGGGTCTGGTGGTAAACGAGGGCAAAACGAAGTATCTCCTGTCAACAAACAAACAGTCAGCACATTCGCGTCTTGACACCCACGTCACTGTTGACAGTTATAATTTCGAGAAAGTAGAGAATTTCGTTTACTTGGTAACCAGCATTAACACCGATAATAATGTCAGCATGGAAATCCGACGCAGAATCACTCTTGCCAACAAGTGCTACTTTGGACTGAGTAGGCAATTCAGGAGTAAAGTCCTCTCTCGACGTACGAAAACCACACGCAATAAGCCACTCATCATGCCCGTGTTTGTATATGGCGCCGAAGCATGGGCAATGACAACATCCGATGAGGCGCCTCTTGGATTATTCGAGAGAAAGATTTTGCTGAAGATATACGGGCCTTTACGCGTTGGCGATGGCGAGTACCGCAGACGATGGAACGATGAGCTGTATGAGCTTTACAACGACATTGACGTAGTTCAGCGAATTAAAATACAGCGGCTCCGCTGTCTTGGCCATGTCGTTCGAATGGACTCTGACGCTCGAGTTCTGAAAGTATTCAACTCGGAAGCCGCTGGTGGTAGCAGAGGAAGAGGGAGGCCCCCACAGTCGAGAGGGACTTGGCTTCACTTGGCATTTCCAATTGGCACAGAAGAGAAATGACTGGCGTGCTCTTTTGAACTCGGCCAAAATTACTTAGGCGGTTACAGCGCCAAATAAGAAGAAGAAGAGGAGAAATGTCAAAGACAAAAGATGAAGAACAATGAACTCCGCTAAGCAAAAACGCGTGGTTGATGCATTTTTATTAAAAAATTTAATGAAAATCGTGATATTACGCCTGCTTACATATCGTCCGCTTCCCGTATCATTCCGTTGTTGCGATATTTTGTGACCCACGTTTCAAAAGTCGTTTTTTCTGACATGAATACAGCTAAAAACATGGGTAAAGCTTCTTTTGAAGAAGGAGCTCACCAGGATATATGGCAATGCTTGAGGAATCGTGCTAAGCGGTGCGCGCTTCCGCTCCGCAGGGCCTGAGTTCAAGCCCTGGTCAAAATCAACATCGCAAAAAAAACATAGAAAAAAGGTTTTTTCTTAACAGCGGTCGTCCCTCGGCGGGCAATGGGAAACCTCCGAGTGTATTTCTGCCGTGAAAAACAGCTTCTCATAAAAAGGTCCCTCCTCTTTGTGTAACAACATCAAGACGTACGCTACGAGGAAATCGCCAACGGCTCTGATGCTGATTCCAGTTTTTGTAGTGATTTTGATATGCAAACGACGAGTACACAAGGTAGCGACCGTACACGAAAAAAGACATGGATTAAAAATGGAGAAATATTTCAGCTACCTTATACCCCGACGCGAAGATCTTTTAATTTGGTGGAAGCATAATCGCAAAGAATTCCGACACCTTCCTCAGTGAACCCAGAAAGTGCGTTTAGTGTATCGGGTATAGGAATGCCAAATAACCCCGGGATTTTTGGGATTTGTAATTTGTACTGATGGCAATAATAGAAACTCCTTTTCTTTACCAGTATTGGCTATATTTCTTTTTTTATTTAATAACATTAGCTTACAGCAAAAATGTTCTCCAGATGCCACTATCCAATTCCCATGTAGAGTTCCTCGGTGATTCCGAAAATCGATATAATTTTTTTCTATGGATAACTTTTCGAGATATTTGCAATTTACCGTTATTCAGCTTTAAAAAATAGTGATTTCACTTAATCACGTATACCAATAAAATAATCGTAATACGAGAAAAGGGAAATGAAAGCAAATAAAATTCTCCATAAACCATATATACATCACTTTTCCATAGCCATGCTAGTTTCTGAGAAATTAATTAATTACTTCTGACGTCTCTTGTTTTCGATGCAAACACTCTAACTTCTCAGGTGTACGTGGCGTATGAGTAACACTCTTTTCTGCTCATATTTCATACAAAAAATCCTTCCGCATTTTCATTTGAGCAATCATTATTTTCTTATTTGTTTATCGATTTTCTTCATTAGTAGCTTCGTTTTTTTTTAAGGAACAGGCTTTAACACAAGTACAAAATATTTACTCAGAAACTGTTATTTTTTGACCTTTTTCCCTGTTAAAATTTGAATTTTTTGCATTTTTCCATCAAAAAAACAAAAAATCTGGAATGATTATTTAATTTCTGCGAAACTATCAGGGCTATCGAAAAGTGATGTATATACGGTTTATAGAGAATTTTTCTTTCTTTCATTTACTGTACCTCACATTGCGATTATTTAATTGGTGCGTAAGATATACTTGATTAAGTGGAGCCACTCCTTTTTTTAAGCTGAATAACGGTAAATTGCAAATATCTCGAAAACGTATCCATTCAAAAATTAATTAACTCGATTTTCGGAATCAGCGAGCGGTTCTACATACAAATTGGATAGTGGCCTCTGGAGAACAAAATGAAAATTAAAATTTGTGATCCAGTGTAATCAATATTTTTTTATAAATGTCTAGCTCATTATACATATAACACCGTGCGATAATAAATTTTACACTCAAAAATCAATATATTCGCGAAACCATGTGCCAAATATAGTAAAATTGCGATTTTAGTTTTTTACTCTGATGTCAGTAATAAAAAATTATTGAAAAGATTCAGTGAAATGTGGAGGAGAAGTATGGGTATCAAATTCAATTCAATTTTTGGGTGAATAAGGACTGGTAAGTTTTGAAAATGTCCTTTTAAAATTGTATCCTTGAAATTTCGCAATATTTGTTTTTGCAAAAATTATATGTTAAGGACTTATATAAACTCGATAACATCCTCGAATTTTGTCCTTCTAAGTGTATAAGCTTAAAATATTACTTACTCGTTCTTGTGAATCCAAAAAATTTATTTTTTTTTTATTCCAAACAAATTTCCTCTTTCATTTAGTATCAATATTTTTATTCTACATTGCATGGAATTTTTAAATAATTTTTGAAATTAATCGTAATTCCCGTGAAATTGGTCCCCGATTTCTGTCTAGATTTTAAAGAGTTCTAGAGTTCCTGACTGGAAATTGCAATAGTTCCAGGGATCTTGGGCAGAAATCGAAAAAAAAACGATTTGGGGGGCCAACTTCACGCGGCCCCCTTTTTTCAAGAAAAAGAGTTCTGATGCCATATTCCAGTGTACGATAAAGAGTTCTAGAGCTCTGAAAAGGTTTTGTAAATAGTTTTGCAAAAAAATCCAAATTTTTTTATTTGGGAAATTTTACCAAATTCTTTCACCGTTTGCCTCATTTGTTTTTCAAAGTTCTGTTGAGAGTTCTGAGTAGCCCCCTGAGACTTCTAACCAAAACTCTTATAAAGTTTTTTTGTCCGACCAATAGTAAGAAAGTTATAAGCAAAAACAAGCGGCAAATTTTCATTAACAAAAAAAATGTAATTTGTTTTTTTTTTTTTCAGAGTTCTGTTGAGAGGTCTGAGTAGCCCATCGAGAGTTCTAACTAAAACTAATGTAATTTTTTTTGTCCGATCAATAGTAAGAAAGTTATAAGAAGAAACAAGGGGCGAATTTTTATTAACAAAAAAATTCCATTTGTTTTTCAGAGTTCTGTTGAGAGTTCTGAGTAGCCCCTCCAGAGTTCTAACTAAAACTTATATAAAGTTTTTTGTCCGACCAATAGTAAAAAAGTTATGAACAAAAACAAGGGGCAAATTTTTATTAACAAAAGAATTGAATTTGTTTTTTTCAGAGTTCTGTTGAGAGTTATGATTAGGCCCTCGAGAGTTCTAACTAAAACTCTTATAAAGTTTGTTTGACCGACCAATAGTAAAATAGTTATAAGCAAAACCAAGGGTCAAATTTTTATTAACGAAAAACTTTAAATTTGTTTTTTTAGAGTTCTGAGTAGCCCCTCGAGAGTTCTAACTAAAACTCTTATAAAGTTTGTTTGTCCGACAATAGTAAAATAGTTATAAGCAAAATCAAGGGACAAATTTTTATTAACAAAAAACTTTAAATTTGTTTTTTTCAGAGTTCTATTGAGAGTTCTGATTAGACCCTCGAGAGTTCTAATTAAAACTCTTATAAAATTTTTTTGTCCGACCAATAGTAAAAAAGTTATAAGCAAAAGCAACGAGCAAATTTTTATTAACATAGAAAATTTATAAGCCAATGCGAGGAGCAATTTTTCATTAACATAAAAATTTTATTTGTTTTTTTCAGAGTTCTGTTGAGAGTTCCAACTAAAACTCTTATAAAGTTTTTTTGCCCGACCAATAGTAAAAAAGATATAAGCAAAAACAAGCGGCAAATTTTTATTAACAAAAAAATTAAATTTGTTTTTTTCAGAGTTCTGTTGAGAGTTCTGAGTAGCCCGCCAGGGCTCTAACTAAAACTCTTTTAAAGTGTTTTTTCCAATCAACAGTAAAAAAATATTTGTTGTCAGAGTTCTGTTGAGAGTTCTGATTAGACCCTCGAGAGTTCTAGAAAAACTGTTCTAAAGTTTTTTTGTCCGACCAATTTTAAAAAAGTTATAGGCAAAATCAACGGGCGAATTGTTATTAACAAAAAAAATTTATTTGTTTTTCAGAGTTCTCTTATAAAGTTTGTTTTTCCAACCAATAGTAGAAAAGTTATAGGCAAAAACAACGGGCGAATGTTTACTAACAAAAAAATTTAATTTGTTTTTGCAGAGTTCTGTTGAGAGCTCCTCGAGAGTTCTAAATAAAACTCTTTTAAAGTTTTTTTTCCAACCAATAGTAAAAATGTTATAAGGAAAAACAACGGGCAAATTTTTATTAACAAAAAAATGTAATTTCTTTTTTCAGAGTTCTGTTGAGAGTTCTGATTAGACCTTCGAGAGTTCTAACTAAAACTCTTATAAAGTTTTTTGTCCGATCAATAGTAAAAAAGTTATAAGCAAAAACAAGGGGCAAATTTTTATTACCAAAAAAGTTTAATTTGTTTTTTTCAGAGTTCTGTTGAGAGTTCTGAGTAGCCCCTCGAGAGTTCTAACTAAAACTCTTTTAAAATTTTTTTCACACCAATAGTAAAAAAGTTATAAGCAAAAACACGGGGCCAATTTTTATTACCAAAAAAGTTTCATTTGTTTTTCCGAGTTCTGTTGGGAGTTCTGAGCAGCCCCTCGAGAGTTCTAGTTAAAGCTCTTATACAGTTTTTTTGTCCGACAAATAGGAAAAAGTTATAAGCAAAAACAAGGGGCAAATTTTTATTAACAAAAAATTTTAATTTGTTTTTCTTACTAGACCTTCGAGAGTTCTAACTAAATCTCTTATAATTTTTTTGGCCCGACCAATAGTAAAAAAGTTGTAAGCAAAAACAGAGAACATAGATAGATAGAGAAGGTGCAAATTTTTGGAACCTAAAATTGTTTGGCTGAAAAATAAATCCATGGAATATCACCACACCGCGATTAACATTTCAACAAGAGTTAACAGAGAAAAATTTAAATTTCTGTTATGATAATGTATTTGTGCAAGTGTCTCGCTATGTGTTGCTACATATCAAACTAGTTGGTGATTTGCCGTCGACTTTTCAAAGGGGCTTTTGGTCTTTTTCTTTTTTATCGGTTCTTATGGTAGCTTCTATGCTAGATATTTTCAATGCAATAAACCGCATTTTTCTAGCTGCCTTAGTTTACTTCACAAATTCTCTTTAAACATGGACACATTGACAAAAAAACGTACAAATGCAATGCACTTGGTAAATTCAAAGTGGTTTTCTTGAAAAGTAATTTTTGAATTTTATGAACATTTATTTTGAGCAAATGTGTTGCATGATCATTTTCCACTGCAATACTCGTATTATATCTAATTAATGGGGCATAATCATAGTCAAAATAAAGTCGACACTAAAGTTAGTTACAGATTTTGAACTTAATTTTCAATAGATTATCTACAAAAAGCTGCAACAAAGTTTAGAGTCGACTTTATTTCTCACGCATGCGCATACGGATGTATGTATGTTCTTACATATGCACTACATATGTAAAAATGCACATATGTACTCCAAATCATTTATGCATTGATAACGTTCCTACATACATATGTGTACATCCATACATAAACAATCTCGAAAATCAGTTATTGATAACGTTCTTACACATGCACATACTATTATATACATATAATAACTTTCTTCTTATTTGGGGTTGACATACTTAAACTTCAGAGTCGTCTTTATTTCGTCTACGAATATGCCCCAATAGTTTCGCACTCAAATGAAAATGCATTTCCCACGCATATGTATGTAAATACATACTCCATTAATTGATAACATAAATACATACATACATACATGCATATATACAAGTTGGTGTCCTCTCTGTTGCAGGAACACTAAATAAAACGAAATACGTTGAGGCTAGGGCTATGTCCGCTTTATTGGAGGCTTGATTAAGACTTAAAAACTAAATTTACATT
>NW_023458556.1:102999027-103000541 GCF_013731165.1 Rhagoletis pomonella | reverse complement strand
CTCTAAGAGCACTAAAAGCAGTAATATATACAGCAGATAATAAAATGTTTTTAGGAAATGGCCTTATGGTCAGACTTAAGCAGCAGGCTGCACAAAGCGTAAATACTATAAATATAAAAGAAGAGGGCTTATCCTCTAAACAAAGGGCATTATGAAAAATGTTGTAAATACATATCCCAATCTTTTATCCGAACCAGATGAAAAGCTAACATACACCACCAAGGTCTTGGGACAAATTAGAACATTAAATGACTCGCCTGTATATTCAAAATTCTACCCCTATCCAGCGCCTTTAAAGAACGAAGTAGAATTACAGGTAAAAAAATTAATAAATGATGGTATTATAAGACCATCCAGATCTCCATACAATTCGCCAGTATGGGTTGTACCTAAATAACCAGATTCAGAGGGGAACAAGCAGTATCGTCTGGTAATAGACTATAGGAAATTGAATTCGGTTACAATGGCCGATAGGTACCCCATACCCGAGATATCAGAGGTCATTTCCAATCTTGGAGAAAGCAACTTTTTCTCCGTATTGGACTTGAAAAGCGGTTTTCACCGATTCCTCTAAAGGAATCTGATATCGAAAAAACGGCATTTTTGATCAAATCTGGAAAATACGAATTTACTCGCTTACCGTTTGGGCTTAAAAATGCCCCATCCATTTTCCAGCGAGCTCTGGACGACGTACTTCGCGAGCATATAGGAAAATACTGTTACGTCTATATCGACGACATTATTATTTTCAGTAAAACTGAGGATGAACACCTCAATCATATTACGAAAATCTTTGAAACCTTGGAAGAGGCTAACATGAAAGTCCAGCTGGACAAGTGTAAATTTTTTCAAAAGGAAGTTGAGTTTTTAGGATACATTATATCCCCAAATGGCATAAAAGCCAACCCTGATAAGGTCAAAGCGATTGCAAATTTTCCGCAACCCACAACTCTAAAAGAGCTTCGAAGTTTTCTTAGTATGTCGGGATATTATCGTAGATTTATAAAAGACTACGCAAAGTTAGCAAAACCCCTAACATCCCTTCTAAGAGGGGAAGAAGGGCGAATATCGAAGAATAAATCTTCAAAAGTTCAAATAACTTTAAATGAAGAAGCCATAAGAGCCTTCAAAAACATTAAATTTTCTCTTACCTCTGAAGACATCATACTCGCATATCCCGACTACAATAAAAAATTTCAGTTAGTAACAAAATTTGCTGTTGGAGCCGTCTTATCTCAAGACAACAAGCCGTTAGCGTTCATCTCAAGAACTTTAAGTAGAGCTAAAGAGCATTACGCGGCTAACGAAAAAGAAATGCTAGCCATAATCTGGGCTTTAAACTCATTTAGGAATTTCTTGTATGGAACAGCCAAGGTGGAAATCTTTACTGACCACCAACCACTTACATATGCGCTTAGCAACAAAAATAACAATTCGAAAATGAAAAGGTGGAAGGCAGCTCTTGAGGAATACTCTTACGAAATATTTTATAAACCTGGTAAACAAAACGTAGT
>NW_023458556.1:102993195-102998927 GCF_013731165.1 Rhagoletis pomonella | reverse complement strand
ATTTTATGAATATGAGTAAAAATTCAATATCTGAAAGCATTTAAACATACCATTAAATAAAACTATTTAAAATTTACGATAAACTGATTGTAAAACTCATATATCGCTAGCTTAGAGTGAAAAGTTGCTAACTTCACTTTTAAAGAAAAATCATATTTTGATATAGGAGGCTAGATAAATTAAAATTGCATCGTTTCGGAAAGGGTAAAGGTCCTTGTTTTATGTTTTCTCGTTTATATTCAATGAAAGGAAAATTTGCTAAGGCCAAAAAAAGCTCCGAAAATTCGATAAGGCCAAAAAGTTCGAAATCTTTTAATAAATATCGAATCCATCCGATTCGTATGGAGTTTTGCTTTGCTTTAAACAGGCAAAATGCTGTATTCAAAGTTTTGCGAAATACTTGAAGAAAATGGCTATACGAAGTTTTTCCTCTCCTGTACAATTTTTAAATTGGGACTTAGCAACTTTGCACTTTACGCTAGCGTTATTTATTAAATCAGACAAATTTTAAAGTAAAACATTTTTTTAATTGTATTTAAAAAATGTGATTGAGGAACGTATACATCACAAATAATAATATAAATACCAGGTACTTTTGAAAGTGACGATTAATAAAAAAAAATAATACAAAACTATACAAAAACAATTCCTCTAAACATGTTTATTCTACTCTATAAAGAAACGGCGAATGGAGAATTTTTCGCCATTTTTTTCGCAATTTACTAGAAATTTTGAGGGTGTACGAGTCAAACGGATTTCAGAATCGGATTCATCTTGGTTTCGAGTCTGGGTCTGGTTGGTAGTTGGGTCTGGTTAAAAACACACACCCCTTTTTTTGCCGGTGTTGTTATTATTGCACTTAAAATGTTTTCGTAAGAGCCGCAAAGCATTCAAAGCGGAGTCTTCCAAGCTTGACCTGCAGTTTTTACATGCAAAACCTACTGATGAAAAACATATTTCGGCAACAACACTTTTAGGCTGAACTGTCAAAAGGTAGACATAATCCATAATGACCCCTATCTCCTCCATTACAAAATATTTGAACTTCTTTTACCAGCACGTCGGTCAAATTATAAGTTTTTCGATTTGAGGAAGTTTTGAGTAGATTGATCTAAAAAGTTATCTAACTTTTCCTTAAAACTCTCTGTTTCGTTTACATTAGCGACGCTATGAGTAAATTCATTGAAATCTTCTTCAAAAAGGCTCGGACTGCAATTTGTTTATTTATTTATTTATTTCAAAAGTCAATAAACTACAAAGGTTCTTACTGACTAAAACGATACAGAGAACTAAAGTGCAGAAGGCACTAAAATAAAATTGAATTCAATAAACTATAAAATATATTCTTGGGCCAAGAAAAATCAAGCAAAATAGAATTCGAAATCTCGTTGAGTTCTCGAAGTGCACGCACTAACGGGGCGTTTCTTGCGTAATTCGTACTGAGGGCCTTGAGGTAAAAGGGAAGATTAAAACGAAGTGTTCTCGCAGGAATAAGAAATTGAATAGCAAGCAGTAATGCGGGGCAATCGATTTCACCACTTACCAAGCCACGCACAAAAGACAAGGAAAGAATAGTCCTTCTGCTTTCGAGGGACTTAAGGTTAATCAAAAGGAGGCGGGAATTGTACGGAGGGATGGGAGTGGAGAAATTGAGGGAAGAAAGGGCATATTTAAGGAAAACTTTTTGAATACGCTCAATTCTATCGATGGCAAATTTATGATGAGGTCTCCAGATGAGTGCTGCATATTCAAGCTTTGGACGAACAAAAGACGTGTAGAGTAATTTCAGAGTGTAGGGATCTGTAAAATTACTACTATTTCGACGAACAAATCCCAACGCAGCATATGATTTAGATATGATAAAATTGATGTGGTTATTGAATAAAAAAGACGCATCGAAAATTACACCAAGGTCTTTGATCTCAGAAACTGACTGAAGGGGAGTACCAGAGATACTGTATGACGTTTGCACATCGTTACGTAGTTTGGAAAACGTTACGTGATAACACTTGCTAATATTGAGATGTAGGTGAGACCGACAACACTATAAGTACAATCTATTTATATCTAATTGAACCCTAGAAGCATCTTCAGAACTCTTAATCGAAGAAAAAACTTTTAGGTCATCCGCATAAAGCAAGAACCTAGAGAACGAAAAACAGCTGCCTATATCATTAATAAAAAGAACAAAGAGTAAAGGTCCTAAGATGCTACCCTGTGGTACGCCAGATGATGCAGTAAATGGAGTAGAAGATACCCCCTCGATTGAGACCACGCAGAACCTATTACTTAAATAAGAATTCAGCCGCTTCAGGAATATAGAGTGGAAACCCATCGTGGCAAGCTTGCGCAACAGAATGCAATGGGATACTTTGTCGAATGCCTTGGAAAAGTCAGTGTATATACAATCAACTTGGAGCCCAGAAGAAAACGTGTCAATGCAGTATTTACTAAAGACCGTTAGGTTAGTAAGCGTAGACCGTCCAGCGACAAAGCCATGTTGGTGAGGTGAGATTAAACTCTTAACGGCAAAGTACATTTTTTCCTTCACTATACTTTCGAACAGTTTAGAAATTGTAGACAGCTTGGGGATAGGCCTATAGTTAGTAACATCATTCTTTTTGCCACTTTTGAAAATTGGGGTAAAAGTGGTTACTTTCCAGTTATCCAAAAAAACTCCAGTACGTAGTGAGGTGTTGAAAATAAATTTAATAGGTGGTATTAGCGCTGGGCATTTTTTTAGAAGGGTGGAACAATCAATGTCAGTCTGAGTTGAGACTTTCAAAGAATTAATGCCCCGAATTATGTCATCAGAAGTAAGACTTAGGGAGCCAAAGTTTAGTGATGAATGTGGGTTATTGTGAGAAGAGTAGCACGGGTCGCTAACGTCGTCATTAGAAAAATTCGATTTAAAAAAATCGGCGAATAAATTGGCAACTTCTAAAGGTGAGCTAGCAAGTTTTTCCCCAAGACAAACCGCAGAAGGAACACCTACGCTGGACTTGATAGACTTAGTGTAGTGCCAAAAGGTTTTAGGATTTGATTTAATGTTCGATTCTACACTGAAAATATAGTTTCTATAAAGGAACTTATTTAGGCAGTTGAATTTTTTCAACAGTTGCGGATACGGTAAAAAATGAGACTGTACCTTAGTTTTTTTGAACTTATTAAAAAACTTATTTCGTTGGTTCTTAAGTTTTTTTAGTTCATATTGTACCACGGAAGTTTGTAGGCCCTTTTTTTCTTTATTGGAATATTTTTAAGACAGATTTCGTTTACTCGATATTCAAAAGTACAATAACAGCTTTCAACATCTAAGCTGGAGAACAGATTCGCCCAGTCAGTTTCAAGCAAGCAAGAGTTTAGTTTATCAAAGTCACAACATCCATATTTGAACGTAACTTTTTCTTCAGACTTGCTGACAGAGAATTCATAGAATTCCACCATAAGTGATAACGAGACATGATGTTTGTCTGCCGGAGAGAATGGGGAAAGACACTGGGAAATGGTGGTGTTAATATTCGCACTGGTGAAAACCAGATCAAGAATTCTATTAAGCTTGTTAGTAAAATAATTAATTTGAGTTAAATCTAGGCTTAAGATATTATCTATACAATACGACTCATGCGCAGCTGTAATATTGGTGGCAAGACCCAAGTTAGAGAAACATCCAGACCACGAAATGTTAGGAAGGTTGAAGTCACCAAATACATGATTACATGATGATTATCAGCTAAGTTGTTATGAACAAAGTGAACAATATTATCTGTGTGTGCTTTATAAATGGAGTAGTTGCTATTAGGCGGAATATACGATGCAATTAGATATAAGGAGCCATAAGCAGGTGATCCACTTAGGCAGATTCACACTTGATCCAAAATGGTATCCGAATTCCAAAGAGTTACTTGACAAGCCCGTAATCTCCGTTGTACCGCAATTAGCACACCACCTCCAAGCGAGTAGCCCGTTTTTATTGCATCTCGGTCTTTACGAAAGACATTATATACTTTGGCATCAAAAAACTCTTGATAAAAAAAGTCCGTACTCAGCCACGTTTCCACAAAGATAATAACATCAAACTCCGAATAAGCACTTAAAATGCGAATAGCCTCAGATTTAGTCCGAATGCCGCCCATGTTTTGAAAGTAAATCTTTAGTTCTTTAAACTCACAAACTTTTTTGTTAGGTAGTTGTTAGGCAATCTTATTTTTGCCGGTAGCGTTTTCAATAAATTGAAAAGGTCGAACTTTGACGTCGGCTGGCCATAGCGCAGGATCTAGAACCTTGCCAAGGAGCGTAGTTGAGACACCAAGCTTAAAATTAATCTTTCTTAATATGTTAATATCAGTTTCTTTTTTAATGAGGGGGAAGCAGGCAATTTGGCCGCTATCAATTGCGGCGTGTTTCGCTACATAGGCTATGATATTTTCGGCACTGACAGTAGATTTGAAGGACGACAGATGGATCCAGGTTTTGGATGCGACAACGTCGAGATCCCTGCTTTTGCTGACACCAATTACTACGTCAGTGGTAGTCTGCTTTTGGGACTTTTTTCTTTGCATTCGTGTCCACTGTGCAGGCGATTCCAAATTAGCTTCAGCCGGCGGGAGTGACAGAGCATCAGCGTTTAGTTGAGAATGTACATAACTAACATCATCAGTGGTAGTAGCAGCAGCCGAATTAGCAGCAGAGGCAGAATTAGTAGTAGCGGACATTAATGTTGTCACGCCGACATTAATGTTTCCGATACCGACGCAAGCAGAGTTGGCAGTAGCCTTAGTGGTTGCTATTGTTGATGTAGTCACACTGATAGGCTCAGGCGCACCGAGAGAAACAACGGGGATGACTCCAGCGGGGCTAAGAGAGCGAAGAGAATTCGAACGAGTTGTAGTTTTCGAAGATGTACTTTTCAAAGCGTTTTTGGTAGTTTGAAACTTAGCGTCGGTACACTTGTTGATGTCGCGAGACGCCTTGATTAAATTAGCAAGAGAGGAGAACGCCGACAGCAACACATCAAAACGAAATTTACTTTGCAGGGAGCGAACTTCAGCTTCAAGTGATTCTGTCTATTTGACGAGTGACAAATTGTCTTCACGCAGAGAATTGACTGCAGCAACCATGCGAGTATTTTCTTCTTTAAGAGCGGTGATTTCGTTTAGTGCTGCCTCTAAAGCAATTGATTGCTTAGATGTGTGTTGCTTGACCAACTTGATTAGCTCACTTTGCTCTATATTAATAGCATTACACTCATCCGTGTTGTTGGGTGGTGGAGGCAAACGAAGAGAATGACGCCGGTCGGCAACACCGATTACAGTGAAATTGCTTACCCGTTTATAGCAAAAACTCAAGATCAGCTGGCAGAAGGTTAACACAGCTTAGATGAAAAAGCTCATTGCACTCATTGCACTGCACTTTATCTTGTGCACGCTCTACCTTATTTGCACATACACGCGGCATTGTTAGTACAAAAATAGCAGCAAGAATATTAAATATTATGTATTAGAGTCACTGTCTCAAAAAGAAAGGCACACAATTTCTGCTTTCTGATAGTTTATGTACACATGTATGTTGTCACTCTTTTTACGAATTAGAGTTAGCAGGAAAAGAAACAACAGCTATGGAAACGACCAGAGAACGTAGAAAAAACGCGTCCACGCGCAACGACAGTTCAATAGGTATTTTCAAAATCACGATGACAATGCAATTTAAAATATAAATGAATTCCCTATATG
>NW_023458556.1:102985344-102993095 GCF_013731165.1 Rhagoletis pomonella | reverse complement strand
TGAAGATGAAGATGAAGATGAAGATGAAGATGAAGATGAAGATGAAGCTGAAGATGAAGATGAAGAGGAAGATGAAGATGAAGATGAAGATGCAGATAAACATAAATATAAACATAAAAAACGATAGACAAAGATAGAGAGGAAGAAAGTGATTGGGATAAAAAAGGAGATAGAACTGAAGAATGTGCGATATCATGTAATAATATGTTACGTTATGCTATGAAATATTATGTTATGCTAAGTACTAAGTTTAACTCCCCTGCACTTAACCCATTCCAACTAATGTTTTTCACCTCAACTCAACTCACATGTACTGTCCTTAATTTTAACGGTTGAATTTCAACCGCTGGGCGAATACTAGTAAATATTATTTGCGACCATAATATGAAGATATTCCGGTCAAAAATTTTACTGTACTAATCATTTTTGGCCTAGTTAGAATTTTTAAGGATAATAGAGTTATATTTTTTAATCCTTCAATAGAAGATTTCCAAATTTTAGCTCAAACATTTGTTTATGATGACAGAATAAGAATGCGAAAAAAAATAATTTATGAGCAAAGCCTTTAGGTTAAAGGCCGGTAGGCAGCTCTCAAGAAAAGCAAAAACTCTATATAAAATGAGGTACAAGAAATTGCTAAGAAATTTTTGTGTAAAATTTTCTTGAGGCAGTACGCAGTTCTTAAGAAATTTGCTACGCTTTTTACTACCGTTTTCTAAAGTTTTTTTTTGTGAAAAAAGAGCACAAGACAACCCATGCTTACAACAGAAATATATGTCCATTCCATTATTTCTTGAGGAAAGAGCGAGGCAACAGGCTTGTGAAGTATCAGTTGTCAAAATTCGTTAGAAACACACACGAAATAATGGCAATTTTTTTCTTGACCGTTTTCTTGAGAGCTGCCTAAGCGAACCGTACGTGTAACGTGGCCAGTGTTTTGTGTAACGTTACCAGTGCCCAAATTTTATGAGAAAAAAAATCTAAAATTTACAACAATTGGGTATGCATATGCCCTCCTGCATTCATTGTAGATGCCATACTGTAAAACTAGTAATAATTTGTAAGTTTTCCTCCCAGCTAGTGTCCACGGTTGCATTTCAAGCAAAACAAATTTGTATAGAATTTTTTAAATTCTTTCAGAGGGACAAAAAATAGGATCCACATGTATATTTCTTGTTAGTCCGACTTTCTTCAACATGTGTTTCAATTTCTTTGTCGTAGTAACTGTAGGGTTTCAAATATCGCCTCTGGTTGAGATTGCATTCCGATTACGAATACAGTTTTCTTCAGCCGAGTACCCTTCGAATCATTGGAATTAACTAAATTAATTAAGTAAATAAGTATTTTCTTACATTTTTAATTTTAAAATTACTCAAGTTTTTAAATTTTTGAATTTAACGAACTTGTTTATTCAAATTATCGTCGACAAAAATCCAACCATGCGCCACAGTCATTAATTTGCAACTTCTCTCCAAGAAATAGTCTTTCTACTTGTGATTTATTTAAATAAATGTGAAATTTAGTTGAAACAGTTTAGCCGTTTTTAGGCTTTTTCTTGCCAATTTAGCCGAGAGGTCCAAAAAGTTTTGGCAACACGTCTTCTTCTTCTTTTTCGGCGCTGTAACCGCCTAAGAGATTTTGGCCGAGTTCAGCAAAGCACGCCAGTCGTTTCTCCTCTGTGCCAACTGACGCCAATTGGAAACTCCAAGTGAAGCCAAGTCCTTCCCCACCTGATCTTTCCATCGCAGTGGGTTCCTCCCTCTTTCTCTGCTACCACCAGCGGGTTCCGAGTTGAATACTTTCAGAGGTGGAGCGTCGGTGTCCATTCGAACGACATGGCCAAGCCAGCGGAGCCGCTGTATTTTAATTCGCTGCACTAAGTCCATGTCGTTGTAAAGCTCATACAGCTCATCGTTCCATCGTCTGCGGTACTCGCCGTCGCCAACGCGTAAAGGCCCGTAAATCTTCCGCAAAATCTTTCTCTCAAACACTCCAAGAGCCGCCTCATGGGATGTTGTCATTGTCCATGCTTCTGCGCCATATACCAGCACGGGCATGATGAGTGACTTATAGAGCGTGGTTTTCGTACGTCGAGAGAAGACTTTACTCCTGAATTGCCTACTCAGTCCAAAGTAGCACTTGTTGGCAAGAGTGATTCTGCGTTGGATTTCAATGCTGACATTATTCTGGTTCCCAAGTAAACGAAATTCTCTACTTTCTCGAAATTGTAACTGTCAACAGTGACGTGGGTGCCAAGGCGCGAATGTGCTGACTGTTTGTTTGATGCCAGGAGATACTTCGTCTTGTCCTCGTTTACCACCAGACCCATTCGCTTTGCTTCCCTATCCAACTTGGAAAAGGCAGAACAGACTTCGCGGTTTTTGTTACCGATGATGTCAATGTCATCGGCATAAGCCAGCAATTGCACGCTCTTGTAGTAAATTGTTCCTGAGCGGTTCAGTTCTGCAGCTCTTATTATCTTCTCCCACATCAGATTAAAGAAGTCACATGACAGGGAGTCGCCCAGTCTGAAACACCGTTTTTTGGCGAACGGCTCGGAGAGGTTTTTCCCAATTCTGACGGAGCTGGTGGTATTGCTCAACGTCATTTTACACAGCCGTATGAGTTTTGAGGGGATGCCAAATTCAGACATAGCGGCGTATAGGCAACTCCTTTTAGTGCTGTCAAAAGCGGCTTTAAAGTCGACAAATAGGTAGTGAGTGTCGATCCTATGGTGGATTTGCCAGGTCTAAAGCCACACTGATAAGGCCCAATCAGTTCATTGACGGTGGGCTTCAGTCTTTCACACAATACGCTCGATAAGACCTTGTAACCTATGCTTAGAAGGCTGATCCCGCGGTAGTTGGCGCGAATGGCGGGGTCACCTTTCTTATGGATTGGGCAGAGCACACTAAACTTCCAGTCGTCAGGCATGCGTTCATCTGACCATATTCTGCATAAGAGTTGATGCATGCACCTTATCAACTCCTCGCTGCCGTACTTGAATAGCTCAGCTGGCAGGCTGTCAGCTCCAGCAGCTTTGTTGTTTTTCAGCCGCGTTATTGCTATACGTACATCGTCATAGTCAGGCGGTGGAACGTCGACTACGTCATGATCGACTGCGGGCTCGGGTTCTTCTTCTCCACAACTTTCCGTGCTGCTACCATTTAGTAGGGCGGAAAGGGGTCCCCTTCATAATTTAACTACGCTCCGGACATCAATTACTAGGTCGCCATTATTGTTCTTACAGGAGTACGCCCCGGTCTTGAAACCTTACGTAAGTCGCCTAACTCTCTGGTAAAATTTTCGGGCATTCTTCCTGTCGGCCAGCATTTCAAGCTCTTCGCACTCACGTATTTCGACCTCTCTCTTCTTATTGCGGCAAATACGTCTCGCTTCCCTCTTCATATCCCTGTTGCGGTCCCACATAGCGCTCGTTGCGCCCGATCGCAGCGTGCCCCTGTAGGCGGCATCTTTTTTCTCTGCAGCTTCCTGACACTCCTCATCGTACCAGTTGTTCTTTCGGGCTCGCTGAAATCCGTCTACTTCTTCGGCGGTGGTACTTAATGAGCGGGAAATGTGGTTTCACTGCTCGCATATATCGGAGTGCTCTCTGAGAGCAGGTGTGAGAGTCGAGTAGCGAAGGCGCTGGCTGTCTGTTGTGATTACAGCTTTTCGACGTTAAGCTTTCCTGGCATATTTGGGCACACATTTTTTGCTGCACAGAGGCGGGTGCGTATCTTGGCTGCAACAAGATAGTGGTCCGAGTCGATGTTTGGGCCTCGGAGTGTACGTACGTCTAAAACACTGGAAGCGTGCCTTCCGTCTATCACAACATCATCGATTTGGTTTCTCGTTTTTCGATCCGGAGACAGCCACGTATCTTGATGGATCTTTTTATGCTTGAACGTAATACTGCATACTACCATGCTTCGGGCCCCGGCGAAGTCGATCAGCCTCAATCCGTTGTCGGAGATTTCGTCGTGGAGCCTGAATTTTCCGACGGTGGTTCCAAAGATCGCTTCCTTGCCCACCCTGGCATTGAAGTCGCCAAGCACGATTTTGACATCATAACGGGGGCAGCCCTCGTACGTGCGCTCCAAGCGCTCATAGAGGAGATCCTTGGGCGCAGATGAGCGAGATGTTGAAGAATCTCGCTTTGATGCGGATTGTGGTTAGACGGTCGTCCACCGGGGTGAACGACAGTACTCGGCGACGGAGTCTCTCATCCAAACTCAGCGCACAACCCATTGCTGGGACGGGGGTGGTTTCGCAACCAAATACACGTTTACATAGCTAGCCGCTTGCTCCAAGCAGACACCCGCTTGCAGCCGCACCTACTGGTGAACAGACGCTGCAGACTTCAGTGAGCCCTTAAACCGAATAAGTCGGAGTGGCCACACCGAAGCTCCCTCTCTTTCTGCCGTGACCCAAGGCTCCACTAGGATTGGTTACCGCATCTCGCACATGGGTTGCTCACGTTGCCCAGAAGGCGCGAACGAGGACGCAAGAGTCGAGATTGAGTATAGCCATGCAACTGTAACTGCATACCCAGCGCAACTACTATACCCCATTACACTCCAACACTGGCAACACTGGCGCTGATTTATATACTGATTTTAGTACTGTCGATTTGTATGCTTTCATCAGATTAACTAATGTTTAATATAATACGGATAAACATATATCGTTGTTTAAAGCAGTGGGCGGCGCTTCATCAAGATCACTTCACACGTATTCTTACGCTCTATCATTTAGTCGTTAGCGAGACGGCGACGAATCAATATCGCGGATGGGTGTTCTGCTTTGTCTCTTGAATACAGGGTACGAAAATAAACTGTACAAAACAATTCCCATTTGCTCATCGATCATCATATCATTTGTGGGTTTGTACAGTTTTGTAAATAGTCAGAAACAAATTGTAAGATTCACTGTCATTTTCCCCAACGAGAAACGTTTGCTTTTCGTTTGTGACAATTGTACCATAGGGTACGTTTTATATGTATGCAAACGTTTCAATTACGTGAAAAATAATTTTTTCTGTAAATTTTCATATCCAATTCAATTAGAAAACATTTTTATTTTTTTTATTCATTGCAGCCATTCGTTTTGTATTTGTTTATTGCATATATGTACATACATAAAAATATTTTCCCTGCACGATTCATTTCGTTTGTTGTTTCGTCTGTAACTACTAAACTACTGTAGTGTACTATCGCCAAAGTGAACTCAGCCGTTTTGTTTCGTATTGTACCGAACTGTTAAAGTAATAAACGAAACGAAATAGTAACGTACAATATAGTTTATTTTCGTACACTGCTTGAATACAAAGATGCCTTGCGAGAAATATGCTTGTACATACATATATTGAAAATTCTTTTGGTGGCATACAAAGCCTTTTGTGTTGTACGACCTTTAAAAAAAAATAGGGAATATGCTATCAAAAGACATTTTTAATAATTTTACAATGATATGGAAAATTTTGATGGACATGAATTTCAATATTGACGTGGGTGAATCCAAATAAAATTTTTATTTGAGTTTTTATGTATGTATGTGCATATCACTTCAATGTCATAACTCGAAAAACAGAAAACTCGAGAAAAACGGAACTACAATTTTGAATTTACATACATTTATTCCCCCAGGGGAAAAATTAATACACATTTTGTTCTAATGACTACTGGTAATCGTTGCAGTCAAGAAATTTTTTCACATCATAAGAAACAGATAACGTTAGTTTTTGCATACTTAATTAGATTGTTTGATTTTTTTGAATTATGACACTTTTCTAGTAAATGAGCGATTAGCATATACATATTGTCACCTGTAATGCAAAAAACGTAACAAAAAACGTCACTGAAATGAAAAAAGTCGTGAGTAATATCTTTTTTTTTCATAAAACTATGTGGGGAGTTTTAATTCGATGAAATCCATCATATCAATCAAATAGTGAATTTTTGATTTTTTATAAGTTACGACTTTTTACATTTCAGCGACGATGTTTGTTACGTCTTTTTGCAATCAGGTGACGATATGTGTTAAATATATGTATTTATATGTTTTTATTGAATCCCGATGCGTTAAAAATTTTTTCACTTCTCGTAATTTCCTACTGGGTTACTCATGCGGAGCAGTTCTCTTGCGCTCACCAACGCAGACACAGTTTAACGTCTGCCGACAGCTGGTTTAAAGCAGTGGTCGACATACTAACACATTCAAATGATTCAATAAGTGAGACTGTGTGCTTTAAATGCACGCCTGCAAAAATCGTTGGACCTTTCCAAAATTTTTACCACCTTCCCCTTTAAAAAAAATACCCCCCCCCCCCCCCCCCCCCCCCCTTGACCTCCATTTTTGTTTTTTTCGTGTCGAATTTCACTAGCACCAGTATGCTGTAATCCGAAAGTTCGTAGTTACGAATTCGGAGCTACATTCCGAAAAATCGAAAATTGGTATGCTGTAATCCGATCGTAACCAACTAAAATATTGAAATTCGAAAGGCGCGGCCACATAGAACTTTGGCATTGCGTTGGCGTTGGCGTCGCTTCAACAGCTGACTATGAATACATGAATTCAAATGCAGGCGTCCACATAACCAAAATTCGGCAACGCTCACGCCAACACAAAGCAAAAAGATGTCCAACTCTAATCTTTTCTTTTCGCGTGCGTCGCTCGTCAGCTGTTGCAAATAAATAAAATTATGTGAAATATTTTTCCTTTTTAATCAAGTGCGGGCAAGAAATATCGTTTTAAATGCAATTATTGATATGAAATATTAATTTATCTGTCGTTACTATGTTAATTTAGTGGCCCAAGCATTCGCTGCCAAGCGTTTATTGGAGCAAGCATAATTTTAACGTGCGTTCTGTCAAACCAACGCCAACGCCAAAGCCAACGCGAAAGTTCTATGTGGACCGGCCTGAAGTTCTTAATCAGCTGCTTTGACAGAAACAGCTGCTTTGTCATTCCCACGACAGCCGGTTCTACGTACCGGAATGACTCGGGTTTTACCCGACCAAGGGCTGCTGTTTCGGCGATCTAACCCCGTTTAGGTCGGCGAAATCCATCAAACGTTGCTCGGTTCTAGGGCTACATCTTCTACGTACCCTTCTGCTCAGGGCTGGTCAAACCCAGGGCCAGATATCTACACCTGCTGCGTATGCCAGAGACGACTGCATACAAACTCCACCTCGGTCAGGTGCAATGCCTGTGATGGGTGGAGTCACCTCCGCAACTGCTCAGGCCTACGTACGCACTTTTGAAAAATTTTAGTATTTTAATAAACTGTTGTGAAATCCTTTGCTTGTACTTCTGTTTCTCAACTAAAATGTTTAGATTTCTAAAGTTAATACAACTGGTATTGACCTTTTGTTTTAGAGATGTTGGTCTTATGTTATTTCTAAATACGAAGGAGATTGGTGCACACTAGGGTGTTTTTGACGTCCCGGAAATCCCGAGATTTGCTTGCACTAATTCCGGGATCCCGAAAATTTTGAAATATCGAATTGATAGTAAGAATTTGTTTATGAATTTTGAAGTATGATTTTTGGAAAATGCCGTTTTGACTGCAATCAACAAAAAGCTTGAAACTGTACTTTTCGAAATCTACAACTCGTTCAAATTCTCTTCGCTCTCTTAGCCCCGCTGGTGTCATCCGCGTTATTTCTCTCTGTGCGCCTGAGCCTATCAGTGTGGCTACAACAACAATAGCAACCACTAAGGCTACTGCCAACTCTGCTTGCGTCGGT
>NW_023458556.1:102983416-102985244 GCF_013731165.1 Rhagoletis pomonella | reverse complement strand
AGATAAAATTTTATTTTTTCTTCTATATTAAAGAGCTTTACGTAGGTATGTTCTATTATTGTAATATCTCCTACAATTGATTTAGCATAGAATGGCTTTTCGTTTTGTATTCGTTTCTTAGCTAAATTTGGTTTCGCGTAGTTTTTACTCGAGCCTGTATGTATCAAAAATCTCAAAATTTTTCCGCTCTCCGTCTTCACTTCGATGTATGGAAGCGAAGAGCTAATCATGCTAAGAAATGAACGTCATTGCATTCCGCATGCTCATCATATTCGGTTTCTGTTTGGTTACCCTCTTCTGATGTGTCTATATGAAATGTCCTTTGGTTTTTGGTTGGTGGCTGATTGTTGACCGATGGCGGTCTTTTGCCCTGAAGCTGATTTTGAGGTGGTCTGTTCATATAGTTGATTTTTCTTGAATGTAAACTCTGATCTACCTCCATAGGTTCTGGTTTCTGTTGAGGCTTCGGTGGCCTTGGAGGGGCATTAGTAAATTGATTTTGGTTGGTAGACTGTGGTTTGGTCTTCCACCTTGTTTGATTCGTTTGTGGCTCGTGAGCCAATTGTGGGTAAAAGGGTCGTTGGTGTGTAGGATATTTCCCCGAATTTGGGTGTCCTTTTTTAATATTTTGTGCATGATTTGTTTGGTAATTTTGGTTGTCCAGCTTCATGCACAAGTGAAGAGCTTGTGGGAGATCAGCTGGTTCTCTGATGCCCAGTAACCGAGGTAAGTCCCCGTTCAGACCCCTGACAAATGTATAAAGTGCTTTGTCTCTATAAGATTGAGTCATCATGCGAAGAGATTCATTACTCATTTCTACACATCCTAATTTGTTAAGTATTAATGAAAGGTACTCATAAACCTGTTGGTAGAATTCTGATATGGATTTGTTACCTTGGACTAAGGTGGTTAATTGATACTCCAAAGTGGAAACATCCCGTTTGTCTGCATAACGCTGCTAGACATTTTACAATTGCCGACCAATCTAAAGGTGTATTATAGGACTCTAGTGCCGTATCGGCGTTTCCTATAATTTTGTTTCGAATAACACTAAGTATTCCGTAATACTTGGGAGTCCTTTTCAACGGATCGTATATACTCAAAATACGATCTACACTCTTCTTCCAGGAATTAAATTCCCCAGGACGTCCGGAGAAATCCTTGAGACACTTAACTATATCTGGGATTTTATCTAAATCTGCCAAACTACCCCGATGCCTATCCTCAATTGTTTGGCCTATTGCCGAACTTAAAAAGGCATTTGGATTGAGAGTGGCCTGTACTACTCCTGGTCCCTGTTGCTGCAAAATATCTGTTGCTATGTTAGTTATTAAGGCCCTTAAGTCATCTATGCTTAGCTGCCTATCATTTACCGCCTGAGGAGGGGCAAGAGTGGGAGGGCGAATTAGGTTGTTTGGGTTTGCCATTTCGATTAATTTGAAATAATTTTATATATTTTATAATTATTTATTATAAAACCGGAGGGTCCCCCGTTCGGTGGTGAATCGCGGCCTTTATAATTTTTTGTCCCTAATGTGGCTTAATATAAATTTGTCATATAAATTTGAGTACCCTAATTTGGGTGCTCATACATATATACCTTAAAAAAAATTTTTACTAATACCGCTTTTTCCTTTGCTTCACAGGTGTCGATCTTTAGCTTATTCCACCCTTTTTTATGCTCTTTGCTGTAATAGTCGCTTTTTCCTCTGCTTCGCAGGTGTCAATCTTTAGCTTATTCCACCCTTTTTTTTATGCTCTTTGCTGCAATAGTCGCTTTTTCCTCTGCTTCACAGGTGTCGATCTTTAGCTTATTCCACCCTTTTTT
>NW_023458556.1:102961329-102983406 GCF_013731165.1 Rhagoletis pomonella | reverse complement strand
TCCTCTGCTTCACAGGTGTCGATCTTTAGCTTATTCCACCCTTTTTTATGCTCTTTGCTGTAATAGTCGCTTTTTCCTCTGCTTCACAGGTGTCGATCTTTAGCTTATTCCACCCTCTTTTATGCTCTTTGCTGTAATAGTCGCTTTTTCCTCTGCTTCACAGGTGTCGATCTTTTGCTGCTTGGCTTATTATTGCTCTGGGGCTGTAGGGTTTTCTTCTTGCGTAACTTTTATTCCACTTCCACTGCGCGCTTGGCCCGCTAAAGAAATTTGTTGTTGATTTTTTGTATATATTTTTTTGTTTTAGCTCCACGAATTTTTTCGAGCTTTGCAAATGTTTTTTCCCTTTTCTTAATGTTTGCTTTGGGTTTACAAATATTGTTCACCAATGTTTTTTTTTTTATTTATATTTTTTTTTTCTATGCCGCGGGCTGGTACGTTGTACCGCCGGTTTGCTTTGGCTACTACGGGGCCCACTGCTATAGACGCGAATACTAATGTATGGCGCGGGTCCTTTTCTTTTCACAGGACTTTCACTTTTCGGGTTCGCGAGTCCTTACTTGTTTTTCTTTTCAGGATATTAATTTTCGCACAGTTTTCCGTTTTGCTCACACACGACTTTTAGAGTTTACTCGGATTTTTTTTCGCGTACGTTTGAGAACTTGCTTTTATTCCTTTACAAGGATTTTATTTCGCGCGTGTACTTGAGCATTCGCTCGAGCGCCAGTTGGTGTCCTCTCTGTTGGAGGGACACTAAATAAAACGAAATACGTTGAGGCTAGGGCTATGCCCGCTTTATTGGAGGCTTGATTAAGACTTAAAAACTAACTTTACATTTGTTCAGTTTTTATAACAAAATTTTGATTACTATTGCAAAACGTGAGTTATGTTTTGAAATATGTACCAGACGCTCGACCGGAAAAGGGTAAATATGTAATTGCGAATATTAATAAGAATTATTATTGAATTTAAAGTATTACTGTTGACACAGCTATTTTTGTCAACACAATGTAATTTGCAAATATTAATAAAAAGAGAACAGTTTCCTGTTTATTAACTTATTGCATTTCACTTTAACTTGACACAGCTTATTATTGGCTTTTGGGTCAATAACTAGCGTAAGTGTCAAGTCAGCGGTTATTGGTTGAAGAATTAGCAAAGCGTGTGCTAACTTACATAAGTATGTACATACATACGTATGTGCATATTTCTGCCAAATACTACGCGCATGCATACATATGTACATATGTACAACTCAGCATACATACATACATAATTACGCACATATTCAAATACAACAATAACTATTTCATTCATAAATGCATGCGCGTATTTCTCAAGGCCACATAAACTCATTCATAACAACCGCAGCATAACAAATTCATCACCCTCAAGCGCAACTTTTTCAGTCCGACACAAAAATTCTACAATCTAAAATTTAAGAAATCTCGGCCAGCCAAGTGAAAAGTGGCAAAATCCAGTAAAATAAGTTATCTCGAATTTTGGTAATTTTTGGCAAAACAATCTATTTCTCTCTTCCATACCAATATTTCAATCATTAACTAGTATTTTAAGGTGTAATTTTAATTAACATTAAATAAAGTGAACGTTTTCTGCAGGAAAATACGTTACTTTTTTTAATAAAATCAAAACTCCTAAAATCACAAACATATGTGGTTTTATCGGAAGTTCACAAATGTAACGTGGCAACTTAGCTCGTTTGCGCATTTTTCTGTCCGAAATTGTAAAATTTTTGTCCATGACGCACCACTTATTTTGTACAGGTGGGTCAATGTGCCTTGAACACCATTTGTATAAATGCAAAAAAATTATTTTATTTATTTTTTCGTATTAAAAGTTTCTATACTTCAAAGCGTTTATAAAAATATATTTACATATATCCACGGATGATTTTTAATTTTTTTCATCCGCAAGCAAATCTTCAGTACCATAAAAAGATTCAACCACATCAAAGTACAAGCAATGCGATGTCCAAGTTAGTGCAAGTCCTCTGTACATGTCCATATGTATGTCTGCATGTAAGCGTGTAAATATGTCAACTCAAGTTTGCTTTTAACCCATTTGAGCGGAGCAAGTTTTTTTCGTTCCAGTGGTTAATAAAATACATTTTTTATAGTTAATTTTCATGAAAGTTACATGTATCGTCGAGAAGATCTTTTCATGCAGAATTTTAAATGAATTATTATTATTATTCTCCATATAAAATGTGCGAGTATGGCTTTATTAGATAAATGTAAACTTATGCGAAACCCTTAATATTTCGTCAACCTAAGGTTAATTTTGGTGGCGTCGTGGTAATTCGCAGAAATTTAATAATTTATCTGTTGATGGAGGATGGCGAGGGGAGGACGAAAGCAGATCAATCGTACATATGTATGCACATATTTACATTTATAAATGCATACATATTTATGCGTTTGTCTTTTTGGATGAGTGATAAATTTCATATATGTAATTATTTAGAGATTATCATTTCATGAATGTGCTCTGGTGCGCATGCTAGAGGCGATGCAACTTTTTTGGCGTCTCGCCGTTTGTCTTGGTTCAAATCCCGGACGGACCAGGCAATAAATTTTGTTTGTTTTTATTTTTAATTGTCATATCCATATTCCATTTTAAATTTTACTATTAGCTTTGTTTAAAATAATATAAATGGATATGTAGGTACATACGCATGTATAATTTCACATAATCGCTAAAATTTGCCAAAAGTTACTGAAAGCTTTATTGTAAATGTTTTCATTAAAATATTAGTTATTGGAATTAAAATTTTATGCGAATCCAATTTTTATTCTCATTTTTAGAAAGCGCAAGTATGTATATACATACAATATGGCACAAAAATTATTTCATAAGTAGTTAATTTTAAACACAAATATGTACGTACACTGGCAATCAAAAGTGCATGCTGTTTTTTGCTGAATATTTGCAATGTTTTTACGTTAAAACTTTTTTTTCGACGGGTTTTGCGGTTTTATGCATATAACAAGTGCAATTTTTAAAATATAGCGCTAATTTTTTTAATTTGTTTGCAAACGGTCATGCGCATTTTATTCTACAAGAAATTTCCTTTTATTTGGTAAAAAGTGCAAAAAGCCGTCAGCAATAAAAAATCATCAAAAATCAATCCGATTTTCTAGCCGCTTAAAACTTGATCTTGCGTACTCAAAATTTTTCTAAAAACTCAGACGAGAATTCGTTGAATTTTTCTATGTTCTGTATAGGATTTGAAAGTTTGACTTATGTGGTTTTAATTAAAGCATGAACCATATTTTTAGAAAAAAATAACAAAAATATT
Organism: Rhagoletis pomonella; assembly: GCF_013731165.1. Lineage (NCBI taxonomy): Eukaryota > Metazoa > Arthropoda > Insecta > Diptera > Tephritidae > Rhagoletis > Rhagoletis pomonella. The sequence continues at coordinate 102,980,087 of NW_023458556.1, read as the reverse complement.
TTAACTTGAAAAACATTGCAAATACTAAACAAAAAACACCATGCACTCACTTTTGATTGCCAGTGTACATACATGTACACACTGTATGTGTGTAAATTTTATCCAAAACTATAATTTTATTAAATTGTATTTGCATCTTCACAAAAAAAGAACAAGTTAAAAGATTTAACAAAAATTACAAATTAATGAAAATTAGATTTGCCATATTTTCGTTTATTTGCTCGCAACGCGAAGAAGAGCAGATTTGATGTTGTTCAACATTTTATTATGTTATCAACTTTAAATTCAACAGAATTTCTGTCTCTTAAGAAGCGTTTCTACATTTCGTGGTTAACTTTTTCAAAGCTGTTAATTTTTCGTCCGCGAATAGTTTCCACTTTCAATTTGCACCTTCTCTATCTATCTAAGTTCTCTGCTAGGACTTACCGTTAATTTTTGGCAATTTTTTTTGTCGACGGTGCTACGCATTTTTTTCATACAAAGTTAGTATGTTCGACCACTTGTTGATAGGGAAGTAAAAAGGCGTATGCCGACGACATCGATATTATCGGTAAAAACAAGGGTTGCGTCTGTTCTGCCTTCTCGGAAATGGATAGAGAAGCAAAGCGAATGGGTCTGGTGACGAACGAGGACAAAACGAAGGAGATACTTCATTCATTAACACCAATAATAATGTCAGACTTGAAATCCAACGGAGAATCACTCTTGCCAACAAGTGCTACTTTGGGCTGAGTAGGCAGGTGAGAAGTAAAGTCCTCTCGTCGTACAAAGATCACACTCTATAAGTCACTCATCATGCCTGTGCTGGTGTATGGCGCGGAGGCATGGACAATGAAAGCATCTGATGAGGCGTCTCTAGGAGTTTTCGAGAGAAAGATTCTGCGAAAGATTTACGGACCTTTACGCGTTGGTGATGGCGAATATCGCAGACGATTTAACGATGAGCTGTACTGTATGAGCTTTACAACGATATAGACATAGTGCAGCGAATTAAAATTCAGCCGTTCCGCGGGCTTGGCCATGTCGTTCGAATGGGCAGAAACGCTCCTGCTCTGGAAATATTCAACGCGGGCCACGATGCTGGTAACAGAGGAAGAGGAAGGCCTCCTCTGCGTTGAAAGACCAGTGGTGAAGGACTTGGCTTCACTTGGCATTTTTAATTGGCGTCAGTTAACACAGAAGAGAAATGACTGGAGTGCTGTTTTGGACTCGGCCAAAATCGCTTAGGCGGTTACAGCGCCAATGAAGAAGAAGAATTAAAAAAATGCAGTTTCAAAATTTTGATATAGTTGTACCTGTTTTTGAGAAAAGCCTCTCGCAAGGGACAGATGTCCGAACAACCATTATGTATAGTGCGCATATCTTCCCATTCCTCTAATGGTTTGCTTTTCAAAGAAGATGCTTTTATTCCAGATGAGCAGGATCCGTCCACGACTCGACAGTTTGGAAAAATTCCATAGTTCGTGAACTTTTAGATGAAAATCCTGCAGGTGCGATTTTGTTGGGCGATGAGGGCTATGCCACACAGTGTGCCGTCCCCATATAAGCTGCGGCCGAAAGTAGTAACTGTACTAGAAATTCACTGTAATTTCGTATATGAAATATGGAAAATGGTAAAATTCAATGCGCTACCACGCCCACAGCTCTTGTGGGCGGAAATAGTAAATGTTATCCGATTTTGGTGCAATTCAGAGCATATGCTGGTTTTAACGAGAAAAGCATAAAGAAATATCGTCAAAATCAAATTACATTATCGTCGAGAAATTCTAGAAAAACAGGCGAAAATTAAAAAAAAAATCTGTTTTTGATGAAATTCGGCGTGCCCTGCTCGTTTAAGCCAGAATTTTTCAACTTGCAAGATCGTAAAGAATTTCTTATTACGGCGCCCGCCTTCTACACAACTTTTTTGGCTCCAAGTACTAAATTTTGTGAATTTTGGAGAAAATGAACAGGCACATTTATTTTATTTCTAAATAAGTTCCTATTTCTTCATTTTAAAAATGACAAAACGAAAACATTTACAATACCTGCATACTAAATTATGTGCACGATATGTATTTACACTGAAACTTGCAATTTAACCTACATTTTATACAACAAAAGCTTAGCTAAGGCCAGCAGGACTCTTGCCATCGAAAACGGATCTCGTCCAGAGAAACGTCCATTTTTGGCTGAATGTTGAATGTGATTAATAGATTAGCGAGTCATTAATATCTACATCTTCGTCAATTTCCATTTTATATTGAATATTATTTATTTTATGTACACATAGGGCTGCCAACATTTTCTAAGATATTTATAGTAATTTTTCAAAAAAATTTGAAAAAATATAGTACACTTCAAATAAATATAGCATTTTATTGAAAAGAAAAAGTAAAAAGGATTTTTAAGTGATGGACAATTTCTTCCCGTAAATGCCAAAGTTGTTGGATATGTTGATTCTTTCTCAGTTATGTTACCTTTTTGATTATAACCTTTTTTGAATATAATCTCACAATGACCTTTTACTTTAAAGAATATTTCATTTAATATTGTTATTTCAGAATAAAGGTCACCCATTTTCATGCACATTTTTTCGTGCAAATTACTGAAATAATTTATATTTATAATTGAAGAAATATAGTATTTTTTTGGAATACCATGGCAGAAAAGGGGCGGAACACCTTTCTGCGTAGGCGGCCTTTGGCCGCGGTGACAGGAAACAAGATCAACGGAAATAAGATCAATTGACACTATTTCGCATACTGGTTCGAAATAAAGTGAATTGATATTATTATCTTTTCAAAAGCGAAACAAAATCCATTGACATTATTGCTCTATCAAACATAAAATTTGCCTAGCTTCACGGCGGCCTGCGTCCGCACGGCGATTGCATCGGCGATTAATCAGCACTCTACAAGCGAAATTATATACAACCTGTTAGTAATTAACTGAAAACAAACTGACTTATTTCGAGCCATCACCATGTAAAAGTAGTCAGTTAAAAGCAATGCAAAGTAGTCGAGACATAGTGCCTGATAGTCACGTCAACTGGACTTATTAATTAATATTTGTTGAGTTTGTATGCAAGTTTAGTTATCAAATGGTAATAAAGTACATCTTGGCAGTTAAATTTGCTTTCTGAAAAGTTGATATAGAGAATGCTTATCATATCAAAGATTACGTTTTGTAACCCTCAAAAATTGCAAATGAATGAATGCCCATATTGAGTCGCACATTCGCATTTCTATCTATGGCGCTTGCGTTAGCTAATTCTGAAATTAAGATCGAATGTGTATGTACCATTTCTTATATTTTATGACCTTCAACCTCAATAGTATATTGTGGCAATAGAACTTCGGAAATAAATTAAGTGGCTACACCTACACGCAGCTTTTCCGTATATGGTATTTCCGCTCATTTCGAAGTCAGGCACGTTCGTATGTATGTATGCATGTAAGTACGTAGATATGTATGCACATATTTAAAAAACAGTGGCCTGAAAATTTCCACAGTATTCCCAGTAGGACAGAGTTTGCGCATTCTTCGCAATCCATGTATGTACATATGTATGCACCCATATTAACAAGCATTTATGTAAGTATCATGATACAATAATTTTTAGATGGTAGTTTCACTTCAAATTATTTGACATAAACCGTGTCTGTGACAAACACGCAAGAGGCCACTGCTACGCTATTAAAATTGAGGATTTTCGCTTGTTATTTTAGATTTTTTTAAACAAAACATGTAAATATATAGTACCACGTTGACCGAGCTTTTCCCGGAGTGCATATCCTTTTTAAAGTGTTCAAGATTTGGATAGCTTAAAAAAAAATTTTGGAAAAAAAACTGAAAAAAATAGGATTTCGATATCTATTAAGTAAAATTCTTACTCTAAAATTTTCTATTTTCTATTCCGAAATACGCTGGAATGAATGGTATACAGCTACACCCAGCCATATAAATTTGCTTTCAAATGTTGAATATCCATCAACACCACAGCACGCGATTTGTAAGGATAAACATGTACTATGTATGTATGCGTGTGTTGTCACCGCTCTCAGAGCGGCGCTCTGCATGCTTGTGGTTCGTATGTACACTTACATATACATACTGAGATGTGAACAGTCAAATACGTGCATAATAAATTTTGTATGAAAATATTATTTTTAAATAAATTTAATTTTTAAACGATAATCAAATATAAAATATTCATTTTTACTATGCATTATTTCCCTCAGTGTAAGAGTCACCATTTATGCGATATAACGACTCGATCGACATCCATTTTGTAATAATTCATTTAACATAAAATACTTTAAATTGAAGTTAATTTTTTAACAGGTGGTATTTAGTATAAAAAATTCCGTCTGTATGGCAGGTGCCACGGACCCTTTGTCTAATCGGGATAAAAGCTACCCTATCTTTTAAATTGGGCTAAATGACACCTCACAACCTAGAATGAACCGCATGCCCAAATAGTCAGCCAACTATCTTTTTTCCATGCAATCAACTGGTATTTTTAACATGGAGACGTCCTTCGAGATAGCAATAGTCAGATTTCGGTCAGAAATATACCAGTCTCATACTAGTTCAAAATAGACAGAACTACCGAAACCACTTCTTTGGGAGTCAAAAAATAAAATGAATTCATGTATGTACAATAAAAAAATTTGATTAAGCATACTTTAATATATTGCACATTTTTATTTAGCAGCCATAGATTTGCCAATTATTAGTGTTAAATTGTTTGAGTATTAAATAAAAGGAAAAATAAATATTTCAAACCTTCCAACATAAATTTAAATGCATTTTTCATTAAGCGTTATTAAAAGTAAAGTAAAAGGTACAATAAATACTATATTTTTTATATTTTTCAATAATATTAAATATGCAAAAACAAATTTTAGTTAAAAATAAAATAAACACTTTTGTTAATTTTCGAGTGAACTTAAATAAAAATAGAAGTTTTCATTAAATTAAATTAAATTCATTAACTTTGCAAATTTTAGTCCTTTCTTTTTAAAATTTTATAAAAGTAATAATTAACGCTTTAAACTTGAGATTTGGATAAGAATAAAATAAATAAAGATTTCATGCAGTTATTAAATATTCTTAATTTTTGTCTATAGTTAAGCCAAACTTGATTGAAATCAATTAATCGTGTAATTAAATAAAGTCTAAAATAATTGAAAAAGATCAAAAATAACAAACTAATCATGTAATTAAAATTAATGAATTGATTAACAATTTTGAATTACTCATTGAAAAGGTGCTAATATTGGTATTTAATCATTAAACGATAATCCAAAAAAAACATGCTTTAATTATAATAGTCAGGGTAAGGATTTTAAGGCATTTGCCTATTTTGTCGTATCTGTAAACAAATTAAAGAATCACCTGTGAACAAATTAAAAAATCACACATTTGATGTCTTCTTTGATTAAAAATAGAATTTAATTTTGCCTTTTTTGGCCTTTTTTGACTATATTGTCTTTTTCTGCTTTTTCTGCATATTTTGCCTTTTTAATATTTATCTCTTCATTTTCATACTTTTATGTTTTACAATACTGGAATTCGTTCCTTCAGCTGATTACTTGTTTTTCTGTACGTTATGTAGTGAGTACATGGTGAATTCATATAAGATGGTGTTACCAGCGAAATTAGATTTTCGTCCTGATGTCATTTTGTGTTTATTTACATTTGTTTTGCTCTTATTGCCATTGTGTGTATAATTTGTTTGCTTTTGTACTGCCACCTTCTATAAATGTTACCATTCGGTTTAAAATTTTGAAATTCGTGCCCGTATTTTGTTTGTAAGTAAAATATTTGCGAATATTTAAAACGCCTAAGGCCGCTTGTTATAATTCAGTGAAAATCCCAGGCTATATAGAAGAATTGGGTGAAAAAATACTTTTGACTGCTGTGGAATAAAAGTAAATCACGACAAAAAACACCACAAACTATTACTTAATTGCTAAATAACGACGCACAGTGTTTCGACTATATGGAGGCAGATAGAAAAAACTCATGGTGACAGTTGATAAAAAGATCGGTTGGACTTAGGGAGGGAAAAGTAAAAGTCAAAAATAGCACATTTCACATTATTTACTCACCCCCGTTCTTCACGAACGATACATTTCCAAAGAAATATGGGAATCGGCGCGATACCGAGTAATCAGTTAAGTTGCCTTTGGCGACTAACCCATTAAAGAAAATGTTTCTTTTTCAACTGTAATCAATAATCTAAATATCGTGGAATTTTTAGGTGAAGGTATTTATGATTTATTTGGTACTTTCCTATTTTCTTACCAACAAATTTACTTTGAAATTTAGATGCTAAAGATTATTAGTAAAACAAGTGTGAGTATCGGTCCGTCAGGTCTTCAAATTAGACAAATGTTTTAGAGAATTTTATGTAGTTTTAGAATATATAATTTGATCTTTGCGCGCGGCTTTGCAAATATATGTAATTTTTGATTTTCCTAATTTTTGATTTTCAGCTTTTTTGCATAATTTCGCGAAAAGAATTATTCGAACAATGAAAAACTCTCACCAAACATTGGGAAAAAAGCGAGTATTTAAACCTAAGTCATTTTATAGTATAATCTTTGTTTTCTGAGAGTGAAAAGCAGGAAAAAAAAAACAGAATTTCATCACATTTAACGACTGGGTCCACATTTTTTGTGAGTTTTGGACGTTATAGTGATCCAATCTTCCCCATATTGTATATTAAGGTTTTCCTAATAAAAGAGAGAGCACAAACTAAATTTCATCGAAATCGGATGAAATTTAATATTTCCGCCCACAAGAGTAGAAGGCGTGGCAATTATGCCATCTTTACCAAATTTCATAAAACCCTATTTCTAAGTAAAACTAGAGCACATATCAAATTTCAGTGAAATTGGTGCAGGTTTACTATTATTTCCACCTGCCTCCATATAGTCGAAACACTGTGCGACGAATCGAACGAGCTTTGAAGTGGAGTTTAGAATCTGTAGATGTTGAGATGAGCTTTAGTTCCTTCAAATTAATGCTTCGCGATAATCGCATGAGGCTATGCCTGAAAGTTTTAAAATGCACTTAATGGCATTGTGCTACTATAATAGCACAGCGGAGTAATCATAGCCAACTTACAGTGGTCGAAAGAATTATAGCCGCACCAAATTTTGACAAGTTTAAAAATATCATTTTGTTGTTATTTAATTTTCTTATAAAAGTATAGTTCATTCTTAAACAACATCCGAGTAAATACAAGTTTAAAGGCAGTGTCACACGATTGGGCATTTGCCCAAAATTTGGTGCGAATCGTATCCCAATTGTGTGAATACCCAAATATTTTTCTTCGTCCCAATCACGAAAAATAATTTGTTCAAATTTTTCAATAGAATATCGCTGTATTGTACCAATCTTGTGACAAAAAAATTGTCATCCCCGTTTTTTTTTGCACCAATAACCCAATATAAAAATGTGCAAATCAGTGAAAATGCACCAATAGAATTTCCATTTTCCATTGAATTCTAGTAGAGTAAAGTACAAGTTTCAAATGGCTGAAAATAATGGTTGATTTTTTAGAATTAAAAAAAAAGAACAAAGTTGGAAACATATATATAATATACAATCTGATCCAATACTTTTCGTGTAAAATCCTCTAAAAATGTAAAACAGCAAAAAGTGCTGTAATTAGAAAAAGAGATTAGCCATACAAAATTGTAACGATAAAATTATCTCAGATCAAACCGATAACTTTTTGGTGTCCAAGCTAGTTTTATCGATTATACTTGCGAAGAAGAGGAGGAATGTCAAATGTAAAAGTAAACAAAAATTTACGCTCGCTAGGAAAAAGATATGTAAAGGTATTTTTAACAAAATATTAAGTTAAAATATATTTAAATAGCATAATAGTGTAGCAGAAAAAAGTGGCCACGCTGGCACAGAGAAGAAGCTTAACTTTTCCTAGAGTTGTGAGAATAACAAGCACAACAAATTTGACAGCTAAGGAGCATTGATTGAGATTATATTTATATGTAAACGTACTTTTATGCTTTGTCGTCCGCATATGTTTACACATCAAATTTCATGAGTACCTAGTACTCACGCATTTTTTTATTTTGACGTGGTCTAATCTACATCCACATATTTGAAGCGAACCCCAACTAAATCGGCGGCCGATAAAGTCTGTGGTGTGCGGTGGCTCTTATAGCCGGATCCTTACAGCTATTCCGCATGTATCAATATCCACGGAAGCAGCAGTTAATTTTTTCGGCTTTTTTATGGAGAAAATTATGCAATAATTTTTGAAAATTTATCTACTGTTATTCTTGGCTTTGCTTTGTTTTATTTTTTCACCGTCAAAAGCTGGATTTTTTTTAATTGGTACCACAAAAAATACGAAACACGATTTCTGTCAGATAGCTAACATGGCGGATAAGAAGAAGAAGTGAAACTACCTTCTAAAAGTATTTGGATCATGGTAAGTATATAAATATATTTGACTCGTGGTGTAAGCGATAAACGTAAAAGTTTGCAGCATTTTCAAAAAAATAAGAAAAAAGTTTTGATTTATAGATTTTCTGTTGACTTTTTTTTAATTTCGGGCTGTATTTTTAAATGTGATTATTTGTATGGTAGCAGGTCGGCGGCCGTTATGGTGGGTGACAGGTAATAAGATCAACGGAAATAAGGTCAATTGACTGTATTTCCCACCCTGGTGCGGAACAAAGTCAATTGACGTTATTACCTTTTTAAAAACGAAATAAAATCCATTGACATTATTTCCCTTTCAAACATTAAACTTGTTCAGCTTCGCGTACCCCGCGCGACCGGCGCGCACACCACGTCACGCTACGCCGCGGACCCTCCGCCACCTTCCCCCCCTTCCCCGTCTCCCGCCGTGCTGTAACGCAGGTAGATTTATTTTTTGTATACGTTGAAATAAATTGTTTATATATTTTAAACATCGAGGGCTTATATTCAATAAAATACCCTCTATCTGCACACTTTTCACAAAGTTGGGATTCTGATATAAAAATCCACCTAAGCTTTAATTGTCATCAGTGATATTAATGCTACCTTATATAACGACAGGTAATAAGTCCCAGATTAGTTTTTGTGCAAATTGTAGATAGAGGGTATTAATGAATTCAATCCCTCTATATTTCACATTTTTAGATTTGTAAGTTATTAGAAGCAGGGATGCCAACTTGGCTCAAACCGTGCCATTTGTCCCTATTTTACTTCAAATGGCACTTAATTTTTCAATTTGGCACAAAGTGCCAAAATGGTACTTTTGTAAAAAAAATTACATTTCAATACATTTATGTGAAATCCTTTACGTGCACTTCTTTTTCTCAACTAAAATTTTCTAATTTATAAAGGCTATTCAACTGGTTTATCTTATTTTATCATTGCACTTTTGTTTGGGAAATGTAGCTTTATTTGATAGCGTGAATAGATGTGAGCGTGTGATAGATGTGAATGATTAAAAGGAATGACACCTTTTTTGCACTTTTATTTTTCTATTTGGCACATTTTGGCACTTTTTTATCCTCAATATGGCACCTCATAACTAAGGATAGTTGCCAGCCCTAATTGGAAGCTGTGTTTTGGGGCAATAACTTGTCTGCAGTAAAAAAGCATATAATTTGTGTTTCAAAAGTGTGTGAAAACCAATCAATTAACTTATATGATCTCGGTTCCGATATTAATCAATAATTGTTTATACCCGCATTTTGGCACATTGGCTCGTTGAATGTGCCATCTAATAAATAGTGTCGTCAATCTCCTTAGCTGGTTTTAAATGATGTCGTCACAAATTGCTGGCGGAGACATGAATACATGAATTTCTTCAAATATTTCTCGTATTCCAGCTGTGTGCAGGCGTTTAGTTTTTCGCATCGTGTTTTTACATATTCGTAATTTAAATTTTTTTAATAAAATCAATTAGTTCATGATTGTGTGTTGATTAATATCACAACACTGAGGATTTGGCAATAATCTTTTTCATCTATTAAAAAACAACACTTACGGGGCAATGTTTATTATAAGAACAACATTTTTTCTATGAATCGACATACTTTAAGCATTGTTGACGCTATTTCCATTTCAATGAGGAAATAGCGTCAATGACTTTATTTCCAAATTTTTGTTGACTTTATTTCGCTTTTGAAAAGGTAATAATGTCAATTGACTTTATTTCACACCAGGGTGGGAAATAAACTCAATTGACCTTATTACCTGTCACCGTTATGGTGTAGTGGTTAGCAGTGCGCGCTACCACTCCGAAGGGCCTGGGTTAAAGCCCTGGTCAAAGGAACATCGCAAAAAAATATAATAATAACCCCAACAGTTTTATCTTCCTTTTCCGCCCGTCCGCACGAGGGGCTCAGTCCGCATGACGTACGGAACCATTATTTAAATTTTTGTGCCGAGTCACGAAAGGCAGGAGTTTATTAAGTGTCGAGATCTAAAACTGTTCAGCTACAGAACTAAATTCATCAGCTTATTTTATGTCTTTATGTTAGTAATTCATTTATTGAAAGAGGATATATCAAACGTGCTGGAAAGAGAGTTAAAATCTTGGCAAAAGCAACGGGGTAGCTCGTGTAATTCGAAATTAGATTTACGAGTTTTCAAAAATAGGGGACAAAAGTGTCTTGATACACAAGAGGGAACATTAAGGCTAACTTCACCCAGAAGAAGCGGACTAGAAATTGAGCCTGTCAGTAATTTAACCATAAAAATTTTACCAATCATTTCCCTGCGACTGATAAGCGTAGGAAGATTAATAAGTTTTAATCGGCTCGTATAAGGAGGTAAGTTATGTTGAGCATCCCTCCGGAAATTTCTTAAAGCAAAAAGTAGGAATTGTTTTTGAATTGATTCTATCTTGTCTGAGTAAATTTGATACCTTGGATTCCAAACCACCGAACAGTATTCCAGAATCGGTCTAACTAATGTTGTAAACAGGGTTTTAGTGATATAAATTCTTTTGGCTATCGTTTCGCAAGTACACCTTTAGCCTTGTTGACTGTCACATTAGTGTGAAGATTAAAATTAAGTTTAGGATCCATCATGATACCAAGGTCCACAAAATTGTATACCTGTTCCAAGTTATGGATATCTATTGTATAAGAAAGTGGCTGAACAGCTTTTCGCGAGAAGCACATTACTTTCGATTTTTCCATATTTAGAGGCATAAGATTTACTTGACACCAGTAAGCAATGATGTAGAAGTCTGCTTATAGCAAAGGCTTTTATTTAATTGATACGTACGATTTATAAAGTTTCACATCATCTGCATACATTAAAATTTTGGAAAATTGTATATCTGTAGAAATATCGTTTATAAAAAGCAAGAACAGAATCGAGCCTAGGTGGCTACCTTGCGGGACTCCTGAAGTAACATCAATGACGTCAGAAATAGTATTTTTAAACATAACCCTTTGTAATCTATCATAGAGGTATGAAGAGATCCAACGTAGAAAATTAGGTTGAAGACCAAGAAGATCAAGTTTATAGATGAGCAACGAGTGACATACTTTGTCAAATGCTTTACTGAAGTCAGTATATATAACATCCACATTTTTGTTTTCACTAAATGCTTTTGAGATATAGGTTGTGACCTCAAGTAAATTTGTTGAAGTTGATTTGCCTTTGCAAAACCCATGTTGGCAGTATGAAATGGTAGAGGAGATAGAATGCGTCAACTGATTTGTAATAATTGCTGCAAATAATTTAGGAATTGCAGAGAGCATAGCTATGCCCCGATAGTTCTCCACCGAGGACCTGCTACCGCTTTTATGTAGCGGCTTTATGAACGATTTCTTCCTTACAGTTGAAAAGATGCCTTCTTTAAGAGACAAGTTAAATAAGGCTGTTAACGGCTCATAGAGATAATCAGCACAATTTATAAGAAATCAAGTGGGGGAACTGGTCAGGACCATAACTAAAAGACTGCTTTAAGGACTTCAGGTAAAGTAATAAATAATCGGGAGATATTATTGGGGTATGTATTGAGTTAATTGGACTTAGTTTAAGAGGACAGTCAAAGTATACTTGGGAGTTAATGGAATAATAGGATTTAAAATACTGAGCGAACATGTTAGAAATGGTTTGATTATCACTAGAGACGGTATTTTGATACTTCATGGCAGAAGGAAACCCACGAACATTTCGCTTGGAGTTTACGAAATCATAAAATGATTTGGGGTTATATATTGTACGTCGTTTGATTTTACACAAGTAAGCTTTAAAACACTTTTTGTTTAATTCAAAGAACTTGTGACGCTAAAGTGAGTATTTTACATAGTATGAGTGTAAACCGGTTTTTTGTGTAATCTAAAATAACGTGACTTTCTGTTTTTCAAATTTCTCAGTTCTTTTGTGAACCATAACTGTGTTTGTTCTTAAGGAACACACATGTATTTAGGCACATATTTTTCAAATAATTTATGTACCTACAGTAAAATCAACGCGTGTAACGCTTTGATCAACTTTTTCTTTGTATATAAGCCACGACAATTTAGATAGTTCTTTAATCAGTTTTTTAAAGTTGGCTTTCGAAAAATCAAAGCGAATATTTGGTTCATATGTTTGGATACCGCAATTTTGACCATCGTTTATAATTTCGTAAGATATCTCAGTAGTAGGGTGGTAGACATTTTCGGACAAAACTAGTGGCTCACACTTATTTACAGTGGACTTAGATGCATAATCAACATAAACAAGATCTACTTCTTTGCCAAACTTATTGCGAAGTACATTAACATGATTTAGGCAGAGTTCAGCCATCTCCTCTGAAAATACGTTGTTGCACTAGACGAGAAAGGTACGATATCATTGTCAATGATTTCCATGATACATTTGGTAAATTAAAGTCAGCCAACACAATCATTAAATTAATTGATTTCAGTAAAGAGACAGGTTGTGAATACACTGATAAGTCAGATCGGGGAGGAATATAGCATAGAGCTAAGTAAGTAAACCCCCTTCCAACCTGTACACGAATTCATTTGAATTCTGCAGATTCCATATGTGGAAGACTAACTTCTTCAGATGGTATTGAAGAGTCTACGGCAAAGAGTACGCCACCGCCGATTCTATCCTTCCGATCCTTTCTGTAGTTATGATAGTTATTTGAAAGAATCTCTGAATTGAAAAAGTGAGGTTTGAGCAAAGTTTCAGTGAAACTGTCATCCCTAAATTGGCGCGTCAAGCGCCAAACAACTGTCAAAAATCGTCATGCCAGTACAATTTGTATGGAGCATCCCGCAATAACGCGGCGCTAGCGCCGAACAAATGGAATTTTCATTTTTGACAGGGCGTTACGTGTTTAAGTTGGATGCAGAAGACGGACAAAAAGAGAAAGTACAAAAAAGTGAAAGAGGAAACGAGAATTAAAACGGGAGGAAATGAGAAAACATCAAAAATTACGCGGCGTTGATTTGGGGATAGCGCGCGCTGACACTCGTTGACAATGGAAAATGCAACGCTTAGCGCTCCAATTTAGGGACGGCAGAAAGAAATTATATTATAATTGCATGCAAGACTATTAAATATAAGTTCGTTAATTTAGTATTTAAGCCTCTTACGTTTTGATAATAAATACTTAAAGCATGTTTAGTAATCAGTTTTTTGATTCAGTATTCTGACGGAGAATATTTGCTAAATTATTATTTTTGTTCAGTCTATATTCGAATTCATGAACGGAAGCTCAGGAGGGCCAAAAGGAGCTACTAAGCAGCATGTCAAAATTTTCTAAACTTACGTCAATTTTAAATGAAGAAATATTTACTTCATATTTAAAATTAAATTTTCTAACACTTAAATTGATAGTTTTAACTTTGGACGAGATGTAAAACTTTATATCGTCTTCGGAAGTATCCGTAGAAAATCTAAGAGACAAATATAGACTTCTTTGGTGGATCCCCAACCAGTCTCCTATTATTAGACTCGATTGCCGGCGGAATTGGTTGAGTAACCGAGTTACTAATTGATGGCAAAGTAAGCGTTGAAGGATTAGATGACGATGCCAGAACTTCAACGGGGGAAGGGGAAGATACTTCAGGCAAGTTATTATTAGAAGTAGAAGCAGACTTCGTTACACGTTCTTTTGGGGATGATGACTCCGATGTCAGTGGACATGGGAAAGAAAGGTTAATTAAGTCAGTCGGAAGATTGTTCTGACGTGGAACGATGATCCTTTCATTAGGCGGACTATGAGGACGCTTACGTTTTGACACACGAATATCCTTAACAGATTGCAAGGTATCTAAGCAATTTTCATAATGCTTAAATTTTTCGGTCAGTGCCGACAACTCTCTTCCTACCTCTGAAAAGCCATTTCTGGTTTGCCTGAACAACTTAAAGAGATCAACTTCGGTTGACCTGCACTTTAAGCAAGACCAGCGAAGACCCTTGGCATCATTAATAGCGTCCAGAATTCTTCCTGTCAAACCAGCACACTTTAGATGGCAAATGCCATCACAGAGCTAGCACGATAAGTGGCGTTCAGAATCGCTTTTAACTTGACAATTATCAAGATCACACTTCATAATCAAAAATTTAATAACACTCATGTTAATAAAACAGCAAACAAAATAAATTATAACAGATTAGGAGCTGATGTATTTAGCTTTAAAATATATGTAGCGAACAGTTTGAGTATAACTGTATTATGACACTTAATAAACGCAACGCAAACAGCTGTGACAAGAATCACTAAAAGAAGTAAACAAAAAGAGCAAAAGAAGTGCAAAAATAAAAACGATTGCAGTTAACTACAAAGGAATTAAAACAACAATGATAACAACAAATGACTCGGAGAGATTTGATATATGCTAGTGAAATAAAATAAAATGGTTTTTGATGTGTATACATCTTTGGTTTCGGTAGGGGTAAAATTTGCGAAGCTGTAACGCATAGCCCAGCAGAAAAATTCGAAGGGCCAGCGTGTGTACTGCAGCAGAAAATTTTTAATTTCATTAGAAAAACAAGCGAAATTTTCCAAAGCGTTTTACTTGGATCTCTAATTACAAAAGGTAATACATCCAACATTTCCACAAGAGTTTTTCATTAAAAACGGCCTCAAGCTCAATAAAAAGTGTTGAATATAATTTTTATAAGGCCATAAAATAACAAAAACAAATAAGTTGAGGGCAAGCACACCTAAAAGTTAAACATTCTAAAAATAGAATTATCAACGAATACCAAAAAACCAAAAACCACTTGATCAGATAGCACTGGAATAGCTGCACTTGATTGTAGTTGGCTTCACAAATGAAAAAGTGGAAAAAAGAACAACAAGAATTTACAAGGCGAACTTAGCACGGTGCGTAGGCAACTGGCTGAGTTAGCTGGGATCGTTGGATCGAATCCCACTGAAAGAAGTCTGATGAGGAAATGTGGTGTTTTCCGAAATAGCTATCACTGCTACCATTTTTTCAAAATTATTGTTACTTTTACACAATAGTTTTTCATTACAAATAAAATAATAATAATCAATAAAAACTTTTGAATATAATTGTTATAAGGCCATAAAATAACAAAAACAAATATCGCTCAAAATTTAATTTTAAATTTTTATTATTTACAGATTGCAGAACTGATTAAAGTCAACATTGTCAACATGGGCGTAGCCAGATAGGGCCAGGGGGGAGCCCGAGAAACCCCCCCTAAATTCCAAATTGTTTCCTATATATTCAAAAATAGTACCAGGAAATGTTGTAAATTTTCATAATTAAAAATGTGAATATGTGGATTATCCGGTTCTGTTTCAAGTTATTCACGCTAAATTCAAAGTAATTCAATTTAAGAATGGTAAAAGCCTGGCTGTAGTCGACAATGAGCGAAAATGGATTTAACGGTAAACTAGTAATTAAATTAATAGTTCAATTATTTATTACTTTGTCTTTACGTTTGTGTCTTCTAAGTGATCATCGAGAGTTTGTATGGGAGAACCAATCTGAGATTATTGATAAAACTATAGACCGGTTTGGTGAAGAGCCAAGACGTTTCCTTTAAGTAATTACAGCTTAAAACGATGTATACATTTTTAGTTTATCTAACAAAATTGCAGAGGTATAATACATAGTATACCAGAGGTTCCCCAACTTATTTTACTCGTAGACCCTTTCAATACTTTACTGGTTTTGGTGGACCCCCAGATGCTCATTTTTATCATATTCCCAAAGCTCGTCAAAAATGTGAAGATTAGATCTGACGATGCAATTTTGCATTGCGTTGAGTTCCAAAACTAAATTAGGAGTGGAAAACATAAAAATAAAATATTTTCCTGTGTTCTATTTAATAAAATAATGTGTTTACACACTTGCACAGAGCTCGTAAAGCCAAGAAAGAACTATCTCGCTCTGAGGAGTTATATTTTTTAAGAGCAATAAATAAACTCCTCACATGTTAGGCTCACTCGTAAAATTGCATATGATGTATTTGTCAAATAGTTTGTTTATGTTGATGGCATCATTTTTATCGCTACGAGTTTTAAAGTGATGCGAAAAATATTCGTCACTCGCCTTTTTAAAACACAAAACTTGAAACAACAAAACTGCAAAGCTTTTTATGCCAAACTTCAAATTCAGAAACTGACAAAAAACAAAAGAACGAATCTAGATAAATCGATGATAAGCAAACATGCAAGCAAGAAGCTCAAGAAGTGTTCCACCGTCTCATCCTCTTCAAAGCAGGTCAGGTGTTTGTGCCACGTGAAGTGACCAGTCAGCAGTCCCGTCTTCTCAGTGAGAGGAAAAAAACTAGATAGACTTTCTGAGATTGAAGGCAACATGAGTTTTGCCCATCTGCATCCACTCGATGGCTCCCAGTCATTGCTGAGCGAAGTATCCACCCAGTTTCTGATGGTAGCTTCGATAATCGAAGTGAGGAGTGCTATAACTGGTTGCGGATCGAGGAATGCCTGGTCTAAGCCAACTGTGGCAAAAGGGTCAGATGTCTTATTTCCAGGCACTCCCGAGTTGCCCGGCACCCAGAGTAAAGCAAGCTCGTTATCTTTACCAACATAATTTAGTCGAGACTTGCATTGCCGAACTAGTTTGGAAGTAGTTAAACTGTAGACAATTTTGGAGCCATCAGTGAAGATTCGACAATGTTCGAGTGCGGTTTCAGTACTGGAATTGAACCAGCATTCCCCTCAGGGAACTCACTCTCTCTAAAATCTCTTCAAAAAAGGTAATGGTGGCGTACTATCCTGTAGCATTAAAAAGACACAAGCGCTCAAATATCTTCCGCCGGCAATTTCCGCATCGCCTCACTCAGTGTTATACCAACATCCGTTTCTTTTTAGTCTGCAGGTGACCCCACGTATGATAACACAAAGTGACGGCAAGTTCACCAGTGCGTCAAGAGCAATATACATTAAAGTTAAATAAATAGGCTATCAAGCAACCATTTTGGTTCTTTACTATCGATACCAGATGATTTTTCGTGGACCCCCACTTTCAACTAGTGGACCCCATATTTTTTCACGTCAACGTGGACCGCTGTCGAGCCTACCGTGGGCCTCTGCGGGTCCACCTGGACCACTTTTGGAATCACTGTAGTATACGGAAAATTGATTTATTTTTATTTTTTATTTAGAATAACGTATTGTCCGGCTATTTGGTATACAGGTATGTAGAGCTATGAATTTAAAAAATACATCAGGTTTTAGTTAAGATATTCGCCTTTGACGACTATGTTCTGTAAATTTCCCAGTACTGCAAAGCTTTTGCCATTCACCTGGGAGTGGCCAGAAGTGATTTGTTTGCTTACGGTTCAAATCGCAGCTTAATTCGTCCGGATATTTATATCCACGTATCCCCTGAGTAGCGACCAAACACCCATTTGGGAGCGAGCTAATGTGACTCGACGTATAACCCCGCGTGCGCTGGTTTCGGGTCCCTGCACGTTAAAACCCTACCCAATGAAAAAAAACCATGCCTCGGATGATACCCCTTTAACTTCATGACGATTACGGCAAACGTATAAAGGACTATGATTTGAAAGTATGCACCTGGAATATCCGGACCCTTAATAGGGATGGAGCCTTTGCCCGGTTGGTTGATGTCCTCGGGAAAATAAAGACTTACATCACCTCCATCCATGAAATGCGATGGACGGAGCAAGGCAAGGTAAGCGGAACCGATTTGTCCCATTGTCCAATTTGGCACCTATTAGAGATATAAATATATTGGTAACGGTAGGGGCAATATCTACTATTGAACAAAAAGAGCTGGAGTCGAGTTATTGGTAAAAATCGTCAAGTGAAGTGAATCGGAGACACCAAGGATCAAAGTTAAATTACCACCGTTAAATCAATCACCAGAACGATTGCGGTCCTTGCTTTACGGCGACTAAACAGAATAAAGGCAATTTTTGATAAATGCCTACAAATACAATTGTTAGACTTCTAAGGTATTTCGTCTGAAATAAGTCTATGCATATTGGATTTACGTGGACTAATGATACTCCGCCATTTTGCAATTGCCACAAACTGTACTATACAGATTCAAGGGCGATTTACCATCGGACCAGATAATTGTTGCCACAAGAACTTCTTCAAGGACATAACGCTTTCATTAGGTTATTTAAGACGGCAATGGAGGATATGCCTTCTGACTACCACAAAACCAAACGTGAATATATATACTATAATAAAACTGTAAATTGTTTGTCTGTTTGAACTCACTAATCTCCGGAACTACTGAACGGATTTTCATGGGGCTTTAACTGGTGTATAGAGAGTGACCTCGGACGTAACTTAG
>NW_023458556.1:102943582-102961319 GCF_013731165.1 Rhagoletis pomonella | reverse complement strand
GAACATTCTTACTTCCTGTGGAACAGCAGGATTTAACCATTCAACCGAAGCCAATAGTGTTTACATTAGGGGAGCTCACGTTGAATAGCATTTTAGGTGTAAAGTTGCTACGTAGCAATCTACCACATGTTTTGTTTTGGTCAACGCAAAAGTTCTTATCAGGCGTAGCGAAGCAAGCCAGGCATTTGCTAGTGTTTAAATAAAAAATTAATTTTGGGCGGGACGAAGTCCGGAAGATCTGCTAGTAATGACATAAAAACCGATTTTTTTTTTTTTTAATTCATAACTTCAATTCCAGTTCTGCTTAGATACAAAAATTTAAAACCAAAGGTTTTCCTCTACGGGAGGGCATTGGTGTTATTGAAGAAATTAAAAATAATTAACTCAAATGGAGGATAACAAATATTGAAAACAATTAAATTCAGTCTTGAAAAGAAATTAAGGATTCATATCTTAGTGTAATATAATCCGCATTATTTTTAATAATAGTAAAAAAGTGACGACTAAATCGATGCATTAACACCACTGGAAATATGAAAATTTCGAATTCCGTTCAATCCTTGAAATAAACTGAATAAAAAACAAAACATTAAACTGTACTTAGATTTTTTTTTTGTTTTTCGAGCATATTTAGAAGTGTATTTACTAATGTTTTAATGTTTATCTAAGCGCTTAAAATTGCTTTTTTCCAGCTTATATTCTGCGGTCCTGCTCATCACACATAACTTTAACTGAACCACCACTTTTAAGTTTTTCCAGAATACAGGTTATTCAAAGAACTGCAAAAAGTTCAAATTTTGTGTTCGTGGCATGCATAAACAAAGAAAATTCTAGGTATCTATATATAAATACGCCACAAGAAAATTTTGCAATCCCTTTTTTGAAGGCACCGTTCGTCCGATTTCAATGAAACATACACCGATTTGAAGGATATAACTTCCTCTAATCCAGAAATGTTAATACAGATATATAGGGGGCGTGGCATCTGAAGCATAGACTAAAATGTGAAGACCACTATATCTCTAAAACGAATTATGCTGGAGAACTGAAACTTAGCACAGATGCATAGATTGTAAATACTTTACTTACGGTGAAAAATGGTAGGTACTATACTCTCAAAACATGTACAAGGTTTGTAAACGATATCAGCAAGAGAATGCGAATGAGCGGGAGTATAATATTTGGCGAATGGAATGCTCATTACCATTGGTGTAACGGAGTATCTCTTATTTTCTTTCCTATGCTCTCTGTTTCGAATTTTTAACTTCAAATAAACGAGTATTTGAGAGTAATACATGTCAAGCATAAACTTTTTTACTGAAGTTATGTTAATCAAGCGCAATAGCGGCATCGTGCTGTAGGTCTTTTGTGGGTAATAAATATTAAATTAATAATAATAAAGAAATTTTTGACATTATGGCAAATATAAATGAGGTAAGTTTTTATTAATGTATATACGTATTTACAAGATTCATTTTATTTTTAATATCTGTACTTAAATATACTTAACAGTCAACTGATGAAGGCTCTTTTGTTAATAACAATGCCATGCTGAAAAGAAAACTGCAAAATGCAACTTATAAAATTGACCCCAAACGAGGAAGAAGAAAAGTATGGAATATCTTTGGAACCATTAAAAATGAAGAAAATGAGGCACTTCCAAATTTAGTTTCGTGCAAAAGCTGTTTTAATGTTTATAAATATTACAGGGGTACCTCGAATTTAATTAAACATAAATGCTACATTTTAGATAGCTCTTTACAAGCGTCAGTTGATAAACTACAAGTTGATCCAAAAAGAAGATGGTAGGCATTTGTACTCTGTGGTGCGCGGTGAACAGTAGACCTTATAGAATCGTTGAGGATAGTTGGCTTAAGGAATTAATAGAGTTTTGTATAACTATTGGAGCAAAATTTGGTTCCAGTGTTGATGTCGATAATTTACTATCACACCCGACAACTATATCTAGAAATATTACTAGAGTATATCAAATTTATTTTAAAAAAACTAAGCTGGAAATGAGTTCGATACGATATGTTGCTTTTGGAATTACATCCGATCTTTGGACTGAAAATTTCTTTAAAAAAAACATATTTAGCTGTGCCAATCCACTTCGTTAAGGAAGGTAATTTAGTGAAACGTCTGCTAGGACTTAATCTATGGAAGCAGAAAAATGTACACGTAAGTATTATATGTACCTCTACTGATTGACGCAATGGTGGGAATTGCATAAGAATGAATTTCCGCTTCTTTACAAAGTGTCGTGCAAAATATTAGCAACTCCGACAAGTAGTGCATCCTCTGAGAGAGTATTTTCCATAGCGCGCAATTTACTTTCAGAAAAAAGAACACTTCTTTCTTTCGATAAAAAATCCGTCAATGAAATAATGGTTTTACATATACAAACACCCACCAGAATAAGTCTCCGTGCAGTGTTTTTTTGAATATTTGCAATGTTTTTCGTAACTAATTTTTTTCGTTAATTTATAATAGAAATATAGTTCATTCTGCATTAAGAAGCATGCAAATTTATGTTTCAAAGTTTTTACAAAATTTGGGAGAATTCGAAAAATTTTCAACAAAATTTTCAGCTTTTAAACAAAATTTTTTAGAATTTTTTTGAGTATGCAGTTTTGTAGTTCTCTCAACTCACTGTACATACTGATGGGTGTATGTATGTTTTAAGTGATCCAAATGAATTCCATGTTAAATTTTAGTTTAAATAAATATTTTGCTTTCATTTTGTTTTAATTTAAGATATATGCACATATGTATGTATGTGCATAGGTTATGTCTATTTGTCATAATTTTAAAATAAAGACCACCCTGCAAAAATTTGAGGACCAGGTGGTCCACTGGGTCGTAGTTTTAAAGTATGTGCAAAAGGACCAGGTTGCATTCTAGTAACTTGTTATGCTTACCTGGACCACTTCAAACGTAAAAGCTGATATATGTGTTGAGAACCACCTCTTCGTGCCCCATCGGCAAAATGATTCGGCTGCCGAATGTGCCATAGTCGTTGTCTAGGTGGTCCCATGTTATGCTGCGGTGGACCAGAAATGGTCCCATGTTATGCAGCGTTGGACCAGAGGTGGACAGGTCCAATGACATCGCAATGTTAATGTAACCATATTTTCTCCATATATTTGGACCATTTTGGTTACTAGTGTTGGAAGGTAGCATGGTCCTGTACTAGTATTTAACCTAGCCCACTTTTTGCAGGGCATTTACTATTATTAAATTTTCAAATGTTAATGTGGACTAAATTCACTTCAACAGTCTAGTAACAGCGTCATACAAAAATATATATATGTATATTTAATTGTACATACGAGTATATTAGAGTATTCTCAAATACTCTACCTTCCGTTGCAAAAGTTGAGAATATGAATATTCTATTAAGAGAGAATATTCACTTCACTCCATTCTAGAATGAAAGAGAGCGGCTATTCTAATATCAAGAGAATGTTTTGAAGCTGCAAACAAATGCATTCATGCAGCAGTTTAGTACTGGGAAAGTGGGCGTGGCACCTCCTATACAAACTGAAATTCTCTTATCGGCCATCTCTGTAACCGCCTATGCTAACGTCCTGAAATTTCACACAGCAAAATATGTTGTCAATACCGTACTTACGGCGAAAAGTGATAGATTTTGGAAAAGGGGGCGTGGCACCGCCCATACAAACTGCAATTCTCATAACGCTTATCTCTGGAACCGCTTATGTCGACGTCCCGGAATTTGACACAGAAACATATGTTGTCAATACCGTACTTACGGCGAAAAGTGATCGATTTTGGAAAAGGGGGCATGGCACCGCCCATACAAACTGAAATTCTCATATCGCTTATCTCTGGAACCGCTTATGCTGACGTCCTGAAACTTGACACAGCAACATATGTTATCAATACCGTACTTACGGCGAAAAGTGGTAAATTTTGGAGAAGGGGGCGTGGCAGCGCCCATACAAACTGAAATTCTCATATCGCTTATCTCTGGAACCACTTATGCTGACGTCCCGAAAATTGACACAGCAACATACGTTGTCAACACCGTACTTACGGCGAAAAGTGGTAGATTTTGGAAAAGAGGGCGTGGCACCGCCAATACAAACTGCAATTCTCATATCACTTATCTCTGGAACTGCTTATGCTGACATCCTGAAATTTGACACAGCAACATACGTTGTCAACACCGTACTTACGGCGAAAAGTGGTAGATTTTGCAAATGGGGGCGTGGCACCGCCAATACAAACTGCAATTTTCATATCGCTTATCTCTGGAACCACTTATGCTAACGTCCTGAAACTTGACACAGCTATTTATGATATCAATACCGTACTTATGGCGAAAAGTGGTATATAATGGGAAAGGGGCGTGGCAGCGCCCATACAGACTGAAATTCTCATATCGCTTATCTGTGGAACTACCTACTTCTGCTGACGTCCCGAAAATTGACACAGCAACATATACCACGTTTATACGTAAGCTATTTGCAAATAAAAATAATTTGCAAATACCTAACTCACTGTTTATTCGACGGTAAAAAATTCTTACTTAATATTGCCTGATTATAAAAAGGCAATAATATTACCCTCGAAAAAGAAAATAAAGTTAAAAATGGCAACGTCTTGATTATAAAAAGCCAATAAGATGACCATCGAAAAAGAAAATAAACCTAAGAATGGCGGCGTCTTGCGCTTATTTGCAAATAGTACCACTAATCAATACTTATGTGTGTGATTTAGTTATTTGCAAATAAAAAATTAACTCAACGTGTATACGGAAATGTTTACCGTTTTGCAAATTGTTATTTGCAAATAATACGTGCGTATAAACGTAGTAATATATTGTCAATACCGTACTTACGGCGAAGAGTGGTAGATTTTGGAAAGGAGGGCGTGGCACCGCCCATTAAAACTGAAATTCTCTTATCGGTCATCTCTGTAACCGCCTATGCTGACGTCCTGCAATTTGACACAGCAACATATGTTGTCAATACCGTACTTATGGACTTATTTACAGTCTGAATTTTTTGACATATTAGTCAGTGTGGAACATCTCATCTATACATACAAATGCATATCGATGGCTGAGTGGAGGATCGACCTATCTCGGCAACCAGTTCGAAAACGCCCTATCACAGACAATTTTTCAACAACGCTCTATCTCAGAAAACTTTTCAAGAACGCCTTATCTCTAGGGACACGATATCGAACAGAAAGTATCGATACGGCACTCATTTAAAGTATCGCTTTAAAAATATCGGGTACCCATTAATATCGGAATAAAAAGACTCGATATTCCAAATATCGATACCAAAATCCAAAAAATGTTTATGAATATAGGTCTCGTATATAAGCCGCAGTGGTGTAATGATTAGAAGTGCTCAAAACTTGAAAATGAAAAACAGCTTCCCATTAAAACAAAATCGCCGTTCAAAGTCGACATAAAACTGTATGGACCCCATTTGTGCCACAACATTAATAGCCCGAACATGATGAAAACGACGAGCTATGGACCATAGCTGTCAAATTATTTTAACACGTACTCTTATGTAGATAATTATTTTGGCGCCGACCGGGCTACGCGACGACTGTGGTTGTGGCCAGATTAGATCCATTTCTATTTTTCCAGCGACATTTTATGTCAAACTCGTACAAATTCATGATGTCGCCGACGCATTCAAAAAAATCATGTCGCCATCGAAAAGCGTTTAGACAATGAAGATAACAAACTGGAAGCTGTGGCCCGTAGCTCGTCGTTTTTAATGTGTTCAGAACTTAAGGCACACTTAACAAATCGGAGGAGAATCTCGGCCAAACACTAACATATTGTGTAACAACACGTAGAGATTGAGGTGTTGTCTTAAAACACCGAGGTCGCGGGTTCAAATTCCACCACAAGCAATCCTAACAATATTACACATTTCTGCTCTTAAAAGCCCAATTTATATCGGAAAGAATTGTTAATAACATTATCCTTGTAATGTGAGTTTATGACATTCAATACGATACTAGGGTTCTGGTACTCGATTCCTAAAAATATCGTTTTAAATCTATCGAGTAGAATATATCGGTATCGAATGCCAAAAGTATCGATATGGTATCGTATCGTATCGAAATTCGTGTCCCTACTTATCTCAGAATTTGGTTGAAGAACGCCCTATCTCAGCTTATTTTCAATGTATTTTCGTTTGAGAACCGAATTCTGAGGTAGGGTGTTTTTCAATAAAATTCTGAAATAGGGCGTTTTTGAATCAAATTCTGAAGCTGGGCGTTCTTGAAAGGTTTTCTGAGATAGGGCGTTTTCGAACTGGCTGCCGAGATAGGTCGATCTTCCACTCAGCCATCGATATGCATATTTTTTATAAATTAAAATCGAGGTTCCTTTTTCGGTCTATTTTCAAAAGCTACTGAGGAGGAGATTTGGTAGAATTAGCATTAATCAATCCGGTATTAACTTTCACAATTCGATTTTAAGTTTTCCTGTAAATTCGCTATAAACTATGCTGTGGGACTTCAAAATAGTAATTCGCATAAACTATTTAGTATTGGTGACAGGTAAAATTCAAAAGTGTATGAAGAAATATGTCGAATTTCGACAACTGGGCGATACTAGTTGAGATAAAAGTGTTTAGAAGTTAAGTTAAGTTAATCAAGGAATTGCACGTATTGAGGGTTGCGGTTACCGTGTACGTACTGCATATTTTATCATCGGATTAACCAGAGGTTCCCAAACTTTTTTCCCCGTAGACCCCTTTCAAAAACTTACTGGTTTCGGTGGACCCCCAGCTGCTACATTTCTAACCTATTCCCAAAGCTCATCAAAAAATTTGAAGACTAGATCTAACGATGTAAATTTGCATCGCGGGTGGGTTCCAGTGGCAAAAATAAAAATAAAATATTTTCTTGTGTTTTCATTATTAAAACAATGTAATTACACACGTACAAGTTTTAAAAAACAGAGCTCGTAAAGCAATCAAAGTGCTCTCTCGCTCTGAGTCGTTATTTACATTTCTTTAGCAAAAACTCCCCACATGTTTGGCTCACTCATGAATTTACATGTGGCATATTCGTAAAATAGTTTATTTGTGTTGATGGCATCATTTTTATTTTTAGCACTCCTAGTTTTAAAGTGATGAGAGTGCCTGGTTTAAGCCAGTTCTGGCCAAATGGCTAGATGTCTCATTACCAACTCCCGAGTGACATGGTACCCAGAGTAAAGCAAGCTCGTTATGTTTATCAACATAAAATAATAACATAAGTTGAGACTTGCATGGCCGAACTAGTTAGGAAATACTTAGACAGAGGGCTGGCCAATGCCTTAAGTGCAGCCTGGCTGTCACTTCAGATATGTAAACTCCTTCCCCTCTACCTATTTTCCACCACGTAGTCCATGGCTTTGAGGATTGCAAATACCTCAGCCTGGAAGACTGGGGTATATTCCCCAAGACACAAGTGAAGCTTATCCCTATTAACTTCGAAAAAGACCCCACATCCCGACCCAGAGTCAGTTGTGGAGCCATCCGTGAAGATTCGACAATGTGTGAGTCCGGGCACAGTGCTGGAATTAAACCGGCATTCAGCTTCAGGGAACTCAACATTATAATACCTCTTCAACAAAGGTAATGGTGGCGTACTATCCTATAGCATTGAAAACACGCAAGTGCTCAAAAATCTGCCGCCAACATTTTTCGCCTCGCCCCACTCAGTGTTATAAGAATATCCGTTTCTTTCTAGTCTGAAAGTGGCCTTTAAGGCTTCCTTACGTACGAAGACATAAAGTGAGGGTAAGTGCAGCAGTGCGTCAAGAGAGTGCGTAAATAAAGAGGATATCAACCAACCTTTTTGATTCATTACTATCGATAAATTTTCGTGGACCCCCAGTTACAACTCGTGGTCGCCCATATTTTTTTCACGCCAACGTAGACCCCCGTCGAGTCTCCCGTGGACCCCTGGGGGTCCACCTGGACCACTTTGGGAATCACTGGGATAAACAGAAATTAAATTACGAACAATTATAAGGCTCAAACTACGAAAAACGCGTTTTTATACCTTAAGTCCAGATTGTGAGGTGGTATTCAAAATTCTAAGTACGCATATTTTTTGTGCATCATTAGATCTAAAACTTTATCAGTCACATAGTGTTATAATCACGACGAAATCCTTTACGGTGGTACCTGGTAGGAGATTTAGTTTGGGTTAAGGTCTCACGCTGACGGGGTTAGGCTTTCGATGCTTCCTCCGCGTAAAAAAAACATGGCGGCCAATGCTGCTATGGCGGCCAAAGCTGCTGAATGTCTTTCTTGAAAGGGCACAAATACAAGAAAAACGTAATAGCATTGGCAGTAACTACAGCCATTAGAAGTAAATATATTATTTTTTTATATTTAATGGAATTCTTCTATTTAAGCTGCATTTCGTCAGAAATTTTGCCTTTATCCAGAAATTTTCCAGTATGCGCATAACCGCCGGCGAAAACTGTTAGCTTATCACCAAAAAACCTATTAAAAGTTAGTGAAATGTCAATTTATAAATTACAATTATACTTATAATTTGATCACATACAGTGACGAGCAAAACTGTAACATGATGTAACACTTTTTATTTCAGCCACCGCTATCTTTCATAGTTCTTACGGCTTTCATACTTTTGTTGTATATTCTTATTGGTACACCCCTACTCCCGCTCTCATAACGATTTGAGGTCAATCCAACAACAATAAAAAAACCTGGAGACAAAAATGTAAGTTAAGGCAAATGTTACAGTTTTGCACTTACTCTCAGTTTTGCATTTTACAGTTATCTTTTGCTTAGTTGGAAGTCAGATGACTTTTTTTCTGTATTGTAATTTATTCAAGAAGTGATCACCAATAAATAATATGGTGAATCAGGAAACATAAATGTAAATAATAGATTTACTGCGAAAAGGCGGGACCGCAGGGAAAATGGCAAAAAATTGTGGAGTTTGCCACATGAAAATGTTAAGACTGAGAAAAAATATAGCCCGAAGTGTTACTAAGGACAAAGGAAGTCTGTCAAAATATATTACAGTCCGATATCTTGTGAACTTAGTAGCAAGTAGCGCTGCAGGCACTACTACAGAAGCGCTTAAGGTATTAAAATTGAATGCAAATCAGTAGATAGTGAGGCGAAAAATTGCCAAGTTGAGCAAAATGGATCATAAAAGAAGAAAAAAGCAAATTTGATCAAAATACATGTGCGAGTGTGGCAGCGTTTTGCTGCATCGCACGAAAGCCGGACCGTTGCCTATTGGGATATGTTAGGCCTTACAGAATGCAATAAAAAACACATTTTTAAGATTTAATTGAGGGTTATTTGGTCTGACAAGACTAAATTAATCGCTTTCAATCAGATGGCCGGGCATAGTATTGGATCAAAGGCCCAAATTAAGCCTAAGCGCATCATGTAAGGCAAACTGTGAATCACGGTGGTCGGTCAATATTAGTTTGGGGTTGTATTTCAAAAATGTTGTTGATCCGTTTGTACGCATTATGCGTAAGGAACAGTATCTGTTCATATTTCAACAAAATGTGCAAGATGTAGTCGAAAAAATTAGAGTTTCTGCTGAAAAATCAACCAAAACACACTGCACATGTTCGCAAAGACTGGAACAAAAGCAGAAATTTGCTAATTTGAAATGACCTCCACAATGCGAGGACATGTATCTCATCGAGAATTTGCGAAATCAACTAACATCGCATCTTACTAAGTATCCAAGTCCGTCCAATGGAGTACATGAGCTGTGAAAGCACACCAAGGATATATGGGAGGCTATACCTCCAGAATTTTTACAGACATACATATTAGGTATGCCAAATTGCAACCAGGAACTAAATAAAGCAAAAGCATACTGAACATTGTGTTAATAATTCTTTTTTTTTGTGAAAATTGTCAAAAAGTTATTAAAAATATATGAGTGCAAAACTGTAACATTTGCCTAAATTTACATTTTTGTCTGCTGGTTTTGTTAATGTTGTTGAATTGACCTCAAATCGTTATGACAGAGGAAGCAAAGATGTACCAATAAAAATATACAACAACAGTATGAATGTCGTTAGAACTTGGAAAGATAGCGACAGCTGAAATAAAAAGTGTTACTCCATGTTACAGTTTTGCTCGTCACTGTACACTTTAAAATTATACAATGTACAATGTAGATGTAAACTACAGTAAATACTGAATGTACAAGGTACTGAATATTTTAATACACGGTAAATACAGTTAATTCTTTATTATTTTGAATTAAAAATCACAAACTAATTTCAAATAAATTTAAATTGCATTCATACGTACATTTATAAAAAGGCTTTTGGAACATATGTATTAATAGTAATAAACATTAATTACTTTTCTTTAAATAAATATTGAGATACTAATCAAAGAATAAATTAACATCTTTCTGTATCAAAGAGGTAGACAAAATTTATCTGAAACTAAAAAAAATCGAAATAAGGAAAACCGATGAAAAATGCATCCAAAATCGTATAAGAAATATGTTCAGAAACGGATGGAAAATGCATTCATAAGCATATAGGCAGGGACCGGGACTTTTTTAACTTTCATAATAAAAGTCCTTTGAAAAAAGTTATCTTTGGACTTTTATTTTATTCGAAATAAAATAATCAGTTAACCCGGACCAGCAATAAAAGTTAAACTTGGACAAATATTTTTTAAGTCTGAAATAAAAGTCCTTTCGTAATAATAAACAAACCGCATATCCAAATAAAACAAATTTGGTACCAAATCAAAGAGGACTAAAATAGCTTTCAAACAGAGATATTTCAACGAAGATTGCCACCTATTTATATATATTTCTTATAATCTAAATCTATATATAATTGCTCAGTCATACGACTTAGTTAGGGCGATCTGGAGTAGCTACAGGATTGAGTTGTATATCAAATTAAATTGCAAGCTCCACAGGTTATCCAAAAATTGTCAGATTTCAAATCGGTGAAGTAGGTGCTAAAATATAAGCGTTTAAACATTTTCTTGACTCACTCTCAACGTATCTATATCTATATATATGTAATTGCTCAGTCTTACGATTTAGTTAGGGCGATCAGGTGTAGCTACAGAATTGAGTTGTATATAAAATTAAAGTGCAAGCTCCATAGGTTATTCCAAAATTCTCAGATTTCAAATCGGTGAAGTGAGTGCTAAAATATAAGCGTTTAAACATGTTCTTGACTCACTCTCAACGTATCTATATATAATTGCTCAGTCATACGACTTAGTTAGGGCGATCTGGTGCAGCTAAAGAATTGAGTGATATATCAGATTAAAGTGCAAGCTCCATAGGTTATCCAAAAATTGACAGATTTTAAATCGGTGAAGTAGGTGCTAAAATATAAGAGTTTAAACATTTTCTTGACTCACTCTCAACGTATCTATATATAATTGCTCAGTCATACGTGTCAGGAATAATCTCGAATGTAATTAAATTCAATTCCAACATTTATTTATTAAAGATTAATAGAATATAAGTATGTATTTGATGGTTGACTGTGTGTATGTACCCTCGCCAGCGACCGATACAAGATACGCCTCCCTCGCTTCGCTTGCTCGCAACGACTACTTTATAGCTCGGCCTCTCCTGACTTATCGTCACGACTCCTCCTCGCTGTAGACCTCCTCGGCTTCTGGACCAAGAGCACACCATGGTTTCAATCCGTCACTAGCTAACACACCAGAATAGCGACGATGGCCCTTAGGTACATCAGGCAGGTCTTCGATCAAATATCTGTCATGCGAAAGTACTTTGGTTACAATATATGCACCCTTGAACAACGGATCCAGCTTGTGGGATGTGCCTGTTGCCGTTGGCACGTACTCAGTCACGACCAGATCACCTACTTCGTACTGCCGCGGAGTCTCGTGTCGCTTATCAAATCGCTCTTTCCATGCCTGCTTTGCTTTCTTTGTTGCTTCGTGTGCCTCTTGACGTCGGTACTCTACATCCTCTGGATTGCTGACCTGATCGTCGATGGCTTGTATTAATCGGTTAGTGGAAACTTCACGTGCGCTGAAGTTAAACACTAACTGGTTTGGACTAAATCCAGTTGTCGCGTTTGCCTGTGCGCAGAACCTTCGGTATACGTAATTTAGTTCCATGTACTGTTTCATCGCACTTTTTCCGTGCCTTACCGACTTTATGTGATATGCTTGTCTCAAAGATTAAGCCATGCATGTCTCAGTACACGCCATATTAAGGTGAAACCGCGAATGGCTCATTAAATCAGTTATGGTTCCTTAGATCGTACCCACATTTACTTGGATAACTGTGGTAATTCTAGAGCTAATACATGCAAACCAGAGTTCTGACCAGAGGTGGAAGGAACGCTTTTATTAGATCAAAACCAATCGGTAGTTCGTCCATCGTTAATTATGGTGACTCTGAATAACTTTTTACAATTAATTAAACTATTAACGGTTTTAAAATCTCCGCAAGCAGCAGCAATACAGAGAGGAGAAATACCATAATTATTTTCAATATTGACATCGGCATGCTCTAACAGGAAATCGATGATTAGCCGACGTCCTTTTGATATAGCTAGATGTAAAGCAGTAGATCCATTTTTTTGCTAGAGCATTGACTTCAGCGCCCTTTTTTTTTAGAAGATACTCGATCATCCTTTTTCCATGATTACTATTACTAACGACAGCGAGGTGCAGCAACGAGTAATCTTCTAAGGCATTAATAGTACAAGTTATATTAACAGGGGCACCCCGATTTAGAAGATATTCAAAGATTTCTATTTTTCCAATATAACCAGCGAGACTCAGTGGTGTAACATTTAAATTATTTTTCACAATCGGCTCCGCGATTGAATAATGCTCGTACAGCATCGAAATGATTATTTTCTACTGCTAAAAGAAGTGGTGTATTTCTTGCAATTAATATCAGTACCGCGGTCAAGCAGTGGAAGATAGCGTTACATCATTTATTTTCAGCCATAGACGGGATTTGAAATCATGTCTGGTAAGTTCGTTGTCTCGCGCCTACGACTTGCGCCTTAGCCCGCTTGGCCAACTGTGCAACTGATAGGGATAGAATGTATTAACACTAATATGCCGAGTGCTCGAGTCGGAAAGTAAGTAGACGGTACGCATGCGCAGACAGCGTAGTTGTGTCACTTGCTCTCACACAGAGGCTGTGTGAGGAAATTATTTAATCCTGGCGATCCTAATCAGGATAATGAGATAAATTTATGAAATTATTATATTGTCGCTGATTCTTGTTAAGTGTACAAAGTTTTAATTAAATCTGTCCGTTTAAAGTGGGTCAAAATCGAGTCCAAAGGAGTCGGTTACAAACATACATACATACAAACATACAGGTGAAGCTAATAAAAGGGTGTTAAAAAAATCTAATTTTTAATCTAGTTGGTGCAACGTGCATGAGTATGTACATGCCTATGTAGATATGACACATGCACACGGCATGAAAACGATCTTATTTCATTTCCATACCAATTTTCCACCTATAATTTCAAACGTTCCGTTTTTATAGGAAGATAACACAAGATAAAAGGTGTGCTCTTATAAAATTTCAAGTCAACAGTTCATATACCAATTTTCCACCTATAATTTCAAACGTTCCGTTTTTATAGGAAGATAACACAAGATAAAAGGTGTGCTCTTATAAAATTTCAAGTCAACAGTTCATATGGTCTTGGTTTTATAAGGTTTTGAGTTTTATGTTTGGCGAAAGAAAATAAAAATCAGGTGTCAATCATTATTCTTGAGCGGAAAAAAACAAAAATCGCAAGATAATCATTATACCTGAGCGAAAAAAATAAAAATCAAAAGTAATCCTTATGCTCAAGCGAAAATATAAAACTCAGAAGCTGAGTAGTATTATTGAGCGAAAAATAAAAATCGCAACATAATCATTAATCTCGATCAAAACCATAGAAATCAAGAAGTTATCATTATTATTGAGCAAAAAATATAAATTATATAATAATAATTTTATTCGAGCACAAAAGTAAAAATCAGTAAATAATTATTATTTGTGATTAAAAAAATAAAAATCGGATAACACTGTGGAACAAATTCAGGTTAGCAAAAGTTAGGTCGATTCTGAGAGTGAGGGGTGAAAATAGAGGCTAAATTAGAAGACCCGTATCGCGGCGTTTGTTTATGTTAGTTCGAATTTTTTTTTAATCGACCTTCGAACTTTGCAGTCAAATGCAATAAATTTCTTCCCTTTCTTCCTCTTTTTCCTCGTCTTCCTCTTTTTTGTTTCCAACCACCGCACAGGTAGCGATTTTTATTTATTTCGTACAAGCGAACTAATATCAAAAATAAAGATTCAGTTAAGACTCGAAACTCAGCCGAAGCTGATGTCTTTTAATTTTCGCTCGGTCGTGATAAAATTCGCTATTAATTTTTTTGGAACTTATTTCATTTTGTGAGTGATTTAAGTTAAGTGTATCGGTTTCATAAAAATAACAAAAACAACATTGTATAATATATATTGTATTAAAAATGTCGGAACCAAAATGTAAAATGGACCATTTTTGTAATATTTGTGGACATTTCATAGCAAGCGATGAAAATTGTGGCAATGGGAGTGATTGTTTTTTGGAAGCCTATAAACAATATATCTCGCAAGAGTTTATCACTGACGTAAACTATGCCCCCAAAAAAGTTTGCTTTAATTGCTATTCAAGTGTTATGCAATGGAAAAGTGAAAAGAAGAAGGCTATGCCTTTTGGTATACCAATGATGTGGTTAGACAACAGCCCGCATCAACAAGAAAATTGCTATGGATGTATCAACTACCATAAAACTTTGAATAGAAGGAAAGCAAAGAATAAAACTTATGTAGCAGTGCCAAGTGTCCAATTACCATTACCGCACTCAGAATTCGTTCCAGTATCAACATACCGAAGTATTGATCTTCAAACAGATATCAGTACTACAACCGCCGCTGCTATATCCACGCATTTCTTCTCAGAATACGACCCTGGAAAAGGTACATCCTATGAAACATCAAAGGACCCAATCCTAGTCACACAAAAGCAATTGGATGCAATTGTTGCAATTTTGTGTTTGACTCAGAAAAAATCAGAACAACTGGCTTCATTTTTGAAAGGAAATAATTTGCTGGCGAAAGGTACCAAAGTAACAACATATCGAAAACGCCAAAAAGAGTTAGAAAAGTTCTTCAATGTGAATGATGCAAAAAATTTCGCTTATTGCAACGATATCGAAAAGTTAATGGAGACGATAGGGTTAACCTATAAAAAAAGATGATTGGCGTTTATTCATCGATAGTTCACTAATCAGCTTAAAAGTTGTGCTTTTGCACAAGACGAATAGAATGCCTTCTGTTCCAATTGCGTATAGCACTGACACTAGTGAAAATTTCGATAATTTGAAACACATTCTGGAAGTAGTCAAATATAACGAACACCAGTGGCGCATTTGCTGCGACCTCAAAATAGTTTCATTGATTACAGGCTTAACAGCATCTGGCCGTCCAAAATATCCGCGTTTTTTGTGTGATTGGGATTCACGATAGGGAGAAGGTATTAAAGGAAGAAACCAGGGCTCGAATCGTGACATTCGTTCACGGATCGAAAACGATACGAAAGAAAATTACGTGATACGTCAGGCAGTATAAGTTGAATGGGACAAGGAGTACGTTCACGTATGTCATAATCCGTAAAATGTGTTTTTACGTGACGAGTAGTACGATATCGTATGTGACGATTCGAACCCAGTACAAACAGCATAACTGGAATAGTCGCATTGGACGGAAATGGCCTAAAGAAAATAGGCTGCACGAAAGTCTTGTTCCTGAAATGAAAATTTTGTTGACGTTGCTCCACATTAAACTTGGCATTGCTAAAAATTTTTTGAAATGTATCGCAAAAAGACTAGCAGTATTCAACCGCTTAAAAGACATTTTCCCAAGACTAAGTAACGCCAAAATTCAGGTTGTTAATGGTCCCGACATACGGAAACTAATGAGTCGTCAAGATTTTGACCAAGTTCTGACAGACCGAGAATTAAATGCATGGCTCGCATTGAAAGCAGTCATTAAAGGACTTTTGGGTAAAGAACGCAAAGACAACTACAGGCAATCTGTTGCAAACATGTTGGCAGCTTTCGATGAAATTGGGGTTAATATGTCGTACAAAATTCATCTCTTGCATCAGAATCTTGCCAACTGAATCTGATGAGCAAGGCGAACGTTATCACCAAACTGCGCTTCCATATAACAATATAATAAGGTAACTATAGAGTGTGCATATTTTGAATTCCTTGATTTTTCTAATATCTTTGTCAGAGTGCACAATTTAAACATGTTATCGATTGAAAACTATTTTCGTTTCAGGTACAGAGGAAAGAAATCTCCAGAAGCAATACTCCCTGAAATTTATTGGTGGTATAAAAACACCTTTGAAGAAGAGGAAGACGAGGAAAAAGAGGAAGAAGGGGAAGAATTTCCCCTGAAATTCCAGAATATCTGTTGGACGAAATTATCGACCTTTCTGATGATGATGACGATGACCAAGATATTAGAGAGAGCAGTGATGTTGATCCACAGCCGCCTGCTAGACGGCAACTGGCCAAATCATTAATTTAATTAATTTAATTTTTTTACTTAAAACTTTTCATAACTAACATTTCAAAATTATATTTTTTTCCATATTTTTTTAATTCCTTTTTCAATGTTTCTTCAAAACCAACACTGAAAAAATTGGTACATAAGAAATGAGAAGTAAATTAATATTAAGCTGGAAAACGCAAGTTTTGTATTATGATTGTTTTCTTTTCAAATGAACTTTATTGAAGAAACTGAGAAGCATATTATAGATCAAACAGAAAGCAAAAAAGACTAATTTTTGTGTATGTTCAAAAAGCATGAAAAATAATAATTTCCAACATTTTGCTTCATAAGCACTACAAAAATTTTTTAAATCAATTTTTTTTTTTTAATTTTGATCATTGCACAGGTCTCTAGCAATAATTTGGCTTTAACAGATTGAAAAAATATCAATTAGTCGACGAGTTATAGGCAACAAACCATATAAACAATATGCTGAAAATCGGCATTTGACTGCAAAGTTCGAAGGTCGATTAAAAAAAAATTCGAACTAACATAAACAAACGCCGCGATACGGGTCTTCTAATTTAGCCTCTATTTTCACCCCTCACTCTCAGAATCGACCTAACTTTTGCTAACCTGAATTTGTTCCACAGTGTAATAATAAGTAAATGTTGATTAATATTTTTTAACGTATAATGATTAACATCCCTGATTTGTTATTGTGCTTAAGATTTCAAAACGAAAATCTTATTGCATTGGAGTACAGGGTAAATTGTTCTGGGCCTATTTCATAAAGTGACAGTGATAATTTTGTAACGACAGGCACTTTCGATGTTGTCAGTGACAATTCGACAGTTTGGTGGGTGTTTTGTTTCATAAAAACAATTGTCACCACCTAATAACTTCCACGAGAAATTCCATTGAAAAAGTGAGAATTTGTCATTTTCGGGGTTTAAAGTTGTCGTTGACAAAATGTTCGCCAGTCATATGAAATTTATATGTAAATCATATGTAATAATTGCATTTGCATTGTTTTAGTTTTAAGAAATATTCAAATTATTGAAAAGTAATGAAATGAAAATTATTGAAAAGTAATGCGCGAAATTACCATATAAATAAATTTACAAAACTCTCCTGTGAAAGCTTT
>NW_023458556.1:102934173-102943572 GCF_013731165.1 Rhagoletis pomonella | reverse complement strand
TTTTGTCGCTATTGTCGCGACAATTTTGTCAGAATGACATTTGTCAGCACCATTGTCGACAATATTCCATATTATCACATTCGGATTCCAAAAATTTTCACAGTTTCCTACAAGCGTTTATGAAACAGAAAAAATGTCGCCGACATTCCTGCCAGTAAAATTTTATAGAAAAATCGACAATTGTCGTACCTATCACTTTTATGAAATGGGCCCCTGGTAGGGTTATATGGGTACATATCGCCCACCGTCTTCAAAAGAGCCACAACTCAAAATTTGGCACTTTTGAGATTATGCGCTAAAATTCAGAAAAAGCTGGAGCAAATTTTCGTTATAATTTGTTAAAAAAAATCTAAGGTAAAGTCGCCCTTGCCCATATGATTGTCATGTACTAAGAAATAGTTTTTCGCATTTTCTGACAAACATTAGCTGTTATAAATGAAAGTGGTTTAAGTCCGTTTTTGCATATATCGAGACATTTAAAACTTTGCATTTGATTAATTTAAAAAATGTTGGTAATACATCCGGGCGATGTTTTTTTAAGTGCTATTAGACCAAATTTTAGTATGCAATAATTAACATTAAAGTTGCTAACGAAACATCGATATTTTTTAACCCCGTAATGGACTTGCACCACTTTTAAAAATAACAAATTCCAAAAGAAAAATAAGGAAAAGTATAAGTCCATGTGTTAACACCCTTTATGGAAATTTTATTTGTTAAAAAATCTAATTTAATTATTTATTTTTATACTTAAGAAAATAATTACTTAAGTAAGTATTCAAGAAATAATAAATAATTATAATAAATGAACGTAAAATTTATATTTCTGATCATTTAATTCCAAAGTAAAAAAAATGCAAGAATGGCTTGATTGGCATGTCTAATTTACTGTTATACTAGTGAAGATTTCATGCTGAATAGGCGGTATGAAAGGAAGTAGACTCATCATAGTAATCTTGCAAAGATATTTTGGTCTTCCCTTTTTCCCAAATAGAAAAATTGCTTTAAATGGAGCGCTTGGTTCCATAGTAGTTTTATAAAAAATTTTGTGAGGCTCGTCTCTTCTGATTCTCATCCAGCATATGTGCTGTCGTACGCTACGTAGATGCATTTAAAATCGTTTCTGTTGCTCGAAACACCCCATTTGCCAAAATAAATGAAAGAGGGATTTTCTCTTTTCCTCTGAAATGCGATTCTTGCACACTTCGCACTGTTGCAATTTTTATTTCCAAATTTCTTTAGGGGGATAATTTTTCCACTTTTGGTATAGTATTTCTCCCCTTTATTTCTTTTGACTTTCCTAACTTCATAATGTGGTAGGAAATTAGTATCATCGTCAGTCGTTGAGTCTGTTAACTCCAAAATTCTATGCCTCTTATTAGTTGGCAATCTCGAATTATCATTGCTCGAAAAGCTCTCAACATCGGAATCAAAAAGTTGATTTCTTTTTCTTATACGAACAGGTCTTATTTCTGTAATAAAAAAATTAAATCCAAATTCACTCCGGATATTGGTTTTACTAAATATGGAAGTTAAAACTTTTTCGCCGTAAATCAATGTTAATCTTACTTACCATTATCACTGTCCGAACAAATTGATGTATTCATTTTGTGAAATATTATTTACGTATGTAAACTTTCATTGCTTTTATAATAGTTTCCAATATTTAAATAATTATCACGCTGAAAATTTTAGAGAAAAACCAAAGAATAGGAATTGCGAACAAAACAAAAATTACTTTTCACTTTGACATCAGTGTTTACACTTTTGGTTTTAAATATTTGCCAAAGATCTGTACAATCGTGACAATCAATAATAATAGCAATTAAAATGTTGTTTCAATTATGATCATTACGAATGGACTTAAACCACTTTCAAAAAAAATATTTCTGTTTTGGTTTGACTATTTTTTTTAAGAAATTGTGCTCCATTGAATTTAATTTAATAGACAGAAAAAGATGGTGTCTATACCTAACTAAAACAGTAATTAAGTGGACTTACACCACTTTCATTTATAATAGCTCATATGTACGTGGATTGCGAAGAAAGTGCAAACTCTGTCCTACTGGGGATACGTGGAAATTTTCAGACTAGTGTTTTTACATGCATACATGCATACATACATACATACATATCTACCTACATACATGCATCCGAGCGTGCCTGACTCCGAAATGAGCGGAAATACCATATACGGAAAAGTTGTGTATGCATGTAGGTGTAGCCATTTAATTTCTTTACGAAGTTCTTTTGCCACAATATATTGAGGTTGAAGGTCATAAAATATAAACAATCGTAAATATCAGGGACGTGAACCGGCTTTGAACCGGAAAACCGCTTGTTTCTATTAATTAACTGAACCATTAACCGAACCGAAATTTTCCACAAATGTTTGATCCGAACCGAAAACCGACCCACTTTCTGTAAAGGGTTAAAGGTTCGTTTCAACCAATTTTCAATAGATAAATGTACCCACTTTTTCTTTATTTTGTTAAACATAGTAATACCTACCATGTTTTTTACCATGTGACAATATCAAATGTAAAGGCAGCCTATCTCACTTGACCCTTAACCTTGCGCGTTGTTGCACTTGACACTTGACACTTAAATTTGCGCCTTATCTTTTTGTTTTTCGAACCGTTGAACCGAACCGAAACCCCGGTTCAAAGACCAAAAAACCCGTTTTGACGAACCAATCCAAAAGTGCAACAACGGTTCGAACCGCTGAACCGAACCGACCAAATTTTTCATCCGGTTCACGTCCCTGGTAAATATAAATTCGATCTTAATTTTAGAATTAGCTAACGCAAGCGCCATATAAATAAATGCGAATGTACGACTCAATATGGGCATTCATTCATTTGCAATTTTTGATATGTTAAGCATTCTCTAATAGAGAATCTCTATATCATCTTTGTAAAATTTAACTGCCAAGCTATTTGTTAAACTAAACTTAACACACAGACTCAGACGTGCCAATGGAATATAGTCACACCTTGCATGTGAAGTGTCTTTCGAAAGAGCTTTTTTATTTCTGAAAGGCGAATTGCGGATTGCTAGTGCAACACGAGAAAGTTGAAATATGTATATGTGTTTCCGAAATTGATTTGTGCTCTCTCAATTGCAGTCACATCGTCCAACTTTGACTTCTCAAAACTGATTTCCGAAATGTGACAGAAAGGTCTTTCTGGCTGTTCACACATCGAAATAAAATTACCCAACCGACGTTAGCACCCCATTTGTGTAAATATTAAGATTTTTGATAGTTCGTCGATTGTTCTTTAATGTTCGTCCATTTTTAACGTTTGTTCGTTAGCCCACAATTTATAATTAATTTTTCAATTTTCACTTTACGTAATTCCTGAAGTTAGCACCCGCAACAGATTATTTTGGGTTAATTATTATTGCAATCGATAGTTCGTCGTTTGTTCTTCATTGTTCGTCCATTTTTAACGTTTGTTCCTAAGCCAAACATTTATAATTAATTTTTTTACATTTTACGGTTCCTGTCTTTAGCACCCCAAATGTAAGAATTTCATTATTTTCATTTGTAAACTGTGATAAATCGTTTGTTCGTCGTTTTCTCATCCCTAAAATCGAACAAAAGCCGTTAATAAATTCATCATTTTTACTTAACGTTAAATATTACATAAACGTTTAAACAATAATTGGAATTGGGGTCGATGAGCTAAAACAAAAGTAGGCGTGGGCCGCCCTCTTTTCCTGATTTTAACGGCATATTTTTTTTTGTGCAAATTATCATTGGCGCTAAGGGGGCTAAACGTGAAATTTTCAACATTTTTAAAAGCTTATATTTCGAAAACTATTGAACCGATTTTAAAACTATGGACACAGTTGGAAAAGTGATTGAAGGACCTTTCATTCGACATATATTTATGTATATAATGTATACATATTTGAAAAAAAGTACAAAAACCTAATTGTGGCAATTTTTTTTATAAAAATAAATGTTTTTAGTAAAAAAAATACGTAATTAACTATGTTAACAAATATGATTATCAGAAAGAGAACAAAAATATCTTTAATTTGATGTATGACTTGTAACAAAAAATTCTTCTGCACATTATATTTGTTTAAATATATATTAAAATATCGTTTTATATGAAAAAGAAAAAGCGCCGCAGGCAACAATCTTTTTCAATCAAAATTTTCATTAGCTGTATAGTAAACTATCGTTTTATATAAAAACTTAAAAAACGCCGCAGGTATTATTAAAGTATGCTTTTATATAAAAAAAGAAAAAATCGGAACAACGCCATTTTCGTATAACTTACATAAACTTTGAAACTTTTTTAAAGTATGCGGGAATCTCTACAATCCCCTGAAACTTCAAAATGTAAACGAAAATGATGATGATGACAATTAATAATGACAATTAAATTATTCAGAACTTTTGTTGTTTGATATTGAAAATGAGAATATGTATATGAGTTTGAGTCTTGAATTTTAAAAGTACATTAGTAGGATTCATGAAACGTAGCAAAGTTGTTGCAAAATTTTCCACCTTGCGACACAGCTGATTACGTTTGTATGGAAACTCTCCTGCGACAAAATTGCGACAATGCTGACTCAGCCAGTTGGTGATCGTCGGTTCGAATCCTACTGAAAGAAGTCTGATGAGGAAATGTTATCACTTCTACCATTTTTTCAAATTATTGTTGCTTTTCCACAATAAGTTTTCACTAAAAACGGCCTCAAGCTCATAAAAATTGTTGAATATAATTGTTATAAGGCCATAAAAATAACAAAACTAATATTTTTCTATTAAATGAGTTTTGTTAAAATTTATGCACGTAAAGTATATAAATGTGCATATTAGATAAAAGGGATTTTGTTTACCTTTCCAACGATACCATTTTTTTTTTTAATTCGGTCAGGATTTTTCGAAATACAACCATTTTAAATTTTCGAAAATTCCCCCTTTTCCCCTCCATAGCCACGAAAATATAAGTTTGCACCAAAAAATTGGTATACCATTAAAATTAGAAAAAAAAGGGCGGACCACGCCCACTTTTTCGTTTTGATCTAGCTAAACGGGCCGTTTTCTGCACTTATGCCGTATTTGAATTATAATACGCATTTAATTTCATCTTCCGATTCAAATGGATCGCTCTTTGTAAATTTCAAATACATTTTTTCCTTAATTCAATAAAATACTTCTTCCTAGTTACGACTTAATTGCAGCTGCAGTCGAAACT
The DNA here is from genome assembly GCF_013731165.1 of Rhagoletis pomonella. Classification (NCBI taxonomy): domain Eukaryota; kingdom Metazoa; phylum Arthropoda; class Insecta; order Diptera; family Tephritidae; genus Rhagoletis; species Rhagoletis pomonella. The sequence goes on along the minus strand of NW_023458556.1, from coordinate 102,938,353 downwards.
AAATTTTAAGTTGGTACTTAGCCAGAAAAGTCGAAACTAAGCCGACTATGAAAAGCTTTAGTTGTAACTTACGATAGTTTCGACGCGCCATGCTATTTTATTGTCTCGAATACTTCAAGAAAAAGTATATCAGTTAAGGCTGTTTCGAAATACAATTGTAAAACCTTTTCTTTTTCACTTACGCGCAGCATTTCCCCAATAATACCTGAGTAATTACATGTAAAAATAACATTTTTAGCGACTAGCGCGACCTCCAAAAAAATGTTTTTTTTTTTTCAACATAAAAAAGTTTGCGTATTTTTCTATTAAATAACAATATTTTGATGTAGCGTTTATGAGAAAAATTTAACTTGGTACCTGGTTTCGATACGAGTACTTTTTTCAGTAGTGGTGCACTTTAGCGTGCCCACCGAAAATGGTGACAGGTAACAAGATCAACGGAAATAAGGTCCCACCCTGGTGCGAAATAAAGTCATTTGACATTATAACCTTTTCAAAAGCGAAATAAAGTCAACAAAAATTTGGAAATAAAGTCATTAACGCTATTTCCTCATCCAAATGGAAATAGCGTCAACAATGCTTAAAGTATGTCGATTCATACAAAAAAATGGTTATTGCCAAATCCTCAGTGTTGTGATATTAATCCACACACAATCATGAACTACCACCAACTGATTTTATTAAAAAAAATTAATTACGAATATGTAAAAACACGATGCGAAAAACTAAACGCCTGCGCACAGCTGGAATACGAGAAATATTTGAAGAAAGGGTGTAGAAATGATCCAAAACTTGCAAAACATGTTTCGTTTCCACAAAAATAAAGCGAACACTATTAAATTGAAGAAACAGTCCATGTCCAAAACCCCGGAGGAGCACTGAAAGAATTCTGTGTTTTAAATTAGCATATTTTGAACGAATTCGGAATGTCTAAGATGGAAAAGAAACCAACCTTTCTATAAGGAAACAATTATAGAAAAAGAATTTTCTTACACTGTATTCATATCTCCGCCAGCAATTTGTGACGACATCATTTAAAAGCAGCTAAGGAGAACGACGACACTATTTATTAGATGGCACATTCAACGAGCCAATGTGCCAAAATGCGGGTATAAACAATTATTGATTATTTAATATCGGAACCGAGATCATATAAGTTAATTGATTGGTTTTCACACACTTTTGAAACACAAATTATATGCTTTTTTACCTCAAAACACAGCTGAAATCTTCCAATCAGGGCTGCCAACTATCCTTAGTTATAAGGTGCCATATTTAGGATAAAAAAATGCCAAAATGTGCCAAATAGAAAAATAAAAAAGCCAAGAAAGGTATCATTCCTTTTAATCATTCACATTTAGCAATAAAATAAAGCTACATTTTCCAAACAAAAGTGCAATGATATAATAAGATAAACCAGTTGAATAGCCTTTATAAATTAGAAAATTTTAGTTGAGAAAAAGAAGTGCACGCAAAGGATTTCACAAAAATGCATTTAAATGTTATTTTTTTTAACAAAAGTGCCATTTTGGCACTTTGTGCCAAATTGAAAAATTAAGTGCCATTTGAAGTAAAATAGGGACAAATGGCACGATTTGAGCCAAGTTGGCATCCCTGCTTCCAATAACTTACAAATATAAAAATGTGAAATATCGATGGCTTGAATTCATTAATACCCTCTATCTGCAATTTGGACAAAAACTAATTTGTAATTTTAGAAACCATCTGGGACTTATTACCTGTCGTTATGTAAGGTAGTATTAATATCACTGATGACAGTTAAAGCTTAGGTGGATTTTTATATCAGAGTCTCATCTTTGTGAAAAGTGTGCAGATAGAGGGTATTATTGAATATAAGCCCTCGATGTTTAAAATATATAAAAATTTTATTTCAACGTATACAAAAAATAAATCTACCTGCGTTACAGCACGGCGGGAGACTGGGAAGGCGGGCCGGGGGGCCGCGGCGTAGCGTGACGCGGTGTGCGCGCCGGTCGCGCGTGGTACGCGGGGCGCGAGTGCGGCACGCGCGGTGTGGCGCGAAGCTAAGCAAATTTAAGGTTTGAAAGAGAAATAATGTCCGTGGATTTTATTTCGTTTTTAAAAAGGTAATAATGTCAATTGACTTTATTTCGCACCCGGATGGGAAATAAAGTCAATTGACCTTATTTCCGTTGATCTTATTACCTGTCACCCCGAAAATTGAGCCAAAATAGCCGAAAGGGGTATCAAACGATGCGTATTACTGCCAGCATTAAGAATCCGAAGGCGGAAATTGATTCCCTTAAACCATTCAAATAAAACATAAGTATGTAATTATACTACGAAAATGACATACTTTGTTTTTCTTACAAAAGGGAACTTTATGTGATTTAAATTTCCATTTAGGGTATTTAACTAAAGAGCCTTTATGGGCACCTCTATCTTTAAAGTGGCTTTATGAAATCGATCAGCAAAATAAAGGATCCTTAAAATTTTAAAACGTTATTTACTTTTATTATGAAATCGGCCCTAAAGGAGACGCTGCTTTGATATTGCAATAAATCGGTTAGTTTCGTAATTTCATGTTACAAATTCAGTTAAAGTAAACCATAGTTTCGTGCATTTATTAATGCAATTTTAGTATTAATAAAGTTGACCTGAACGAAACGGGTTTTTGTCAATAACTTTTGAACGGTTAAACGAAATCAATTTCCGCCTTCGGATTCTTAACGCCAAAAGCTTATATTTCGAAAATTTTTGAATCGATTTTCAAAATATGGACACAGTTGGAAAGGTATCTGTATCTATGTATACAACGTATACATATATCGAGAAAAAGTAACAAAATCATTTTGCGGAAATTTTTTTATAAAAATGTATTTTTTCGTAAAAATACGCAACTAACTATAATAAAAGATATGTTTGTCAGAAAGAGCAGAAAAATACCTTTAATTTGACGTATAATTTTATATAGTTAGGTTTAAGTACAACTGCCAACAGTGAAATAAACCCACTATATTAATGTTATATTCTCTTAATTTATTTCAATTTCGTAATCATTGTCATCATCATCATTTTCGTCCACATTTTGAAGTTTCAGGGGATTGTACTTTAAAAAAGTTTCAAAGTTTACGTAAGTTTTACGAAGACGACGTTGTTCCAATTTTTTATTCCAAATTTTCTTCTGCGGCGCGTTTTTCTTTTTTTTTATATAAAAGCATACTTTATAATATATACCTGCGTCGCTTTTTTCTTTTTTTAGATGAAAGCATACTTTAATATATACCTGCGGCGTTTTTTTAAGTTTGAATATTAAACGATAGTTTCCTATACAGCTAATGAAAATTTGGAATAAAACATCGCGGGATTTTTTATTCCAAATTGTTGCCTTCGGCGTTTTTTCTTTTTCATATAAAACGATATTTTAATATATATTTAAACAAATATAATGTGCAGAAGAATTTTTTGTTACAAGTCATACATCAAATTAAAGATATTTTTGTTCTCTTTCTGATAATCATATTTGTTAACATAGTTAATTACGTATTTTTTTACGAAAAACATACATGTTTATTAACGGCTTTTGTTCGATTTTAGGGATGAGAAAACGACGAACTAACGACGAACAAACGATTTATCACAGTTAACAAATGAAAATAATGAAATTCTTACATTTGGGGTGCTAAAGGCAGGAACCGTAAAATGTAAAAAATTAATTATAAATGTTTGGCTTAGGAGCAAACCTTAAAAATGGACGAACAATGAAGAACAAACGACGAACTATCGATTGCAATAATAACTAACCCAAAATAATCTGTTGCGGGTGCTAACTTTAGGAATTACGTAAAGTGAAAATTTAAAAATTAATTATAAATTTTTGGCTAACGAACAAACGTCAAAAATGGACGAACATTAAAGAACAATCGACGAACTATCGATTGCAATACAAAAATCTTAATATTTTCACAAATGGGGTGCTAACGTCGGTTGGGTATAAAATTTATCTTTCTGAATTTGACAGCCAATTGCGTGGAAAAGTTGGAAATATTGCCACGTCTGACACGCTCTTTACATACATACATACATGGCACTTAATTTTTCAATCTGGCACGAAGTGCCAAAATAGCACTTTTGAAAAATTTTAGTATTTCAATAAACTGTTGTGAAATCCTTTGCTTGTACTTCTGTTTCTCAACTA
>NW_023458556.1:102909386-102914173 GCF_013731165.1 Rhagoletis pomonella | reverse complement strand
GTGATGGGTGGAGTCACCTCCGCAACTGCTCAGGCCTACGTACGCACCGGCAATGGACCACGTCGTTCGTGGCCCCATGGTGTGCGAACCGGACCGCCTCCACGGCAAACCACCACCCGCCTGGGCAGCACACAATCAACACACCCACACCCCAACACAACACAACAAACAAACACAATAGCACCCACACACCGCCGCCGACAACTCCTAGTCCCTCCGACAATCTGCTCTGCTTGTCAGTCCAGAATATACCGTAACGTGACATCAGTCAAGTGCAACTCTTGCCTCGGCTGGTGCCACTTTAGGGCGTGCTCAGGACTTCGCAACACGCGAGATTGGACGAGTGACTATGTGAGCCCCTGTTGTGCTGCCCCGTCGCATCCCTCCCCCGCGACGCCGCCAACCACCACCACAAGGCGGCACCCCCTTTTTTGCAGGTCTCCCAAGGCACACAAAGGTGCTAAAATTTTACTGTAACGGACTTCAGAGCAAGACCGAGGAGATAACTGTCTTTATGGGAAGGCATGGAATATTAATAGCTGCGGTCCAAGAGACGAAGTTGCACGGCAATTCAACCCTGTTGAATTGCGCCGGATACAATGTACACCGTCGAGATCGCGAGTGAGATAATGGTGGAGGTTTAGCGTTCATCACGCACCATACCGTGCAGTATCGTCTTATTGAAGCAGACATCGACATAGAATGTCAGAGTATTGCTATCCGGTCAGGCGATGTTGAGCTCGAAATATTTAATGTATACATGTCACCAGCTGCGCGGCAGGATATCACCCTGAAATAGGTGCGCTACTCAGAGGTGAAAATCGTATGGTAGTCAAATGACCGTAGGGGAATACATCTGGCTGAGCAGATAGACTATTCGACATTCTGGACAATGAACGACGACGCACCCACCAGGATTATGGGCAGCTACTGCAGCTCGCCAGATCTAACAATTGTCAGCGCTGGTCTGATAAACAGCGTATCATTGCGACCTATGCTGACCCTAGCATGAGACCATCTGCCCATAGTCATCTCGATTGATAAACCTGCCGACTTTGCTTCCGTGGATCACCGGACTTATGTCAACTTTTCCAAAGCTGACTGGAAAGGCTTCAGGGATGTTACTGAGGGCGCCTTCACTGCACTACCCATACCAACCGACGTTCATGTAGGTGAACGTAAGTTCCGCAGGGTTGTCACCGCTGCTGCAGCTCGCTTCATCCCAGAAGGATGTATTAAGGATCCACGTCCGGAGGTGAGGGTAGCCATCGGGAAGGCGAAAGCCTCCAAAGCATGTTGATGCTGAAAATTTTGGGTCCTGCGGGAGTAGCGTACCTAACGGAGGTCCTCAACCTGTCTATGGCCACTCTCGTCATTACAGACATCTGGAAAATGGGGAGACTGGTCCCACTTATCAAACTGGGGAAAGCAGCCAACAAAGGAGAGTCTTATCGCCCGATAACTCTCCTTTCCCCGGTAGCGAAGAAACTCGAGGCCCTGCTGCTCCCGTACTTTACGAACCACCTGACCCCAGCGAAGCATCAACATGGGTTCCGGTAAAGTGCATAGCACAACAACAGCACTTAACGCCATAAATACTCAGATAACTCGTGGCCTAAACCGAAACCGCCCCTGTGAGAGAACTATTCTAGTAGCGTTGGACCTGTCCAAGGCGTTCGACACTGTCAGTCATTCAACGCTACTAGAAGAAATAGAGGTCTCCTCACTCCCACAGGGACTTAAACGGTGGTCGGCGAATTACCTGAGTGGTCGAAACTCGTCAGTAATTTTCAGACAACAGACAAAACTAGCAAGCCACGTAAAATTAAAAAGGGGGTACCACAGGGTGGTGTCCTGTCCCCGCTACAGTTTAATTATTACATCTCAATGCTTCCTCAGCCACCAGAGGGTGTTAATATAGTCTCCTATGCTGACGATTGTTCGATCATGGCGTCTGGGAATGGAATTGATGACCCTTCGCTCGAAAGTAAACGGTTACCTCGCCGAACTTTCTCACTTCTTCACTGCAAGAAGCCTTGCCCTATCCCCTGCGAAATCCTCGGCAACCCTTTTCACCACCTGGACGAAGGAGGTCAGACTGCAACTGGGTATTCACGTCGATGGCGTAACAATAATAATAATAATAATAATAATAGATTGGCGCTTACACGTATTTTAGTGTTTGGCCGAGCTTCTCCTCCGACTTGTGGTGTGCGCCTTGATGTTGTCACACAAAGCGGAGGCACCTACAGTTTTACGCCGACTCCGAACGGCGATTGTATTTTTAGAGAAGCTGTTTTTCATGGCAGAAATACACTCGGAGGTTTGCCATTGCCTGCCGAGGGACGACCGCTGTTAAGAAAAAGCTTTTTCAATATTTTTTGCGATGTTGCTTTGACCAGGGCTTGAACCCAGGAGCTGATGAGTGAAAGCGCGCACTGCTTACCACTACACCACAGCGGCCTACCGATAGCATAACAATACCGACGGTGAATAACCCGAAAATCCTCGGAGTTACCTTCGACAGTCTGCTCTCCTTCTCGGCGCATACAACCGCAATTGTCAACAAAGTACAGAGCCGGAACAATGTCCTCAAGTCGCTGGCCGGCAGCACTTGGGGCATAGATAAAGAAACGTTGTTGGCAACATACAAGGCAATTGGCCGGCCGGTTCTAAACTATGTATGCCCGTATGGTCGCCGGGGACTAGCAGGAAGCTACAGACCTGCCAAAACACGGCATTACAGACGTGGCCATCCCAGCGGACAGCTGCTCGCGGAAGAGCCCTCGCAGAGCTGTAAAAATTTGCAGTAGATTTTTTAGCAATCAATGATTGTGCTAAGTAGTAATAGGATTATAATCAAAATTGATTGCATTTTTCTGATTGTAAAAACTACAATCAATTTAATTGTAAGCACATTTGATTGCAATGATTGTGATTGCAATAAAATCACTGATTCAATCAAACATTTTAATTGCAATCTCAAAAAATGCAATAATTTATTCATGCTTTTTTTAATAAAGAAATTGAGAGCGTAAAAGCAAAATAGAACGTGAAATTGAAGAAAAGAGAAAACTAGCAGAAAAAGTTATTGAACACAAAACTAGTAAAAACTTGCAAGTGAGTTGTTTCACCGTTTACACATTCTGTTCAGTTTTGATTTCTTTGCTTTACGCGAAAGCACTTACACAGTCCGGTACATCATTAATATTTTGATTTCCGCTCATTTTACTTTTGTTTATTTATTTATTTATTTATTTAAGAAATGAGGTTGTACCTGTAAGACTCAGTCTTTTGTAGTACATCAACAGCTTTCAATTACAAAATTAAAACGCAAAATCGTCTGATACAGACTTATCTTAAATCTAACGTAAAAATATAATAGCAATAAATTTAAATACAAACAGTTATCATAAATTTAAAAATAAAATAAAAAAATAAAAATTAAATAAAAGTAAGATTAAATAGTAGTCATTTAATAGTCACTCATTGCAGTTGGGAAACCCAAAAAGAAAAACACAAAGCAAAAAAAAAACAAAGATGGAGAAATAAATAGATAGAAATAGATATGCTTAAGCATTTCAATAAATGGCGGCTTTTGACATTTATTCTTCTTCTTCCGTTAGCTAATTTCTGCTAGTAAAACTTTCACTAGCAAGAATTTACACCTCTCCCGTGTTATTACGTTCTCGATTCAGTGCTCTATTGGAAATTTTTTGGGTCATTATACACTTTTCCAGTAAATATTTGCATGTTCCAGTACTGACTATTTGTTACTATACACAACTAATATAAACAACGAGTTTTGAGCACTTCAAATTGCATGCATGTTGTTTTAGTAATTTACACTGAGAAAAGAGTTCAGTTACGTAAGTATGTTTCTCTCAAAACATGATTTGGTTATCGTTATATGATTAAGTTAAAGTTATCAAATCTTGTGTTGAAAGAAAAATATTTACCAGATTTGTCTTATAAGTTTAAGTTTGACAACAGTAGCCAGAAAGTTGTTGCTGCTTGAAGAAAAACATTTTATTCAAAAAAAGGCAAAAAATATTGAAGACTTTTGTAAAATTTTAGCTTATAATACAAATAGGATAACTTCTGAATTACATAATACCTTACAATATTTACAATTTACAAGACCAAATATAAAATGTGCGATCCAAAACTTTTTGTGCGAATATATGACCGCCTAACTAATGTTGCAAGTAAATGCACTTGCAGTGCGCAAAAATAATACAGAAGGGCCAAACCGAGCAAACGAATGGCCGCACAAAAGGAGATGACAAAAATCCAACCAACCGGGCTATCTCAGTAGATGGCACTACTAATCCACACAAGAGATGTGCAAGTACATATCGATGGCTGAGTGCAAGATCGACCTATCTCGGCAGTCAGTTCGAAAATGACCTATCTCAGAAAACTTTTCAAGAGCGCCCTACTTTAGAATTTGATTGAAGAACGCCCTATTTCAGAATTTTATTGGAAAACCCCCTATCTCAGAATTTGGTTGAAAACGCCCTATACATATTAGAATTCGGTTCAAAAATGACCTATCTCAAACGAAAATACATTGAAAATGTGCTGAGATAGGGCATTTTTGCATCGGCAATTGAGATAGGGCGTTTCCGAACCGAATTCTGAGATACGGCGTTCTTAAATCAAATTCTGAAGTAGAGCGTTATTGAAAAATTTTCTGGTATAGGGCGTTTTCGAACTGGCTGCCGAGATAGGTCGATCTTCCACTCAGCCATTGATACGTTATACTACTAGGGATGGTTGAAAAA
>NW_023458556.1:102908467-102909376 GCF_013731165.1 Rhagoletis pomonella | reverse complement strand
GAATTTGGTTGAAAACGCCCTATACATATTAGAATTCGGTTCAAAAACGACCTATCTCAAACGAAAATACATTGAAAATGTGCTGAGATAGGGCATTTTTGCATCGGCAGTTGAGATAGGGCGTTTCTGAACCGAATTCTGAGATAGGGCGTTCTTAAATCAAATTCTGAAGTAGAGCGTTATTGAAAAATTTTCTGGGATAGGGCGTTTTCGAACTGGCTGCCGAGATAGGTCGATCTTCCACTCAGCCATTGATATGTTATACTACTAGGGATGGTTGAAAAACACGATGGAGGTGCTGATTAGTTGCAGCTTTGTCATGCAGAAAATCGAATTTTTATGCACGCACATTGTATATGCTCTCGATTAGCGGAACATTAAAGACGACAATCAAAACAACCTACTGCTAGGTGTAATGCCGTTAACCCCCATCGTACTTCCAATTATCCATCAAAATAAATGTCATTTAGACAGATTGCAGTTAGCTATTTTTATGCAATTAATGATTGCAATCAAAAATTAATTGCAATCAAAAACTTATTGCAATCAATTTCTTCTAAATCATTGCAAATTTCAATTTTTGCAATCAAAATATAAGCAATCAATGTTAATTGCAACTAAACTAGATTGCAATATTATGTAAAATATGCGATTGCAATCCAATTTGATTGCAATTTTTTACAGCCCTGGTAGTTTATTTCTGGTATATTGGAGTACTTACAAAAGTGTTCCTCTGTCAGGCTGTAGCGTACCAACTCGTGTGCACCAGCTTATTGTTACCCGATCACTGCTCGTATTTTAACGAAATGTGATTGAAGTTGAGCATTTGAAAGCACATATGCATGTCTGGCTGTAACTGATCGTGCAGGCCTGCCAACTATCCTTAGCTATGAGGTGCCATATTGAGGA
>NW_023458556.1:102860915-102908457 GCF_013731165.1 Rhagoletis pomonella | reverse complement strand
GCTTGATTTTCTTTTTCCTTTCCTTCCTTTGCAAAGTCAGAGAAAAACTGCTCGTAAGGCATCCTCTCCCCTGCAAACTCCCGTTCAAAACCTGCTAAGCAAAGGAGTAAACAGTCCAACACCGGTAAGTTTATTAGAAAGACTTGAATTGAAATTGGAAGCATCCATGACTAGCATAATGACAAAAATTAAAGAAAGCGAAGACCGAGTTATGCAGAAAATGTTTGAAGTTTGTGCTGATCTTGTCAATTTTAAGTCCGCAATGACATCTATGGAGGAGCGAGTGAGTGCGCTAGAGACGTTGCGCGAAAATTGTAACAAAGATTTTATTACATTATGTCAGAAAATGGATGAGTTGGAGAATGCGCTGGTCGCGACTGATGTTATCATTTGTGGTGTTCCGCAGGTGCCAAAAAAATTTTGTTCTCTTGTTCTCAAAACTATGCCAGGCGGTTAACCTGCCCCCACTTCCCGTACGCTCTACCTTTCGTCTGCGCGCGAACAAAAACAAAAATAAGAAGAGAGGTAGCAACCAGCATTGCCCAATTATCGTCAAATTAAACTCTGCGTTTGATCGCTCACAATTGTTTAAGGCGATTGCTACTGTTTTTAAAATCTGGCCGAAATTCTCTATCGTTGCGTAACATAGGATTGAATACTGGCGAGAAGATCTTCGTACATAAATGCCTAACTAGGAAGAATCGTGAGCTTATGCGACTGGCAACTGAGCTAAAAAAACAAAACCGCCTAGTTAGTGCATTCTCTATTCGTGGACAAGTCTACATTAGAAGGCGTACCGACAGTGAAGCGACTAGAGTTCATGATCGTGAAAACATTGATCACATTCCAGCTGCCATTTGAAGCCTATATACATGCATATACATTATCTTTAGATTTTTTTACTTACATAGTATGTATAAGCAGTGCGATTTGATTTATGCGTGTTTTTGTTTCTCTTATTATCTCATGTATTTCTCTTGTATCCCACATGACCAAAACTCCTTGTCTCCCTTTTAGATATACTTAACCTTTGTGACTGCCCTCTTTGTAAGCATCTTAAAAATGTGTATATGCATATTGTAGGAAACAGTAGTAGAGTAGGCAAGTGCTTATACTTACACACTGTAACTAGACCTTAAGAGTTAGTTGTTAAGATGAAACTGTAACTAGACCTTAAGACTCATTACTCGTTTGTTTGTATACCAGTTTTATTATTACTCGTTATGTCAATAACCGCTTTGTACAAGTGAAGCGCCATCTTAGAAAAATAAAGAGATTTCATTCGATTTTGTACATCCAAGCGAGCGGTAGCATTTTTGGTAAACCACTAAGTCTCTGATACCATTGCATCAGAAGTGGTCTTTGAACCCATTTTGATTATAAAATTTAAACTCCGTGTAAAAGTTTTAGTAAAAAGTTAAGTTTTAAAATGAATCGCGATGCGGTAATTGCGGAAAGATACTCTCCATTGCAGCTGAAGGCCTGTGGCGCTGCTGTAGGCATGTTGTTGTTGTTGTTGTTCTAGCGGCTACAACAACCCCGCCCAGGACGGTTGGTATCTCAGTCGTTGTCGTCAAGTCATGTGGGGTCTCTCCGCATGCCGGACACTCATTTGGCACATCCTCATTCAATCTACTCAGGTAAGAGTTTAACCTGCTGCAGTAGCCGGAGCGAAGTTGTGCTAATGTCGTTCGTGTCTCCCGAGGCAGATGAAGCTCCGTCTCGTCTGTGTCCGGGGGCGGTATGCCTAGAACGGCATTCACAGGTCTAGAGTCTACATAACTCGAGACTGACTCCCTGTGAATGCCGTTCAGGGCCAGTCGATAAGCTGACATGTCCAGAGGTTGCTTGATGAACCTCTGGACTTCGTCCGTCAGTTCATATAGATGCCTCCTGACGTGCCTAGGCGAGGGCTCCTCTGCAAGCAGCTGTCTGTTTGGGTGGCCACTTCTGTGGCTTCCGATCAGAAACTGCTTGCAGAGCATTATGTTGTGCTCCTTTACGGGCAGCATTTGCGCCTCGCCGTGGACATGGTGTTCGGGCGACATCAGGAGGCATCCTCTCGCTGTCCTGAGTGCGGTATTCTGTACAGTTTGTAGCTTCGTCCACTGCGTCCTACTAGTCCCCGGCGACCACACTGGAGCTGCGTAGTTCAAAACCGGGCGGCCTATTGCCTTGTATGTTGCCAGCAACGTTTCTTTGTCTTTGCAGGCTGTCGAATGTTACTCCGAGTTTTTTGTGGTTATTCACCGTCGGAATTGGTGTGTCATCAACGTGAATTCCCAGCGGTAGCCTGACCTGCTTCGTCCAGGTTGTGAACAGGGTCGCAGAGGATTTTGTAGCGGAGAGGGCTAGACACTTTGCAGTGAAGAAGCGAGAAAGTTCGGAGAGATACCCGTTTACTTTCGTACACAGGTCATTCCATTCCCAGTCGCCATGATCGAGCAATCGTCGGCGTAAGAGACAATCGAGACTCCCTCTGGTGGTTGAGGGAGCTTTGAAATGTAAAAGTTAAACAGTAGCGGGGAAAGGACACCACCGTGTGGAACCCCCTGTTTTATTTTCCTGAATTTACTCGTTTTGTCTCTAAACATTACCGATGAGTGTCGACCACTCAGATAATTTTCCGACCACCGTTTGAGCCTCTGTGGGACACCTTCCAGATGTCTGGGATGATGAGAGTGGCCATAGACAAATTGAGGACCTCCGTTAGGTACGCTACCCCCGCAGGACCCAAATTTTTCAGCATCAGCATGGATATTCCGTCGGGACCCATGGCTTTGGAGGCTTTCACCTTCCCGATGGCCACCTGAACTTCACCGCAAGTGAAAGCAAGGGGGGCACAGGTTGTTGGCAGTTTGTGCAGCCTTCTGGTCACTCGACGCTTTGCTTTGTCCCCCGGAGGATGCAGTACGAACTTCCGGCTAAAATAGCTCGCGCATCGCTCCGGGTCCGACGAAGCATGGTCGCCGAAGGAAATTTCGATTCTGTCGTCGTGCTTCGTCGGATTGGACAGCGACCTCACGGTTGACCAAGGCTTGCTCACACCAGAGGTGAAGTTACAGGTCTTCAGATGCTCCTCCCACTTCTTCCGCTTATGTACGTTTACTAGTTGCCGAATCTCCGCGTTGAGATCCCTGGACGTGGGTCCGTTATACATCCTGCCGGTATGAAGCGAGCTGCATCAGCAGTGACAGCCCTGCGGAACTTACGTTCACCGAGATGGACGTCGGTTGGTGTGGGAAGCGCTGTGAAGGTGTTTTCGGTAAACTCCGCGTAACCTTTCCAATCAGCTTTAGAAAAGTTGATATAGGTCCGGTGTTTGGCGGAGGCAAAGTCGGTTGGTTTATCTATCGAGATGACTATGGGTAGGTGGTCTGATGCTAAAGTCAGCATAGGTCGCCATGTTATGCTGTTTATCAGACCAGCGCTGACTATGGTGATGTCTGGCGAGCTACTGCAGTTACCCATAATCCTGGTAGGTGCGTTGTCGTTCATTGTGCAGAATGTCGAATCGTCTATCTGCTCAGCCAAGTCTGTTCCCCTACGATCGTTTGACAGGCTTGAGTGCCAAAGATCGTGGTGCGCATTAAAGTCACCTACTACCATACGGTTTTCACCTCTGAGGAGCGCACCTATATCAGGGTGATATCCTGCCGGGCAGCATGTATATGTTAAATATTTTAAGCTCAACATCGCCTAACCGGATAGCAATGCCCTGACATTCTAGGGTGGTATCCCTGCGGTCGATGTCTGCTTCGATAAGACGATACTGCACGGTGTGGTGCGTGATGAACGCTAAGCCACCACCATTATCTCGCTCGCGATCTCGACGGTGCACGTAGTACCCGGCGCAAATCAACAAAGTTGAATTGCTGGGCAACTTCGTCTCTTGGACCGCAGCTATATCACGCCGACACATGAAGACGGTTATCTCCTCAATCTTACTCTGTAGCCCGTTGCAGTTAAATTGAAGGAGCTTCATGTGGTTCGGGAGACGTGTCGTGATGTGGGGTGTAAGGGATGTGTGTGTTCTTACCGCCGTTGGCTGTGTGCGCTGCTGTGATGGTTGCCGCCCTGTGGTGGTGGCGGGAGGCGTCGCAGTTGAGGTCTGCGACCGAGCAGCGCAACACGGGCCCTCGAAGTTCCCAGTCCAATCTCGCGTGGTACGCAGACCTGAGCATGCCCTAAAGTGGCACCAGCCAAGGCAGGTGTTGTACTTGACTGATGTCACATTACGGAATATCCTGGTCTGACATACCGTGCAGATTGTGGGGGGAACCAGGAGTTGTTGGCGGTCTGTCGTTATGTGGTCTGTCGTGGATGTGGTATGGTCTGTGGTGTTATTATGTTGTTGTATTGTGGTGACTGTGTGAGGCTGCTAGGGTGGACTGAGGTTAGCCGTGGAGGCTGCTCTGTTTGATCAAGAGGGGGCCACGTACGACGTGGTCCACTGTCGATGTGTCCGTAGTCCTGAGCAGACTCTAAGGTGACTCCACCCCTCGCAGGCATTACACTTGACTGAGGTGGAGTTGTGGTGTAGTCGTCTCCGGCATACACAGCAGGTGTAGATTTCTGGCCCTGAGTTTGACTCGATGCCAGCCCTGAGTAGTAGAATACGTAGTGAATGTAGCCCTATGGACGAACAACTTCTGAGATACTTCGCCGACCTAAACGGTGGCGATCTGCCCTGTAGGCATCAATGCCAGCGGTGCAAAAGCGTCATTAGCCGCCAGGTTAAGCGAGCTTTCTGTGGAGGCGCGAGGATTATGCCCAGTTGACAAGGCAGGCGAAAAAAGCGTTTTAGATGGTGGCGACGACGAAGAGATGGAAAATGTAAATGGTCAGTAACAGCGCGAGAAAAGTGTGGCCAGAAACAACGATGAGAACAACGTGGAAAACAATGGTGAGAACAACGAGGAAAGCCACGGTGAGCACAATGTGGAGAACAACGGTCAGAACAACGTTCCGAACAACGGTAAGAACAACGGTAGGAGTAACGGTCAAAACAACGGCGAGGAAGACAACGGGAACAGCTATGGTACAGACGACGATGATGGCGCGGTATACATGCGAAATATATTGTCGTGTACACGTAGCGGTACATTTGGGCACCGCTTATCGGATAACAGTTCGAGAGACGACACAGCAACCAACGGTGCGACAGTTCAGCCCATGCCCGACGTCGACAACGGTAGTGTTGAAGCAAGCAATTTAAAAATTCAACTGCTACAAAAATAAATTGAACTTCTAAATTTGCAAAAGACTTTGTTGGAAAAAGAAAATGAAATGGCGGCGAATACCAACGCAAGCAAAGGAATAAGGGAGGGTGTCCCGTTCGAAACGTTGAAGGACATCATACCGACATACGATGGCGGCGACGGTTTCAACGCTTGGCACAATCAGTTGCTACATTACCGCGAAGTACTACAAGTAAACGACGCTATGTTGGGTGTCGCAATCCACACCAAACTGAGAGGCGCAGCCCTGGCATGGTATAGTGCAAAGCCGGCGTTTCCCAAAAACGTTCGAAAAGCGGACATGGACACCCGAGGAGAGTTTCGCCAACTATTTCAACGAAAAATGTCTGCTAGGCGGCGGGCTCAACCTGAGCGACGAGGACCTCGCGGACTACCTCATAGAAGGCATACCTGACAGGCAACTACGTAATCAGGCTAGGTTACGAAATTTTACTTCCGCGAACGACGTAGTGAGGGCGTTCCGCTGCATTAATCTCCCTGAGCGTCCAGCACAAAGCCTCGACCAGACAACAGGATGCGATGCTACAATTGCAACTGCTCTGGCCATTACGCAAAGGACTGCAGAATGCCGAAAAGAGAAGCCGGTTCCTGTTTCGCTTGCGGACAGCAAGGCCACCAATCAGCGGAGTGCAGTCAATATAAAAAAAGCAAGAACACTTTCGTAAGTTATTTTAAATTATATGTATCAGCACATGCTAATAGTGATATGTTCGTAGAATGTTTAGTCGACTCAGGAAGCCCCGTTAGCCTAATCAAGAAAGTTGTAGTGCCAGCAGGAGCAAAATCAGAAGATGTCAAAGAAATATATTACGGGTTGAATAAGTCCACTTTGAGTATAGTTGGAAAAATGAAATGTTACACAGAAGTATTGAATAAATATGTTTCAGTTGAACTCCTAGTGGTTCCAAACGAATGTATGGGTTATTCAGTTTTGCTAGGCAGGGATTTTATTGAAACTAGTGACGCAAAGTTGAAGATAGGAAATGTCGAGTTTACACAAGTGGAAGTAGAAAATGTTGTGGACAAAGTAGAGAACAAAAACAAAGTTGAGAAAATGCACAAAGTCGAGAAAGTGAGCAATTTAGTCGTGGAAAACAAGGGCAAGTGCGAAAAAGTGAAAAGCACAGAGGGTGCAAACGAAGGTAATATTAGCGAAGTGTTAAATGAAATTATGGCAATAGATGCTTGCGAAGAAACGGACGTAGATCTCAAAGTAGGTGAACAGCTAAGCTGTAGAGAAAAAGAAAGTTTCGTGCAGATGTTTAGGAAAATTTATGTGAACTCAAAAAAGTTACGTGAGCCCCTTGTAAGAAAGGAAATGCGACTAGCGCTAGAAAACGATAAGCCATTTGCGTGTCCTCCGAGAAGACTATCTTATAGTGAGAAAGAAACGCTACAAAAAATAATAGACGAATATTTGGCAAAGGGATACATACGACCAAGCGAATCAGAATTTGTGTCGCCAATAGTATTGGTTAAAAAGAAAACAGCTGAACTTCGGTTATGCGTTGACTATAGGAAACTAAACAAGGTTACAGTCAAAGACAGTTATCCCATGCCACTTATAGACGATTTACTGGACAGGTTGGCGAACAAAAAGATATTCACTAAGTTAGACTTAAAAAACGGATTTTTTACGTTTTTATAAACGAAGACTCAGTTAAGTACACCTCCTTCACTACCCCCTTGGGACAGTTCGAATTTTTGAGGATGCCATTCGGACTGAAAAATGCATCCGCAACATTTCAGAAGTTCATTAATAAAATTTTGCCGACATGATCCGAAGTGGAGAAGTTATAGTTTATCTAGACGACCTTATGATAGCAACGCAAAGCGTACAACAGCATCTAGAAATATTGGAAAAAGTTATGTCGGGGATTGTTCAGAATAATTTAGAGCTACGACTGGATAAATGCGAGTTTTTACAGTCAAAGGTATCGTACTTAGGATATATCATTAGCGACAAAGGTATTCAAGCCGACGAAAAGGGACTAAAGGCAATAGAAAATTTTTCGGTCCCAACAAAAGTCCAGGAAGTTCAAAGTTATTTAGGCTTGTGCTCATACTTCCGAAGGTTTATAAAAGATTTTGCGACTATAGCCAAACCTCTTTATGATCTTACGAAAAAAGATAGGAAGTTCCAGTTCGGGAAAGAAGAAATATAATCATTTAAAACCCTTATAGAAAAACTTATTGCGTCCCCTCTATTAGCAATCTACGACCCGAACGACTCCACAGAGTTACACTGCGATGCAAGTTCTCTAGGATTTGGAGCAATATTGTTACAAAAAAAAAAGATGGGAAACTACATCCAGTGTTTTATTTCTCCAAACGAACGACGGATGTAGAATCCAAATATCACAGCTTCGAATTAGAAACACTAGCGATAGTGTATGCGTTGGAAAGGTTCAGGGTATATCTGCAAGGTATTAAGTTTAAGATAGTCACTGACTGCAACTCCCTGACATTGACACTTAATAAAAAAGATATGAACCCAAGAATTGCGAGGTGGGCGTTAGATTACGAGGTTGAGCATAGGTCAGGGAAAAGAATGCAACACGTAGACGCGCTAGGTAGAGTAAACAATGTGCTAGTGATTCACACCAATACGTTCGAAGAAAACTTAATTATATGTCAAAGTCGAGACGAACGGATTGGAAAGATAAAAAAAATTACGGAAAACAGTCATTATGAGATGAGAAACGGATTAATCTATAAGAAGAAGGACAAAGACTTACTTTTCTACGTACCCGAGCCTATGGAAGAACAAGTTTTGTTTAAATACCATGACGAAATGGGACATCTAGGTATAGATAAGGTGGTAGAGACAATAGGGAAAAGTTACTGGTTCCCCAATGTTAAAAAAAGGCGTCAGTACACATAGAAAATTGTTTGAAATGCGTAGAATTTTCGTGTAAGAGCGGTAAAAAGGAAGGGCAGTTACACATGATTCCAAAAGGAAAGGTGCCGTTCGAAATTGACCATTACGGACCCATTCATAGCAAATGTACAAAACACATCTTAGTGGTGATCGACGCTTTCTCAAAGTTTGTTCGTCTCTACCCTGCGAAAACCACCGCTTCAAAAGACGCCATTACAGCCTTAAAAGATTGTTTCCGGGCCTATAGCAGACCAAAGTTCATAGTGTCAGACCGAGGAACCTGCTTCACGTCAAAAGAGTTCGAGGAATTTTTAGAAGAAAGTAGTGTAGAACACATAAAAGTTGCGACAAGCTCGCCTCAAGCAAACGGGCAGGTTGAAATTGTGAACAAAAGCCTAGGGCCTATGTTGGCAAAAATGGTAGATTCTGAGAAAGAGATAAGCTGGGAAAAAATGTTAGAATCGGCAGAACATGCCATGAACAATACGGTGCATAAATCGACTAAGGAACAACCCAGTGTACTTTTGTTCGGAGTTAGGCAAAAAGGAAAGATCGTAGATAGTATCAGAGAAAATGTAATAGAACCAGTACAAAATTTTAGTCCATCAATAATAAAAAACGTCAGAGAACAGGCAGAAATAGAGCAACGTAAAGCACAGAATTACAACAAGGCGTACTCAGATAAAAAACGGCGAGAACCACGCAAATTTATCGTAGGAGACTACGTTGTAGTCTCCAATGTCAGTTCACAAGTAGGTGTGTCTAGCAAATTGATACCCAAGTTCAAGGGACCGAACAGAATAACTAAAGTTCTGGAAAACGATCGCTACATAGTCGAAGATGTAGAAGGTTTTCAGCAGACACAGATTCCATATAAAGCACCTGGTCGATAACAAATTTGAAACCTTGGTGCAATTTTAGAGGAAATCGTTGTGATAAAAATACTAGAAACCCAAGCAAAATTAAAAGTTTTGATTGCTGTGACCAAAACTTTGTTTTTACAAAAACGTCGTAGAATCAGGAGCTCCTATAAGTCAGGACGGCCGAGCTGTAGGAAACAGTAGTAGAGTAGGCATGTGCTTATACTTACACACCTTAACTAGACGTTAAGAGTTAGTTGTTAAGATGAAACTGTAACTAGACCTTAGGACTCATTACTCGTTTGTTTGTATACTAGTTTTATTATTACTCGTTATGTCAATAACCGCCTTGTACAAGTGAAGCGCCATCTTAGAAAAATAGATTTCATTCGATTTTGTACATCTAGGGTTCGAAATTTCAGACTTTGGTATCGATACTGAGTACTCATTCTGGCATCGAGCTCATGGTATCGATACTCTAAAAGTATCAGGGAAAAAGTATCGATACTACTCAGTATCGGACTCATTAAAAAAACGTTTTTTGGGATACTAAAATTATTTTATTTTTCAATCGTATATCTAGTTATTTCCTGCAATTAAAACAGTAGAAATTTAAAATATATGATTTTTATTTCATTGCAGAACTTACTTTCACGTTAGATGTAATTTTAACGTTAAATGTACTTACATACATATATATATATACTTTCACGAATTTCACATTTTGTTAAGAAATTTGTGTAACCTTTTTGGGTATGCATTTTTGTAGCCTATTCAATTTTAGTATAATATTAGCTCTGATCCAATACTTTTCGTGAAAAATCCTGTAAAACTGTCAAACAGCAAAATTACTCTCTGAAGTGAGAGTAAAAAGTGAGTAACAACAAAAAGTACGGGAACAAAAAAACCTTTTTTCCTGTAAAAACGTCAACCAGTGATTGCTTGACACTTTTCATGATTTTACCAGAAGAAAAAGTTCGGGTAAAATCTTGCAACTTCATTCTCTACACAACTCTTCAAAAGTCGCTCTCATTTACAGGATTTTGGAGTACGGGAACATTTTTCCTGCAACTTCCTGCAAGTACGTGTAAAATCCTGTAAGTTCATGGAGTACTGGATCAGAGCTAATGTGCAAGTTTGAATTAAAAGACAACGGTAGTAGGCTAGACGTAAATTTGAATAGGTTACAAAACTGCATACCCAAAAAGTTTCTAAAAATTCTGCATTTTCGTGAACTTGCGTAAAGTTTTATGACCTTATTCATAAAAATAAAAAAGGTTTATAAACTGAAAAATATATGAAAATGGCATTTTATTAAGCTCTTTAAACCTACTTTATTTTTTATGAATAAGGCCATTAAACTTCAACTTATTTGGTTTATGTTAAGCAACAGACACGCAGTATCAGTTTATTTTAAATGATGGACAAAATTGAATGATAGTAATCCATATAAGCAAAGAAAATTGGGTTGCCAATGGAAGAAAAAATTTAAAAAGTGTGTTTTTCAAAAAGTATTCGATACTACGAGTACTTTGCAAAGTATTGAGTAAAAGCACCAAATAAGTTATCGAGCATTAAAGTACTCATTTTTATACCCTCAGTATCGATACTTACTCAATATCGATAGTATCGTTCGAACCCTATGTACATCCAAGCGAGCGGTAGCGTTTTTGGTAAACCACTAAGACTCTGATACCATTGCAATATGTTTAGCAACATAAGGCACACTATCAACGACAATCTAAGAATAGCTCTTAAAGTTACATGCGAACATAATAGTGGGTTTAATGTTTGCCATTTTAACGCTCGAAGTCTAACAGTTTATAAGCTAGAATATTTAAATTTTATTTTTCAATATTAGAACAACAAACACTTCAAAACCGTCTGCTAAATGTGATTCTTACACATAAGGTGATGTTATCAGAGAGCTGATATCAAGGCGTATTGTGCTGATGTCAAAATGAAGTGTTTGTTGTACATATTCTGTGTTCTGATTGTCATCGTACGTATAATTTGATAGTGTAATTTTTTTGTTTCTGTGCTTCCGGTATCACCTAAAGATACCATTTTTAAATCGCAGATCGATTAATTGAGCCCTTTGGATCCGATTTTTCGTACATTTTTTTAGTTCCGATTCGATCCGTGAATCGATCCAAAAAATAAGAGAATCGACATTCAATTGATTCATATTGCATTGCATAAGAAAATCTAGAAAGTTTTAAGGAATAAGGCCGATCGTTTTGTGCGTGATGGGCGGAGGGGAGGGGAGTAGCATTTTAGGTGTAAAGTTGCTACGTAGCAATCTAGCACGCATTTTGTTTTTGGGAAAGCAACAAAACATGTGGTAGATTGCTACGTAGCAACTTTACACCTAAAATGCTATTCCACGTGAGCTCCCCTATAGTGTTATTTGAGACGATGATTTTGAAAACCAAAATAAAAAGCAAAAAATAAGGTAAGAGCGAAGAAAAAGTAGCCAAAATAATAAAAAACACAGCAAATAAATTATTTTCTATTTAAAATATTAACTGCGGTGTTTAAGATCACATCACGACTGAGTTTTCTTATGAAGACCTCTCATTTGAGTATTTGTTTGAAAAAACTCAAGGAAATTCAATAAAATTGGCCTACAGCGCCATCTAGCGCCGAGATAATAAACAAAATTTCAAAAATTAATTCCTCCGTTATTTCAAAACGGTTCTCTCTTTTATCCCTAATTATCTCTTCTCCTTATGTCTAAGTATCGATATTTTAGTATGAATGGAGAAGGGCTTGGTGCCAGGAGCTCCCGCTGAGCAAATATCTTTTTTGACACAAATGTCAGTGACGAGGTTTTGCAGAAGCAGAAGTGGTTTTGTACTTTAAACGACGATAAGCTTTATTGGGCTAGTGCACTTTTTAAAATAACGGTTGATTTTCTCTTATGATGAAAAACAAAATTTCGAAGTAAAGTTGGGCCAAGAACTTATGAAGTTTCTGTTGAATGCTCATATCGCTGTCTTAGAATAGAAAAGCCTTATCTCCCTTTTTTTAAATGCATATTTACGGATTGTTGGTTAACATGCATGTTTTAAAAATTACTTATGTACAATAGTGTTTGTAATTTCAGTTTTTTGTTTCTTTAAGAAAATTAAGTAATATGCGTAATTTGCCAAAAAATATGAATCCATCTTGGCAGTTCGATTAATTTTTTGACGATCTCTCCTGTATCGATTATTTTGGTTTCGATTTCAATCGATTTAAACATCGATTTTTTATTTCGATCTCGCATCTCCCGTATCACCTTGTATGAATTCGCCTTGGCCCTGCCGGCAATTTTTTTTCACCTTATATTCAATTCGGCTACCTTGGCCAATTTGAAGCTTTCTAGCACATCATGTCTTTGTGATCCCGGCTCCTTATTAGTGCTGCAAAAACATCGATGTTTGAAACTATCGATTTTTCGATGTTTTTGCCACTAAAACATCGATAGGATCGATACTATCGAGGTTTCTTGAGAATTTTAACTTTTTGTTTCAAGCTGAAATCCTTATCAATTAACAAACATAATTTTTTAATAAATTACATTTATTATTTTAAAATTATCCAATAATTAATTTAAATTTTAATTTGACTTGTATTTAAGGTCACATTTAATTTATAATGTTATAAAAGTATTCATAAAGCAACAACACTATTAATATGTGTTATAAATTATGTCTTGTTAAATAAATTAAAGGCATTATCCAGGGTACACTTCAGGTTTTTATTCTTAGGGCCAATTTCACAATGCGTAGTTAACTCAGAATCGGCAGTTAACTAGAGATTTTCAGTACAAAAATCTGTAGTTAACTGCCGATTCTGAGTTAACTACGCATTGTGAAACTCTTAGATAAGCACAAAAAGATTGGTAAATATGCTCGCAAAACAACAAAAATTAGGTACAGTTTAATGTTTTTTTATTCAGTTTACTTCAAGGATTGAAAAATTACAATGGGCACACTAGTGTTGCTCGATATTCTCAAATAATGGAGATCTGCGTTGGTGGGTCTTAATTTTTTTAAATATTCGTTATTCGGTATTCAATGCTTCCCGTAGAGACAAACCATTGGTATTAAATTTTTATATCCAAGCAGAAATGAAACTAAAGTTACGGGTTAATAAAAACTAGATATCTTATGTTATTATTTTCCATGATACAAATATTTCAAGGTAAAACCGCTCGCTCAATTCGTCAGCCATCATTTATTTTTTGAAGTTTGTCCACTTTATAAAATTGAAATTTTCAGAGCAACTCAAGTAAAACAAAAAACAAGTATATGAAAATATTCAAACTTTCTTTTATTTGAGAATGGAAGTGAGAATGTATTTGTGAGATTGAAAATTTTAAAACATTTTTGTTATGTTAGCAAACTTCAAAAATGTTCAGGCTGTCTTGCAGCGGTTTCTTAAAATTTATAAACCATGATTATTTTCAAACATTTATTTAGTTCGACGAAGAAAAAAAAGCCCAAGAAATGGTCAAGAAAAATTTATAGGGCCAAATTTTCTTAAGCAGTACGAAGTTATTAAGAAATTTGCTACGCTTTCTACTATGGTTTGCTAAAGTTTGTTTGTGAAGAGTACTAGGCACCCTTGTTTTCAACAGAAATATATGCCCGTTCCATTATTTGTTACGCTTTAGCGTTCTGTTAAAGATTATGAGTTTATTACGCTTTAATTTTTATACTTCTTGCCTGCCCCAAATCAGCAACGGATAAACTTTCCAATGATGGCATATCCTCTAAAAACTACGATAGTAAGAAAAACATCGATGTTTTAAAAAAATTTTTTAAACATCGATACTATCGATAGTGCTCCGATGTTTTTGCAGCTCTACTGCTTATTCCACCAAGGAGGTTTAGATCTACGCTTAGTGCACGAAAGAGGGCAGGATGCATTGTAAGCATTAGTTCCCTACTACTCGACGTTAGTTTTCTAACTCCTTTGTCAAGTTCAACCTTTGTGTTTTACCTGCGCGGCTCAGTCTTCATATCGCATAGTATTTTCCTATAGCGTTCCCTATTAGTATTTATAGGGTTTCTGAGGACCCTACTATTTCTTTTGGGAGAGATCAAAATGTCGAAGCTTATGTATTTGTGGTCAGAGAACGACGCACAATGGGCCATATGACGAGTTTAGCCGGAAAAAATCACAATGGAATTTTGATGTTTTGATAATTCCAACTTGTTAAGAAATGTCCAATTACATAGAAAAAATTATCCTTTGGTGTTTGAAAGCCCACTTTGTAATTTGTAGGTCAAATTTGAAGTTTTGTAACTTTGTTTTTTGAAAAGTACAAAAATCAAATAGACATTTTTAAAAAGTGTTATGTTGTTCATGACAGTGGTGCACCAAGGCGCTGGAAAAAATGTATTTGGCAAAGAAAACGATGCTCTTTTTTATGAAATAAAAACAATTAATATATGATGAGGGGCGTAGCTAGAGTAATGTGTCAAAATTAGGCGTTTTTCCGTCAACAATTATCAACAAAGTCGAACTTTTTTGGACAATCCAAATTCTGCATTGTCATGTATTTTTGCATACCTACCTAAAAGTTGCTTCTAAAGGGATCAAATGTACCATATACCCCCATTATTTTTCCTCCCCAACAATATTTTCCTGGGAACATATCGCTATATCCTCTCCTTTGGAAGGCCCCATACAAAAATTAAATTTTTTGATATAGCTGGCCAATCTCAAATTTCTGTTTAATGTAGCGAAACTCATTAGTTTTGATATCTTCTATGTAAACAATGTTTTCCAACCGAATTCATAGTTTAGGAGCTAACCATTGATACATATATCGAAAATTTTGCATAATAAAAAAAAAAATAATAAAAGAAATACTTTCGGTAAAAATATCAACATTAAAGAGCTTGTTAACTTCCGGATACTTGGACGCCAAAGCATGATATTCTATAAATACAATAAGACCCTGCTCATTTAAATTGGATAACAAATATAGAAGTTATAAGCACTTAAGTAGAGAGACATACAAAAAGTTTCTATAAAACTGTATGATTTGCATATTATGAATTACAGATTACAGATGGCTTACAGATTAGACGTCAAAATATATATTATCAGGCAAACTGCTGACAAGGACTCTGTAGGACTTCGCAAAAAATATATTCAATCTCGTTTCAAAAGTGAAATGGGCTTAATAATTGATGGCGTAAAGCCTGGATATGGCACAACTAATAATGGCAACAGTGCAAGAAAATCTATATATATATAACAAAGTCGTGTTAGTTACACCATTTATAACTCAAGAACGGCTGGACCGATTTTTATGATATTTGTTTCTAGTATTTGTCTACCTTCCGAATAGCAGAATAACTATTAAAACAACCGCTAGGTGGCGTAGGAGTCGAGTTATTACTAAAAATCGTGTTTATGGTCCGATTCGTCTCATATTCGAGATATGTATTGACAATAGGAAAAACAACACCATTGCAAAAAAAGAGCCTCCAGGTGGCGTTGGACTCAAGTTATTACTAAAAATCGTGTTTATGGTCCGAGTATCCCTAGATTCAAAATATGTATTGATAACAGGAAAAAGAATATGTATATGTAACTAAAAATCGTATTTGTGCTCGAATTTATTTCATTATCGAAATATATGAATTCACATACCGATGGTGCTCTGCAATAACGACGCAACTCAAAATTTAAAAAATCAGATCCCTTATTACTGTTAAGAGGCTCATGTCTCTAAACCTTGGCTAACCAATGTCTAATCCTAACTAAAGTAAGTAGTGGAAGCGTTCATGGTATAATGTTTGAACTTGGTACGAAAATATATGAAATCAATCACATATTCATGGAGAAAAATTGGAGCTATTGGAAAAGGGGCGTGGCACCTCATATACAACCGAATTTTTCACACTGTATATCTCTGGAAATGTTTATGGTAGAGTACTGGAACTTGGTATGGAGGTACTATGTATATGAAATCAATCGCATACTCTTGAGAAAAATTTGAGATATTGTAAAAGCGCGTGGGCCCTCCCATACAATACGAATTTTTTATACTGCATTTCTCTGGAAGTGTTCATGGTACAGCACTGGACGAAAATTCGGACTATTTGAAAAGGGAGCGTGGCACCTCCCATATAAATCGAATATTTCATAATAAGTATCTCTGGAAGTGTTCATGCTAGAGTACTGGAACTTGGTATGGGGATACTATGTATATGAAATCAATCGCATACTCTTGAGAAAACTTGGAGAAATTTTTGAACTTGGTACGGAAATATATGAAATCAATCACATACTGATGGAGAAAAATTGGAATTATTGGAAAAGGGGCGTGGCACCCCATATACAAACCGAATTTTTCATACTGTATATCTCTGGAAATGTTCATGGTAGAGTAGAAATCAATCGCATACTCATGAATAAAATTTCGGACTATTTGAAAATGGAGCGTGGCACCTCCCATATAAACCGAATTTTTCATAATAAGTATCTCTGGAAGTGTTTATGGTAGAATACTGGAACTTTATACCAGCGTGGCACCTCCCATACAAGTCGAATTTTTCTTATTGCATATCTCTAGAATTATTCTTGGTAGAGTACTGGAACTTGGTGTGGAGATATATGAAATTAATCGCATAGTCATGGAGAAAATATGGAGCTATTGGAAAAGAGGAAAGGGGGCGTGGCACCTAGCATACAAGGTGGATTTCATACTGCATATCTCTGGAGAAAAGTAGGCTCTTTGAAAAGAGGGCGAGGCAAAGTACACACGTACTGACTTTTCCTTATCTTTGAATGTGCATATAATTCTTCTGTAGGTATGTTTGTGAGTGAAATTCTAAAAGGCTGGAGGGATTTCAAAAAAGTTGTGTGTGTGTGTTTGAGTGAGTTTCTGGATAGTTTAGTTTCACAATTTAACCCGCCAGTTGGCGCTGGAGTTGAGTTATTACTAAAAATCTTTTGTATATAATTCTTCTGTAGGTATGTTTGTAAGTGAAATTCTAAAAGGCTGGAGGGATTTCAAAAAAGTTGTGTGTGTGTGTTTGAGTGAGTCTCTGGATAGTTTAGTTTCACAATTTAACCCGCCAGTTGGCGCTGGAGTTGAGTTATTACTAAAAATCTTTTTTTTATGATCCGATTTGACGAATATTCAAAACATGTATTGGAAACGGTAAATGAAGTCCAATTGCAAAGTAATTTTTAGCAAAAAAAAAACCGACTTCAAGTCTCATATAAAAAAAAAATATATATATATATATCTCATGATGAATTATCGAAATCGGTTGACGTGGTCCAAAGTTATTCGGTAACATACATAAAAAAAAAAAAAAATATTCCGACGAACTGATAACCTCCTCCTTTTTTGGAAGTCGGTTAAAAAGAGATGTGAGGTGATGCTGAGGGCGAGTTATTACTATAAATCGACAAGTGAGAAAAATTGCCGTGAATGTCAGACTAAATCGACCTGTTGCACCATTGAGTATATCGAACTCTCGTGTATTACGATTGGCCTAATGGATGTGAATTGCCTATATTATTATGCGTTAAAGCTTCATTCGGACATACCAGGGTTGATTTGTGCAGTGGTAAATCTCAAACCACTACCTGTCGAAATACCTTAAAAGCCAGTTTAATAAAAGTAATTTAATGAAGATTTATTTTTTTAATTGAATTTAATATAGAACCTGACAGAAAAAAATAATTTTTCACTTAAATTTCTTTCGTGAAACTGGCTTTTAAGGTATTTCATCTCAGTCTATGTATGTATATTGTATTTCTGTTGAACAAGGATGCGCATCCATTTTGAAATTGCCACAAACTATAAGATAAAGTTTCTAGGGCAAATTCACTATAGATCCGGATCATTGTGCCGCCGGGGAACTTCTTCATGGACATAACACTTTCGTTAGTTTATTTAAGGCGGCAAACGACCACCAAACCATAATCTTAGCCGATGAATTTGCCAATGGAAATCGTGGACTGTTGGAGAAAATATTGGACCAAAACGATTAAATTAAAAATCTAATTATGGGCGGCACGAAGTCCGCCGGGTCGGCTAGTTTTTTATATAATCCTGAGTTGCTTATCATCAGGATTTG
Organism: Rhagoletis pomonella; assembly: GCF_013731165.1. Lineage (NCBI taxonomy): Eukaryota > Metazoa > Arthropoda > Insecta > Diptera > Tephritidae > Rhagoletis > Rhagoletis pomonella. The sequence goes on along the minus strand of NW_023458556.1, from coordinate 102,890,354 downwards.
AGATAAGTATTGACGCTTTTCAAAAATTCCTCCAAGAAACCAGAGGAAGGTACCTAAATGCATACGAGTGGTATCCTATGCCAGCCAGTGTTCATAAGATATTATGCCATGCTACTGAGGTTATAAAAAATTCATCGTGCCAATAGGGCAGCTATCTGAAGAAGCTCAGGTGCAGGCGATTCAGAGTGGCACATAGAGAGTCAACACGAATAGGGATTTGCTTAACATGCTTTTGATAACGTCTGATCCGTTAATCAATACATACCGCCAAAAGCCATTAAAAAACTCTCGATCTCTGCCGCCCGAAGTCATCAGCTTCTTAAAAGAACCGCATATAGATTTCGAAAGTCACCAGGATGCGGACAAAACTTCCGCGACTGATGAAACAGATGAAAGTTCAGACTCCGACAGTGACATTTCGCAGACATAACTCAAAAAATATATTAAAAAAAAAAAACAAATATGTAGTTATAAGTTATATATTCATTAAAAAATAATTGAGTATATTAAACAATTTTGCATTCAAACTTTAAATAGTGTTTTTTTTGCAGTATAAAGCTATAAAATTAATTTAAAAGCTTTTGTCATACTAAATTAGGTTAAGATATCTCTAAAATAGCTATCAGTTAAATTATTTATACTAGTAACTATCGCCCAGTTGTCGAAATTCGACATCTTTTACCAAACACTTTTGAATTTTGCCACGCCCCCTTTTCCAAAATCTACCACTCTTCGCCGTAAGTACGGTATTGACAACATATGTACCTGTGGCAAATTTCAGGACGTAAGCTTAAGCGGTTCCAGAGATAATCGATATGAAAATTTCAGTTTGTATGGGAAGTGCCACGCTCCCTTTTTCAATACCTATCATTTTTCGCCGTGAGTAGGGTAATTAGAATCTATGCATCCGTGCCAGAGGTATATCGGTTTTCACATTTTAGTATGTATGTCAGATGCCACGCCCCCCATGTATCGGGATTAACATTTCTGGATTAGAGGAAGTTACATCCTTTAAATCGGTATATGTTTCATTTAAATCGAGCGAACGATGCCCTCAAAAAAGGGGGTTCAAGATTTTATTGTGGCGTATTTATATATAGATACCTTCAATACACCGTTTTTGCTACAAACCCTACTCAAAGGAGCTCTGGAGCCATCCAATCGATCCCCAATCAAGGTGAATTTCTTTATGGCCACTTTTTACGACAAATTCAAGCATCAGAACCAATAACACATTTTTTCCGGCTAACTTGTATGGGGTGGCCCACTGTGCGACGGTGCCTGCAGCACACTCCAGTTATCCACCTTCGTACGACTAATCGTGAAGAGAGTTAAGTCAAGAACGTTCCTGGACGTGGGTCCAATTGTACGTCGCTTCTTCACCTCTATTAGCTACTTCTAAGTCTATTTATAATACAAAGTTAAGAAGTGACTCACCTCCCCACACCGTATGATGGGCATTCGCGCCGAATCCTGCATACAAAAATTCAAATTGTTAATTGCCAATTAATAATTAATTGACAATTAATTTGTGCCAGATTCTCTATGTAACCCTGCTAGGTATGTTTAGTTTTGACTTGGAGGTATGTTTATTGGACAAAGAGCAATCAACTGTTTATTTCTGGCCCTCTTTTACAGCTGATATTCCATCAGGGTTGGAATATTTAATTATAAAATTAAAAAACTTTACCTTAAAGTAGATAAATGTACCTAAAAAGTAAATATGTATTTCTATATAAAGAAAATAGGAGGATAACAATTCTCATTGATACCATATAAACTTCTGTACTCACAGTAAACGAATTTTTATGACTACGTTCCAAATGTACCTAAAATTGTGTGTTTGTACCGAATATACTTTCGAACTTAATAAAGGAGCGATTGTACCAACTTTTCCAGCAGCTGATTTCGTATAGCTAATTGCGCAGCTGACGTGTGCGTGAACACCAAACTCAATGCAGCAAATTAACATTGCCTCAGCTAATTGGCCTGTTTAAACATAGTCGTAGAGCAAATTTTTGTTTGCCATAACTACCGGTCTTACCTTATTATGCGTGTTGGGAACATATGTAGTGTAGTTTTCCGACTTGAGGCAAGAAACTAGGCTGTCCGAAGCGAGCCAAGATTCCTGAACTAAAGCCTCATCGTCGAAGCCTCTAAGTTGAAGAGAAGCTCGGCTGAGGAGATTTACTTTTAAGGAGATTAATTTGAAGAACCTTAAGCAATACCTTTAGGGTATACTTTGATGTTAAGTATTTTTGAGGATTTTGAGTAGTTTTAAGAATTTCACTTTTTGAGGCAACTTTGTTTTACAGCCCATAACTCATCATCTGTTCAAATATTATTATAACAATTATATTCAACAATTTTTATTAAGCTTGAGGCCGTTTTTAATAAGAAATTTATCGTGGAAAAGCAACAATATTTTGAAAAAATGGTAGAACTGATAGCTATTTCGGAAATCACCACATTTCCTCATCAGAACCCCAAAACCCCACTGCCACTGCTTAACTTTGGACCGCGTGAACCGATTCCCATAATTTTTTTTTTTTACCGGAAAGATGGCACCTTAAGGGTCATCCCGTAATTTGGTTTAGACCCGATCATTAAATCATGAAAAAATTAACGGTACTCCTAAATTTTATATAGTTATAAGAATTGAATTCGGTTTTGCTTTTTGCTTAAAAATTACTCGTTTAATAAAAAGTTCTATAAACACAAGATGCACTCAACTTTTAAAAGTAATACAATATTTTACAAAAGAATTTTAATGTAAATAAATTAAATAATTCCAAGAAATTTTTACACTTTTATGTTCATTTTGGTCGATTTCTGGTTTCTCATTTTTTTAATACTTCGAATACCGAAAATTTAACTGAACTTGTATTTTTATCATATAGCTCATTTTGGTGGAACGAATTCGAAGTAACAAATTAAATCTTCGAATGCTTGTTAAGTACATATCAGTGGTAAATTTTTTAGGCTGTAAAATGTAAAAAGCAACAGTAAGTGAGTATGCATTGCATATTTTGAGGACAATGTTTTCATTCGCAGTTAAACTTTAAAGAGCTCTCAAGAAAACCAAAAATTTTTACAAAATGGCGCACAAGAAATGCTCTTTTATTTTGTTCTTCAAGAAAATTTGCGCTAATGCTAAGTGCTCATATTTACTCAACTTTAAACACTTTGTGTGTAGTTTTTCTCTACGTAACAAATGTGGTATGTAAAAGTAAACAGACAGTGTTTAGTTTGGCACACACTAGGAGAGGAAACTGGTTACCTCTATTTATATGCGTAAATTTAAACAAAATTTTTTTAGAGGAAATTTCAAACATTTTATGTGTAAACTGTGAAATTGTCAACAATAAATGTTAAGACATCAAAAAACAAATTTCAAATTTGTTCTACGCCACACATATGATAAGTAAAAGTAAGCAAGCAATGTTTAATTAACACGATGTGTAAATTTGCCTTTATTAAGAGAGGAAACTGGTTACCTATCTTAATATGCGCAAATTTAAACAAAAATTGTTTAGAGTGTATAATAATTGAGAGCTTAAATTATCTTCACGACGGTATACATGTTAGTATGCTGCTGGAAGAGATTGAGTGCGTTTCAATCTCATCATCGGACAATGGTAGCGGAGTGTAGTCTGTAGTGTGGATTGGGGAATAAACTATTTGAGGGGAGTGAGATCATATCGCTTTCGCCTTCGGTTGAAGGGAGAGTGTTTGATAATGTGCGCGATTGGAGATTAAGAGTGTTTATTATGTTATGGTTGTGTTTATTTTGACTACCTGTGTTTAGAATTTGAGAATGGATTTTTGTTGTTGTTTCTTGAAATGGTTTATGTGGGACTGATGTTAATTAATTGGAGTCAGTGATTTTATTGTTACTTGTTGTTTCGGTTATTCTCTTTTGTCTTGTTTTAATAGCTTCTTCAAGCGTTTCAGTTGGGGAGGGGTAAGCTAAATTATTAGTTTCGTTTTAATAGCTTCGCTATACGAACGTTTGTGGTTTTTATTTTTATAATATCTTGCTCTTTTTTTTTTAATGTGGGACAGTTTTTGTTGCTTGAACGGTGTTGTTGGTTGCAGTTGATGCACTGGACTTTGTCGCATAGTGTAGGATCGTGTATGCTGAGTGAACAAACGTCACATTTTGCTTCTGTACGGCAATATTTCTTTGTGTGTCCTAATCTAAAAAAAATTTGCATTGAAGTGGCGTTGGAAAATAAGGTTCGACTTTAAAGTTTAAAAACCCAACTTTCAGCTCCTTTGGTAATTCGAGTCGGTAAAATGAAATAATATGGAGTTATGAGTTTATAACTTTGCCGTCTACGAATTTGGTGATTTTCTTGCATTCAACTACCTGTTGGTCTTTTAAACCCTCTATTATCTCTTTTTCGCTTAATTCTTTTAGTGGTGATGCAAATATTACACCTTTGATGGTGTTAGGAGTCGGATGCAAAGTGGAATTAATTTCGCAAATATTGGATAGTTGTGTCGCGCGTAAAAATTTGTTTGCTTGAGCTTCGTTGTGTGTCAAAATCAAGAGGTCACCTTCACGAGTAAATGTAATCTTTTTTGGTTGCTCGGTGCTAATGCTTTCGAGCGCTTTAGAAACGAGAGAAATATTTAGAGTATTCAGGGGCTTGGCGGTATTTTTGTTTTTAATCAGAATGAATTTCAGGCTTGTCAAAAGAAACAATTTGTGGAAAATCTGCCTTATTTTGGATGTTAAACTTGGTTGAGTTATTTTGCCTTTTTTTTGGTGAAGAACCAGATCCATCTGGACCCAGTAATGCGTAATAATTGCCTCCTGAGAAGGAGGGCATGATGATGTAGCACTTACGTATCAATACGCTTTAATTTTATTTATTTATTCCTAAGTAACAATAACAAAGTAATGTCACGTAACTACAGTTAGTTGTGCCGAGAAGAAATATTTGAAAGAAATAATAACACGACTGTTCACTATGAGAATAAGCTGTCGACTAGTGATGTGCTGAATTGTCGGTACCCAATACTCGGTACCCAATACTTAAAAAATATTTCGCTACCCAATACTTCCTTTTCGGTACCCGATACCGATTCTTTACATTAAACCTTCGCCATTATATGTATTTCAAGTTTAGAAAAAACTTTCATTACTCATTTATATGATATCGGCAAAAACACTTGAACTTATCGCAACAGAGAAATATTATTTTATCAGTTTCAACCTTAGTCGATCCAAGGTTTAAGAAAAATGCTTTGACGGATGAAGGAGCCTTTCAGGGGGGAGATTCTGTAACCAGTTAGCGACAAGTTTCGGATCGATAACGCACTTGTTGACATACAAATATTTCATATCATACGTCAACAAAACCGATACCGATTCGAAAACTGTCGCTAACTGGTTACAGAATTTGCCCCGGGCCTACAAAAATGATATCGTCCGATTCAGCTGAAACAAAAATGCTTCAAACAAGTAAGAGTTTCTCTGCATTATGGCCTCGAACCGACATATATACGTTTTTCATTTGAATTTGTATTAAAAGCTCTATTGGCTCCTACATTCGGATTTTGATAGGCGAGTCTCCCCTGAACCGCCTTTCTCCATTTTTGGCCTATGTGCGCTTTTATTCGAAACCTAAATGTTTCGGTACCGAGTATCGAGGGTATTGGATACTTTTTAAATCGGTACCGAATATCGATCAATACTTAAAAGTATTGACTCAGCACATCACTACTGTCAACTGTCAATAAAATTCAACTTAATTCATCAGTTAATTAAAATAGTATGTATCGCAATGTTAGACGAACAATATTTAAGAATATCTCAGCACGAAACTACATACTTTTGAAGAGGGATGCCTCCTGTTTAAAAGTCGAATTTAACTATATCTATTTATATATATAATACGCGAAGGGATTTTTCAATACCTACCCCAAAATTCGCATCAAAAGCATTATTTTTAACATTTATAAGGAAACTGCTCCGATAGATGCATTCAACATACCTGCACATTGGCGATACCTGCCTTAAAAATTGTGCGACTAGTATCAATTATCAAAGAAAGTATTGCGTCTATCTGCACTGGCCCTACAATTACCTAATTTTACAACCTTTTATTTATTTTACTCATCTCGCAGAACAACGAAAATTGCTATCAATTTATGTAGTTATATAGATAATTAGATAACATTCGGTAAAAATTTCGCTTGCAGTAATTTCTACGTGGTAAGTGCTCCGCCAATATTTGGTTTCATAGGGATTCGGATACCTTCCTCATTGAAGTAGTAAAGAAAATTCGCTTAAGTTCCTTTTTCGGTTACATGCACAAGTTTTTCGTGCAAAGAAGGATGTGCAGCTAAGCAAAATATACTGTATATAAGTGTAAGGGCCTTTGAAATCACTGGCATAGCGTCGCAGAAAAGCTAAGTTAGCATAAGCCTTCGGAATAATAAAATTAATGTGGCTACCGAACGTAAAGGACGAGTCAAAAATAACTCCAAGATCCCGAAATTCTTTAACAGATGCAAGAGCTGCATTTGAGATAGAATAGGTCGAGGAATACACATTCAAAGACTTGGAGAGCACCATCTGACAACATTTACTGGTGTTGAGACGCAGTTTATTTTGGAGAGCCCAATCAGTAAGAGCGTTCAAGTCTTCCTGCAACAACAATGTATCCGACAAACAGGAGATTTTACGGAAGAGTTTAAAGTCGTCTGCATAGAGTAAATAATTTGAATGTTTAAAGCGTAGACCAACATCATTGATAAAGAGGATAAATAGAATAGGACCAAGAATACTGCCTTCGGGCACACCAGAAAAGCCGCACTTCTTAATTAAAAAGGAAGACAACCCATCACTGTCCTTCTTCAAGGAGGATTTTAAGGAGGAGATTCCATTCATGATATCTAATTCAGTTACAGCCAGGGCCCCAAAATCTAGGGATTTGGGTGAATCAGTACAAAAAGGATTGTCATAATTATCAGAGTCAACAACAAAATGGGATTTGAAAAAATCGGCAAAGAGGTTTACCGAGTCAACCAAACTCTCTGAACAAGTGCCATTAAGCTTCACACAGGTTGGAATATTAGAACAGCCTCTTTTCGAACGAACATAATTCCAGAAAAATTTTGGATTTGCTTTAAGCTCTTCCTCATATCGAGAAATATATTTATTATATAGGAGTTTGTCAAGAACATTGAATTCAGACATATAATAAATATACTTATCTTTAAATGAGATATTGTTGGTAGCTTTATATAATTTAAAATATTTCTTCTTTTTATTTTTCAATTTTTTTAACTTCGTGGTGTACCAGGGACATTTGTGAACTTTGACCGGGAGAAAAGAGAGATTCCTGCTAAATATTTCAAACAACTTAAATAGGAATGCATCGAAACATTCCGAGACATCTTTAGAGTAGAAAAATGACTTCCAATCAACTTCAAATATTTCTGTGTTAAGCGAGTCGAAATTAGCATCCTTGAAATTATAAGACCGAACATTATGACTAATATTTACCTTAGACACTAGTTCAAAAAATTCTCATGATAAAGACAGGGGTAGATGATGCATATCTGATTTACAAATAGGAAAGGTACACTCAGTCAGATGAGAGATTAAATTATCATCAATAAAGATAAGAACTAAAATATTATTTAGCTGGTTTACAAATGAATTAATCTGACTAAAGTTTAAGCTAAAAAGACTATCTAAAAAGTTAATTTCATGAGCATAATTAACAATAGTTGGAGTAAGGATAACGTCATTTAGTAGACTTGACCATACAATTTTATTTAGATTGAAGTCACCTAAAACGCAAAAGTGACTATTTTCATTATGTTCATAAATGTCAATAATATTATTTACCTGAGCGGAGTACAATGAATCGATACTACTAGGCGGAATATAGGATACACAAATAAATAATTTACCAAATGTGCCGCGGATGCAAACGCAAAGCTGATCAAGTAGAGTGTCACTATTAGAAAACTGAACAAACGACGACAGGAGGGAATTCCTTACGGCAATCAACACGCCACCTCCTCTTTGACACCCAGTTTTGATAGAATCTCTATCCTTACGATAGGTATGATACAAATTCTGATCAAAAAGCTCCGCGTCGAAAAAGTTATCATTAAGCCAAGTCTCAACAATGACATAAACCTCATATTCACAGCGTGATGTGCTTAAAAATACATCTTTAGCTTTAGTTCGCATACCCGAAATATTTTGATAGTAAATACTTAAACCATTATTTACGCTACCATTAACATGCTTAGTTAAGGTTTGACAATTTGACCCGTTCCCTTCTGAAAAAAACGGAAAGGCCTTAATTTTACATCGGATGGCCATATCGAAGAGTCAAGCAGCTTATTATAAATTGAAGGCGAGATACCAAGTTTAAAATTACATCTTGATAAAGAGCCTGAATCTACATCTTTCTTTATTAATTTAAAACAACGAATTAGGGATGGAGAGATATTTGCATTTTTCGAAACATATTCGACAATATCGCCAGCCTCTACCATCGACATAAATGAAGATATATGTAAACATTTCAGTCGAACAGCTACAGCAAGATTTGCATTAGCATTACTTCCAACCACAACTACAGGCGCTTTGCGATGCTTGTTCAAATTGGTGGTGTTATCAGAGGCAGATATCTGACCATCAGATGCCGCAGGCGCTTTACGATAATGGTTCTCGTTAGTGTTATTATCATATACAGATTCCTGACCCGCAGAAGCAGCAACGTCAGCGTACGAAATAGCTAAATTTGCATTACTAAATGCATCGGAAGTGGCCGGAACTTCAACATTAGTTTCACTCCCAAAAGCACGAAAATCATTGGCTTGATTAGTGGGCGAAGCAGCAGCCACACCTGACCCCAACGTCAACGTCGACTTCGAAATCAAGACATCATCACTTGGCAGAGCATTTGGGCTCGACGCTACGAGTGCAGTAGAAATCTAAACCTGCGAATCATTAATACATGAAAGAACATCAACCAAGAGAGACTGATTAGTTGTTTCAGTCAAACCTTTGTTTAAGTTTTTGTTTTTTGATTGTTTAGTTTTTGCAGCCGAAGCTTTATTTTTATCTTTCGGCACTGCACTGGTACGATTGGGATTGAGTTTTTTTGCATAGTTAGCAGCAACACTATGCAGATTTTTTATTTCCAACGTTAACGAAGAAATTACAGCATTTTTATCATCGATCTTTGAGTGAAGAGAACGAATTTCAGCAAAGAGTCTCACATTTTTGCAATAATTGAGCTTTATCGACACTCAAAGCATTCATCACAGAGAGTTAGTGAGCATTGTCCGAACGCAGAGCAGCAATGTCTTTAGCGATATCAAGCAAAGTTACTTGTGGATCATTTATGATCTCACTCGAATTGTCACCATGCTCAATTGTTTTTTCGGCATTAGAAAAAGCGAATGGAGGTGGAGAACAAAGAGATGTACGACGCTTATTCGAACACATTTCACAAAAGAAATGTTTATTTGTTGTAAGCAGAAAATCGAGATCGTCAATTGACATATTTACACATTTTAGATGAAAGAGGTCGTTGCACTTAGCAGACAGCACTTTCTGCTTATTGTTACGATCAACTTTTTGACCACAAGAACACGGCATACTGAGTACTATTTTATTTATTCAATTGTATTCAATTTTATAATCGTATGCTGGAAATTAAAATTGCTAAGAATAATTTCCAACAATAGAGTCACTGTCTCAAAGCATAGATACCGCACGAACTTAATAACATGTCCGAAACCGCCAAAACTATGCGCAAATTGCGGAGATAAAATAAACACGTCCACACAGTAGCACTGCACTCTTCAATTCGTTCCAACCATTGATGTATAGTTAAACAGTTTGTCGCCTAAGGACAAGTCCTAAATTGCCGGCTTCTTTCACAAGCCTGATAAAGAATTGTCCTAAGCCAATTTTCGCCTCAACAATTAGGTTGCTTGTATCTATTTCACTACAAATTTTCTTTCCTTTTTTGAAATATAATTTCGGAGGATCAATATTTATATTTAAGCTCTTCTTAATATTTATTAAGCTCTTCATATATAATAGGGTTCTCATTGTGACTTTTCTTTTCTTCTTTGTTAATATTACTACTAGTTGTTTGCTTAGTTTCCGATCTTGTCGTAACTTTCATTATTTTGCATGCTTCTACTGTCATTTCCTTAAGGTTTTTGATATCTATGCGCGATAGTGCGTCTGCTACATAATTTTCTTTTCCAGCTATATACTCCACCTCAAAGTCATATTCTTCCAAATCTAATCTAACTCTAGTTAATTTGGAGGAAGGGTTTTTCATTGAAAAAAAGAATGTTAAAGGTCTATGGTCAGTTTTAATTAAAAATTTTCTCCCATAAACGTATGGTCTAAAATAAGTAATAGCCCAGTGAATTGCTGCCAATTCCTTTTCAATTGTTGCTTTATTAATTTCACCTTTTGTGAATGATCTTGATGCGTAGGCAATTGGTAATTGTTTGCCTTCATATTCATGACTAAGTACTGCGCCGCAGGCATAGCCGCTGGCGACTTTTGTGATACCAAATTCTTTAGTAAAGTCCGGATATTGTAGGATATTTGGACTAATTAATGCTTTTTCAAATAAATAAAAGCTCTTTGACATTCTTCTGTCAAATTGAAGGAAACAGTCTTTTTACAAAGTCTTGTTAAAATTCTAGAGTATTCTGCGAAATTTCGTACTAATCTTCGGTAATACTTACAGAATGTAATAAATCGTTTGACTTCGTCAGCAGTTTTGGGAGTTGGGTAGTTTTGAATAATTTCGAATTTATTTGGATCTGGTAAAATTCCTTTGCTTGTGCATTTATGTCCAAGATAAGTAACTTCTTGACTAAAAAATAAACATTTATCAGGATGTAACTTCAAATTATATTTTCTGCAAGTTGAAAATACATCCCGTAGATTTTTCATCATATGCTTTTCGGAGCATCGTAATACTACTAAATCATCCATATATAAAAATGCTTGTGAGGGTTTAAGACCTGCGAATGCTAAAGTCATCACTCTTTGGAAGGAATTGGGTGCTACTTTCAAGCCATAGGGTAATCTTTTGAAACGATAAGTGCCATCGTCTGCTGTAAACCAAGGCGCACCAATACAAGGTGGTGTTGATTGATCAGCTGATTGGATATTTCTGTCTCTACACTAGTACAGGAGAATGTCATCCAAGACGAAGTGGCGCAACTTTAGGGTGTCCACAAAACGAAATGACGAAAATTATCTCCTACTCCCTTTAGGTTTGACATCCTCCTGTACGAAAAAGCAATAACAAAATACACGGGACTTTTACTTATATGCAATTGCCACCATCTTGTATGAATGCGCCTTGCTGTAAACGATGTAACTCTAGATCTCCAATTCTATTTGGTGAAAACCGGACATTAGATCCAAACATGATAAATATTTTGCTCTTCCTAATTGATCTAGGATATCATCAATTCTTGGAAGTGGGAATTTATCTGCAGTTAATTTTTTGTTTACTGCTCTGTAATCAATTACTAATCTCCATCTTTTATCTTTGTTACCTGGTAGTGATTTTTTAGGTACTGATAGGATGGGGCTATTGTATTCTGACATAGATGGTTCTATTATGTCATCTAGAATTAGTTTATTTACTTGTTTAGTTATTTCATCCTTATGAGCTTGTCGTAATCTGTAATTGTTTACATAAACTGGTTTTTCATCTTTCATATGTAGTTTTTGTTTATAAAAATTGTTAGCAGAAATAGGTTATGTTTCTAATGCAAATATGTCTATGTATTCTGAGCACAATGAATTTAATTGTTGGCTAGCAAATTGTGGAAAGTGCTTATTTAGTCTCTCTAATTTTTCTTTACTATTATCTTTATTTTCTGAAGTGTTTTTGATTAGTATGTAGTCATTTAAATTTTCTGCATTTACATTGTAATTTTGAATAACTGAATTTTTGTCTGTGGTGTTTATGATTCTAACAAAAGTTTGACATTTATTTGCTATGGTGTTAGCAATAAAAATGCCTTCTGTTAATTTTTGATGGGGAATAAAAAGTTCAGAATTGTCAGTTTTTATGTTAATTTGTTGAATTACTTCTGATCTAGCGGGTATTGTGATTGTAATGATAGTTGGTCTATTTGTCATTTGAATTATTATATTTTCTGGGAAGTCGTAAGGTCTCAATATTAATCGATCTTTATCTTTTTGATAATCTAAAACGCAATTATATTTCTTTATAAAGTCTAGCCCTAGAATTTAATCGCATGGGATTGGAAAATTGTCCTCTAATATGTAAAATTTGTGTCTAATTAGGATATCATCCCCTTTTAAATCTGCTTTGAATGTACCTAGAGTGCTTGTTATTCCTTGACCAATGCCCTTCAAATCTGTTATTTGCGAATTATTAATTGTAATATTACCATCAATTTGACCTTTTTTTATAATTGATATGTCTGCTCCTGTGTCTATCAAAAGAGTTGAAATAGAATTATTTAAAGAAGTTTTGGAAGATATGTAGCTATTTAGGTTTAGGTTAAGTACAAGCACTTTTTTGTTATCTACTGTTGAAGTGGAGTTTGCTGGTTTTCCTGCTGGTTGCAATTACGAACATTGCAAGTATCATTGCGACTAGTTGTTCGCGGTTGATTATTAAAATTTATATTCCTGTTTTGAAAATGATTATTTTGTCTTGCATTATTGTTGTATCGGGGCGGTGTCCTGAATCTATTACCTTGATAACCTCTATAGCCGTTACCTTGGTAACCTGTACGGAAGCTACCATGCTAGTAGCCTTGTTGGCGTATGTGCAAAACCGAGTTTGGGCTACCCGTTACTTCAGTACAACTGTTTGTAAATTTTGATATAGCCTCGTTCATGGATGTGAACGTTCCTGCTTGCATTATCAGTTTTACCTTGTCGTTAGAGCAATTCTTAAACATGGCTTTTACAGCTGATTGTGAAGCATATCTGGTTGCTAATTCTGGGGTTAATCCGTCAGATATGTATGCTCCTTCTAATGATTTTGTTAGTTTCTTTATTTCAGTAGTATACTGGTTGGCAGTTTTACTACGTTGTTGTGTGTTCAGTAGTTTTGCTGTCAAAACCTCCACTGACTCACCTTTAATAGTAGATTTTAATTTTTGCTTTATCTCTCGGATTGATTTTTCATTACCTATAAAGTTTCTTGCTGTACCTTTTAGCATTGAAATTGCTATGGCTTCATGACTATCCTTTATTTGTTCCAGGATATCAAGAACATCTAAAAAACTATGTAGGTTCTCTGGCTTACCGTCAAACTCAGGTAGAATTGACGAAGCTGTCTTAATGAATTCTACTGTTGTCTGTGCCATTCTGACGTTTGTTGTTTGGGAATTTAGTATCTGACACTCGATTCATTTTCGTTCTTCGTCTAGGTCGGAGCGAGATTCCAAAAAGTAAGTGCTAAAGTCTATTTGTATATTTTGTTCAATAGTAGTTGGTACTGTCTCCTCTATTTTATACCTTGCTAGTGGGGATACCAGTGTAGGGTATTTTACTTGTATGATTTATATTTGTTTAAATTCTTGATTTTCAGTTTATGGTTTGTTCAGTTCAGTTTATTTGTTTGTTGCTGAAAAGAAAATTTTTTATAATTAATAAACCTGCTTTCAAATAAGAAAGAAATTAAATATTTAAATTTAATATATATATATATTGGCGATCCTTCCAGGAGCTTCAGAACACTTACACCTAATTCAAACGTTGTTGAAGAAATTGAATTTAACGTTCCAAGAAGTGCATTCGAACAGTTCACTATTGGGACAACCTCAACTAGATACACAAATTCCGCCTGGAGTCAACCCGATATTATTGGCGATCCTTTTTTGTGAATTTATTTGAAAACTACGCCTTTTGGACATTCTATATATCATATGTAATGTAAAGTTTCATATTAGCGGATATTTCAACATCAATCATAGGCGCTAACTTTTTAGAGAAATTTGGTATATTAGTTGATATTAAAAATAGAGAAATTACTGATTCAACAACAAAATTGAAAGTTTCTGGATCATCTGGTTTTTGCGATATATTTTCAATAAGGATACCAATTACTGAAAATAAATTTTCTAAACTTTTAAATGATTTTCCTTCAATTACTTATGATCCAGATTACACTAAACCAGTGCAACACCAATCGGTTCACAGAATTGAAACAAAAGGAGTACTACCTTTCTCTAAACCACGTCGTCTTGATCCAATTAAATTCAAAATAGCAAAAACAGAGTTTGAATTTTTAGTTAAAAAAGGTATATGTATACCTTCACACTCTCACATTGCATCTCCTTTACATTTAGTTCCTAATAAAGAACCAAATGATTGGAGACCTTGTGGAGATTACAGAAGACTTAATTGCATTAGTGTTCCAGATCGTTATCCGTTACCTCACATTCATGATTTGACTATTGATTTAAAAAATAAAATTTTTTTTCCAAAATTGATCTTGTTCGTGCGTATCATCAAATACTACACCATTTGGAATGTTTGAGTTCGTACGGATGCCTTTTGGTCTACGAAACAGTGGTTTGGAATTTGTATTTGTCTATATTGACGATATTCTTGTTGCAAGTGATAATGAAGTTCAGCATATTGAGAATTTAAATTCTGTTTTTGAAAGACTTGGAAAATATAACTTGAATATTAAACCTAGTAAATACATTTTCGGAACAAGTAAATTAGATTTTCTTAGTTATGAAATTTCAAGTGAAGGAATAAGACCTTCTTTCGAACAAGTTGAGGCAATAACTAATTTTGAAAAACCACTTTCAATAAATAAATTACAAAAATTTCTAGGTATGGTGAATTATTACCATAGATATGTTAAAATGTTAGCAGCATAACTTAGTCCTCTGCACGAAATATTAACATTAGCAGCTAAAAATAAACTTAAACAATTAAATTGGACAGAAAATACAACTACAGCTTTTGAAAATGTGAAGAAACTTTTTACACAGCAAACTTTACTTACTCATTTTGATAAAAACGGCAATTTATCACTTGCTGTAGACGCACCGAATGTAGCAATCGGTGCGGTTTTACAACAAATGAGTAACAACATTTTTGAACCACTTGCATAATTTTCACGAAAATTATCTTATACAGAAATTAATTACTCTACATTTGATAGAGAACTTCTAGCGATATACAATTCAATTAAGCATTTTATACATTTTCTAGAAGGTAGAACATTCACTGTTTACACTGATCATAAACCTTTAACACATATTCTAAATTCTAAATCAGACAGATCACCTCGACAAATTCGACACTTAGAGTACATTGCACAATTTACAGATGACATTCAATACATTTCTGGAAAAGAAAACATAGTTGCTGATACCCTTTCACGTATTCCAGATGTTAACACGATTTTAGCACAAGACATTAATTTTCAAACATTATTTGAGGAACAACAAAAAGATCAAACACTTTATGGCATAATATCTGATCAAAATTCCAACAGTAATTTAAAAGAAATTAATATTCCGGTACTTAACCCTAATATTTGGTGTGATATTTCTCAACAACCTTGTAGACCATTTGTTCCAAATTCTACGATAAAAATCATTTTTGATAAAATTCATTCTTTATCACATCCAAGTGTTCGTACAACTAGACGATTGATTCAATCAAAATATTTTTGGCCTAATATGCGCAGAGAAATCAATAATTGGACTTCTGCTTGTATAAGTTGTCAAAAATCTAACATTTCTAAACATACTAAGACGCCTGTGAACATATTCATATGGATCTTGATGGTCCATTACCTGTGTCAAAAGAAAATCGTTACATTTTAACTATCATTGATAGACATACACGTTGGCCAGAAGCATATCCACTTAGGGATATTTCAGCAATGTCTATAGCATCAACATTTGTTCAAAATTACGTTCCTCGTTTTGGCATTCCTCTTTATATAACAGCAGATCAAGGATCAAAATTTACATCAAAATTGTTTGCAGAATGAACTAAATTGTTAGGATCACATAAAATTCATACGTCTCCATATCATCCCCAATCAAACGGGATGATTGAAAGATTTCATAGGGCATTAAAGACTGCTATTACTGCTTCGGATGATTCTACTCACTGGTCTGGATATTATTGGGATTACGTACGTCTGTTAAAGAAGATTTAAAATGCTCTTCTGCAGAACTAGTTTATGGACAAACATTAAGATTGCCGGGTGAATTAGTTGTTACGAACAGTTATAATAATGAAGTTGATAATACAGATGAAGCTCTTTCTAAGCTAAGAAAATATTTTTCAAATGTTAGATCAAGGTGGTACATCACAATAAAGGATACTCTTTTGTTCCTAAGAATTTGGATACTTGTGAGTACGTTTTAGTTATTCACAAATCAAATTTGCAATCACCTTATGAAGGACCATTTAAAATTATTTCGAAAAATAGTAAAGTATTCAAAATTCAATACGGAAATATGATTAAAACGGTTCCAGTAGATTTACTCAAACCTGCAAATATAATTTCTGATACAATACAAAACTCTAATTCACTAACAATTCCAAATACAAAAAAGAAAATAACATTTAATATTAATTAATTTATCGCTATACTGCAGAGGGAGTATATGTAGGGTATTTTACTTGTATGCTTTTATACTTGTTTAAATTCTTGATTTTCAGTTTATGGTTCTATGAATTTGTTTGTTGTTGAAAAGAAAATTTTTGATAATAAACCAGCTTTCAAACAAGAAAGAAATTAAATTTTTAAATTGAATATTATATCATACGATATAACCAGTTTGTCACTAACCCTAGAAAATATTTGGTATGCCTCTATTTGGCGACTGCTAGTTAGCAGGCTATTTACATTACGTATTGCCTTACCTACTCTATTTAATGCTTTTATTTTTGTATTCTTATTTATGCGTTTGAAAGATTTTTCCGCTGTAATTTTTTCTTCTACGATTTTCTTAAAAATTTCTTCTCATTTGCCTATTGAGGAAGGGAGGTTAAGAAAAAGAGTAAAAAAAAATTAAATTTTGTTTAAACCTTATCTAGACCGTCAGCACGGCTCATGTACCTCTTTTTCAAAAATTTGTTATGGGCAGAGTAAATCTTTAAAAAACAGCTTATGCAGCTTGCAATACTAATAATCAAAAGCATTACCTTGATGGTATTTAATGCTTCGCTATGATCTATTATTTCAATGGAGTTTACTACATTAGCATTAGGCTTATCTAATTTTGATGTTTGTCCACCCATTGTATTGAAAAAAAACTCTAGTTGTAGGGTTTACTTCACCTCTATTGTTGGAGTCCTTTCTATTTCTAATGATTTCCGGAAAAAAAAAGTTTATTATAATTTTTTTTTTAATTCTAACCGTTTCTTAATTAATATTTCTTCGTTATACTTATTTTATTCGTTTTTTTCATGACCAAAAAAAATTATTTTTGTAAAAGAATCGTCTCATTTTTTTTATATAACAGTTTTAGTATAAGATGAAACGGCAAGAATCTAGATTTTTGCCAATAAGTAAGCAAATTTTTAGTAAATTTTCGTATAAATAAAATATTGTTCTACTTTCCTCTTGCATCAGTTTCTGGGACTTTGCATTGCGATGGTTATGGGTTTCGGTCCAACTTTAGGGTCAGCGGTGTTTACAGGGTTAGTTTTATTTTCCAAAAAATACTGTTGCCATTTGTAAAAAATGTCCTCAATCGCATTTGTCTTTTTTATAGGGACATCAGCAAGCCGCTATTTTTGTTCTTTGCCTTTTTTTCATTGGTTTTCCTGCCGATTATGACAATAGCAGACTGCCAATATAAAAAGCAGTTTGCCGATTAAGTCAAGGCAGGATCGCCATGAAATATGTTTAACAAATAAATAAAAGCGTTCTGACTGTGAGTTAAAAATCAATTGTCTTTATTTCGATTTTTCAATTATATTTATACAGTTCTTAAACTTATTTACTTCTATAATTTCTTATTTACTATAATACATATTTACTCTAATTCTTTCATACTAGTCATACAAACATATGTATGTGCTGTTAAACACTTATGCACATACATACATATGAGTATTGGCTTATGGTGCATTTACATGGTATGAAGCCATATGCACTGTTGATGCGCTAAAATAGAGGGACTACATGTTCCAATGAGGAATTCAATGATATCGAGTGGGATGCATGTAATACATTTTTTCATATGAAAAATTATGGGGATACTGTAAACATACTGCTGAAGTTATAGCAAGTTGGATTTTCATACATCTTATCTTATCTTACTAATATTATAAATGTGAAAATTTGTATGTTTGGATGTTTGGGAAGCCATCACGCGGAAACAACTGAACGGATTTGTATGAAATTTGGTACGAAGATAGCTTATGGGCCAGATTGGTTAATAGGCTATTTTTTTAAGAATTGCCACCTGTTAAAAAAGTTTAATTTATTTAATATGCGGGAACGACTGAATGGATTTGCATGAAAATTTGCACACAGATAGCTTATGACCTAGATTGGAAAATAGGCTACTTTTCTTAAGAGTTGCCACCTGTTAAAAAAGTTTCATTAAATTAATACGCGGAAACGACTGAATGGATTTGCATGAAATTTTGCAAGCGGATAGCTTATGACCTACAGTGGAAAATAGGCGAATTTTTTGGAAGAGTTGCCACCTGTTAAAAAAATTTAATTAAATTAATACGCGGAAACGACTGAACGGATTTGCATGAAATTTTGCACACAGATAGCTTATGACCTAGCTTAGAAAGTAGGCTACTTTTTTAAGAGTTGGCACCTGTTAGAAATGCTTAATTTAATTAATACGCGGAAATGAGTGAACTGATTTGCATGGAAGTTTTCACACAGATAGCTTATGAGCTGGTTGAAAAATAGGCTATTTTTTTAAGAGTTACCACCTGCTAAAAAAGTTTAATTAAATTAATACGCGGAAAAGTCTGAACGGATTTGCATGAAATTTTGCAAGCAGATAGCTTATGACCTACAGTGGAAAATAGGCTAATTTTTTGGAAGAGTTGCCGCCTATTAAAAAAGTTTTAATTAAATTAATACGCGGAAACGACTAAACAGATTTGCATGACATTTCGCACAGAGATAGCTTATGACCTGTGTTGGAAAATATGTTACTATTTTAAGAGTTATCACGTATTAGGTAAGTTTAATTAAATTAATACGCGTAAATGACTTAACTGATTTGCATGAAAGTTTGCACACAGATAGCTTATGACCTAGACTGGAAAATAGGCTACTTTTTTAAGAATTGCCACCTGTTTGAAAATGAAATTTTGTTCAAAGATGGTTTATGACCTGGATTGAAAAATAGGCTACTTCCTTAACCGGTTTTCCGATCAGAACGAAATTTAGTACACTTACTAATTTTTAATCGTTAACTCTTAATTTGATCAAGTAGGTTTGGTGATTAATTAAGTTATGCAGGAATTTCCCTGTGCACACAAAGCAAGTTAATCCGGTATGGCTAAGTCGGGCTTCCTCATCAATCTAAGCAACAATATAACAATAATAATATTTTTTTATATTATGTGCTTTTTATAAGCGTAAAACACAAAATAATTACTATAACTGGTGTTTGGTTTCAGACTCGGACAAACTAGACAAATTAATCAGATTTTATTTTTAATTGGATTAACGATTAATGTTTTAAATTAATTAAACGTAATCGCAGCCAGCGATTAACGATTAAACAAATTTTATCCTTAATCGTACAGTTGATTACGACTGATTAATTTTAATCGTCAAACGCGATTAACATTTTACTCCTTAATTTTTAATCGTTAATCAGATTAACAGTTTGCCAACACTGTGTGAAATCATGTTCATATTGACGGAGAAAAATTGTCGTTTTTGGAAAAGAGGCGTAGCACCTCCCATACTGACTGAAAGTGTCATATTGCATATCTCTTCAAATGTTTGGGGTAAAGCACTCAAGCTTGGTATGGAAATACATATGTATGTATGTATGTGAAACTAATACCATATTCATGGAGAAAAATGAGAGTTATTGGAAAAGGTGGTGTGGCAACTCCCATGCAAATTGACTTTTTCTATGCTGCATATCTCTGGAGGTGTTTATTGCAGAGGACTGGAACTTGGCACCGAGATGTGTTTACAAAATTAATTCCATACTCATGGAGAAAAATTGTCGTTATTCGATAAGGGGACAGGGTTCCTTCCGTACAAACTTACGGTTTTGTTACTGCCGGTTGTTCAATGTCTGGTTATCACTACCACTACACTATCGACGATTTCGACATCATGCATGTAACATGTGATCGATAAAGCAGAAGGTGTGCATAACCGGAGCTTCTACCTCCGATTTGCGCTAATCAGACATTGAACAACCGGCCCTAAAGGTGTTCAAGGTAGAGTACTGGGACTTGGTACTGGGATATGTAAAATCAATTCTAAATTCATGGAAAAAAACTAAAATGAATGTGGTGCAAGCAAATTTTGGGAAAGCGCTCATAGCCGCTTTTAATTTTCCTTTTCAACGTTTAAAAAAATGTTGGGTAGAGTGGTTAGCACATATTTCACTATATCACTGACTCTTGCATAGTATCTAATGTTTTTTTGCTTGCTTTTCACTTTATTGTCATTATACGCTGTGATTTTGCAGAGAGATCAAGCATGGAAAAGGAGGCGTGACACTTCCAGTACAAATTTACTTTTTCTTGCCACATATCCCTGGAAGTGTTTGTGGAAGAATACTGGAACTTGGTATGGAGTTGTGTATGCAAAATGTATCAATTGCTCATGGAAAAAATGTGAGTTATTAAAAAAGGAGGCATGTCGCCTCCCATACATACTAAAAACTTCTTAATACATATCTCTGGAAGGATAGAAAATCTCTCGAAGTATTTTAAATTTGTTATGGAGATTTATTTTACCCTACTGACAGAATAAATTTCATTAAATGGAAAAGGGAGAGCCGGTTTCGGCCTTATAATCTAAAGCTCTCTTGAGGTATTTGCTACAGTAATGAGAAGTGGTATTTTACCAAGGCCAGGTTACTAAATTTGAGTTGGAAATATTAGAACCCGCCGTGGCACCTCCAAGAAGGTTACACGGTGACAGGTAATAAGATCAACGGAAATAAGGACAATTGACTTTATTTCCCGCCCTGGTGCGGAATAAAGTCAATTGACATTATTACCTTTTTAAAAGCGAAATAAAATCCATTGACATTATTTCTCTTTCAAACATTAAATTTGCTTAGCTTCGCGGTGCGCGCGGTGTGGCGCGCACACCACGTCACACTACGACGCGGCCCCCCTTCCCCGGCTCCGTTTATATATTTTAAACATCGAGGGCTTATTCAATAATACCCTCTATCTGCACACTTTTTACAAAGATGAGATTCTGATATAAAAATCCACCTAAGCTTTAACTGTCATCAGTGATATTAATGTTACCTGATATAACGACAGGTAATAAGTCCCAGATGATTTTTAAAATCACAAATTAGTTTTTGTGCAAATTGCAGATAGAGGGTATTAATAAATTCAAGCCCTCGATACTTCACCTTTTTATATTTGTAAGTTATTGGAAGCGGGTATGCCAACTTGGCTCAAACCGTGCCATTTGTCCCTATTTCTCTTCAAATGGGATTTAATTTTTCAATTTGGCACAAAATGCCAAAATGGCACTTTTGTAAAAAAAAAATTACATTTCAATACATTTTTGTGAAATCCTTTGCGTGCACTTCTTTTTCTCAACTAAAATTTTCTAATTTATAAAGGCTATTCAACTGGTTTATCTTATTTTATCATTGCACTTTTGTTTGGAAAATGTAGCTTTATTTTATTGCTAAATGTGAATGATTAAAAGGAATAACACCTTTTTTGCCACTTTTGTATTTCTATTTGGCACATTTTGGCACTTTTTTATCCTCAATATGGCACCTCATAACTAAGGATAGTTGGCAGCCCTAATTGAAAGATTTCTACTGTGTTTTGGGGCAACAACTTGTCTGCAGTAAAAAAGCATATAATTTGTGTTTCAAAAGTGTGTGAAAACCAAAAACCAATCAATTAACTTATATGATCTCGGTTCCGATATTAAAAAATCAATAATTGTTTATACCCGCATTTTGGCACATTGGCTCGTTGAATGTGCCATCTAATAAATAGTGTCGTCATTCTCCTTAGCAGCTTTTAAATGATGTCGTCACAAATTGCTGGCGGAGACATGAATACAGTGTAAGAAAATTATTTTTCTATAATTGTTTCCTTATAGAAAGGTTGGTTTCTTTTCCACCTTAGACACTCCGAATTCGTTCAAAATATGCTAATTTAAAACACAGAATTCTTTCAGTGTTCCTCCGGGGTTTTTGGACATGGACTGTTTCTTCAATTTAATAGTGTTCGCTTTATTTTTGTGGAAACGAAACATGTTTTGCAAGTTATGGATCATTTCTACACTCTTTCTTCAAATATTTCTCGTATTCCAGCTGTGCGCAGGCGTTTAGGTTTTCGCATCGTGTTTTTTACATATTCGTAATTTAAATTTTTTTAATAAAATCAATTGGTGGTAGTTCATGATTGTGTGTGGATTAATATTACAACACTGAGGATTTGGCAATAAACTTTTTCATCTGTTAAAAAACAACACTTACGGGGCAATGTTTATTGTAAGAACAACATTTTTTTCTATGAATCGACATACTTTAAGCATTTTGAATGAGGAAATGGCGTCAATGACTTTATTTCCAAATTTTTGTTGACTTTATTTCGCTTTTGATAAGGTAATAATGCCAATTAACTTTATTTCGCACCAGAGTGGGAAATAAAGGCAATTGACCTTATTACCTGTCACCGGTTACACGTTCACGCGTCGTATACCTGGAACCATTTTAAGGTAAACTTAGAGGGATTGATATCTTTTATATGCCTAGCGCGCAGACGAGATTTTATAATTTCATAGTTTTAAACGGCCTAAATACCTTAACTCGCTTAAAAAATAACGATCTATAACGAAATGGGCACAGAAATAAAATTTAACATCATTAAATTATTTTTCATATTTGTATAAAATCGCGGGGTGAAACCCGCGGGTATAAGCTAGTCTTCCCATAAAAATTTTAACAGATGCAGAGATACCAAGGAGGTTTTTTCCCATTTTGATGCCATTTTAATATAAAAACCCACCGAAGAGGAGGAAAGCGGCAACTCCGCCATACACAGACATGTCAAAAGTATGAATTTCAAAAATTAAAAACAATAAACAAACAATTTCAAAACACAGAAATTCGTTGTACTAGAACTTTTTAAATAGAAGCAACTCACGTATAGTGGACAATAAAAATACAAACACTATGATAACGAACTGAAAAACAAGACATTACAGAATATTTGAATGTGCTTTATATCACATTTAAGTAAAATAAGCCTATATTTTCCAAGCTGGCAAAGAAATGAAAATGTGTATTTTTTGTTGTTTAAACAAAGACTTGACAAATATACATATAAGTCAAAATTATAGAAGGCATGTATACTTCTCCCTTTAATTTTTTCATACAGTTTATGCTTCTTTCTGGCTTTTACAAAATGCAGGGATACCGCACTTATTTCGGTACAATATGATCGTAATGTATTTTCAATCCGAAATCAAAGAAAAACAACCCACGAAAATGTTTGCGATTTTAGAACAATTAGTGTATATTTGCAAACTACTGCAAAGAATGGAGTGTCATATCTTAAAAGGTTCAGAGAATTAACGAAACAAACAAACATTTTATGGTTTCATATTTCCTTCAAACCGCATTGCTATTTGTTCTAACATTTCCTTTGGTTTAGCGCTGTAACCGCTTAAGTTATATCTTTTAATTTATACATGTGAGTTATTTTCAATGAGCATATTTTCATTTGCTCCTGAATTTTTGGGTACATTTTCTTATAGTACCTCACAATCTTTTTTATATTACATATATACACTCCGCTGTACGGGATAGTATTTTGAATATACCAACAATATATGTAAAATTAGTGGCGGCTGCTGTAGAGTATTACGCAGCGCCTGAGTTCAAGCCCAGTTTCCCATCAACATCAAAATATAAAAAAAAAAAAAAAAAAAGTTTTTTTTGCCCCTCTGTTGGTAATAGTAAACCTCCGAGTGTATTCTGTCATGGAAACAGCTTCTCATAAAATTACAATTGCCGTTCGGAGTCGGCGTAAAACTGTCTTTTACTTTGTGTGACAAAATCACGTACGCCACATAGCGAAGGAGAAGCTAGGCCAAACACTAACATATTGTGTAAGCGCCAATATGTATATCGTCGTTTAAAGTACAAAAGCGCGTATCGTGGTTCTGCAAAACCTCGAAACTGAAATTTGTGCCAAAAAAGATATTTGGTCACCGGAAGCTCCTGGCATCAAGCCCGTAGCCATTTATAATAAAATATCGATAGAGAGTTTCCATGTATTCCGATGTGGCTTGATATCCACAGAAGCTTAAATTTGCTCTAGGCACAGATAACGATGTTTCGGATTAAGGATATTGTATAGTCGTGGTTGTTTATGTTTTTAACTGCGGTAAGTGTATACAGTGAATATGTACATATTAGAAATTTTCCTTTTTCTCTCTGCGCGTGTGTACATGCGTCGAGATATTTGCAATTTACCGTTTTTGCAAAAAAAAAAAATTGGGTCCACTTTATCATATATATCTCAAGAACGAATTAAGCAATTCCAAAACGGTTTGAAGCTTTTAAAAGGTAATAAATTAATTTTCTATAAACTGTGCATACAACACTTTTTGCTAGGCCCTGTAGATTCAAAGATAACGAACAATCATTACCGATTTTTTCAATTTTTTTTGTAAAAATATAAAAAAAATTGTACTTTGCGGGGAAGGATCTCGAAAACCTTTTATTTTTTTGCAGATTTTTTTTTTCTCCCTAAGCTCTGTTGTATTACAAAAAAAATAAGCTATCATCGAAGAAAATCGATGCAAAACTACGTAAGTTATAAGCGATCAAATAAAAATACCCAGGTTGCGCAACTTCAATGGATGTACCTATACATACATACATATATTAAAGGTATAAAGTGCAAGTGAGATATTATCCGGATAAACGAATAAGACCATAACAATGATAACACTTTTTCTTTAAATAAATCAAATAGTACTTTTAATACTCGAATTGTATTATAGTAGGTAGAGTGGTTGCATCGAAAGGAAGAGTGGTTGGGTTCGAAACCTAAGGAGAAGAGATAATTAAGTTTAAAGAGAGAACCGTTTTAATTAGGACAAGTTTTACTCTCTCCTATAAAATTTAGGCAGCCTCACATACATTTTTTGCATTTCCCTGATGCGCGGTTTTGTACTTTCAACGACGATATGTAGAAGTATTGCATACATATTTTGATGCCTTTTCAAGTATAAAATCTATTGAGGAACGGAAGAAGACGGCATCCCTACGTTTCGTAAACAGGCAATTCTGAACAAAAAACTGTTTTTCCACAAAGATGTTTAAATGGAAGCATTACAAATATGGAAAAATAGCAATCATCAAGGCGTTATTGGCAGTAGGTCCTTTTTAAAGCACATTTAACAAAAAAATAAGCTTCTAGTTTCGAACCTAGCACAAAATAAAATTTTTTTATTTGTTATATATATATTTTAATTGTTATATATATATCGCTTTCATTCATTTCTTCATAGAGTTGCTGCTTCTTTTATAGGAAAATTTATACGGCTTATGAACAGATTCATACCATGTAAATGCACCATTTGCTTACAGAAATATATATGCTTATGCTTATGGGAAAATGCAATGTAAACAGAAATCAAGCATTCAATAATATTTTGTGTGAACCACAATTTGTTTACATTAACGACAAAATAAGTTTAATGCACTTTTGGCGCGTGTGGAGCTCTGTTATGTAGATATAATTTCCCTTTCGTTTGATATGCGTACGTCTATTTTTACTTGCGTCCACAGTATTTTTGCGTAGAATTCCTTTGTGCGAAGGCGGCCTTCGGTCGCGCTTTAGGATTATAACACTTACCAAATAGAATTCTCCTTTTGGTGTGCACCAACTGGGGCTATCTCCCCAGTGATGTAGCATTGGGAAAGGATAAGGTAACTAGAATTCCCTTTCTGTATGGTAAACCTGGGGCTGCTGCCCCAGTGATGTCTATTATGGTTACTGATAAAATAATCATTTGGCGCACCAAAATACCGCATTGTTTTTGCAAAAATATTCTAAAATTAATATGATTTCGCACAAATCACAGAGAACTCGTTAAAATAAATTATAAAGTAATACTGTAAAAAAAAATCGCCAGAATTGGTCAGTCGAGATAACGTAAAAAGCAAAATCGTGTATGTTTTTTTGTTAGCATCCCTACTTTAAACCTTTTCTGTTATTAATGAACTGGCAATACCAAGCACCTCCATGTTTTTATTGCAACTAGCGGAATAAAAAGTTTTCAGTATAATACATCATTAAGGGCCGTTTGCACCATCTGCAGTTAGGCACTTAACCTAGAGTTAGCTAAATTTTCGTTTTCTCCATGTGTAGTTAGCGTCCATCTGTCAGATAAGTTTGAGTTAAGTTTACTGGAGCTTCGGCTGCCAGTTAACTGCTAACTAGAACCAAAACTGACAGTTGACAGCGATAAATAAATAAATTTTTGTTCTGAGATTCATACACAATTTTGTGATTTTATAAGTTTTTAATGGAAAATTTAGCGCAGAATTATTTATTATCCCAATTAAGTCGGAGTCGTGTTCCGAAGCGAAGAACGCATGGGAAAAGAATTGATTTCTTTAGAAAATATGATGAAAACATATTCAACAGAAGATTTCGTCTATCTAGGGAAAGTTTTTTATACGTTTTGACAAAAATAGAGGCAAAAATCAGAAGTAGTTCGGAAAGATTTGTAAAAATGTGGTGGGAGCTTTAAATTCTATTATTGATTCAATTGATTCCACAGGAACTGCCCGCTTAGTCCTACCGAAATGTTATTATTGGCATTACGCTTCTATGCATCTGGGAGCTTTTTAATTTCTATTGCTGATTTTTGCGGAGTCAGCGTAGCCACTGCAAGTCGTGTAGTTAATAAAGTGTCCAATGCCATCGCAAGTATTTCCAAGGACTTTATTAAGATGCCAAATACAAGCACGGAAATCGAAAATGCAAATACCAGCTTTCACCAAATAGCAAAATTCCCAAAGGTTATTGGATGTATCGACTGCACACATGTGCGGATCCAGTCACCTGGTGGAGAAAACGCTGAAATATTTAGAAATAGGAAAGGGTACTTTTCATTCAACGTACAAGCTGTGTGTAACGCAAACTTAATAATAACAGACCTCGTATGCCGGTGGCCTGGTTCTGCACATGACAGCAATATATTCAACAACAGTCGATTGAAGCATCGTTTTGAGCAAAATGAATTCAAAGAATGTTTTTTACTGGGCGACAGTGGATACAGTGTCAACAAATATATGATGACCCCGCTTTTACATCCCAGTGCTCGTGCAGAAACTTTGTACAACGAGTCGCAGATTCGTACTCGAAATTGCATTGAGAGATGTTTTGGTGTTTGGAAGCGCCGCTTTCCGGTGCTCTCGCTTGGATTAAGGCTTTCCCAAGGCACAATAATGAACATCATTGTCGCCTGCGGAGTACTTCACAACATTGCCCGTCAGAACAAGGACACATACCAATTTGAAGAGGAAAGTCTCAACGTTCCTGAGACTACCGCCCCTATCATTGATGCGGAGGAAATAGCCAATGAAAGGCAAGAAAATAATGTTGTGAGATCAAATCTTATCAGAGATTATTTTTCAAGGTTTGTCAACAATTTAGCTTATATAGCCAAGAATGAAATATATTTCTGCTTTCTTCCAGGATATAATGGACATGCTATAATTGTTGCTCTCGAAGCAGATGATAAACTATTCATCATTTAACTAGAACTAAAAATAGCATAAACATATATTTACATACAAAAACACATTAACTTACCTTTCTCACCTTCACTCTCCTATTTTATATATACATACATATGTATGTTCATACTTACTTTCTCCTAATCCCTATAATTGTATACCTACAATTTTTGTCGTTATACTTACACTATTTACTTACTTATTTACATATCGATGGTTCAGTGGAAGATCGGCATATCTCGGCAGCCAGTTCAAAAACGCCCTATCTCAGAAAACTTTCCAAGAACGCTCTATTTCAGAATTTGATGGAAAAACACCCTATCTCAGAATTCGGTTCAAAAACGCCCTATCTGAAACGAAAATACATTGAAGATAGGGCGTTTTTGAATCGGCAACTGAGATAGGTCGTTCTTCAACCAAATTCTGAGATAGGGCGTTTTCAATCAAATTCTAAGTAGGGCGTTCTTGAAAAGTTTTCTGTGATAGGGCATTTTTGAACTGGCTGCCGAGATATGCCGATCTTCCACTCAGCCATCGATATATACTTAATATTTAGTATTTGATTTGATTTGATTTAATATAAAAATAAATTATGTTTGATAAAAACTGTTTATTCGTTATATGGAAGCAAATTGCGCAAACAAAAAATCTAAAAAAGTAACGCTAATTTTTAGCCATTTAACACCTGCTTTTTGTTCTACTAGAATTCAATGGGGCACAAAGCTACATACTCAAAATCTTTCTAAGAAATCTAATTAAAAAATAACAAAAAATAAATAAATTGCTAAAACTTATCATTATGTGGTGCGGCAATAATTTTTACGACCACTGTATGCACATACATACTATTCCATCATTTTTCCTTTTTTGAAACATACAGTGACTCAAACAAATATTAACTTGCGGATTTTGTTAAATGTTCACAATTTTTTCAAGTTAAATGCTTGTTATTTTTCTATAAAAATATTGTCCAATTTTTAACCATATAAATAAAAGTTTCATAATCCATTCAAACTTTTTAATAATTGTATGTACATCAATATATTTGTTTCAGTGTTTATTAAAATCCAGTGTTTTTAAAACATTGGAATCCGAAAAACGTTAATTTTTATAAAGACCTATATTTCTATAAAAAAAAATTAAAATGTATTTCATTACAAACAAAAAATATATATACAGTGGTGGAAGCAATGATAGAAACATTTTATTTTGACCAGTTTTGGTTATATTACTTTTGTTTATTTAATGTTTAATATTTTTTTATAAAAGCCTAGCGCATTATATAACACACACCATATAAATCCACATTTCAAACTTTGTACAAAAATTATAAAAATTCAACAAATTTTACCGAAATCCCCCAAAAATTTCAAACTTTTTATTCAGAGTTTAAAAAAAGAATTCGGTTACGCAGTTTTATAGCTCATTCAATTTTAGTAGGTCAAAGTGCAAATTTCAGAA
>NW_023458556.1:102857323-102860815 GCF_013731165.1 Rhagoletis pomonella | reverse complement strand
GATAGGGCGTTTTTGAACTGGCTGCCGAGATATGCCGATCTTCCACTCAGCCATCGATATATACTTAATATTTAATATTTGATTTGATTTGATTTAATATAAAAATAAATTATGTTTAATAAAAACTGTTTATTCGTTATATGGAAGCAAATTGCGCAAACAAAAAATCTAAAAAAGTAACGCTAATTTTTAGCCATTTAACACCTGCACTTTGTTCTACTAGAATTCAATGGGGCACAAAGCTACATACTCAAAATCTTTCTAAGAAATCTAATTAAGAAATAACAAAAAATAAATAAATTGCTAAAACTTATCATTATGTGGTGCGGCAATAATTTTTACGACCACTGTATGCACATACATACGATTCCATCATTTTTCCTATTTTGAAACATACAGTGACTCAAACAAATATTAACTTGCGGATTTTGTTAAATGTTCACAATTTTTTCAAGTTAAATGCTTGTTATTTTTCTATAAAAATATTGTCCAATTTTTAACCATATAAATAATAGTTTCATAATCCATACAAACTTTTTAATAATTTTATGTACATCAATATATTTGTTTCAGTGTTTATTAAAGTCCAGTGTTTTTAAAACATTGGAATCCGAAAAACGTTAATTTTTATAAAGACCTATATTTCTATAAAAAAAAAAAATGTATTTCATTACAAACAAAAAATATATATACAGTGGTGGAAGCAATAATAGAAACATTTTATTTTGACCAGTTTTGGTTATATTACTTTTGTTTATTTAATGTTTAATATTTTTTATAAAAGCCTAGCGCATTATATAACACACACCATATAAATGCACATTTCAAACTTTGTACAAAAATTTAAAAAATTCAACCAATTTTACCGAAATCCCCCAAAAATTTCGAACTTTTTATTCAGAGTTTAAAAAAAAAATTCGGTTACGCAGTTTTATAGCTCATTCAATTTTAGTAGGTCAAAGTGCAAATTTCAGAAAGCTAGAAAATCGCATTGATTTTTAATATTTTTTTTTTTAGCTGACGCTGTTAGGCATTTTCTTCCATATTAAAAGAAACTTTGAGCATGGTCGAACATATTTTATATGAAAGAAAATACACAACACCGTCAGCCAAAATAATTATTAAAAATCAACGCGGTTTTCTAGCGTTCTGAAATTTGCACTTTGACCTACTAAAATTGAATGAGCTATAAAACTGCGTAACCGAATTTTTTTTAAACTCTGAATAAAAAGTTCGAAATTTTTGGGGGATTTCGGTAAAATTGGTTGAATTTTTAAAATTTTTGTACAACGTTTGAAATGTGGGTTTATATGGTGTGCGTTATATAATGCGGTAGACTTTTATAAAAAATATTAAACATCAAATAAGAATATGAGAGTCCATAAAATAAACAAAAGTAATACAGCAAAAACTGGTCAAAATAAAAAGTTTCTATTATTTCTTCCACCACTGTATATGCATAAATAAATATTTATATAAATTATTTTTCACATTCTTGTTTTATTTAATTTCATTAAATTCTACCCAAAAAAGAATGCAATTAAATTAAATTAAAATAATTTGATGGAGTTATAATGATGTGAAAAGAAATATGGACGCGACATTTCGACCACTTTTGACTAATTTCTTGATTTCTTTCTTTGTTTAATGTTTATTATTTCCTTTTAATCTGATCTTGAATTTAATGGGCTATAAAACCACATACTTCGATTTTTTCTAAAAAATTTGACTAAATACTTTGTTGTCAAATTTTGTTGCATTTTTCTAAAAAGTTTTAAATTTATTTTTGTTAGATAATGAGCTCAGTTTAAAAAGTAATAATAAACATTAAACAAAAAAAAAGAAACTAGTCAAAGGTGGTCAGAATATCGCGTCCCTATTACTTTTCACATCACTATAACTTCATCAAATTATTTTAATTTAATTTCATGCATTCTTTTTATTATATTTTAATTCAGTCTTATTTTATTTCGAATCAGTTCTTTTTATTGAATTTCTATTAAATCCTCTTCTATTTTTGTTTTATTCCATTTATCTTTTAAGTTTTTTAGTTATTTATTTACATGCTTGCCTTTTTTTCATTTACTTATTTTTTGTTTGTTAATGAATTTATTTATTTACTTGTTTCATTCTATTCTTATTACATTTGCTTTTATTTTATTTTGTTCTATTTGATTTTCTTTGATTATATTTTATCAAAGTTCTTCATTTATTTGTTTATTTTATTTTATGGAACTTTACTTAAGCTCATTATATAATATTTACTTATTTATTTTATATTATTATTTCATTTTATTTTATTTAAATTTATTAAATTTAATTTAAGCTCATTTGATCATGATTATTTATTTATTTTATTTTATTCGATTTGATTTTATTTCATTTTTATTTGTATTTATTTATTTAATTTAAATTTATTTAGTATTTAGTTATTCAACTTGTTTATTTTTATTTTATTTTATTTTTTATTTTATTTGTCTTTAGTTGTACATCTAATCTTAGAATTTCCAGTTTCATCTCTGCTTCCTTTAATTCAAGTTCATTCTTCTTTTTGGCCCATGTATGTCGCTCAGCAGCTCTTTGATTTTCTTCCATCCAGAAGATTTGGTGTGCATCAGAAGTTTCTTTTTTCTTTTCGCGCTTTGTCGCTAGTTTTTCGTTGGGTTTTGAACGTAGCAGAGTTGGGTTCCATGAACTCCAATCTGCTCTGGCATCCTAAAGAAATACTTATTTATAGAGGAAAATCTATAATTTTGAAATATACAGGCAGGTTCTGCAATTCACTTCCGAGTGAATCTCAACAAAATGCGCTTTGAATTCAAATTGGCAGGCGTTTAAATTCACTCGGTAGTGAATTGCAGAACCTGCCTGATTATATAATTTACGTGTTCCTTAGCTTCTGATGCCGCGTCCAGATGTTCTACGGTACAGCTCTGCATAGATTCGTCCAAGTACTCAGGCTCTTGTTCATAAGTGACTATTGCTGAAATAATGTAAAATTCAAGTATCAGTAACTACTATTGCATGTAAATAAAAGCGAAATCTTACCATCGCTGTCTACGTAATTTTCCAAGCCGGTTGCAGATTGGCCCATGAGCGTAGCTAGCCTGCCCGTATTTTTGTCCGGTCGGTGTTGAAACTGGCCCCCACCAATCTTATATAGCTCCCTCTTTTCATCGGCTAAATTCTTCCTGGATCTCTTCTTCATATTTTCGTACTTCTCCCGCAAATTTTTAGGACCGCGCCTGATACCAGTTTGGGACTCAAACTTAAGGTCAATTTCTTCCCACGCTTTTCGCTTCTCTTCCCACGAAACTGCGTCGCTTCTTTTATTTTCTATTTTATTGGCGTACCGCTCGACCAATGTGATAAGAAGGGACTCATCGCCGCTTGTAAAATTTGGCAAACGATTTCTCTTTTTGTTTGTCAATGTTATTGTGGCTTGTTAACATTTTATTTTTAATATTTTTATTGAGCTTTGTACCACGATTG
>NW_023458556.1:102855847-102857223 GCF_013731165.1 Rhagoletis pomonella | reverse complement strand
TTGAAATGTGGATTTATATGGTGTGTGTTATATAATGCGCTAGGCTTTTATAAAAAATATTAAACATTAAATAAACAAAAGTAATATAGCCAAAACTGGTCAAAATAAAAAGTTTCTATTATTACTTCCACCACTGTAAATATATATATATATATATGTTTGTACATGTATACACGTATTAAAATAAGTCCGCGTTTACTTATCAATTTGTAAATATTCACAAAGCTTTTTGTATTAAATTTTTTTTATTTTTAACTGGTTTATATTATAAAAAAAAACATAAATCCAAGTTTCAAACTTTATATTATACTCAGAAAAGTTAAGAAATGTTCATTAAAATTTCAAAGTTTATTCAATTTTCTAAAAAAAAAAAATGGTACACAGTCCTATAGTCCATTATTTTTTACTATAATAAAGTGCAAGTGTGAAACCATGATGGTATATGTATATGTATCAAGGAAAAGTGTAGCACAGTCAGCTAACAAAATATTAAAAATCAACGGGATTTTTAGCAACTTCACACTGGCAATTTATTATATTAAAAATAATAGACTATAGGACTGTGTTCCAATTTTAATAAATAAAGTTTGAAATTTTAATGAAAATTTTTTAACTTTTCTGAGTATAATATAAAGTTTGAAACTTGGATTTAGGTGTTTTTTATAACATAAACCATTTAAAAATAAAAAATATTTAACACGAAAAGTTTTGTGAATATTTAAAAAATAACTTATTCTACCAGGTGTCTGTACATGATCTCTTGTAACGCAATGAAATGTAATGTTATAAACTAAATAAGAAAATTTTATTTAAATAAATAGATATCACAAAAATAGGTATTACAAAAGCTCATGTACATATACAGTGCCGCGCAAAATTATTGACACAGAATATTTCACAATGTATGCAAAATTGTTTACTCTTTATTTTTTTAAATTTTTTATGAAACTACTGTTCAGACTACAACAAAAAACAAAAATTTAAAATCTCTAAACTTTGTACAAGGCTCAGGAAAATTTAATAAATTTGTATACATATTTGCAACTTTAATCAGACTCTTTGCAAAAATTCTAAGAATGCAGTTTTATAGCCCATTCAATTTTGGTATAACAAAGTGCAAAAACCTACGCAATTTCTTAGCAAATAAAATTGAATGAGCTATAAAACTGCATTCTTAGAATTTTTGCAAAAAGTCTGATTAAAAGTTGCAAATATGTATACAAATTTATTAAATTTTCCTGAGCTTTGTACAAAGTTTAGAGATTTTAATTTTTTGTTTTTTGTTGTAGTCTGAACAGTAGTTTTATAAAAAATTTAAAAAAATGAAGTGTAAACAATTTTGCATACATTGTGAAAAATTCTGTGTCAATAATTTT
>NW_023458556.1:102850560-102855747 GCF_013731165.1 Rhagoletis pomonella | reverse complement strand
ATAAACAAAAGTAATATAGCAAAAACTGGTCAAAATAAAAAGTTTCTCTTATTTCTTCCACCACTGTATATGCATAAATAAATATTTATATAAATTATTTTTCACATTCTTTTTTTATTTAATTTCATTAAATTCTACCCAAAAAAGAATGCAATTAAATTAAATTAAAATAATTTGATGGAGTTATAATGATGTGAAAAGAAATAGGGACGCGACATTTCGACCACTTTTGACTAATTTCTTGATTTCTTTCTTTGTTTAATGTTTATTATTTCTTTTTAATCTGATCTTGAATTTAATGGGCTATAAAACCATATACTTCGATTTTTTCTAAAAAATTTGACTAAATACTTTGTTGTCAAATTTTGTTGCATTTTTCTAAAAAGTTTTAAATTTAGTTTTTGTTAGATAATGAGCTCAGTTTAAAAAGTAATAATAAACATTAAACAAAAAAAAAGAAACTAGTCAAAGGTGGTCAGAATATCGCGTCCCTATTACTTTTCACATCACTATAACTTCATCAAATTATTTTAATTTAATTTCATGCATTCTTTTTATTATATTTTAATTCAGTCTTATTTTATTTCGAATCAGTTCTTTTTATTGAATTTCTATTAAATCCTCTTCTATTTTTGTTTCATTCCATTTAACTTTTAAGTTTTTTAGTTATTTATTTACATGCTTGCCTTTTTTTCATTTACTTATTTTTTGTTTGTTAATGAATTTATTTATTTACTTGTTTCATTCTATTCTTATTACATTTACTTTTATTTTATTTTATTCTATTTGATTTTCTTTGATTATATTTTATCAAAGTTCTTCATTTATTTGTTTATTTTATTTTATGGAACTTAACTGAAGCTCATTATATAATATTTATTTATTTATTTTATATTATTATTTCATTTTATTTTATTTTATATTATTAAATTTAATTTAAGCTCATTTGATCATGATTATTTATTTATTTTATTTTATTCGATTTGATTTTATTTCATTTTTATTTGTATTTATTTATTTAATTTAAATTTATTTAGTATTTAGTTATTCAACTTGTTTATTTCTATTTTATTTTATTTTTTATTTTATTTGTCTTTAGTTCTACATCTAATCTTAGAATTTCCAGTTTCATTTCTGCTTCCTTTAATTCAAGTTCATTCTTCTTTTTGGCCCATGTATGTCGCTCAGCAGCTCTTTAATTTTCTTCCATCCAGAAGATTTGGTGTGCATCAGAAGTTTCTTTTTTCTTTTCGCGCTTTGTCGCTAGTTTTTCGTTGGGTTTTGAACGTAGCAGAGTTGGGTTCCAAGAACTCCAATCTGCTCTGGCATCCTAAAGAAATACTTATTTATAGAGGAAAATCTATAATTTTGAAATACACAGGCAGGTTCTGCAATTCACTTCCGAGTGAATTTCAACAAAATGCGCTTTGAATTCAAATTGGCAGGGGTTTAAATTCACTCGGAAGTGAATTGCAGAACCTGCCTGATTATATAATTTACGTGTTCTTTAGCTTCTGATGCCGCGTCCAGATGTTCTACCGTACAGCTCTGCATAGATTCGTCCAAGTACTCAGGCTCTTGTTCATAAGTGACTATTGCTGAAATATTGTAAAATTCAAGTATCAGTAACTACTATTGCATGTAAATAAAAGCGAAATCTTACCATCGCTGTCTACGTAATTTTCCAAGCCGGTTGCAGATTGGCCCATGAGCGTAGCTAGCCTGCCCGTATTTTTGTCCGGTCGGTGTTGAAACTGGCCCCCACCAGTCTTATATAGCTCCCTCTTTTCTTCGGCTAAATTCTTCCTGGTTCTCTTCTTCATATTCTCGTACTTCTCCCGCAAATTTTTAGGACCGCGCCTGATACCAGTTTGGGACTCAAACTTAAGGTCAATTTCTTCCCACGCTTTTCGCTTCTCTTCCCACGAAACTGCGTCGCTTCTTTTATTTTCTATTTTATTGGCGTACCGCTCGACCAATGTGATAAGAAGGGGCTCATCGCCGCTTGTAAAATTTTGCAAACGATTTCTCTTTTTGTCATCCATTATCTTCTATATAAATCTTAAAAGTCCACACTTATCACAAAAACCAATTTATTTTTACAACGGCACGTCAAAAATGTAAACAAAACACAGCTGGTTTGCCCATTTATGAGCATTCACAATGGGTTTTTGTGAATTGTTCTACAAAATATTCACAATTATCGAATTAACTGGAGGTCGGCTAATCTGAGCTTGGTGAAAACGAGAATGTCAAATCAAGGTACCTGGAGATTAGCTATCCTCTAGTTAAATGCTAACTTAACTGGAGATGGTGCAAACGGCCCTAAATCATTAAGTTTCGTGATTTTTTGTTACAAATTCGGGTAAAATAAAATATGCTGAACATCGAGATATTAATATGTACTAATTTCGTGCATTTGTTAATGTGATTTCAGTACTAAAAAAGTTGTGCTAAATGAAAACGTTTTTTGCAAATAACTTTTGAACGGTGTAAAAAAATAAGATCCGCCTTCGGATTCTTAATACTGGGCATGAATTGCGTATTACGACAACCGTCTGAACGATATCGTGTCGAGATTGTGTTGCTTCA
Organism: Rhagoletis pomonella; assembly: GCF_013731165.1. Classification (NCBI taxonomy): domain Eukaryota; kingdom Metazoa; phylum Arthropoda; class Insecta; order Diptera; family Tephritidae; genus Rhagoletis; species Rhagoletis pomonella. Next base: position 102,853,155 of record NW_023458556.1, on the reverse strand, counting down.
TGAAAACAAAAATTGTTTGATCGTTTGTGCGATAGCGCCAACTCGATTCCAGTTATGCTTCACGTAGCAGTAATAGTAACATGTAACAGCAACATAAATGCATAAATCAGTGTTTTTACGAGGTCGTTTTGTCAGTATCGTTTGAACGACTATCGTTTCAAATTTACGTGATTCATGCTATGGCAGTAATACAATACAATTTTCGGTGGGGACCATGAACTGCACCATAACCATTTTCGAGCACTCAGAGCACCGGAGGTTCGTAACTTCAGCGACCTGTGTTTAAAAAGAAACGAGATGTACATCGTATATAAGGGTAGGTGCAGAAGGCGCAGCAGTTGAGCGCAACCGTTGCTAAAAAAATCAGTGATCGTAATGCGTCTTCTGAACGGCTTGATACATTAGCTGTCAAATTCAACAACACACAACATGTTGTCTCAAATGATCAGGCATGAATCACGTAAATTTGAAACGATTGTCGTTCAAACGGTACTGAAAAAACGACCTCGTAAAAACACTGATTTATGCATTTAAGTTGCTGTTACATGTTACTATTACTGTTACGTGAAGCATAACTGGAATCGAGTTGACGATATCGCACAAACGATCAAACAATTTTTGTTTTCATGAAGCAACTCAATCTCGACACGATATCGTTCAGACGATTGTCGTCATAGGCAATTCATGCCAAGGCGAATTTATATAAGGTGGTGTTGCTAGAACAGCTGCTTTAATTCGCCTCGGTACACATATGTCAAAACTCCTTATGAGTGAATGCGAAAGAAAGAGTGTTGGCATTTTCTTTCCCTCTTCCTCCTTGAGCGAAGAATATCTGGAATTTGACATTTGTGTACCGAAAACGAAAACAAAAGACATGTTAGTTTTTGTTTCTGTACTACCGCTACCACCTTATATGAATTCGCCTTGATTCATGCCCAGAAAAATATTACGATCATTTAACAAGCAACTGTTCAGTTGATCAGAAGTACAAAACAACGCGTTCAGAAGGTGCAATCGCAAGTTACTGAGCTATTGCGCCTTCTGAACGTGCCCAAAGACTTGTGTTTGAAATTTGACGCCGCCAAGGGAATGTCAATGGCCGGCTGATTTATCGACTTTTTCATATTTGCGATTAGTTTTGCGGATTTCCAGTGCAGAAAATATTTGTATTGTATTTGGGTTTGGTGTTAAATTGAAGGAAACAATAATATGTTGGATTTTCTTATCGCACACTGAATACTGTTGAATTAATATGCGTTATTTCCAAGTTAAACAATGGATTGGTTTGTTGTGTGAGCAGGAAAGTTAGGATGAGGCGATGTATAACTCGCCTGTAAAATGGTATACATATGCATACACTTGGAGGAATCGATAAAGTGTAATCCAATTGCCTATAAAAATGTGTAATTAACTTTGTTGAATTGGTGCGAAGTGAAGGTGAAAATAGCAATAACGTGATTTGCGGTAGAACTGAACGGAATATTACAAAATGGTTTCGAAAATAGCATCTTATATGTTTCTTATTTTGGCATCTTATACGAGTAAGTTTGTTTTTGGTAGTGAATAGTATATAAAGTTAACACAAAAATCAAATCATACATACATACATGATAAAAACATAGCAAGGTAGAACCGTTCTCTCAATTTGTCGGCCATGATTTTTTTTTGAAGTTTGCCAACATTTTAAACTCATATAAAAGTGAAAATAAAAAATAGAAATTGTTCGAAATTGTTGTTGCTTGAGATTGAAAACTGAAAATGTGTGTGTGAGTTTGTGAGTAAATTTAAAAATTAAATTGTTTGGAAATGTCAAGAATTTTAAAAGTGACTCTCAGCGGTTCTACCTTACTATATTTTTATCATGCATACATATCTGTTTGATATGGGCGGTTACGTGGGTACTCTTTATGAATTTGTACAACGATTTTGGGTTGCTGTGCCCAAACGCGTGAATCGAATCAAAAAACTTTTACACACACTTGTAGACAACAGTTCACGCTTTATTACAAAAATTTAATTTACTAAATCTGTGCACTAATTTAACAATAATGTCGGTTGGAAATATGGTATTTGTTGCAAATTTTTGTTATAAATTAGTATATACATTTTTATATACAAGATATTTTTATAAAACACCCAGTAACCAAAATAGACGGGAAATGTTTAGTTATTTGCAGGTCGTTTTTGGGGTAGGGGGCGGAGGGGGAGGGGGCGTGGCGGGAAATGTTTAGTTATTGGCCCATCGTTTTTGGGGTGGCGGGCGGAGGGGGAGGGGGCGTGGCCCACCAAACCCCCCTCATTCGAAAGGGGTCAGTCGCCACTTTACGAAAAGCCCTAAAAAAAATTTACTAAAAATATTGTGAAATTAAGAAAAAAGCGACAGATAGAAATGTTGTAGTAATAGTAATATGATAGCTTTTAGCGCAGAACTTCATTTTGCGTAGGCGGCCTTCGGCCGCACTTAGGGATTATAACCCTCACTACGTAGAATTCTCTTCTGTGTTGCCAAAGAAAGGGCGATGAACACCTTTTGCAGAGAACCCCTTTTTGCGTAGGCGGCCTTCGGCCGCACTTAGGGATTATAACCCTCACTAC
>NW_023458556.1:102849274-102850550 GCF_013731165.1 Rhagoletis pomonella | reverse complement strand
TATAACCCTCACTACGTAGAATTCTCTTCTGTGTTGCCAAAGAAAGGGGGCTGACTGGGTTATATCATATTTTCTTTTGTTGTTGTTGTTGTTGTAGCGGCTACAACAACCCCGCCCAGGACGGTTGGTATCTCAGTCGTTGCCAAGTTCCACTAACGGCAACCTTAGGAAGCGTGCAGCTTCTGTGGGGTTTGTCCACAGGGACAAGGCCGTTAGGGTTGTCGGGTTTTCCGGGCATGCGAAGAGATGTTTCGAGTCATGTGGGGTCTCTCCGCATGCCGGACACTCATTCGGCACATCCTCATTCAACCTACTCAGGTAGGAGTTTTTTTGTCTCTCATCCTTCTTGTATATTTAGTAGTTTGACAGCTAAACGCCGCCTTTTAATTTGCATATGCAACGAAAGGCAGACACGTGGTTTTGAAGGTGTTTTTATTTAATAAATTGTGATTGATAGGTTAAAATTAAAGTAATAAAGAAAGTTGTAACAAGTCGAATAAAGTTTAAAGTGAAGGGGAATATAAAAATGCATTGGTGAAGTGGCTGTTTTAAGGAAAATAGGAGTGATAAATGTACGCTAATTTCCGAATTTTACAAAGGAGGGCATATTTCAAAACCAATTTGTAAATAAATTAGTGACCAAAAATTACAATAGTGATAGGATGTTAAAATAATGGGTAGACCCTTGGCTACAAGTGTGTGTAATTTTTTTTGGATCGGGTCACCCCTTTGGACGCAATACCCCGAAATAGGTGGGCCACTTACTAAACAGTACCCGGCGTGGCCCCCTAAATCACCCCCATTCGAAAGGGGACAGCCCCCGCCGTTTGAAAATGGGCGAAAAATAGCATTTACCGAATGAAATTGAGCAGTTTGAAGTGGAATATAACCCAAGTAACAGAATCTGTGGGGTTTTTAAATAAAAGAAGTTATCCCAAGGTGGTTATCAGGCGGAAGAAGGGGGGCTTAACACCTTTCGCAGAGAACACCTTTCTGCGTAGGCGGCCTTCGGCCGCACTTAGGGATTATAACCCTCAGGCAGTAGAATTCTGCTTTCTGTGTAGCCAAAGAAGGGGGGCTGAACACCTTTTGCAGAGAACACCTTTCTGCGTAGGCGGCCTTCGGCCGCACTTAGGTATTATAACCCTCAGGCAGAAGAATTCTCCTTTCTGTGTTGCCAAAGAAGGGGGCTGAACACCTTTTGCAGGGAACACCTTTCTGCGTAGGCAGCCTTCGGCCGCACTTAGGGATTATAACCCTCAGGCAGTAGAATTCT
>NW_023458556.1:102846112-102849174 GCF_013731165.1 Rhagoletis pomonella | reverse complement strand
CCTACGCAGAAAGGTGTTCTCTGCGAAAGGTGTTAAGCCCCCCTTCTTTCGCCTGATAACCACCTTGGGATAACTTCTTTTATTTAAAAACCCCACAGATTCTGTTACTTGGGTTATATTCCACTTCAAACTGCTCAATTTCCCTCGGTAAATGCTGTTTTTTGCCCATTTTCAAACGGTTCCCTAGGCGTCTGTGGGATGCCCCGAAGGGGGGGTGCAACTTTTCGTAAAGTGGGGGCTGTCCCCTCCGCCTCCGCCCCACCCCAAAAACGACCTGCAAATAACTAAACATTTCCCAAAAATATTATTAAATGTTTACAAAATTATCAAGTCGAAGATCCCAACAAATCGCTCGCAATACGAAAAACTGGTGGAATGCACGAGCGAAAGGCTGGACATTGCCCGAGGCTTTGTAAAAGTAGCTAAAGAGGATGTGGTGGAATTTTGGGAAAGCGTTGTAAGAATTAAAGCGGCGCAATATCTAGTTGAATGGAGGCGCTTAAAAAGAGGGAGCATGCATTTATCATTTAAGCTAAATGGATCAGAACTGTCTCGTAGCAATCTGCTTTATATATTAATGCAACAGTTGGCTGCATCACGTTCTTTTCCTGAGACAAAAGTGCACAAAAGGCCACTAAATCCACTATATTTTACTTAAAAAATCGGTTCGAAACAAAACAAAAAATCTTAAAAAATTAACAACCTTTTCTTAATAAAATTTTTAAACCCAACTGCAATGAAGGTACATTGTACTCATCATCAACTGAAAATATAATGAATAACTCAAATTAAATAAATATTACAAATAAGTACTTAATTAAGGAAAAGCCCTTTCAAATACGATCAAACAATTTTTTTTTAATTTTACTGTTCACTTGCGATTATATTTATTTCGATTTGTTTCTGTTGTTGTAGCGGCTACTAAGCCCCGTTCGGGGCCGTTCATCCATCAACGTTGTCGTCAATTTCAGCTAGGGGGAGGCCCAGGAAGTGTGCAACTTCCACAGGGGCTGTCCATAGGGACAGGGGCGTTAGCTGAGTGGGGTTCTGAGGGCATGTGAAGAGGTGCCGGGAGTCATGCGGCGATTCTCCACATGCCGGGCATTGGTTGTGCACATCCTCGTTGATTCTACTCAAGTAGGAGTTGAGCCTGCTGCAACAGCCAGAGCGAAGTTTGGCTATTTTAGTGCGGGTCTCCCGAGGCAGACAATGTTCTGTCACGTCCACGTCCGGTGGTTGTGTGCCTAGAACGGCATTCACAGGGTGGGAGTCTACATAACTTGAGACTGATTCCCTGTGAATGCCGTTCAGGGCCTTTCGGTAGGTTGACGGGTCCAGAGGTTGTTTGATAAACCTCTGGACTTCGTCCGCCAGTTCGTTGTTGTTGTTGTTGTTGTAGCGGCTACAACAACCCCGCCCAGATCGGTTGGTATCTCAGTCGTTGTCGTCAAGTTCCACTAACGGCAACCCTAGAAGCGTGCAGCTTCTGTGGGCTTTGTCCACAGGGACAAGGCCGTTAGGGTTGTCGGGTTTTCCGGGCATGCGAAGAGATGTTTCGAGTCATGTGGGGTCTCTCCGCATGCCGGACACTCATTCGGCACATCCTCATTCAACCTACTCAAGTATGAGTTCAACCTGCTGCAGTAGCCGGAGTGAAGTTGTGCGAGTGTAGTGCGTGTCTCCCGAGGCAGATGAAGCTCTGTCTCGTCTATGTCCGGGGGTGGTATGCCTAGAACGGCATTCACAGGTCTAGAGTCTACATAACTCGAGACTGAGTCCCTGTGAATGCCGCTCAAGGCCTGTCTGTACGCTGTCGGGTCCAGAGGTTGCTTAATGAACCTCTGGACTTCATCCGTCAGTTCATATAGATGCCTCCTGACGTGCCTAGGCGAGGGCTCCTCTGCAAGCAGCTGTCTGCTTGGGTGGCCACTTCTGTGGCTCCCGATCAGGAACTGCTTGCAGAGCATTATTTTATGCTCCTTAACTGGGAGCATTTGCGCCTCGCCGTGCAGGTGGTGTTCAGGCGACATCAAGAGGCATCCCGTCGCTGTCCTAAGTGCCGTATTTTGTACCGTCTGTAGCTTCGTCCACTGTGTCCTACTAGTCCCTGGCGACCACACTGGCGCTGCGTAGTTCAAAACCGGCCAGCCTTTTGCCTTGTATGTTGCCAGCAACGTTTCTTTGTCTTTGCCCCAAGTACTGCCGGCTAGCGACTTGAGGACCTTGTTGCGGCTCTGTACTTTATTGACAATAGCGGTTGAGTGCGCAGAGAAGGAGAGCAGGCTGTCGAATGTTACTCCGAGTATTTTAGGGTTATTCACCGTCGGAACTGGTGTGTCGTCGACGTGAATCCCCAGCGGTAGCCTGACCTCCTTCGTCCAGGTTGTGAACAGGGTCGCGGAGGATTTCGTAGGGGAGAGGGCTAGACACTTTGCAGTGAAGAAGCGAGAAAGTTCGGAGAGATAGCCGTTTACTTTCGAACACAGGTCATCAATTCTATTCCCAGTGTTGATCACTACGCCTTCGGTTGATGATGCAAGAAGAATTCTCAAAATAAAACATACAGAAAACAGAGACAACATAAATTTTAAACCAGATTTGACTCGGTGCCAGCAGAATCATCTTAACAGCCTACGGGAAGAGCTCGAGGCTCTTAAAAATAATGGTGAAACATACAAGACAATCAGGTATATAAATGGTATCCCAAGAATTGTGAATGTGCCTGGATTTCGAAGCGACGAGGAGAACCACTAAGACCAAACAAGATCTGCTAGTTTACTACCAAAACGCAAGGGGGCTTAGAACTAAACTTAAAGATTTTTTCACTATAACAGCAAGTTGGCAGTGTGATGTACTATGTATTTCGGAGTCTTGGTTGCATCCGTCTATTTTGGATGGCGAAATTGTTGAACAATTAACAATAAGCAACAATCACCTGGAGCAAGTATTCGTTAAAGTTAAAGGCCACGGTGGTGGTGATATCATCATAGGGTGTGTTTATATTCCACCAAAATTACGTTCTGATGTATACTCCAGTCATATAGCTACCATTTCTTACCTTA
>NW_023458556.1:102844012-102846012 GCF_013731165.1 Rhagoletis pomonella | reverse complement strand
CCGCAGTGCGCAGGTGGATTTCGTGAGTGACTGTTCATAATAAAAAAATTTGTGCTAATAAAGTGTTCCTTAAAAGTGGATTTCGTGAGTAATGAACTTTTCTCTCAAAGATTACACTGCTGGCAAATGTAAATAAGGATTAAAATTTAAAAACTAATTAATACAACTAAAGTAAAATCTGTGGAAAATTAACAACAAAATACTTTTTTCACAAAATCTGTAAAGGTGCCTTTTATTTCTCACAAAAACCTGGGTAACAGTTATTCGTCGCCACGCTGTATATGTTTTTGCATAACTAAACAAATGTATGTATTAAAAGTGAAGCTCAAATTAATATTTTTCAATTAAAAAAACTTAGTTTAAATAGCGAAAATCATTTACTTAATTTTGAGTACAGCCAGTTGCAGGCATAATATTATAATACACAGTCACGATGTCCCATATAGGGGACATGCAATAACATCCAGGTGAAACGCTTTACTTGAAATTTTATTTCATAATTATATTAAGCGATGTCAAATAAGTACACACACCATATTTCAGATTTTTATCTTAAGCGTGTGATTTTCGCGACTGAGAGGGTTAATATAGACACGTAATAAAAGCGGCATTACTGCCGTACTGATGAAAAATGGCAACATTATTGTAACTGCCCAACTGATAATACATTGCTTGAAATTCACACAGAACGTGATACTTTAATAATTCGCGCCACACTGCGGTTGTGATTGCAACTCGAACAAGCCTAAATCCTACAGATTGATTTATGCAAAAAAGTCTACCAAATTATTTTTCCATTGCATAATACTTTAGCAAATGTAAATATGCGGATTTTTTAAACATTAAAAACTTAAGGCACAGATATATTTAAAGCAAAATTTATGATGTACCTTTTTAAAAATTTATTGATTAAGTTTTATATTTCGTATAAGAATTAAGTTGAAATTTTAGAGTTATGTGAAAATTGTAAACAAATGTTCTGCCTAAAAATGTGGTAGATTTTAAGCCTTGTGTGGTAGATGTGGTAGACACCCAAATTTTAAAAAAATATGTGGTAGATCTACCACATATGTGATAGAGGTTTACACACTGCCTCATACAAAGCTTAAACATCGAAAGTGGCGGCAAACTTCAAACTCATGCACGTTTAAACCTTCTTCTTAAAATAATTCATAGTAATTTTTTTGTACCATAGCTGGCGCTGATATAAAATTTACAAACACACATACATATGTATGTATATGCGCGAGTAACTTGCATCGCAGTTAGGGATGCAACATCGCTCTTAAAAACATCGGTTATAAAAACGATACATCGATGTTTTACGTATGTTTTAATATCTCATCTACTACACGAAATAAAATGTAGCCTGAAATATTTTTTAAACTCGAAAGAACTAGATTCACATATCCGCTACAAACCATAACTTTATACAAAACTTTGAAAAATTCAACACATTTTTGCTGACGGGGTTTTACACATTTTACGATATAAAAGTAAATTTCTTGTGGAATTAAATGCGAAAGACCTTTTGCAAACAAAATTGAAAAATCAACGCCAGTTATTATAAATTGCACCTTTTATATGAAAAAAAATACGCAAAAGCCGCCAGAGATAAATCATTAAAAATCAAAGCGATTTTTAGCCGCTTAAAACTTGCACCTGTTTTATTAGAATCTTTTAAAATATTCAGACTAAAAAGTTCAAAATTTAGATGAAAATTTGTTGAATTTTTCAAGTTCTGGTTATTGAATGAACCATATTTTTATAAAAAAAAAAAATAAAAAAATTTTACTTAAAAAACGACAAATATTTAAAAAAAATCACCATGCACTCACGTTTCATCGCCAGTGTATGTATGTACATATAGAAACTTCCTTCAAGCAGCATATTTCAATACAAGTATAAGTATTAGGGTGCTTTTTTTTTGCGACTATTTTTTTTTCCGTCCCATCGTGAAATTTTGTTGGAAATACCCAAAAAAAAATTCCCTGAAAGTT
>NW_023458556.1:102842647-102843912 GCF_013731165.1 Rhagoletis pomonella | reverse complement strand
GATTTTGCTGCGCCATCAGCCGCTTCGTTGCCGTAGATCCCTATGTGACTAGGTATCCAGAGCAAGCGTATAGTGGATCCCCTATCGATGAGTAAGTCTCTTATTTGATTAATAGTCTTAGAGTTTGATAAGGGATTTTGAATTGCATTCAGCACTGATTTGCTGTCCGAGCATATGAGAGTTTTGCAGCCCTTCTCCAATGCCATTGTTATTGCGCAGCGGATTGCGACTGCTTCTGCAGTGAAAGAAGACGCGGTGTCTGATAGAGTCTGTACCATCAAAGTGTGACCAAACTTATTTACTACTGCGAAGCTTGCTGGTGAGGTTTCTGTTCTCGACCCGTCTGTGAACCATATGTTCCAGCCATCAGCTTCATAATGAACTTTGCGCTCTCGGAACAAACCTAAGAAGACATCAGTAGGGGTAACGCTTTTTTTAGTCTAGCCAAACCGACTTCGCATGACGATTTCATGATCTCCCATGGCGGATGTTTTGGTTGGTAGTTTTCCTCCGTGTAGTGGAAATCTAGATATTTGGAAATTTCCAGTATTCGGTGTATTGCTGAGGGAGTTCTTTGCTGTCTTTGTGTGTGGCTAATGGTTTTGATGTCATTATCAATGACCGAGTTGGATGGAAAAAACTATTTTTGGTATTAAGCTCGAATAGACTTGATGTACTCTTTCTTCTACAGATGGTAAACCAGCCTCTGCTAATAGGTTTTTGATGGGAGTTGTGCTTGGTGGTAAATCGGCTTGAATGTATTTAAGATTGATCTAGGAGAGTTTCCATACAGGTAGAGTCCATAATTGATTTTGCTTAATAATAGTTTTAGTTTAGTATATAAGTGTATTAGTATGTACATGGCATTTTTTACTTGCGAGATACGTAATAAGGTTTATTCTGGCAGCTAATGCTCTTTTGATATTCAAACATTGGTCCGTCCAGCGGTAATTATTGGAAAATATAATGCCTAAGATTTTAAGTTTTTTTACGTTCTCTATTTGAACATTATTTACAGCTAAATTATGGTTGTAAAAATCACACGAGTGTTTCCTACAAATGTGGAAATTTTTACTTTTTTCTAGAGATATTTTAGCTCCGGAATATTTGGTCCAATCCAGAATATCTTTTATTATGTTCTTAAAAATTAAATTTGTTTCTGTATTTTTATTCCTTCTACCGAGTATGTAAACATCATCTGCATAAATACAATGATCCACATAGTTATTTGATTTTATTATGTTGCTTATTTCGTTGAAGGCGAT
>NW_023458556.1:102841364-102842547 GCF_013731165.1 Rhagoletis pomonella | reverse complement strand
ACATAGTTATTTGATTTTATTATGTTGCTTATTTCGTTGAAGGCGATGCTGAAGAGCACTACCGATAATGGGGAACCTTGCGGTACGCCATTATTTAGGGTATACGTCTCGGAGAATACGTTTTGTATTCTGATGCGGAATTTTCTATTTTGTAGGAAGGACTTGACAAAAGGGAACATTTTGGGACCAATTCCCCACGAACGAAGTCCTATCCGGTCAAATGCTTTTTCAAAATCTAGTGATAGCATGGAGACGTGATTGCGGGCTGAGAGAGCTTTTGTCACATAGAAGTCTATGTGAAGGAGGGCGTCTGTACAGCCTCTGTTAGGTCTGAAGGCTACTTGGTTAGAGTTGATGAGTACTGCGACTCAGTGAACCATGCAATACGATTTGCTATTATCCGTTCTAACACTTTTGATAAGCAAGAGAGAAGAGAAATAGGACGGTATCCGTCAGTTGAAAGGGGATTTTTATTTTCCTTAGGGATACGAACTACAGTGGCAACTTTCCGGTACCAAATATAGTGTTATAGAGACATAGCAATCGAGATTTTCCAAAATGGGACATTTCTTTTAACATCTTGTAAGAAATGCGGTCGAAGCCAGGAGTTTTTCCTTTCGCTATTGCGAAGCACATCGATAATTCTGTCGCAGTGATTACTTTTTCGATGAGCTTTGCTTTCGGGTGTATTTCGCCAAGAGGTGTTATATGGTTTAGGGCATACAATTTTTCACTTCTAAACTGATTGGGGAAATTGGTATCATCAGAGAGGTTTGACCACACTGAAGCAAAATGATTTGAAATTACTGATGGGTCCGAAGAGATGTAGTTATCGGTGTTTATAGCAATGACCGGTTTGTATGGATTTCTATTGCAAAGTCTGTTGATTCTGTTCCATATGACGGAAGCAGAGGAGTTGGGGGAGACAGATTCCGTAAACTTCTGCAAGCTAAGCCTTTTTTGAGCTTTCATTTCTTTACGGAAGATAACATTACGCCTTTTGAAATTAATAAGATTTGTTGGCGTTGGGTTACTTTTGAAATTATACCAAGCTTGCATTTTTTCTCTTCGGAGATTTGAAAGCACTTTATTCCACCAGGGAACATGGGTTTTTGGACGGTATGATGCCTGTGGAATGCAACGGTTTGCTGCTGCTCGGATCGCTTTGGCAACATTAGCTGCT
>NW_023458556.1:102839830-102841264 GCF_013731165.1 Rhagoletis pomonella | reverse complement strand
ATCGCCTTCAACGAAATAAGCAACATAATAAAATCAAATAACTATGTAGATCATTATATTTATGCAGATGATGTTTACATACTCTGTAGATGGAATAAAAATACAGAAACAAATTTATGGCCTTATTCATAAAAAATAAAGTAGGTTTAAAGGGCTTTATAAATTGACGTTTTCATACATTTTTCAATTTATAAACCTTTTATAAAGCTACTTTATTTTTTATGAATAAGGCCATTAATTTTTAAGAACATAATAAAAGATATTCTGGATTGGACCAAATATTCCGGAGCTAAAATATCTCTAGAAAAAATTAAAAATTTCCACATTTGTAGGAAACACTCGTGTGATTTTTACAACCATAATTTAGCTGTAAATAATGTTCAAATAGAGAATGTAAAAAAACTTAAAATCTTAGGCATTATATTTTCCAATAATTACCGCTGGACGGATCAATGTTTGAATATCAAAAGAGCATTAGCTGCCGGAATAAACATTATTACGTATCTCGCAAGTAAAAAATGCCATGTACATACTAATACACTTATATACTTAACTAAAACTCTATTATTAAGCAAAATCAATTACGGACTCTACCTGTATGGAAACTCTCCTAGATCAATCTTAAATACATTCAAGCCGATTTACCACCAAGCGGTGAGAGCGAGTCTCTACGCATACCGCACAACTCCCATCAAAAACCTATTAGCAGAGGCTGGTTTACCATCTGTAGAAGAAAGAGTACATCAAGTCTATTCGAGCTTAATACCTAAAATAGTTTTTCCATCCAACTCGGTCATTGATAATGACATCAAAAACATTAGCCACACACAAAGACAGCAAAGAACTCCCTCAGCAATACATCGAATACTGGAAATTTCCAAATATCTAGATTTTCACTACACGGATGAAAACTACCAACCAAAACATCCGCCATGGGAGATCATGAAATCGTCATGCGATGTCGGTTTGGCTAGACTAAAAAAAAGCGTTACCCCTACTGATGTCTTCTTATGTTTGTTCCGAGAGCGCAAAGTTCATTATGAAGCTGATGGCTGGAACATATGGTTCACAGACGGGTCGAGAACAGAAACCTCACCAGCAAACTTAGCAGTAGTAAATAAGTTTGGTCACACTTTGATGGTACAGACTCTATCAGACACCGCGTCTTCTTTCACTGCAGAAACAGTCGCAATCCGCTGCGCAATAACAATGGCGTTGGAGAAGGGCTGCAAAACTCTCATATGCTCGGACAGCAAATCAGTGCTGAATGCAATTCAAAATCCCTTATCAAACTCTAAGACTATTAATCAAATAAGAGACTTACTCATCGATAGGGGATCTACTATACGCTTGCTCTGGATACCTAATCACATAGGGATCTACGGCTACGAAGCGGCTGATGGCGCAGCAAAATCCGTTCCTACTCTACCGGTA
>NW_023458556.1:102830560-102839730 GCF_013731165.1 Rhagoletis pomonella | reverse complement strand
GGGACCGAAAAAAAAAATAGTCGCAAAAAAAAAGCACCCTAATAAGTATGTTGCTATAATTATGATGTATCTTAAATATGTAAATCTTATTTATTTAAATATGAATAAACATTTTGAAATGAGTTCAGAAAAGAAGCTTTGATAATATAGCCCCCAAAAGCCTGCTTCTATCAGAATGATGGTTGCACCAGCTTCCGAGAACAAGCGCTCGCTTGCCACTGGTCGTTCGGCATAATACCATAATACGAACGGAGTGAATGAATGTCGATGTTTTTCACTTTTCTAGACGATGTATCGTCCAGCAAAATATCGGTTTTAACATCGATATTTTTGGACGAAACATCGATGTTTTGAAAACATCGATGCATCGTTTGCATCCCTAATCGCAGTAGCTTGGCGTTGTTTTCACATTTCAGTTATCCGCAGTGTTTCGATATTTAGAAAAAAGCGTTTGCTGAATTCGCTAATAGCAGACAAGCCGACGGTTGCGCAGGACAACGTCTGTCGGTTTGTGCGATGAAGCTTTTTATGTCTACACAAGCGTTAATAGGAAAGTGAGCGTGAAATTTAAAATTTTGAAGAGGAAGGTTTGTGAAATTTTTTATCGATTGTCAAATAAGTAGGCAGTTATTCGGTTGTTATCAGTGTTGCCGTTTTAGACCTTTGGTGGCTAGATTTAGCTACCACATACTTTTTTTGTCCACTTTAATTTAAAATTGCCCCTTTGCCCCCACGAAAAAGTTGTATATGCTTAATTTGGTCTAATTTTTTTTCATTTAGGTAAGAGATGAATTTTTAAACTAAGAAAAAGACTGATATATATACATATATGTATTTTATGGTTTTTATATATGCTTAATTTGTTAAATGGCCCATCAAGTCGATTGACCGTGTATGTTCTTGTGGCGTGATTGTACCCAGGGTAGGCAAAAACTCGGACTCGTAGCTGCAATAAGGCGAGGCACGAGAAGTGTGGCTTGCTCGGCAAACGAGCGAGCGCCGCTTGTTTGCTCGGCTGCTGTGTGTTGCCTCTCTCGCAGTGCCGAGAAGAGTGTCCAGATTTGGCGATTTCGCGCCAATTTGGCGATTTTTTTTGGATATTTGCGCGTAAAAATTTAGGAAATCGCCGTTACCGATTTTTGGCGATTTTTTCCCTTTAAATTTTTTCCAATTGTAAAAATATACAAAACTTAGTTTTCCGCGATAATTTTACAGAAGCGGCTAATGACCTGCGTTTATCGCGGACTTGACTAAAGAAGCATATTAAAAGACTGTCAAAAATTTATAATCGCCCTAATGGAAGAATTAAATACTTTTAAAAAAAGCTTTGATTTTGTCACCAGAAAAGTGTGTTAATCACAAGAGGGCGAGTTTCAGGGACCTGCCAAGTCACAATTTGACTTTGAAGGAAAGAAAAGCAGCGGAAACTGAATATTAACTTTCCCATGGAATAACTTTTTCATAACCATTCCATCCGACTCTGAAGAATTTTGGATAATTGCTTACGGAGTGAAAACCGCAAGAGGCAATAAAATGTTTGGAAATATAAGTAAAGTAGCCTTCATATTATTATCCTTGCCGCGCTCACATGCTTTTGTTGAGCGCGTTTTTTCCGTAATGAATTCAACAAAAACTAAGATTCGTAATGGGATGAGGTTGGAAAGCCTTAATTCAATAGTTCGAATAAAGTGTTATATGAAGGCTGATAGTTTCTGCTGCAAAACGCTTCCAATATCAAACAGTATGCTATCAAGGTTGAATAGCTCAATATATGACAACAACAGAAATGTAAATCATTCAGACACTATAGGTGATTTTGAAGAAATTGTGGAAACAGCTGACCTCGCCTTATTATAGGTTTCTATTTAACCTATAATAAGGTTTCTATTTTATTTTTAGCGCCAAGCTCGTAAAAAGCGGATTGTGCGATTAATCAATTAATATGAGTTATAATAAATTTAATAATTGCGCAGTCCTATTGCAAAATGTGTTGAAACAAATATTTTTAAAAAGTATGCGTATTTTTAAAGAAAATTGTTTGTACATCCCTATTATACATATAAGTGATTTGTGTTATTTATTATTACCCTCTGAAGGTATTATATTCGTTTTTGGTTTTAAAAACCGTATTATAACAAGATCTCATTTTGAAAAGAAAAGATTTGTTAAATCGATTTCTGGAATTTTATTTAAAAAAAAAAATTGCGATTTTTGGCATTTTTTTTAACAGAAATTGCGCTTATTTTTAAACAATCTGAACACCCTGGAGCTCGGCTGAGTGGAAGATCGACCTATCTCGGCAACCAGTTCGAAAACACTCTATCTCAAAAAACTTTTCAAGAACGCCCTATTTCAGAATTCGTTTCAAAAACGCCCTATCTCAGCTGCCGATTCAAAAACGCCCTATATCAGCATATTTTTAATACATTTTGAAGTGAGATAGGGGGTTTTTGAACCGAATTTTGAGATAGGGTGTTTTTCAATTAAATTCTGAAATAGGCCGTTCTTGAAAAGTTTTTTGAGATAGAGCGTTTTCGAACTGGCTGCCGAGATAGGTCGATCTTCCACTCAGCCATCGATATATACTTATGTACTTCCATATAATTAGTTTACTTTTCTAAATTTTCTTAATGAACACGGAATAAATCATTTTTTTAGACTTCATTTTCATTTAATTTAATTTAATAAAATATATTAAATTAACATCACATGGTTTCAATAATAAAAATAATAAAAGATTTCAATCTAGAAAGGTTAAAAAGGTACATTTCACAGCTTCATCTTATGACTAATAAAAAATAAATTCAAAATCTACTTTTGCAGACATCGGTTCAATATTGATTTTAATTCCAGCAACGCTTGGATTCGCTCTTTCTCCAGTGAAAGTTTTTCCCTCTCCACAGCCATTGCTTCGTCATGTCGGGTTTGCTCTTTAATAGCTTCTTCTTCAAAAAACTTTAATATTTCGCTGTTTGGGTTTCTCCGAGGATGTGGTGCTCTACGACTTGAAGTCGGTGGAGAATTGGGTGGCTCAACATTACCTTCTTCTAATGGCGGCGACGATGGTAGCTCCAACGACGCTTGCAGATTTTGTGGCGGAGGATTGATAGAGTGCCTGGTACCATACACCTCGTCAAAATCTTCAAAATATAGCCAAGATGTTGCTTCCCTACTGGAGGAATTATTGCGCTTTTTTATACGTTTATACGATACCAGCATATTTAAAAATTTTCTTTGTGTAATGTGTCTGTCTATGTTAATGTCTCTGTTGATTTTTTTTACTTCTTCCACCACCTTATTCCATAGAACGCTCTTTTTTCTCCTTCCAGATGCAAATTCGTCTTCCATATTTAATCGAACTCTAAGCAGCAACTTAACTTCAGCCGTACTAAGATTTTCGCTGAAAATAATAAAAATATAATATAAGATTGTTTCAAAACTATACGTTTAACAAATTTTCATTGTAAAAATTACAGAAAATTAGTTTTGTACTCACTTTTCTTCCGACATGGTACAAGCGTAATCAGCGGCAGTGTAATTTTTTTATGCAAATGATGAGCGACGCTTGATAGAAACATGGCGTTTTAGAACGCTCGACATTTGCAGTGCTGCCATATTAGCATTTCTGAACGTTCTGCTGGTCCTGCAAAAGCAGTATGCGCATTATACTGCATTACTGAACACACCCACAGTACGACAAGACCTACTTAACACAAAGCTCATCAGACACAAAAATTTAACCCTAAACGAGGGGACACAGCAACACGGAAAACGACAGCGAACGACGAATAGGATTTTAAAAACAGATTGGCATTAACCACGAAAGCAGACGGACGTTGAAAGTAAAAAAACCCACCACCGCGCAATAAATTGTTAAACGTGAACTTTTAGTTAAATAATTAAATAAGGCTATCGTGTAAAATGTAATGTGAACTTATTCGTAATAAATGTTTAAAAGCTAATCAATCGTTTTATTTCATAGCACAGAGAAATCCCACAAGATTTGGTGTCAGAAGTGGGATGCTAAAAATACAAAAAAAACGACATTAACTTAACAAACTAACTTTTAATGTTAAGTAGGGCCTGTCGTACTGTGTTAACCAAACACGATAGTGATCAGTACTGTGACTTCTGCGGAAAAGGCACCATCGAAGACCCGGAGCACATACTTCTACTGTGCCCACGATTCAGCGAACAGAGACGTAGACTCCAACAGTATATCAATGCAGCACTGTCTCCAGAAGCTGTAGTAAATTATATGCTGAGAGGTAGAGAGGAATGGAGTTTATCCAGCAGTGAAATAACGTCAATTATGAAATGTTTGAGATGTCTAGAGCGGCAGAGACGTGCAATAGGTATGTAATGCAAAAGCGCGGATTGGAACCTAGGCCGTTCCAACCGCCAAGGCAATGCGGCTCTGAAATTCGGGAACCCGAAGAGCATGAGCGGATTGGAACCTAGCGCGTTCCAACCGCCAAGGCAGGCGGCTTAGAAACTTTCAAACCGTCTCCCCAACATAGCGTCGGCGCGGATTGGAACCTAGGCCGTTCCAACCGCCAAGGTAGTGCGGCCTTGTAACCTATTCGTCAAAATCGTAGGAGCGGATTAGAACCTAGGTCGTTCCAACCGCCAAGGTTATGCGGTTTAGAAACTGGCGCTCTCAGACCTCCTCCCCAACAATGAAGTTCATTTACCAAAGCGTAGGCGCGGATTGGAACCTAGGCCGTTTCAACCGCCAAGGCAGTACACATAAACGTGCATGGGCTTGAGACTCGAAATTTCTGAATGCCTGTTCAACGAAACTACCAGCGACGGGGCTGCTCAATCTGGCCCGACCGCTACAAGAAAATCATCTAAACGGGTGTCCTCACTATTCCAAATAGTTAATATATAAGTACCGTGTTTGTATATGGTTTTAACTTCAGGTAAAGACACTTAAATAAATACATAGTAGAAAAAGAAAAGAGTTTCACTAATTAAGACGTGGCAGAACCTATTAGGTACAGCCCAGGACTGAGTACATTTGACTGGAACGTACGTGCGAGCTTAGTGCTCAAACAGCCTCCCGCCGGAGTACTTGACGGTGTTACTGGGGGGATCGGCACTTGGACAGTAGGAGGTCTAGTTCGGGTTAAAGTCCACACTGACGGGTACAGGCTTTCGATGCTTCCTCTTCGTAAAAAAAAAATAAAAAAATGTATGTACATATGCATGTATTTTGTCTTTACAGAGAAAATAAGTAAAGAGGATAGTAAATCGTTTGTGCAGCAGAAACAAAAAAAAATCCTAAGCACTTTTTAACACCCCAAAATAGTTTGCTATTTACTTGTAGCAGTTATGCTGTATACCTGAAAGAAATATATGAAGATAATCCTTTGTGAACAAATTTATTTGTGGCCTGTTGTCCAAGGACATATGTATGTACATTTGTATGTATGGATATGTATTATTATTATTATTATTATTTATTAACAAATTAAATAAATTATTGCATTAATATTATTGAGCGAGCATTAGCTGCCAGGACTATCAGCTCTAAATAATAAACTCTTTGTGTATCACTTAAAGAAGTAAAATTGTTAATCAAAGATCAGCTTTAATAAAATAATTATTTCTATATACGGACACGAATATGCTTTATAAAATTGTTTATATAATTTATATTTTCTTACGTAGGCGTTTTAAGAAGTTCAATCCAGTTGCTTTTAAGATATTGGTTTCTGATTTCAACTAGGATATAACAGTCTTGAAATAACCTCTCTGAAGTTGGCAGGACAACTTTTGCTCAAAGCAAAAATTCCTATCGGATAATTTGCCGTTAATTATCCGTGAAAAGAATAATTTTGCCGCGGACATATTTTAAAAAATATCGCGTGCCCTGCTAACTTCCGTGAAAACCAATTAAGGAAACCCGCTAAACCCAAACTAACTATTTGATAATTTGCCGTAAATTATCCGTTGTTTATCCGTGAAAAGAATAATTTTGCCGCGGATATATTTCAAAAAATATCGCGTGCCCTGCTAACTTCCGTGGAAGTGGAGTTTTTTTAAAAATATGTCTGCGACAAAATTTTTAGTCCCACGGATAAACAACGGATAATTTACGGCAAATTATCAAATAGTTACGTTTGGGTTTAGTTGGTTTCCTTAATTGGTTTTCAGTAGGTGACCTGTTAACTTCCACGGAAGTTAGCAGGGCACGCGATATTTTTTAAAATGTGTAAGCGGCTAAATTATTATTTTCACGGATAAACAACGGATAATTTACGGCAAATTATCAAATAGTTAGTTTGGGTTTAGCTGGTTTCCTTAATTGGTTTTCAGAAGGTGTCCTGCTAACTTCCGTGGAAGTTAGCAGGGCATGCGATATTTTTTAAAATATGTCCTCGGCAAAATTATTCTTTTCGGATAATTTACGGATAATTTACGGCAAATTATCCGATAGGGATTTTTGCTTTGAGAAAAAGTTGTCCTGCCAAGTTCAGAGAGGTCTTGAAATATGTGTTTTAAAGAGAGCGTATCGCCACAGAGTGCACAGGATGGAGGTGGATCACCGGCCAGGAGATGTTGGTGAGTGTCCTGGGTATGGCCAAGGCGCAAACGGGAGTAGTTCTTAATCTGCGATTTTGGGATGTCGGCAGGGTATCGTATATTTTTTAGGTCTCTGTTGATGGGTGAGTAGTGGTGATGGTTATATTGAAGCCATTCGCTCTTCGATTTTGCCTGGAGGTAACGCTTGATTGCTGCACACATATCTTTCTTCTCGCACGTTCCATCTTTTGTTACCGGTAGAGTGAGAACAGATTTTGCTGCCCCATCAGCCGCTTCGTTGCCGTAGATCCCTATGTGACTAGGGATCCAGAGCAAGCGTATAGTAGATACCTTATCGATGAGTAAGTATCTTATTTGATTAATGGTCTTAGGGTTTGACAAGGGGTTTTGAATTGCATTTAGCACTGATTTGCTGTCCGTGGCAGCCCTTCTCCAACGCCATTGTTATTGCGCAGCGGATTCCGACTGCTTCTGCAGTGAAAAAAGACGCGGTGTCTGATAGAGTCTGTACCCTCAAAGTGTGACCAAACTTATTTACTACTGCGAAGCTTGCTGGTGAGGTTTCAGTTCTCGGCCCATCTGTGAACCATATGTTCCAGCCATCAGCTTCATAATGAACTTTGCGCTCTCGGAACAAACATAAGAAGACATCAGATTTCATGATCTCCCATGGCGGATGATTTGGTTGGTAGTTTCCTCCATGTAGTGGAAATCTAGATCTTTGGAAATTTTCAGTATTCGATGTATTGCTGAGGGAGTTCTTTGCTGTCTTTGTGTGTGGCTAATGTTTTTGATGTCATTATCAATGAGCGAGTTGGATGGAAAAACTATTTTTGGTATTAAGCTCGAATAGACTTGATGTACTCTTTCTTCTACAGATGGTAAACCAGCCTCTGCTAACAGGTTTTTGATGGGAGTTGTGCGATATGCGTAGAGACTCGCTCTCACCGCTTGGTGGTAAATCGGCTTGAATGTATTTAAGATTGATCTAGGAGAGTTTCCATACATAATAGAGTTTTAGTTAAGTATATAAGTGTATTAGTAAGTGCATGACATTTTTTACTTGCGAGATACGTAATAAGGTTTATTATGGCAGCTAATGCCCTTTTGATATTCAAACATTGATCCGTCCAGCGGTAATTATTGGAAAATATAATGCCTAAGATTTTAAGTTTTTTTACATTCTCTATTTGAACATTATTTACAGCTAAATTATGGTTGTAAAAATCACATGAGTGTTTCCTACAAATGTGGAAATTTTTACTTTTTTCTAGAGATATTTTAGCTCCCGAATATATGGTCCAATACAGAATATCTTTTATTATATTCTTAAAAATTAAATTTTTTTCTGTATTTTTATTCCTTCTACAGAATATGTAAACATCATCTGCAAAAATACAATGATCCACATAGTTATTTGATTTTATTATGTTGCTTATTTCGTTGAAGGCAATGCTGAAGAGCACTACCGATAATGGGGAACCTTGCGGTACGCCATTATTTAGGGTATACGTCTCGGAGAATACGTTTTGTATTCTGACGCGGAATTTTCTATTTTGTAGGAAGGACTTGACAAAAGAGAACATTTTGGGACCAGTTCCCCACGAACGAAGGCGGTTTAAGATGACATGGAGTCCTATCCGGTCAAATGCTTTTTCAAAATCTAGTGATAGCATGGAGACGTGATTGCGGGCTGAGAGAGCTTTTGTCACATAGAAGTCTATGTGAAGGAGGGCGTCTGTACAGCCTCTGTTAGGACTGAAGGCTACTTGGTTAGAGTTGATGAGTAACTGCGACTCAGTGAACCATGCAATACGATTTGCTATTATCCGTTCTAACACTTTTGATAAGCAAGAGAGAAGAGAAATAGGACGGTATCCGTCAGTTGAAAGGGGAGTTTTATTTGCCTTAGGGATAGGAACTACAGTGGCGACTTTCCAGTTTTGTGGTATGATACCGGTATCAAATATAGTGTTATAGAGACATAGCAATCAAGATTTTCCAAAATGGGACATTTCTTTTAACATTTTGTAAGAAATGCGGTCGAAGACAGGAGTTTTTCCTTTCGCTATTGCGAAGCACATCGATAATTCTGTCGCAGTGATTACTTTTTCGATAAGCTTTGCTTTCGGGTGTATTTCGCCAAGAGGTGTTAGATGGTTTAGGGCATACAATTTTTCACTTCTAAACTGATTAGGGAAATTGGTATCATCAGAGTGGTTAGACCACACTGAGGCAAATTGATTTGAAATTACTGATGGGTCCGAAGAGATGTAGTTATTGGTGTGTATAGCAACGACCGGTTTGTATGGATTTCTATTGCAAAGTCTGTTGATTCTATTCCATATATCGGAGAGAGAAGAGTTGGGGGAGACAGATTCCGTAAACTTCTGGAAGCTAAGCCTTTTTTGAGCTTTCATTTCTTTACGGAAGATAGCATTGCGCTTTTTGAAATTAATAAGATTTGTTGGCGTTGGGTTACTTTTGAAATTATAGCAAGCTTGCATTTTTTCTCTTCGGAGATTTGAAAGCATTTTGTTCCACCAGGGAACATGGGTTTTTGGACGGTGGGATGCCTGTGGAATGCAACGGTTTGCTGCTGCTCGGATCGCTTTGGC
>NW_023458556.1:102830140-102830460 GCF_013731165.1 Rhagoletis pomonella | reverse complement strand
TGCAACGGTTTGCTGCTGCTCGGATCGCTTTGGCAACATTAGCTGCTCCTTGATTTGGGGAGTTTGATTGGGAACGAGCTTCCATTTCGAGGTCGACTTGCTTTGCATAGCTAATCTAGTCGGCATGATCTAAGAGGAACGTAGGTGGGGCCTTTGTACGGTGGAAAATGTTGGGGTTCAATGAGAATTTTAAAATAATCGGAAAGTGGTCGCTATTGTGAAGATCGTTAGTATTTGCCATTTTATAAGTGGGTATAAAGGTGGTAAAGGACATATCAACGTGGGTAAAAGAAGAGTGAGTTGAGAAGTGAGTCGGGCTA
>NW_023458556.1:102827633-102830130 GCF_013731165.1 Rhagoletis pomonella | reverse complement strand
CCCTGTGATTGGTGGAGTTGGAGCCCCATATGTTACTCCACCCGTTAAAGTCGCCTAGTACTATTAATGGGGTGTTAACTGAATCAAAAATATCGGTTAGATCGATGCTGCAAAATCTTTGGGAGGGTGGGATATAAATAGACGCCAGTGTAAATTTAATGCTAAGTTCGAGCTCAATCAGAACTACTTGTAGAGGGGAGCTTATGTCAACTTGTTTATGAGGGATGTGATTTTTAATTAATAAACCAACACCTTGTTTTGATGTTGTGTTTGCTGCGGCGTTTGTAAAATATTTGGAATAATTATGTGAGATGTGGTGTGGCTGTGACAACAATGGGTTTCTTGAAGTGCAATAATGCTCGGGTTGTGTTGCTTTATAAGCATCTGCAGTTCTGTGAAATTGTTAAAGAAACCTTTCATATTCCACTGTAGAATATTTAAGTTCATGGCGTAAAGACTGACTACTTTTTGTAAACTTAAGTTTACAGAAGCGAGAAATAATTAGTCTTGAAATAAAGTTGTTTTATATGTCAGGTATATTGCTTTTTAAAATTTCAGTATTATCATGTTCTTTAATGAAATATTCATTATTTTTTAAGAGATTTTGTGTAAAAAGGGATATTGTGGACATCGAAGTTAGATCTACTGCATGGGTTTGCTGAGTGGTCGGCATCGGAGTTTGTTGATGCGGAATATTGCTGGTAGAAGTTGTAGCAAAAGATGTTTCATTTGAATAAAGGTTAGTAGGGGTCGGTTTAGTGGTCAAATTATTTGTTGACGGAGTACTGGAATTATTTGAATTGTTGTAAGTTAAGGTTGGTCTATCAGGAAGTTTGTTGTTTAGTTTGCCATTATTGTCATTTTTTTTGGGTTGGTGATGCAGAAGTATCTTCTGGGACTATGATTTCAGTAGGGTTTTTACTATTTGCGCTTGTGGAAGCAACATTTTTCGTGGATGTGGTATTCCTTGTAATGCTGGCGTAAGAGCTAATACGTGGAAGGAGCGGTATGTTTTTTTGTACTTGCGACGTGCTTCGCTCATGCTACATTTTTCTATGGTTTTAATTTTAAGAATTTCCCTGGCTTGGATAAATTTTGGGCAACTTTTATCTGAAGAGGGGTGTTCTTCTGAGCAGTTAGCACACTGGGTTCGGATGCACTTCTCAGGGTTGTGTGGTGGGAGGTTGCAGTTGTAGCACGAGTGGTTGCTAGCGCATCGTTTTTGTATATGCCCTAACCTCTGGCAGTTCTTACAGCGCATTGGAGTCGGGATATAAGGTTGCACCTTAACTTTGTACCAAGCTACATCAACGGAATCAGGAAGGCGATAAAGGTCAAAAGTTAGGACCATTTGCCCGGTGTGGAAAGATTTGCCATCGACTTGACGAGTGAATTTATAAACACCAGCTACATGTTGATCCTTCATTTCACTAATTATTTCCTCTTCCGCCACGTGTTTTAAGCAGGGTGAGTATATAACACCTTTTACCGAATTTAAGCTTTCGTGTAGTTTCACGCTAATAGGGCACAGATTGGAAAAAGATTTAGCTTTTAGGAACTTTTCGGCAATTCGCGGGTTAATACAAGTACATTACCGTCGCGGAGTTGGGAAATTGAATCTATTTCCGTTGAGAGAGATTCTATATATTTTTTAATAGCGAATGGGCTTAATTGAGATAGAGGTTTGTTATTGTCTGCGGATGATATCAGTATAAATTTCGGGTTGTGTTGTGAAACACATCTTTGTGGGGGTTGCGGAAAGGCGTCTTGCTTCGGGTTAGGTCTCTTTTTCCTTTTGGGAGGACTATCCAGAAAATCTGCCAAAGCAGAAAAACGATTCGGAGACCTATCCGGAGGCCCCGGCGCCATGATTACAATGTTAACTTCTATGTGCGGCCAAAACACGTGTGTTCAATGCACAATACCAAGAACCAAATGCAAAAGAAGTTGTACGATTAGCGGGAGTTTAACACACTGCTAAATGCTAGTCACAAACTGTTCACTGAAAACGACGTCTGAGCGCTCTGAATGATAGCCGGCAGTGAAAAAGTGGTAAAATTTTGCAAAGTTGTAACAAAACTGAATTTTTGTGCACCATTACAAATGATTTGCAACTGTTAATATATATTAAAAGAGAGGTAAATCGATTGCTTTTCTTTTGATTATAATATTGTTAAAATCGGTTAACTATTTTATAGAAACTTTGCAACTTTAGAAAACATTATATGTAAGAAGTGACAAAGTTGTCATATTTTGCAAAGTTCTAACAAAACTGAATTTTTGTGAACCAGTACAAATGGTTTGCAACTGTCAATGTATATTAAAAGAAAGGTAAATCGATTACCTTTCTTTTGATTATAATACAGTTAAAATCGCTTAACTTTTTTATAGAAAATTTGCAACTTTTGAAAACATATATATGCAAAGGAGTAGTAGTAATAATAAGCAATTAAGCAACCACATATGTATGTAAAAATATCTTTATTATTAATGTTAA
>NW_023458556.1:102825483-102827533 GCF_013731165.1 Rhagoletis pomonella | reverse complement strand
TTGCCATCGACTTGACGAGTGAATTTATAAACACCAGTTACATGTTGATCTTTCATTTCACTAATTATTTCCTCTTCCGCCACGTGTTTTAAGCAGGGTGAGTATATAACACCTTTTACCGAATTTAAGCTTTCGTGTAGTTTCACGCTAATAGGGCACAGATTGGAAAAAGATTTAGCTTTTAGGAACTTTTCGACAATTCGATCGTTGCGGGTTAATACAAGTACATTACCGTCGCGGAGTTGGGAAATTAAATCTATTTGAGTTGAGATAGATTCTATACATTTTTTAATAGCGAATGGGCTTAATTGAGATAGAGGTTTGTTATTGTCTGCGGATGATATCAGTATAAATTTTGGGTTGTGTTGTGAGACACATCTTTGTGGGAGTTGCGGAAAGGCGTCTTGCTTCGGGTTAGGTCTCTTTTTCCTTTTGGGAGGACTATCCAGAAAATCTGCCAAAGCAGAAAAACGATTCGGAGACCTATCCGGAGGCCCCGGCGCCATGATTACAATGTTAACTTCTATGTGCGGCCAAAACACGTGTGTTCAATGCACAATAACAAGAATAAAAAGCAAAGAAGTTAGCAAAAGAAGTTGTACGATTAGCGGGAGTTTAACACACTGCTAAATGTTAATCACAAACTGTTCACTGAAAACGACGTCTGAGCGCTCTGAATGATATCCGGCGACTGCATATAGCCATTTTAAATGTTCGAAAATTCCTACTTCACCCCTCCATATCACCGAAAATATAAGTTTGCACCAAAAAAAATTTTATACCTGTAAAATCAGGAAAAAAGCGCGGACCACGCCCACTTTTTCGTTTTATTCTACTTTAACGGGCCGTATTCTGCACTTGTTCCTCAAACCAAAACTGAGTGGTTTTGCTATATAGAGCACTTCAAAAGAGGCAGCTACTGATTGTCAGCAAAGTTAACGGTATGGGTGCGTTCAGAAATGCATCAAACCAAAGCATCAGTCTTTTATATCTAAACTATAATTGATGGAAATGTCTTATTTGCGCAACTAAGTTCCAATTCGGCTTTTAACCATGGTTGCGCATACTTAACATTTCCATCAATTATAGTTTAGAAATAAAAGAGACTGATGCTTTGGCTTGATGCATTTCTGAACGCGCCCTATGAAAGGGCACAGCGCAGTAAAAAAAATGGGCTGGCTGTACCTCAGATCGGTTGCGCCCAACGAAGGGTTAAAAAATGAAAATGGCATGTTAACAAGAAATAATGCTGTGTACACACACCAGTAGAAGCGATAATTAATACGATTTATACCAAAGAACGTTCTTTGGTAGTCGGTAGAGCGAAAAAAAAATTCATTTTAAATTTAACTAATACAAAAGCAAAATGTACTGAGAAAAACTACAAAAGCTCGAATTGAAGACTCCCTAATATACCTAGATAAACAGCTTGTTTGCCTACTGTCCTCCAGTTAAGCATTTGAAAAAACGTAGATTTTCCTTAACAATTGAACTAGCCCAATTAAGATTAAATAAAATCGTAATCAGCTTTTTAGAAAATGTAATTTAAAATTTATTCTCTTAATTGCTTTAATTATACATAACAATTGAACAACCCCAATTATGATTAAATAAAGTCGTAATCAACTTCTTAGGCAGTTTTTCAGTGCATGGTCGTGGTTTAAACCAAGTTTAAACGCCCGATCTGGCTGGTTTAAACTAAGATCAGCCAATCAAATGTAGCCAGCAGTTCAATTTGAACTCAGTTTACTTAATCTAAGTTTAAACTGGCACTGAAAAACTGGCCTTTAGAAAATGTAGTTTAAAATGTATTCTCTTAATTATTTCAATTATACATAACGAAATTCCTATTTACATTCTCCAGTCATTAACTATGTACATGCATTCAGCTTTAGCAATTTTTGTACATTGCTGTTATATTGTTTACTAGGAGTATACAATTTTTATCTCAGATTATTCATTTAGTTTTAATAGCTTCTGGACCATTTTCTTCCTGCATTCTTGCTATGCGTTTGTCAACAACATGCCTCAATTTACGTTGAGGTTTCAT
>NW_023458556.1:102821313-102825383 GCF_013731165.1 Rhagoletis pomonella | reverse complement strand
TGTTGGTCCTTCATTTCACTAATTATTTCCTCTTCCGCCACGTATTATAAGCAGGGTGAGTATATAACACCTTTTACCGAATTTAAGCTTTCGTGTAGTCTCACGCTAATAGGGCACAGATTGGAAAAAGGTTTAGCTTTTAGGAACTTTTCGGCAATTCATTCGTTGCGGGTTAATACAAGTACATTACCGTCGCGGAGTTGGGAAATTGAATCTATTTCCGTTGAGATAGATTCTATACATTTTTTAATAGCGAATGGGCTTAATTGAGATAGAGATTTGTTATTGTCTGCGGATGATATCAGTATAAATTTCGGGTTGTGTTGTGAAACACATCTTTGTGGGGGTTGCGGAAAAGCGTCTTGCTTCGGGTTAGGTCTCTTCTTCCTTTTGGGAGACTATCCAGAAAATCTGCCAAAGCAGAAAAACGATTCGGAGACCTATCCGGAGGCCCCGGCGCCATGATTGCAATGTTAACTTCTATGTGCGGCCAAACACGTGTATTCAAGGCACAATAACAAGAATGAAATGCAAAGAAGATAGCAAAAGAAGTTGTACGATTAGCGGGAGTTTAACACACTGCTAAATGCTAGTCACAAACTGTTCACTGAAAACGACGTCTGAACGCTTTGAATGATAGCCGGCGACTGACTGTATGTATATGTATACATGTGAAAATTTGCGTAAACAAAGAATAGAGGCCGGTTCACATACAACTTTGGCGTTGCGTTGGCGCTGAATTTCAATGCAGCTGTCCACATAGCCAAAATTTGGCAACGCTTAGGCCAACACAAAGCAGAAAGATCGCGTGTGTCGGTCGTCAGATGTTGCAAATAAATAAAATTATGTGAAATGTTGTTCCCTTTTAATCAAATGAGAGCAAGAAATATCATTTTTCATGCAATTATTGATATGAAATATTAATTTATCTCTCGTTAATATGTTAATTTAGTGGCCAAAGCATTCTCTGCCAAGCTTCATTGTAGAAGGCATACTTTTACTTTATTTTAATTATACTAAAATGTAATGTCGGCCGCTGTGGTGTAGTGGTAAGCAGTGCGCGCTTCCACTCCGCAACGCCTGGGTTCAAGCCCTGGTCAAAGCAACATCGCAAAATATGTATAAAAAAGGTTTTTTCTTAACAGCGGTCGTCCCTCGGCAGGCAATGGCAAACCTCTGAGTGTATTTCTGCCATGAAAAACAGCTTCTCATAAAAATACAAGCGCCGTTCGGAGTCGGCGTAAAACCGTAGGTCCCTCCGCTTTGTGTGACAACATCAAGGCGCACGCCACAAATCGGAGGAGAAGCTCGGCCAAACACTAACATATGTGTAAGTGCCAATCTATTATTATTATTATAAAATGTAATGTGCTATAAAAACACCAAGCATTGCTCTATAAATCTGATTAAAAAGTTTAAAATTTTCATAAAACTTTGTTGAAATTTTAAAATTTTTTACAAAGTATGAAACTTGCTTGGACTTGTATGGTCTTTCTTTCATGTACGTATAATAAGTTGAAATTTTGTAAGAAATTATTGAGCATTAAAATAATTATACATACATAGATATGTATGCACATTAGACTGCATCACCAAAAAAAGTTGCAGTTTTTCCGCCGGGATTGCAAAATTTGTTATATTTTAAGAAGTCCACCAAAATATTTCGGAAAAATATTAAGATTTTAGTGAGCTGGACCGATTTGAAAACACCTCCAAAAATGGAGTTTTTTTATGAATAAAAATAGTTTCTTAAAGAACTTTTTGAAAAAAGTTCCCTCAGATGACAAAACAGAGATTAAGCTTAAAAAATCTGCATAAAAATATTTAAAAATCTTTTCAACGGAATCGTAAGAACGAGATTTTTGATGCTGTTTTTTTTTTACTTTTTTCAAAGATTGATTTACGAAAACCTTGAATAACTGGGCCAAAACTATTCTGATTTAGACTTAAGGGATCTCAGTGGAAAGGTATTTTCACACTGTTTTTATTTCTGTCCAAAAAAAGTCATTCGTATCCCAATTTTTTATTTTTCAAATACCAACACATCTTAATTCAACTTTGAATAACGTTCGTTCATCCTACCTTTCCCTGTCATCCTTTGAATGAGTTTATTAGCAAAGAAATAAAAACGATGAGAAAAAACCTTTCCAATGACACCTCTTAAGTCTAAATCGGAAGAGCTTAGGTTGTGTTATTGAAGTTTTTCTTATACCAATCTTTGAAAAAAAGTTAAAAAAACAGCATCAAAAATCTCATCATTACGATTCCGTTCACATTTTTTTTTTTTGATTGAGGGGATTTTTTCAAAAAAAAATTTTAAGAAACCATTTTTATTCATATAAAATTCCATTTTTAGAGGTATTTTCAAATCGGTCCAGCTCACTTAAATCTTAATATTTTTCCGAAATATTTTGGTGGACGTCTTAAAATATAATAAATTTTATAATTCCAATGGAAAAATAGCACCGATTTTTTTTTTGTATGGGGAGTGATGCAGTCTAATGCACATATGTACCCTGCAGTAAAATTTAGACAATCTGACAAAGCGCTAGTTCCGAACTACATATCTCAGAACTACCTCTGAACTAGTGCAAAAGGAATGCAGAGCGGGACAGTTGAAACTTGCGGTGTAAATGTGCAAATGCAGTTGTGAGTTTTCAAATTAAATGAACTTCAATTGTTGCGTGCAGCTTACAATATTTTTTTTTTAATAAAATATGTAACAAACACGGAATCTGTAATAGAAAAGAAAAAACCAAAAAAATGCCCAAAAATCGAATCGCAAAAACGTTTTCTTATAAAAAAAAAACTCTCCAACATGGAACCGGTTAAAAACTGGTTGCAAAGAAATGCACTGGGCGACAATTGCCACCGCCAATGACATCGCCGTGTAAAACTGGACAGTTGAAAGCATTGCTTGGGTATTGAGCTAGAACTGGTACTGTCGGCAAAAGGTCTAGTGCTACGCTAGGTCTAGGCTAGTCAGATTTTCTGCAGGGTACCTACCTAGTAGATAAAACCAAGGAATGAAACCGAAACCCAAACCGAAACCGTAACCGTTTAAAACCGTTTCGTTTTTCAAAACCGAAACCGAAACCGTAACCGTTATCTTGAACTGAAAAGGAACGATACCGAAACCATTTCAATCACAGGTTTCAATCGGTTTCCAGAAATTTACAAAAATAATAAATAAAAATTTCTTTGAAATAAATGATTTATTTAACCAAAATCAGCAACATTTTGCTAAAATTCTTGTTAAGTAGTAAATAAGTATGGCAAGGTAACTTTTCGAAAAAATCTGCTGATGACTTTGTTGTTGTGAATCGATAATCGATTAATTATATTTAAGTAGTTTCTTTCCCGTACGCAATGCGAGATCCCGCGTGTGCCCAAAATAGCCCAGAAATCATGCCTGTACTCAACAAAATGGGTAATAGAGAGCGAAAATTCGAGCGTATTCGATCGTAAGTGTATTCTTCTTCCTGCCCGAAACAGCCCAAAATTTTCTCCGAGTAAAAATGGATAAAGTGTCAAAGTGCATATCAGCTGTGTTGTGTTTACATGTTGCCTGCATTTACTTGGTGCTTTTAAGGAAAAGTGAATGGCCTGTTGATGTATTTTCAATCTATGTACTTAAAATCAAATTTGTGAAACCAAAATTAAATTTCCAAGTGTTTGCATTTAATACCATGTTCTGACCGACAACCAAAACATTTTTCTTTCATTTTCTTTTCATTTACAACCTTTAATTTTCATTCTTATTTTGCTTTGGCCAGGCAATTAACAATAAATCCGAAATGGCGTATTAAATATGATAAAATATGACTTCCACTTCGATAAATAATCGAAAAAAACTAGTGAAGACACCGATTGGAATGAGTGGAAAGTGAGTTTTCAAGTAGTTTTCAGCGAAAACTGGTTTTCGTTTAACAGATTTTATATGGACGAAAACACAAGTTTTAGGTCGAAAACCAGTTTTAGCAACGAAAACATGTTTCCGATGTCGGTCAGAACATGGTATAAGTGACAAAAACAAGAACAACGTGAATCAGCTGTTTCTCGACTTGTGG
>NW_023458556.1:102794660-102821213 GCF_013731165.1 Rhagoletis pomonella | reverse complement strand
AAACTCACTTTCCACTCATTCCAATCGGTGTCTTCACTAGTTTTTTTCGATTATTTATCGAAGTGGAAGTCATATTTTATCATATTTAATACGCCATTTCGGATTTATTGTTAATTGCCTGGCCAAAGCAAAATAAGAATGAAAATTAAAGGTTGTAAATGAAAAGAAAATGAAAGAAAAATGTTTTGGTTGTCGGTCAGAACATGGTATTAAATGCAAACACTTGGAAATTTAATTTTGGTTTCACAAATTTGATTTTAAGTACATAGATTGAAAATACATCAACAGGCCATTCACTTTTCCTTAAAAGCACCAAGTAAATGCAGGCAACATGTAAACACAACACAGCTGATATGCACTTTGACACTTTATCCATTTTTACTCGGAGAAAATTTTGGGCTGTTTCGGGCAGGAAGAAGAATACACTTACGATCGAATACGCTCGAATTTTCGCTCTCTATTACCCATTTTGTTGAGTACAGGCATGATTTCTGGGCTATTTTGGGCACACGCGGGATCTCGCATTGCGTACGGGAAAGAAACTACTTAAATATAATTAATCGATTATCGATTCACAACAACAAAGTCATCAGCAGATTTTTGCGAAAAGTTACCTTGCCATACTTATTTACTACTTAACAAGAATTTTAGCAAAATGTTGCTGATTTTGGTTAAATAAATCATTTATTTCAAAGAAATTTTTATTTATTATTTTTGTAAATTTCTGGAAACCGATTGAAACCTGTGATTGAAATGGTTTCGGTATCGTTCCTTTTCAGGTCAAGATAACGGTTACGGTTTCGGTTTCGGTTTTGAAAAACGAAACGGTTTTAAACGGTTACGGTTTCGGTTTGGGTTTCGGTTTCATTCCTTGCTATATACTACATTTTTTTTATTGCTTAGCCTTCATTCAATAAAGTATATTGATGCAAAGTGTTAAATTATGAAAGTCAACAAAACTCATATTAAACATAAGAACATATAAAATATGAAATAATATAAAAATACTGGTTTTACTTTCTTAAACATTATAATATTTTTATGTAGAGGCACTTAACGGATTCGCGGTTTCTTCGATGTTTGTTTCCTTGGCGACTATAAATTAAAGAAAAATTATAAGGCGTCTGAAAGGCAAGTTTCATCGAAAAGTCATACATGCACTTACTTTTAACTTCATTAAGTAGTGCTTGCCGTTGATATGTAATTGATGAAATTGCAGCGCAAGGCGCAGCGTAGGCGGTGTCAAAAAAATTTTATGCTTAAAGGCATATACCACAGCTTTCATATTTAATTTTGTATTGCAGTTTTATCCAGCAAACCCCTTTTTAAAACATTTAAAATTATATTATACGTCTCACCGAAGCCAACCAAATATTAAACTGCCGGTAATTTAGTATATTGTACGAAAATATTCGAATGTTGTTTGAATTTAAAAAACATATTTCTGCATTAGTACTATGTACGAAAATATTTTGTAAATTGTACGAATACAGAATTGTAGATTTCGTAGATTTATAATATTACGAATACAATATACAAAATCATTCGTACAGAGATTTTTTCAGTGCTTTACGAATGTGTTTCGTACAATAGACGTAAGATTTCATAAATTGTACTGAAAAAATGCCTTACGAAAGTCCTTTCGTTATATTTATGAGTGGTTCCTAAAATCTTGTTCCGTTGTGAAAATGTGTTCGTATTATGAACGAAAGTTTCGTACATTGTACAAAAACCAAGCCTACGGAAGTTTTTCGTAGCACTTTTACGAAATTTTATTTTCAGTGTAGCGTGCGCCGGGTTAGTATGGTCCGACTTCGTGCTTCACAAACACAAGAACGAAGAGAGGCAGTACGTCAAACTGCTCATTTGGCAATAAGAAATCGTCGAGCTTATCATACAGATCAACAACATGATTATCTTCGACGTGCAAGAAGAAGTTATTCGAGTGTTGATTTGAATCGAGTAGCGTTTCAATACGATTGCACAATTGACTACAGCTTGCATGCGTTGATTAAACTTGACTCCATGGATGTTGTGTGCGTTCATTGCGGTGCTTTGAAGTTTGTCGGAGAAACGGCAGGATTGTGCTGGTGGAAAAGTGAAGTTGCCATTGCTGCCTCCGCCACCTGAGCTATTGCATTCGCTGCTTCGTGGCGACTCACCACAATCACGACATTTTCATCAAACACTCAAAGATACAATGGATGTTTTCAGATGACTTCGCGGATTTGATCCGACATTCAAGGTAATTTTTGCTCGAGAGAATAAATGTTAATTTTCTTTTGGTGGTCATACATCTGGAATTCCGATTTCGCCTTTGTCTATACAGATCCAAGGCCAAATTCACCATCGAAATGGATCATTGCAACCGCTTGAAGACGCAGAGCACAAATTCATCCAAATTTACTCTATGGGCAATATGGAGGACGAACTTGATCGGCTTCAAACCAACAACAACAAAAAGAGCAATTCTTCAAGAACTACAGCAACTTCTTCGTGAAAATTACGCATTGGTTCTGCATTGGATCGCATGCCAAGTGATGACTATAAAGTCATGATCAGAGCAGATAAACGACCCGTTGGAGCACACGAACGCCAATTCGACGCTCCAACAATAGCTGAAGTCGCAATCGCGATTGTTGGTGATAACTTGGAAACATGTGATATTGTGCTTACACGTCGCGACACTGGACAACTGCAAAGAATATACGAAACACACCGTTCATATGACGCATTGCAACATGATAAATCCATTCACTGGTGAGTATCAATATCATAATTTTCTCTTCGACATGACACAAATTTTAATCAGCCTCATTGTGTAAGTCGTAAATTAGGCTAAATTGTACGATTCGACAACACTGGCATTGACTACTGTCGTGCTGAAATAAATAAACGACGAAGATCTTCGAAAACTATACAGTGCTGCCAAGTTTTTCCTTTTTAATACATTAGTCGAGTGGAAATTTTAGGCAATGACGTGAAATTTTCGATACGATTCGACTCCCGAAAAACGACTTGCATTCGACACGACTCGCGCAATGAGGGTGAATGATTTCAATAAAGGCGAGGAAACTACCAAGAAGGTTAGCGCAATGAATTATTACGCATATCGTTTGATGATTCGTCAAAATGCTCACAACTATTTGCTACGATTTCTCCAGCAATATTGCGCCGACATGT
The DNA here is from genome assembly GCF_013731165.1 of Rhagoletis pomonella. Lineage (NCBI taxonomy): Eukaryota > Metazoa > Arthropoda > Insecta > Diptera > Tephritidae > Rhagoletis > Rhagoletis pomonella. The sequence goes on along the minus strand of NW_023458556.1, from coordinate 102,818,030 downwards.
ATGACAAAATCGAAACGGAACGCCTAACTTTCATTCGGTTGAACCAAGCCAAACTTCGTTCGGAAGAGTATATTCATTTACGCGATGCAATCTGAACCGAAGGAGATGCAACAAACGTTGGTCAATTAACTATTCTACCGGCAACGTATGTTGGCAGCCCGCGTCATATGCGTGAATATGCGCAAGACGCCATGACATATGTTCGTTATTGCGGTCGTCCAAACCTATTCATAACCTTTACGTGCAATTCGAAATGTATAGACATTTTTAAACTGCTACTCCCTGGACAAACATCAAGTGATCGTCACGACATCAACGCACGTGTCCTCAGACAAAAATCCGGTTGCTGATGAACTACATTGTTAAGCAAAGCGTATTTGAGGATACTCGATGCTGGATGTATTCGATAGAATGGCAAAAACGAGGCTTGCCGCATCCACACATTCTTATTTGGTTAGTCGAAAGAATTCGTCCGGACCAAATAGATGACATCATATGTGCTGAGACTCCTGATCCGAAACCGATCCAGATCTGCATGATGTTGTACTTACAAACATGATTCACGGACCGTGTGTGATCATCAACCCCGAATCCCCGTGCATGGTCGACGGCAAGTGTTCTAAACGTTATCCACGAAATTTGACAGCGGAGACTATCACTGGCAACGATAGCTACCCGAAGATAACGGTAGGACTGTCACAACGAAAGTGAAGGGAAATGATTTCAAGGTCGACAATACTTGGATTGTCCCGTATTCGCCCATTTTTTCTAAAATATTCAAGGCGCATTGCAACGTGGAGTCTTGCAACTCCGCCAATCAAATACATCTGCGAATATGTCATGAAAGGTAGCGATACGGCGTTTTTTTGCGGTCAAAATATCAACACGGACGATGAAATCACGTACTATCAAGTTGGTCGATATGTGAGCTGCAATGAGGCAATTTGGCGTATAGTCTCATTTCCCATTCATAAGCGTCGTCCCACCGTTGTACATTTGGCGGTGCATTTAGAGAATGGTCAACGAGTGTATTTCAATGCATCAAACGTGACAACATTAACCAGTTTCTTTTCGATTTGCCAGAGCGATCCGTTTGCACGAACGTTGCTCTACTCTGAGGTGCCACGTTATTACCCTTGGAACGCTTCATCGAAGAAATTTCAATGTCGGAAGCAAGGCGACGGGGTTCCTGATCATCCGGATGTGTGCTCAACTGATGCTCTTGGTCGCATTTACACAGTTCATTCGAAGAATGATAAATGCTTCTATTTGCGGTTGTTGCTGGTAAATGTTCGTGGGCCGACATCATTTCAATCACTTCGAACAGTCAATGGTTTAGTATGTCCAACATTTCGTGCTGCATGTCAAAAGCTGAGTTTGCTTGAAAACGTTACTCATTGGGACACGACAATCGCTGAAGCAATTATTTCTGCATCTCCACATCAGAACGCACATTATTTGCTATCATTATTTCGACATGCTTCCCATCGAATCCACTTGAAATGTGGAACAAGTACAAGGCTGACATGACAGAAGACATTTTACACATTATTCGTATCAGTTCAGGGAATCCCGATCTCGAGGTGAATGAAGAGATACATAACCAGGCTTTACTTTTGATTGAAGACATGTGTACCGTCATGTGTAGCAGTTTCTTAGTCAAGTTAGGAATGCAAACGCCACATCGAGAAATGAATGATGCATTCAATCGAGTATTGGAACTTGAATGTGAATATGATCGCGATGCAATGAACCAATCAGTTCCGACAAATTTATCACTGTTGAACGCTCAACAGAATGTAGTGTACAATACGTTAATGAAGGCGAGTGATGATGGAAACGGTGGTTTATTTTTCCTCGATGCGCCAGGTGGAACTGAGACAACATTCCTCATGTTATAGATTTTGGCCACTGTTCGTGCGAAATCCGAAATTGCTGTAGCAGTTGCCTCTGGGATAGCAGCCACGTTGCTAGAAGAATGCCGAACGGCTCATTCAGCGTTGAATTTGCCTTTAAACCTTCAAGCGACTGAAAACCCGGCATGTAACATTGCGAAACACTCAGCAATGCCCAAAGTTTTGGTAGCAAGTAAAATCATCATCTGGGATGAATGCACAATGGCGCACAAAAGGCGCATTGGAAGCACTTAATCGTACTTTGAAAGATCTGCGCAATAACTCAAGATGTTTTTGGTGGCGCAATTATTCTATTGTATGGTGATTTTCGCCAAACAGTACCAGTCATTCCAAGATCGACGGTTGCAGATGAAATAAACGCTTGCCTGAAATCATCTACTCTGTGGCGCTATAAGCAATTGCTGACTATCGGTAATGGCCGTGTTCCTGTCGACAAATCGAACGGATTCATTTCCTTTCCACCGAATTTTTGCAATTTCGTTTCAACAAGAGACGAGCTCATCAACAAAGTATTCCCGAATATAATTGCTAACCACAAATATCACAATTTGTTCATTCCCACGACAGCCGGTTCTACGTACTGGAATGACTCGGGTTTACCCCGACCAAGGGCTGTTGTTTCGGCGATCTAACCCCGTTTAGGTCGGCGAAATCCACCAAATGTTGCTCTATTCTAGGGCTACATCTCCTCCGTACCCTTCTGCTCAGGGCTGGAATTGAGTCCAACCCAGAGTTAGAAACTTACACCTGCTGCATATGTCAGAGACGACTGCACACAAACTCCACCTCGGTCAAGTGCAATGCTTGTGACGTTCATGGTCCCATGCTGTGCGAACCGGAGGGCCTCCACGGCAAACCACCACCCGCCGGTGCAGCACACAACCAACACACCCACACCCGAACACAGCACAACAATAGATACACATACAAACACAACAGCACCCACACACCGCCGCCGGCAACTCCTAGTCCCTCCAACAATCTGCTCGGTTTGTCAGTCCAGAATATACCGTAACGTGACATCAGTCAAGTGCAACCCCTGCCTTGGCTGGTGCCGCTTTAGGGCATGTTCAGGACTTCGCAACACGCGTGATTGGACGAGTGACTATGTGGGCCCCTGCTGTGCTGCCCAGTCGCATACCTCCCCCGCGACGCCGCCAACCACAACCACGAGGCAGCACCCACTTTTGCAGCACGTACAGCAGGGAGCCGGCAGGCAACACAACTGCTTAACACCACACATAACAATCGGTCTCCCAAGGCACACAAAGGTGCTACAATTTAACTGTAACAGACTCCAGAGCCAGATCGAGGAGATAACTGTTGAATTGCGTCGGATACAACGTGCACCATCGAGATCGCAAGCGAGACAATGGTGGCGGTTTAGCGTTCATCACGCACCACACCGTGCAGTATCGTCTAATTGAAGCAGACATCGACCGCAGGGATACCATCCCAGAATGTCAGGGCATTGCTATCCGGTCAGGCGATGTTGAGCTCGAAATATTTAACGTATACATAGCCCCTGTCACCAGCTGCCCGGCAGGATATCACCCTGAAATAGGTGCGCTACTCAGAGGTAAAAACCGTATGGTAGTTGGCGACTTTAACGCGCACCACGATCTTTGGCACTCAAACCTGTCAAATGATCGTAGGGGAATACATCTGGCTGAGCAGATAGACAATTCGACATTCTGCACAATGAACGACGACGCACCCACCAGGATTTTGGGCAGCTGCTGCAGCTCCCCAGATCTAACAATTGTCAGCGCTGGTCTGATAAACAGCGTATCATGGTGACCTATGCTGATCCTAGCATCTGACCATCTGCCCATAGTCATCTCGATTGATAAACCTCCGACTTTGCTACCTACCGACCTATGTCAACTTTTCCAAAGCTGACTGGAAAGGCTCCGCGGATATTACTGAAAGCGTCAGGCCGGCCCCGGAAATCCCCGTATCAGGGATCTCAATTCGGAGATCCGGCAACTTGTGACCGTACATAAGCGGAAGAAATGGGAAGAGCATTTGAAGACCTGCAACTTCGCCTCTGGTGTGAGTAAGCTTTGGTCAACCGTGAGGTCGTTGTCCAACCCGACAAAGCGTGACGGCAGAGTCGAAATAGACTTTGGTGACCACGCTTCGTCGGACCCGGAGCGATGCGCGAGCTATTTTAGCGGGCAGTTTATTCTGCATCCTCCGGTGGATAAAGCCAAACGTCGAGTGACCAGAGAGCTGCATAAAATGCCAAAACCCAATGCGCCTCTTGTTTTCACCAGCGGTGAGGTAAGGGTAGCAATCGGGAAGGCGAAAGCCTCCAAAGCCATTGGACCCGACGGAACATGCATGTTGATGCTGAAAAATTTGGGTCTTGCGGGAGTAGCGTACCTAACAGAGGTCCTCAACTTGTCTATGGCCACTCTCGTCATTCCAGACATATGGAAGATGGGGGAGTGGTCCCACTGCTCAAACCGAGGAAACCAGCAAACATAGGAGAGTCTTATCGCCCGATAACCCTCCTTTCCCCGGTAGCGAAGACACTAGAGGCCTTGCTACTCCCGTATTTCACGAACCACCTGACTCCAGCGAAGCATCAGCATGGGTTCCGTAAAGTGCATAGCACAACCACAGCACTTAACGCCATAAACACTCAGATAACTCGTGGCTTTAACCGAAACCGCCCCTGTGAGAGAACTATTCTAGTAGCGTTGGACCTGTCCAAGGCCTTCGACACTGTCAGTCATTCAACGCTGCTAGAAGACATAGAGGCCTCCTCTCTCCCACAGGGAGACGGTGGTCGTCACTCATCGGTAACTTTTAGATACAAATCGAGCAAACCGAGGAAAATAAAACAGGGTGTTCCACAGGGTGGTGTCCTGTCCCCACTACTGATTAATTATTACATCTCAATGCTTCCTCAGCCACCAGAGGGTGTTAATATTGTCTCTTATGCTGACGATTGTTCGATCATGGCGTCTGGGAATGGAATTGACGACTTGTGCTCGAAATTAAACGGTTATCTCGCCGAACTTTCTCGCTTCTTCACTGCAAGGAGCCTTGCCCTATCCCCTGCGAAATCCTCGGCAACCCTATTCACCACCTGGACGAAGGAGGTCAGACTGCAACAGGGTATTTACGTTGAAGGCGTAACAATACCGACGGTGAATAACCCGAAAATCATCGGAATTACCTTCGACAGTCTGCTCTCCTTCTCGGCGCATACAACCGCAATTGCCAATAAAGTACAGAGCCGCAACAATGTCCGCAAGTCGCTGGCCAGCAGCACTTGTGGAAAAGATAAAGAAACGTTGTTGGCAACATACAAGGCCGGCCGGTTCTAAACTATGCAGCGCCCGTGTGGTCGCCTGGGACTAGCAGGACGCAGTGGATGAAGCTACGGACCTGCCAAAAAACGGCACTACGAACAGCGACCGGATGCCTCCTGGTGACGCCCCAACACCACCTACACGACGAGGCCCAGATGCTCCCAGCCAACATAATGCTCTGAAAGCAGTTCCTTGTGGGGAGCCACAGACGTGAGCATCCCAGCAAACAGCTGCTTGCAGAAGAGCCCTCGCCAAGGCACGTCAGGAGGCATCTATACGAACTGAGGGACGAAGTCCAGAGGTTCATTAAACAACCTCTGGACCCGTCAGCCTACCGACAGGCCCTGAGCGGCATTCACTGGCAATCAGTCTCGAGTTATGTAGACTCCCGCCCTGTGAATGTCGTTATGGGCACACAACCACCGGACGTGGGCGGGACAGAACTCTGTCTGCCTCGGGAGACCCGCACTGCAATAGCCCAACTTCGCTCTGGCTATTGCAGCAGGCTTATCTCATACCTGAGCAGAATTAATGGGGATGTGCCCAACCAATGTCCGGCATGCGGAGAGTCGCCACATGACTCTCGGCACCTCTTCGCATGCCCTGAGAACCCCACCCAGGTGACGCCCCTGTCCTTATGGACAGACCCTGTCGAAGTCGCACACTTCCTGGGCCCCCTTTAGCTGAAACGAACGACAACTTTGACGGATGAACCGACCCGAGCGGGGCTTGATAACCGCTACAACAACAACAACAACATCACAATTGGTTGAGTGAACGAGCAAGTCTTGCAGCAAAGAACAAAGATGTATATCACTTAAATGCCACAATTCAAAATCAAATCGTTGGCCCACTTCATTCCAATCTATAGACTGTGTAACAAACGAAGACGAAGCTAACAAATATCCAACTGAATTTTTAGACTCATTGGAGCTGCCTGGCTTACCACCGCACAATTTACAACTGAAAGTTGGCTCCGTAATTATCATGCTTCGAAATCTTTACCAACCAAACCTGTGTTACGGAACGCGTTTGTTGTTGAAAAAACTCATGGACAATGTCATTCATGCGACGATACTTAAAGGAAAGTTCGAAGGTGAGGAAGTTCTCATTCCGAGAATTCCGATGATCCAAACCGATATACCATTCGAGTTTAAACGAATTCAATTTCCGATTCGTCTTGCATTCGCCATGACGATCAACAAATCACAAGGTCAATCCTTGAGTGTTTGTGGCCTGAATCTTGGAAATGAATCAACTTTACGTGGCATGTTCACGTGTCGGAAAACCATACGCTTTGTTCGTTTTCGCACCTGACAACAAAACGAAAAATGTCGTGTATGTCGCTTAAATAAATCGACTAGAGTGCAACCAACCTATCCAGCAATTCTGTTTTCTTGTACATTTATTAAAGTTAATTGTGTGTACTTTTTCATTTTACCGTTATGAAAAAACTGTTTATATGCACCTACTAAGTTAAGATAACATTTATTGATTCTGAGGCGGTACGAGGTTCGCCGGGTCAGCTAGTACTACTAGTGAGTTTGAACTCACTAATCTCCGGAACTACTGAATGGATTTTCATGGGGCTTTAACTAGTATATAGAGAGTGACCACGGACGTAACCTAGTGTATAAAAAAAAACTCCTTTGTACCTTTGTACTATTTAGCATGTCATTTGACGGTAACAAGAGCAAATTCAATTTAAATCTATTAAATACATTCTAGCGTGTCTCAGTCCTTTACCCACAAAAGCGGCTATAACTTTTTTTTTCTATTCAAAACAGTAAGTGTGGCACCTTTCTGAAATCTTTATTAAATGAGCAATTTTTTTATGTAATGTAAAGTTATAGCTCAGTACATTTTTTTTTCACCCGAGATAGTCAAAGTTGGGGAAGAAAATATCAAAAAGTTAAAAATCCAGAAATAGTCCTAATTTTATGATGGTTCCTTAATATATTTTAACTACATTGCATTTGAGTATGGAGAGGCAACTATCTGGAAGTATTTTACATAAAAAATTTACTAAGTATTGCCCGGTTTGTAGTTGCAGTTAAAGAAAACACATGAAAAGGCACGATTTTTTTTAAATTCGAAAAAATGTAAATATTTCAAAAACGGTGCCACTTTTACCTGAAAATTTTTTGTTTATCAGGGAGCTAAACGTTTTTGGGTAGGAAATGACGTTTTTTCAGACCAAGAGGGACGTTTTCTCATGCCGAAGACCTGGCAACACTGACCGCAAGTCACATGACTTTGAAATTTGGTGTGTTGACATGCATATCTATAGTAGATGCTTATTTTAAAGTAGATATACTTTTGTAAAAGGGGCTTGGCACTTCCTATAGGAGTGACATTTTTAATCAGCCATAACTTCGGAATCATACGTCACATGCATTTGAAATTCTGCTCTGCATCGTAAATGCAAAAATAGGGACGACAGATGGCGCCGGAGTGGAGATATTTAAAGAACCCGTCTTTATCGCATGACCTGGATTAACGGGTATTAACTTTATGATAAGAAGTGCTTCTGAAAAAAAAAATGGGTCCAAAACATAGATGGTGCTGAAATGACGATATTTAAATGCCCCTCTACAAATTTGCATTTTACATGACTTAATAAAGCCCCATTCTTTAGGTATGCATACTAAGAAGCGCAAAATTGTTTAAGCTCCACAGATATCCTAGACACATCAACGGGTCATCGGTATATCAAGAAGTGTGCTGAATTAGAGAGAACACGGTAGGAATATCAATGACCCCGTTTGAACGGGAAAACTCTTTCATCCTGTGGAACAGCAGGATTATAGAAGAAGAGTACGTACTCTCGGCAAACCTTGCAATACTTGCGGATAGCTCATAGGAGGAAATAAGAGCTCATAGCAAATGTTATCTCAGCGCCATTATTCTTGGCCTATGAGTAAGCAAGATTCTGCTCTTCGGTCCTTTCAACCTAAACTAATAATTTTTACAATACAAACCGTTTTTCATAGCAACACTATTTTTGTACTGGTCAACGCAAAAGTTCTTATAAGGCGTCCCGAAGCAAGCCAGGCATTTGCTAGTATAGAATAAATTACGTTAATCCTTAATGTTGTAATACACTTTATGTTACTTGGAACAACTGCTAAAATTGTTCTAGTGAAATATAAATGGACGCCACTCGTTTTGGCGCCAGTATGCGCGGCTTTGCTCTTGAAAGGTCCTAAGAGGACCCCTTGCGTTACTTTTTGGTAAAGGAATTAAGATCATACTCGGCTTTACTCATTAGTCGTACCTTTTTAAAATAAATTTTTCTGGAAAAATAAGTGATGTTAAGGTATTAATAATTAAGCAACAAATTTTATTATGTAATCATATGAAATTATCATTTTCCATGTTTAGGGAGTAACACCAAACCAGCAATTACTGTTATAATTGAAAGTTTCCGTAAAAAAAGGTTAAGAACGTGCCATGATCGAATTCGTGGAACTAAACGGATTCAACAGATGGCTCTGCATATATTATTGAAAATACAAATCAGTTATGAGTTCGTTGGACATTTCTGAATAAGAGTAGCTTTATTCCTATTAATTTATCACAGTGTTCAAATATGCCTTTTTCGTATATTCGGTACCAGCAGGTGGGATGCATGGCGCAATAAACAGGTGAAGTATTAAAACAGCTTTCGGGCTTTATTTTCTGACATTCGGCTGCCTTATAGTCAAATTTTATAGGCAAATATTCAAATAAGGCATTGTCAAAATCTTTCTTCTTACTCTAATTACTTCACCTGGTATAATTCAACCATGGCACTATGGTCTGGCGACTATCACTTGTTGGCCAAAGGTGAAAAGTACCCAAATTGATTTGAAACTTGTTGTTTGGGGGTTTTTGAGGTCGCTGATTTCAAATATAAATGTCAGACTTTCAAAACTCAAGATGGCGGATCCAATATGGCGTCCAAATTGTATACTTATTTCCCTTTCACTAAAAACTTATACAGAAACGGGGTTTTCAAGGTCGCTGATTTCGAACGTGATCTAAAATTTTTGGAATTTAAAATAGCGGATCCAATATGGCGACCAAATGTTATAATTTTTTCCTTTTCAGCACAATCTCATATAAATGGGGAGTTTCGAGGGCGCTGATTTCGAATCTGATAGCAGATTTTTTTAATTCAAAATGGCGGATCCAATATGGCTACCAAATGTTATAATTTTTTCTTTTTCACCAAAAGCTTATATACAAGAGGAGTTTACGAATTCGATGATTTAAAATCTAAGGTTAGATTTTCGAAATTGAAAATGGCGGATCTAAAAAATTTTTTAGTTTTTTCTATATATTTTTTTCTAATCATAGCCGTTTCGAATAAAAACTTATTCCTTTAGATATAAGCTTATATTTGTATTTATTTGAAAGGGCACTAGCACAACAAGTATATTACTAGTAATTAGGATAGATATAAAGTTGAAAAAAATAACGTAAGGTACAAATATAAACAAAAAAAAATGCCCCCCTTTCATGTGACTTCTTTAATCTTTAAGAAAATAAGAGCTGCAGAACTGAACCGCTGAGGAACAGTTTCCTACCGTAACAAAAACCACGAAGTCTGTTCTGCCTTTTCCAAGTTGGATAAGTCGAGAAAGTAAAGAATTTCGTTTACTTGTGAACCAGCGTTAGCACCGATAATAATGTCAGCATAAAAATCCAACGCACAATCACTCTTGCCACCAAGTGCTCCTTTGGACTGAGTAGGCAATTCAGGAGTAAAGTCATCTCCGACGTACGAGAACCCCACTCTATAAGTCACTTATCATTCCCGTGCTGGTATATGGCGCAGAAGCATGGACAATGACAACATCCGATGAGGCGGCTCTTGGAGTATTCGAGAGAAAGATTTTGCGGAAGATTTACGGACCTTAACGCGTTGGCGACGGCGAGTACCGCAGACGAGGGAACGATGAGCTGTATGAGCTTTACAACGACATGGACATAGTGCATCGTTCGAATGGATACCGACGCTCCAGCTCTGAAAGTATTCAATTCGGAACCCGCTGGTGGTAGCAGAGGAAGTGGGAGGCCCCCACTGCGATGGGAAGGCCTGGTGGAGAAGGACTTGGCTTCACTTATCATTTCCAATTGGCGTCAGTTGGCACAGAAAAGAAACGACTGGCGTGCTTTGTTGAACTCGGCCAAAATCGCTTAGGCGGTTACAGCGCCAAATAAGAAGAAGAAGACTTAAAGCGGAATATTATTACCCAAATTAGAGTCCATTTTGAAAATTAGTTTTATTTTATTTAGCAAGCTCTATGTTTTCTTTTTTGTTAATCACACAAATATTACCTTCGTTATTCATTTGCATTCTCTTTGAAGTATCTTTATACGATTTCGAAATACAGGAATACTGACTACGAAAAAAAAAAATATTTAAACTTTTAGCAGAAATGTCAAATTTAACAGCTGATATCTAAACGGGAAAACTCTCGAGTAAGGAAAATTATGAGTATTTACTTTTTACTCTGGAGAATTAGGTTAGTGAAGGGACACTTACTTAAAAAAATGGCTTTTGGCCAGCAAATAGTAGCTTCCGGACCATAGTGCATGGGTGGGGTGCATGCGTTAACACCATACGCAATAATTCCAATTACTTGGACATTAAAAAGCAGTTTCAGAAGTGAACTAGTGTCATTTTATTATTTTTTTTTTCTAAAGGTTATAATGTCACCAGTGCATAATTGCGAAATGTATTTAACTGGGTGATTGACATATGTGCACTATTTTATTTATTATTCAATTATAAAGTTTAAAAGTTGGTCTTATTGCTCCGCGAGAAATGAAATAAAGCAAATTTGTGTTATTTCACATTCAATTGAGGAACATAAAATCCTAAATGGCGGAATGTTGCCATATGAAATTTAGGGGAAAGACTGTGGATCCATGATCTACATGTCAAATAGAAGTAAAATGCATCAAAAGTTCGGTACTACACATTTTTTTTATATGGCTGCTACTAAAATGCGACTGATTCAACTTCTCTTCCATATACATATTTCATTTTGTATTTATTCTATTTTCTTTGCAAAGCTTAAATAGAAATTTAGTAGCATTCTAGAAATTAGTTGTAACACAGTTAATTTTTATACTTCTTTTCAAGTTTTAGTGTTGTGACTACCCCATAGTTAAAAACTCGTAGTTTTAAAACTCAGGCATCCGCACTCAGAGCCATTTAATGATTACTTAAGGTGTTCCTCAGTAACCATTTGGAAAAATTCCCTCTCAGTCAGTTAATGATTCGTTAACGGCATTTCATGAACTTTAAGGTTAAGTAAAGAAAAACCTTTACTTAACTTTTTGACGATTGATTGTGAATTTTTTGGTTTGTTTAAAATAAATTTCAATTTCGATAAAGTTGCTGTAAGAGGGGCAATGGCCCAGTGAGCAGAGCACTTTCGTGCCTTTCAAGAGATCCGAGTTCGATCCTCGGCAACGGATTTTTTTTTCTTTTTTATTAAATTTTTTCTTTTCAGTTTTACGTTTTATTGCTTAAAAAATAAATATTTTTTATTTTATTTAATGTTTAGAAACTATTGATTAATCTTTTTTCTTAATTAATTTTCATGTTATCAAATTTTTAGGTTTTGTTGCTTAAAAATAATACTACTACTAGAAAACTTATTGCTAAACGACAAATAGAATAACGCTATCCTCCTCGTTAGCAGATCTTTTAATTAGTCATTCGAAATACAGAAAAGAACTTTCAAGATAGTTGCCAAAATATAAAGACTTTTGTCTTTCGAAAGACTGTGGAGAGATGAAAGACAGATACCAGAATTGGCCAGTTAGTAGTTTTGTTTGTCTTTTAGGAGTTTCTAAACATTAAATGCAATAGAAAAATTAGATTCATTTTCAAAACAATAAATTCTACCAATCAAAAGAAAATTAGATGAAAAAGGAAAAAATTAAATAAAATTAGTTTCTAAAATTTCAACAAGAAAATAAAATAAATCAAAAAAGGAAAAAGAAAATGTTCCTGCCCTAGGACTCTACTCACTCAACCATTGCGACTGTTGACGCAGTGTGGCGCAAAATTATATAAATACTAATTTTTATATTTGACAATTTTTATATGGCAACTGGGCCATACTTAAATTTTTCATTTCATAATTTTTAACTCTGAGAGGAAACATTAATTAACTGATCCAACGATCATTAGTTAAGTTCCCGTTAGAGTTAATTTAATGCATGTTTCTGAGTGCGGCTGAGAGTATATAGATGTGATAACCAGAATATCTTTTTAAAATCAAAACCAATCTTTTTTTGTTTAAATTTCACTGCAACTATATGGAAATAAAGCTGTATTTAACTTAGTCGTTTTTAGTTGTTTGTTTGTGGTTTTAACAATTTTTACAAATTTAAGGTCCTTGGTCAAATATACACGGTGGGCAGGAAGCGAAGATAGGTTGCATAAAAATGTCGACAAAATCTGAAAGCAGGGTTGTATTTGTTGATATCTTAAGGTTAAGAATCCGCTTAAATTGAAATCCTAGCTGCTCCTGTTTTAAAGATATCCACATTTTATATACTTCTGATAGGATATACATATTTGCAAAAGAGGAAGGCGTACTTCTCGATAATTAGAGCATATTTATACGAAAAGAAATCTCATACAAATCTGTTCCCCTTTTTTAACTCACTAAAACGGATCAAATCAATGTGAAACATTTTCATTTTTTCCTACCAAAAGAACAATTGATCGAGATTTATTGGGCGCTACCGGTATACAACTTAGATAAAACACCACAATTACCTTTTTCTGTAGCGTGAACTTTCTCATTACAAACACTTTCAATATCGCAATATATGTATGTATGTATACAATATTGTATGCTATATAATACGGTAGTAATTTTTTATTAAAGGTTTGTTGCTATAAGCAAGTAGCGCAGGCAAGTCGCACTGCACGTTTTGCATAAGCAATAGTTGATGATTAATATAAGTATGTACCTAAATACGTTAAAATGACATGCAAAGAGTTTTACAATTATAGCAAAAGCCAGAAGTTTTGAAACAAGCTCACAGCAACGAAACAAATGACTGATATTTTAATGTTACCTTGTATTTATTTTTTTTTTCGTGAAACCTAGATTACTTATAAGTACCGTGCCGTACAAAATTATTGGCTCGGAGACACTTTCATCTGATCACAATTTATAATCAGATCTTTTAGAAAAACGTTTAAAATGTAGCTTTTGAGCCAATTAGTAAAGTGCAAGTCTGAAGTTACCAGAAAATTTCGTTGATTTTTTGCAATTATTTATTTTTTGCTGACAGTGTCTTCCACATACAAAAAATGTCGAACATTGTTTGTATGGAAGAAACTCTCAGTAAAAACAATACCAAATATATTGCCTCGTTCAAAGCCATGAGCAAAATCGTGAATACATGGTTTTCCGCAAAACAAGCGGATCTTAGTAATTTTGATAAAAATCTTAACGAACTCCGCACAGCTTTGAAAAGTACTGGAATTTCTCAAACTGTCAAAATCCATTTTATCCTTAAACATTTAAAGCAATCTATTTCTTTCTTCAATAACGATGGTTTAGGATTATGGTCCGAGCAGGCCGGGAAGTCAGTTCATAGGGAATTCATTAAATTCTGGGATAGATTCAAAATAAATATGATTGATAAACCAACTTTTGTGAGTCGCCTGAAGAAAACTGTAATGACATTTTCATTCCAACAACCAAGCCAACAAAAAAAATAAAAGGAAACAAAAAACAAATATAAAAAAATAAAGCAAGAAAAAAATATAAAAAATAAAACCAAAAAAAGAACAAAGAGGTGCAAAGTAAGTTGCCTCTACGTGGTGCGCCTTGGAAACGATTGAAACCGGCTAAAAACTTACATAAACTTATATTTTCACATAATATATATACACACATTTACTCACACATACATTGTTGAATATTTAATGCACAAGGATGTTTTTCTCTTTCGCAAAAGTCGGTCCTATCATAACTATGTAAAATGTGGATATCTTTAAAACAGGAGCAGCTAGGATTTCAATTCAAAGGGATTCTTAACCTAAAAATATCAACAAATACAACCCTGCTTTCAGTTTTTGTCGACATTTTTATGCAACCTATCTTTGCTTCCTGCCCACCGTGTATATATGGCAAGCTTTAACTTTTGAACAATAAGCTTTCCACAAAAAAAAATATTTCTCTCATCTTCAGGGGGTTGACTATAACTACGGTGACCATATTTCTGTGGCCAAAAATCGGGACATTTCTAAAGCATCGAATCCGAATATACAATTTTGCTTTTAGAATAAAAAGACATGACATCTTTTACTACAGTTTTATTTAAAACAAAACAAAGAAAAAAACTTGCAAAATGATCACAAAAATGTATGCACATAAGATATACGGTGGCGAGAATGTAAATAGGGAAAAGACATTTTAGCAAGTTTTGGCCATTTTTCTTTGTTTAAAAAATGTTTATTATTTTTTTATGAAAATATAACTTACTATCTAAAAAAGCATGTACATCAAAGTTTTAAACTTTGTAGAACATTTATAAAAATTCGACGTATTTGTTTTGAGTATGCAGTTTTGTAGCCCATTAAATTTTAGTATAATAAAGTCAAGTTTGAAGTAGCTTGGACTTACCATTGATTTTTGGCAATTTTTTGTTCGCGCATTTTCATCCATACAAAGTATGTTTAACAATTTTTTTTTATGGACAAAACCAGCAACACCTTCCACAAAAAAATGTACCAAAAATCAACGCAATGAAAATAAAATTTCGTAAAAATGCTACGAAAAATTTTCGTAGTTTTGGTTTTTGTACAACGTACGAAACATTCGTTCATAATACGAACACATTGTTTACAACGAAACAAGATTTTACGAACCATTCGTAAATATAACGAAAGGAGTTTCGTAAGGCATTTTTTTAGTACAATTTATGAAAATTTCGTTTATTTTACAAAACACATGCGTAAATTACCGAACTGTACTAATAATTCTGTATATTGTACGAAGGCATTGTTAATATTTACGTGTGGTTCTAAAATATACGAAATCTACAATTCTGTATTCGTTTTATTTATTAAATACTTTCGTACATATGCAGAAGCATGTTCTTTTAAATTCGTACAATATACGAATATTTTCGTGCAATAAACTAAATTGCCGGCAGTTTAATGTTTCATCGAATTTTTATGTACCGCGTGTCATTGCGAAGTTACCTGTTGGCTGCTGTGAGACATATAATATAAGTTTAAACGTTTTATAAAGGAATTTGCTGGATAAAAAACGCAATAAAAAATTAAATATTAATTTGTGATTTGATTTTCAGAATCATTCGTGGAGCTATCGATGAGTCGTAAACATTGCTACCTGTCAGGGATGTTGCGAATGTGGAATTTTAGACATCCGCGGATGCGAATGCGGATGCGGATGTTTAAAACCTAACATCCGCGGATGCGAATGCGGATGTGAAATATTTTTAAGAAATAATTTTGGTGGTACATTAGGGGATTTACGTAAACAAAAAATGGAAAAGTTATTAATTTTTAATAATTAATAAATTGGAACATTGGATTTAAGAAAGTGTAATTTCGCTGCCTTTTCGGATTACAGCCTGTTTCCTAACGGGTCGTAAATCAAACCTGCGCCACTAAATAACTACTCGCTCGAGGCGACAAACTTGAAAAACTTGAAACTTGACAAAATTGTAAATTCTTTTCGATTGACGCTGCACCAGTTGAGAGGACTTTCAGTTATATTTCTTTTTTTATTGCGGTGCAACAATTCCTTTTTGGGAATTGCATCGGGGCTGCAAATGTCGGATGTATCCTCCTGACTTTCATCTTCACAATCTAGCATCATGGCAAGATCGTTGTTTAAACACTGTTATGCTCCAATTTGGAGCACCAATTCTTTTGGTTGTTTCAGAATTTGGAGAACCTGTTCCGTCATCAGCGTTTTTCGATTTTAGTTTTTTTAATCCTGTCTTCTGTAACTGGTTTGAAAAATGTGCGCTTATAGCGTGGTTGATAAAAGGTTAATATGGCAAATAAATTGTTATTTTCTAGGAATGAAAATTTCGAAGAAAATTCTGTTTTGAAAGCCGTGGATGCCAGCATAATTAATTTAAAATCTTGTAATTTTGTTAAAAAGGTACCGTGTTTTTTATAATAATTTGAATTATGGAATCACGGACGATAAAGGTCTCAGATTTGCTTAGTTCCCGGGTGACTTCTTGGAAAGGCTCTCCTGTAATGAATACCTTGTAATTAGTTTTTTTTTTATTAGTTAGTTGAACTCGGCTTTTCCTAGATGCAGGCAGTCACAATTAATTACTCACCGCCGTCGGTACCATAAGCGCCATCAAATCCGTTTTGTTGTTCCATTCCATGCGCTCAATGTGTTTTGATATATTTTTTTGAGGCGAATGAACGCAAATTTTCAACATATGTATCGTTAGTACTATTTCACATTGTTGCTGAAATGCAAAAAACTACAACTAACTAAATTTTTGTATTGCCTAAAACGATGTGGGGACTTATAATTCGAGGAAATGCATCATAATCAATCAAAAAGTTTATTTTGGATTTTTAGTTAGTTACGACCTTTTGTATTTCAGCGACGATGTGAGTTAAGCCTTTCCATACTATAATAACGATATATTACATGCCAAGTCCCCCTCCTTAATAGATATAAAATTCACCTTGAATTAATTCTTATTTAATATGTGAACTTGGCTGTCGACTTATTTACATACCATTTTATCTTTATTCCGATGCGTGCTAATTTTGACAATTTACACAAAATTAAAATAAATGTTTTTATTTCGCGCTAAAAGACTAATAAAAAGAAACACGGAACCTAAGAATAATAAGTTTTATGAGAAAAAAATAATTATTCTTTTCTAAGAAAAAGTAGAAAAAAACCAGCGATGCATCCAGTTTTTTCAACAGACCTTTGACAAATAATATTCGATAGTACATAATTCTTACCTAATTAAAGGTAATCTTTTAAATATACTTACTATTATCTTACTCTTTGACTTTAAATTACGAAAGAAGGTCGATGTAGGGGACAGTCTTAACGTAGCATCTCCACAGGCAAAAAAATGTTGGCAAAAATTTTTTGTTTGCCAGATATACGTTTTATCGGTGCACTTGCACAATATTCGCATTCGCAAAAGCTCCGCATTGATTATTGCGAATGCGAAAGCGAATGATAAAATTTATGCGGATGCTAATGTTGCCCTGCTACCTGTGATTACTAGCTGGCAAAGGTGAGTGAGTGAATTTAAAGTTTTGTTTTGTAGCTTTTTAACTTTAACTTTATTTTTATTATTTAGCTAATACAAAATAAAAGAAATCTTATGAAGTACTAGCGGTACCCCGGTGTGCTTCTCTACACCAAATATTGAAAAATGAATGAAAAATCCTGGAATTTTTCTATTTGAATTTTTTTTTTTACTATATTGCAGCCATGTTTATACTTGACTTAATTTATCCGAAGAAGAGACAAACACAGCACATCATAGCAAAAATTTTTCACTATGTTTTCGATTTTTCATGTATCTGCTGTTGTACCATATACGTGGTTCATGTAACAGACATAAACTGTTATATGTCATGAACCGCTGGACCGAATTCGGGCACACTTCACATAACCCATCTGCATATACCGTTTAAATTTGGTAGAATTCGTGCACTTATTTTTTTTATTTAAGATGGGAGGTGCCACGCCCCCTTTTCCAATACCGCTCATTTTTCTCCATGAGGATGGAATTATTTCATATGTCTCTATATCAATTTCCAGTAATCTACCACAAATATTTCAAATATACCAGAAGAAAATTTTTGTTAGTATGAGTGGTGCCACCCCCTTTTCCGAATTCGGGGAAACTTAAGACAAACCATCTTCATAATAACCCGACTACGCCGTATAAATTTGGTTGAAATCTTGCACTCATTTTTTATATGTAAGATAGGAGGTGCCACGCCCTCTTTTCCAATACCGCCCATTTTTTCCATGAATATGAAATTATTTGATATACCTCTATACCAATTTCCAGTACTCTACCACAAATATTTCAAGAGATATACAGTATAAAAATTTTAGTTAGTATGGGAGGTGCCACACCCCCTTTTACGAATTTGGGCAAACTTCACAAAAACCATCTACATGATAGCTTGAATATGCTGTATAAATTTGGTTGAGTTCGGTGAAGCCGTTCTCAAGTTATAATCCCACACCAAAAACGTGTACTTATTTTTATACATAAGATACATATGCCACGCCCCCTTTTCCAAATTTGGGCAAACTCCACATAAAATATCAGCATGATGGCCCGAATATGCTATATAAATTTGGTTGAAGTCGGTGAAGCCGTTCTCAAGTTATAAGCTAACTCACTAATTTTTATATCTAAAATAGAGGCGCCAGCCCCCTTTTCCGAATTCAAGCAAACGCCACATAAACCATCTGCATGATAGCCCGAATATGCCGCACAAATTTGGTTGAATTTGGTGAAGCCGTTCTCAAGTTATATGGTCACACCAAAAACGTTCACTTATTTTAATATTTTAGTTAGTGTGGGTGGTGCCACGTACCCTTTTCAGAATTCGGCCAAACTTCGCATAAACCATCTGCATGATAGATCGAATATGCCACATAAATTTGGTTAAATTCGGTGAAGCCGTTTTCAAGTTATAAGCTCACACCAAAAACATGCACTTGTTTTCATACATAAGATACATATGCCACGCCCCCTTTTCCAAACTTGTGCAAACTCCACAAAAAATATCTGCATGATGGCCCGAATATGCTTTATAAATTTGGTTGAATTCGGTGAAGCCGTTCTCAAGTTATAAGCTAACTCACTAATTTTTATATATAAAATAGAGGCGCCACGCCCCCTTTTCCGAATTCAAGCAAACTTCACACAAACCATCTGCATGATAGCCCGCATATGCCGCACAAATTTGGTTGAATTCGGTGAAGCCGTTCGCAAGTTATATGGTCACACCAAAAACGTTCACTTATTTTTATATTTTAGTTAGTATGGGTGGTGCCACGCCCCCTTTTCCGAATTCTGGCAAACTTCGCCACATAAATTTGGTTGAATTCGGTGAAGCCGTTCTCAAGTTATGAGGTCACACCAAAAACGTGCACTTGTTTTTATATATAAGATTAAGTTAGATTAAGCAAACAAATTATAGCTGATAAAATTAAATAAAAACGAATTAAATAAAGCGAATACTTAAAACTAAACAATAATATTGTTGTTGTTGTTTTATTGTTGCATATAGAGCGTTGACACATGATCTCCATGCAAAGGCTTATCAGAAAAAAATCAAACGCTGGTGCGCGTGCGATGCAACACGTACGAACAGCATTCGAGCCACCGAGAATAAATAATCCAAACAAATATTTGATGTTTGGCCGCAATACAAATTGCCTGATGGTTTTCGTTTGGTAAGACTAAAGCTCATTCTTATTTATTTTCTTTCATTAAAATAAATTCTTTTTACCTTCCTTTTTTGCAATTTAGTTTTGGACCCAGGTCATGCAGAATGGTATCGCGCACTGCTAACCCCTACACCACAGTGGCCGCCAATCGGAAACTAAAAACAAGTCAGAAAGTCTAAGTTCGGGCGGAGCCGAACATTAAATACCCGGCGCAAGTACCGAAGGTAAGCCGGGGTGTATCAATTTTGAGTAAATTAGCGTCCTTAAATTTCCAAATATTGAAATTTCAAGCATTTCCGAAATTTACCGTATGAAAAGCGGCTGTAATTTTAGTCCGATTTCAATAATATTTTCATCGGTTTGCTTTTATGTGCCAAGCACAATAACCATACCGAGTTTGGTACAAATTGGTACAACGTTTACCGAGATACATAGATGTGATCATAAGTGGGCGGTGCCACGCCCATTCTTCAAAATTTTATCATAAACGTAGTTCTTCATAAAGGATTGTTGCAAGCATCAATTTTGAATAAATTAGCTTTAATATTTACTGATTTATCGAAGATTTCGTATTTCTCTAAATTGCCGTTATATGGGATGTGGGCGTGGTTATTGTCCGATTTTAAAAATTTTCGCCCATTTGGTATGGTGTACCAAGGCCACCATGCTAAGTTTGGAAGAAATTGATGCAGCGGTTACCAAGATATACACATGTAACCATAAGTGGGCGTGGCTACGCCTATTTTGCAAAAATTTATAATATTCTTATTTTTCGTCTAAAAATTATTGTAAATATCCATTTTGAGTGAATAATCTTCAGTAGTTACTAAAATATCGCAGTTTTCGTATTTCTGAAAATTACCGTTATATGGGAGGTAGGCGTGGTTATTGTCCGATTTTGCCCATCCGTCCTACGCCCGAAAGAAGTGCACGTACCAAGTTTCATTAAGATATCTCAATTTTTAGACAGTCACTGCTTAATCGATTTCTCTTTTCATTCTGATCATTTATGTATACATTTGTCTATAGCTATCTCGATTCGTTTTGCCTGTTACAAACAACCGTTATGTGAACAAAGTTATAATACCCTTGTGCACAATTGCGCTCGGGTATAATAATGAATATTTATTTAATTTTAAACTGTATTAGTTGTACTCCAGTGTAAAAGAGAATCAACAGTGCTTTTATTTGGTAACACAATTTCACCATAAAACTATGGGCGTATGAATAGCGCATTTATCTGCCTATACACGTATTTTGCAATTGAGCTGTCCTAGTTATACACGTTTTTGAATTTTTTAAACAAGTTTGAAAAGATTTAATTTTTTATTTACTAGGGATGTGCCGGATACAGATTTTGCCGGATAACCGGATTCCGGATACCGTGTACAAAATAAGAGCCAGATTGGGATATCCGACCGGATATCCGGTAGACTGCTGCCATTTACAAATTTCGCAATATTGTTATATTCAGCCTTATCATGAATTTTCATTTCGTGTGAACTTGTTCACATTTTGGCAATGCAGTTCACCTATTGTATGTTGAATATTCCCCCAGCGAGTATGCAGTTCACTCTAATCATTTTCATACTATCGCATGCCGTATTCACCAGTGAAATAACTCTCTTCTCTTGTAGCTAGTTATAATGTCAAAAAACTGTAAACAAGCAAATTAACCCTTTGAGGTGCGAGTGCTATGTTTGCTACAAATTAGTATCAATTAAAACGCATCA
The DNA here is from genome assembly GCF_013731165.1 of Rhagoletis pomonella. Classification (NCBI taxonomy): domain Eukaryota; kingdom Metazoa; phylum Arthropoda; class Insecta; order Diptera; family Tephritidae; genus Rhagoletis; species Rhagoletis pomonella. The sequence continues at coordinate 102,796,578 of NW_023458556.1, read as the reverse complement.
GCATAAATGCATACATATGTACGTATACTAATTTTAAGAATTACTTCAATATTACCTTCAAAGAATTTTAATTGCATTCGCATCTTATATGCACATATATATGAATACATATGGACATAAACGAATACCTCATAAAGGAAACCACGTAAATAAAATGAAAGCAATGTTGAAACTGTTTTAAATATTTTTTTTTTTTTTTTACCCAACGTTTTTGCGCGTTTAGTTTTTTATTTAAATATTTAATTCTAAAAAACATCCAGCAATTAGTATATATTCAATTTCTTGATAGTTTTTTATCTGCCCTTTAGTGAACATTTTTTCAAGGGAGGCTTTTAAAAACTTAAAGCATAAACAGACGGCAGCGTTGATCCGGATCAACTCGTTAATTCGGAATTATCTCGGGAATTAACTGCAATTGATCCGGATTAAGTCCTAGAGTTAATTCCCAAACTTAACTCGGATCAAGGGACTTTTCGACGACAACACTGACCAAAACTCAGAGAGCGTAGAGTACAGGGAAAATGCAAAATTAACAGACATATACCTTTTCATCGGTAATGCAGTCACTAATACCAATTCAAATAGGAATCCAATTTAAAATGAATAAGAACTTATTTCGGTGACTGCATTACCGACGACAGGGTGGATGTCTATGCTAGTTTTGCAGTTTCTTTGTGTTCTACGCTAACTGATTCCTTCATCCGCGGTAGCCGAGTGGTGAGAGCTGCGTACTACAAGCCTGTAGGTCCCAGGTTCGTTCCTCGGTTGGAGCGATTGCAAAAAAAAATTGTTTTTATTATTTCTTTTATTTTTCTAAATTTTATTTCATTTATATATTTAATTGTTTCTTATTTTATTTTCGTTTGTTTTATTTTATTTCACATTTTTTATGTTATTATTAGTTAACTTTAAAGTTTAGAATTTAATTTTACTAAAAAAGTCAAAAACAATCAACTAAAAACAACTTAAAAAAATATAGAAGTTATAATTGAATCAATAAAAAAAGTTAAAAGAAATATTGTACTGGCCGTGGGATTCGAACCTGCGACCTCGCGGCTCGTTAATCCGTGTTACTTCCGTCTGTCAAGGCACAATTTTGATCAGATCAATTGCGGCGTTGATCCGAATCAACGTTGCCGTCTGTCTATGCTTTTAGCCTCGTTTAACTGGGAGGTAAGATTCGCTATAGTGTCTTCCATTGTCTTAATTTTTTCATTAAGGTATATTTCCATTTTGAAACTACATTGTATGGAATCATTGCTGAAGAAAAAATTTAAAAACGTGTTGGTAAACGAGTTCATGTACACATACATACGTATGTATGTATTTATATAAGTGTAAACCTAGGTCCTGACGTGCTTATGCGAGCATAATTTTGTAAGAAACTACCTATTTCTTGCAGACTTACTCAGTTTGCATCTGCGCTTCAAAATATGATATCGTGATTTCTAAACTTTCGTGTGCTTCAGGCATTTCAGGCACAGGAACCTCCCAGGGCATGGGAACTGCACATGGGTATAAACGGATGCGCTTAAAAGTATTTGCCTGCAATGGGCAAGTAATAAAACTATTCGCGTTGAAATGATTTTCACAGACACGGGACGAATCTTCCAATTTAACACCGCAGCTGCTCTGCCAACAAAGTCTTCTAACTTCGCAACTAGGCGCCTTAAATTATCGCAGCACTTTAATATCTTTGCTCTTGCCACACACAGCGCAACGCTCGTAGTTCCTGCTCCTTTTAATTTTTGTATATGTATCAATAAATGGATGTGGTCGAAAAACAAAAAATTCGCAAAATCCAAAACTATCTCACAGCACACAATTGAATTTTTAATGAAAAATAGAAAATGCCAACTTGAAAAGGGTTAAAATTTAATCATCATTTGACATTATAGTAGGTGTTCAAAAGAGAGAA
>NW_023458556.1:102791673-102794650 GCF_013731165.1 Rhagoletis pomonella | reverse complement strand
AAACCTCAAAACAATCCTTACTGCTTACTTTCGTACGGGATGGAAATGGATTAGACAAGGTAACAGCTTTTATTTTTTGAATTTTGAATTGTGTCGTTATTGCACAGGACCCTGGATCTAATGAATTTGACTGCTGTTATCCCAACTTTGAAATTTCTATGTGAAATGCCGTTCACCCGAAATTATTCCACATTCATGATAAAGTGAGCCATTTCGTTGAACGAAATTTTTCGCCGGTGAAAATTTACGCCGAATATTTATGATAAGGCTGATTATGTTTTTTTCGTTTAGGGACATACTTACGACCAGATTATTTGTTTTTTCGAGCTGAACCATGATTTAATAATGAAAGGTTTGGTAAGAAAAACTACCCCTAAAAACAAAAAGTGATATTTCTTTTCCAAATTTCTTTGTAATTTTTAATAAAATTTTAAAATTCTTATTAGTGAAATTTTTACTTTTCAAATTTTAAGAAATGTTTGTTCTTCATTCACTGGCGGCAACAAGACAAAAAGGGTGGAAGAAACGAAATTCCCTTAAATGCCGAAATGTATTTGTCGACATTCGTGGAGACCTATTTATTCTGCCAAGTCGCTGTAAAGCAAAGCCCACAATTGTTCTGGTAAATGAGTCAACGAAGGTATTTAGGCATTGACCTACGCAACACAATCCTGGTGTCTGCGAGAGAGACTTTGACGCAATATAATATTGGCAAACAGTATCCATGGGCTCGGTTTAGTCACTGGCGCGATGTTGTAATTCCACACTTACGGAACTTCTCATTTGCCGGTGTAAATCGCGTTCCTGACGCAAACATTCTTCCTGAGTTCGACCAGAACGAATCGCCAATTGCGACTGTGTTGCCAACGTTTGATATTCTGATCGACGCTGTAATGTCTCCCGAACACTAAAGCCAAGTTGTCCAGTGCCCGGCTGTGGTTTAAACCTAGATTAACCGCTCGAGGTGGTCAAGACAAACGCACTTTACGCGATCCACGTTTAAACTTGCACTGAAAAACTGGCCCTAAAAACTCAACATCAAAGAATTCGCGTTACCGTATTAGAAGCAATCGAGCCATAACCACGAAAGAAAAGTAAGCGCAGAAAAACAGCTCAACGTGGACCATTCATTCTCAAGTAATACGCGTCTGACGTATATAGCATGGTATATAGCATTTTCAGTTTAAATGAAACCATTTTAAAATTAAGTGAAACCTTTTTCAAATTAAATGAAACCTTCTTCAGGTTAAACGAAACCATTTTCAAATTAAATGAAACCCTTTTCAGATAAAGCGAACCCCTTTCCAAATTAAATTAAACCTTTTTCAGATTCAATGAAACTTGATTCAAATTAAATGAAACTTTTTTCAAATTAAATAAAACAAAAAAGGAAGTTCCATTTAATTTGAATAAAGTTTCATTGAATCTGAAAAAGGTTTTATTTTAATTTTTAAAAGGTTTCGCTTTATCTGAAAAAAGTTTCATTTAATTTGAAAATGGTTTCGCTTGACCTGAAAAAGGTTTCATTTAATTTGAAAAATGTTTCGCATTGTTTGACAATGGTTTCATTTACTTTGAAAAAAGTTTAATTTAAACTGAAAATGCTATATACATAAGAACTGCTTCCGTTGAAATCTGGCAGGTATTAAGTAACAAAAAAACTAATTTAAATATGAATAATTCAGTCGAAACTTTTTTAGAACCTTCTTTTATTTCTATTTAGATGAAAGATTTACAAATATTATTAGAATTAATTTCCACGCCAAAATACCCGTACTTTAGAGATGACACCCGCCATTAATACTTCGACATCGCTTTCGTTGATCGATTAAGCCTGTTTTCGCCACATTCTGCGGAACTGCGTTATTCTTGAAGGTGTGCATTTTGTTTCTTTTTAATTTTGATTTCATATAGGCCCAATAACGCTCGATCGTTTGGAGCTCTGGGCAATTCGGAGGATTGGCCTCTTTTAGTACAATGCTGATTCCATTTTGTGTATAAAACTCTTGCGCTTTTTTGCATAATGGCTTGTTGCCAAATCAGGCCAAAACAATACAGGCTCTCAGAACAACACTCCAACAACACGTTCAGAGAGATTCGGATTCCTTTTCAAAGTCCTTGGAACATCCTTCTCCACTATTTGATTTATAGTGCCTGATTTTCCGCCAGATTCCGCCTTTCTCTCAATGCTACAGTTTTTCGTGATATTTGACAATACATTTTGTACCGTCGACCTTCCAATTTTCAGCAATTTTACTAACCGACATTGGGAGATGTGTGGATTTTGCATGAATTAGTCCAAAATCTATTTTCTTTGCTGAAGTTATTTGCTCTCCACATCACTTATTTTTGAAGTTACGCATATGAAAATTAACTGTAATAAAAAACAACGATAGCAAAAACAGCGCACTAAATAAACGGCTGATCGAGTAGTCGATAACAAAGTTATGTTATGTATAGTGCTGCCAAATTTCAAATGAAGCAGATCTTATGTACATACAAATATTTGTTTTAATAACAATCAGAGGTTATATTCGATGTAAATAAGCTGGTTTCAATTAAGTAATTAAAGCCAATACTACGATGCCCTATTATGAACACCTTTTTGAGGAAATTCGCAACTTTTTGAAAGGTGACTGAATTCTTCCCCTTCTCCTCCTGCTTCCAAAAACATCCCTGTGGGTGGGAGTGTAAAATTTTAGAAAAAAGCTACTTACAAAACCTTTAATAACACTGTGGAACAAACTCAGGTTAGCAAAAGTTAGGTCGATTCTGAGAGTGAGGGGTGAAAATAGAGGCTAAATTAGAAGACACGTATCGCGGCGTTTGTTTATGTTAGTTCGAATTTTTTTTTAATCGACCTTCGAACTTTGCAGTCAAATGCCGATTTTCAGCATATTGTTTATATGGTTTTTTGGCTATAACTCGTCGACTAATTGATATTTTTTCAATCTGTTAAAGCCAAATTATTGCTAGA
>NW_023458556.1:102782193-102791573 GCF_013731165.1 Rhagoletis pomonella | reverse complement strand
CCCTCACTCTCAGAATCGACCTAACTTTTGCTAACCTGAATTTGTTCGACAGTGTAATGGAATCAAGGAGCTGAACTGCCCAATACGTAATTAAGAATACACAATTTCTGCACTGCAATCGAAGTTATAAAATAACCCCGTATTACAAATATAACGCCTCCGTCTGCAACCCTGATTTATAGATTAAAAAATGTAATTAAAATCGTACTATTATGCATGCTTACAGCGTGGCGACGAATAACTGTTACCCCGGTTTTTTTGAGAAATAGAAGGGTCCTTTATAGGTTTTGCGAAAAAAGTGTTTTATTGTTAATTTTCCACAGATTTTACTTTAGTTGCAATAATTAGTTTTTAAATTTTAATTTTTATTTACATATGCCAGCAGTTTAAACTTTGAGAGAAAAGTTCATTTGGATACTTTTATTTTACTTTACTCTGAGTAGCTATCGGAAGAATGTACTTGTATCGAAACCCGATTCAGTGACAATTTTATTCCCGGACATTTATTTTTTAACTATTATTGTGAATATCTAAACATTTTTTGAAGCTTAGTTGCCAACGAAAAGGAAGTCCTACAAAGAAAGACCTATTAAGATATCGGTAGCTTTAAGTGAAAAGTTGCTAAGTCCACTTTTTGTGAAATCTCATATTTGGATATAGGAAGCAAGGTAACGTGCTTGTTTTATTTCTTCCCGTTTATATTCAATTAAAGGCAAATTTACTAAGTCCGAAAGAGGCACAGAAAAATCGATAGGCTCACGAAAAACTCGAAATCTTTTAATTTGCAACGGAACCTTCTACAAAATTCTTGAAGGAATTGTTTTGAAAAGTTTTTTTTCCCTGTAAATTTTCTAAAAATTAACTTGGCAGCTTTTCACTCTAAAAATTATCAACATGATTACTTCTTTCAGAAATATACCAGTGTTACTCTGCAAAACTTCTGTTGAACAGTGTTATATTACAGATGACTTTTATTAATTAATTCAATTGTATGAAATATATTATAAAATAACTGTTTTTAACGGTTTCTCTTTGTACACAATAAATAAAATGTATAACAAGTATTTAAAATATGTACGTACATACAAAGGGAGCAAATTCTGGGGACCATCGGGAGGCCATCTTAGTAAAACATCTTTTAAAACTTAAAGTTTTTCTTAAAACGATTAAGTACCATTCATCAAAAATCAAAAATGATAGTCACATAAATTATTTTGACAAAAATGCATTGATATGTGATAGCGTTTTTTATACAAACAATTCTTATATAGGTACAAATATCGATATAAGTAGGTATCGATACTTTTAGCCCGATACTTACTAGGTATCGATACTTTCTTTCGATGCTACTTCCAAGTACGGGTATCGATACTTCCATGGTATCGTTTTATCCCTACCAAGAAGATCATTTAATTTGGTGGAAGCATAATCGCAAAGAATTTCGAAATTTGTTTATACGTTGTTGAGATTTGTTGTTTTATATGAAGTATCTCGCGCATAGGGATGCAAATTTTGGGGAGTAACATCGATACATCGATGTCTCGATGCATCGGCAAAATGAACATCGATGCTAAAATACATCGCCAGAAAAACATCGATATATCGATGGTTTCCATGAACGAACGAAGAGGATCACACAGGACGGCGTGCGAAAAAAAAGAATTTTTTTTTTGCAATGACGTCATTTTTTCGCCGCCATGTGAATGAAAAGGAACGAAACTATGTGTGTGAATGAAACAACCGATTAAAAAATGACGTCATCAATTATTTATTTTTTTCTCAAATGCAATTACAAATACACGGTTGCCGCGCTGGGTGATCTGTTTAGTTGGTTCATGGATGGTTTCCGATGATTCGAAATTTGTTAGGAAAATTTAATACTTTTCAATTCCAACTCTTGTAATTCAATTATTGCCTTTATTTATTTACCATTCCTTCCCTATAAAGAGAATAGAAATGCATGCCGTAAGTATGCATTTTTAATATCGAAAGATAAGAGTAAACTCGAAATTTCTGAATATTCCTTTTAAAAGAATAAATATTAAAATTCATGGCTAGTCAAAAAATTTTAGGATGTGGATGTGGATAGGAATTCGATGTTAAAACATCGCTGAAACTGGCATCGATGTATCGTCAATTGAGCGATTTTAGGAAATTGTAAACATCGATGGCAAACATCGAATTTTGAACCGATATTATCGATGTTTCAAAAATATCGATGCATCGTTTGCATTCCTACTCGCGCATCACCTTCCGCAGTGAACTCAGAAAGTGTGTTTAGTGTATCGGGTAGCATTTATGTTGAAAATAGAAATATATTTTTGCCCGATAATTCGGAAATGCTTCTTTTCATAATGAAAAATATTAAAATGGTTAACTTTAATTACTAATGGTGTCTAACATTAGATTGGATTTTAAAAATCCAAAAAAAAAAACAAATTTCTGAACTAGATTTTTAAGTTGAATCTTCTATAATCGAAATCCGAAAATCCGGCCGGATTTTAGCTAGTATCCGGCCGGATAGTCGGATAACAGAAAAACGGCCAGATAAGCCGGATTCCGGATATCTACCGGATACCCGGCACATCCCTATTATTTACAGGAGGAAAATATACGCATACTCATATACCTTGTTTATACCTACGCAAGAACCGCATTATCAAAAAAACAAAATTGACCCAACACATATTTCTTTGAAGCGTTTATTACTATGTCTTTACAGCGCACTCGCTGAAACCGTATTCAAAAGTATACACAATTTGTTTTATTTCGATATTTCTTTAATAATTGATTTGCGCGATTGACGGAAATGGAAGCGAACAATAATTCAAATTTATTTTAATAAAAATTCTAATTTAAAACGGGCTGTAGAAGGAAAACCAGCCTATTTTCACTTCACGTCAAATGTGCGATGTGTTTATACCTTCTTTCTAACCGATGCACATAGGGACGAATCGACAATATAGGACGACAAAAATGTTCACTCCATGTGTATTTGACAGATTTCAATGAAATTTGGCATTTAGGGATTTTCATCATCATTGATTTCGAATATGAAATTAAATTTCCGAAATTCACAAGGCGGATTCAATATGGCGGACGATTTCTTAAAAAATTTCTATATTGTTATGAAGCTTGGTGTACAGATTTTCGTCGTCACTGATTTCGAAATTGATATTCAATTTTCAAAAATCAGAATGGCGGATCCAATACTACAGCTTATACTTTTCATATCCATGATTTTTTGAGGGAAATAGTATCTATTATTTTTTATAATTTCACTAAATTCAAGTTAAATCGTTTCATTAAAAAAAAAAACTTAACAAATTATTATAACCTTAAAAAATTTAGACAAGAATGATAGTCTGCAATATAGCGAGAGTACCAGGTTGACAGAATAAGACATAACCAAAGATCATAGAAAATAAGGATGCTGACTATGTTTATGGCTCCCTTATATTCTATGTCCTTTGTGATAACGAAAGTGCTACCACGTTTGTACGAAAAATTGTTTTTAGGCCAGAGTACATGGAGACTCTTAATTAATTGAATTAATAAAGAAAACACTGAAAATCGGGATTTAATCGGTATAAATATGAAAAATCGGGACACTTATACGTCCCGACTTTTAAAAAATATTCAGCAGGACATTTTTCTCAAAATCGGTACTGTCCCGCCAAAATCGGTACGAATGGTCACCGTAACTATAACTGATATACGAACTTTTAGATATTTAGCTTAACGTAAAATCTTTTCGACACGAAATACGAATACATGATGGCATTTTTTGTTAATTACTTCAGATTTGCACAGTTCATTCAATATTAAAAATTAGGTCTGAAAGGAAAGGGCTTGGCCTTCAGATGTGCAATACGGTTTTATTTTTTTCGAAGAGGGTTGCCACTTCTGGGAAAAATTATAAGATGTAGGCTCTTCGTAAGAATACGAATATTTGGTGTCAAACGAAAGGGTTTGGCGTCTAGATGTTCAGTAATGTGTTATTTTTTAGAAGGGTTGCCATAAACCATGACCAAAAAATCAGATACCAATTGAAAGGATATGGTCTCCGGATGTGCAATAAGCTTTTTGAGGTTGCCACTTTTTTAAAAATTACTACCTTACCTATAATACGTGAAGGCATTTTTTATTAATGACATCAGATTTGCAAAGTTCATTCAATTATAAAAAATGAGGTGTACAATAAAAGAGCTTGGCCTTCAGAGGTGCAATAAGGTTTTATTTTTTCGAAGAATATAGTTTCCGCCTGTCGAAAAACTTATAAGATCCATACCGTTCATAACAAGATGTCAAATGAAAGGGGTTATTACCATTGTGGGCAATTAGACTTGCCATTAGGTGTGCAATAAGACTTTATTTTTTTGAATAGGGTTGCCACCTGCTTTCTCCAAATACGTATATGTACATATTCATGTACACATTCAGCGCGTGGCGAAGCCTCGCGCATACGAGGCCGGCTAGTATGTATATATATATAAATATTTCTGTAATGCGAACACATAGAAATAAGTGCTCAGGAATGGTGTTATAAAGGTAACATCTTATAAATATTCTTATATAGCTGGTCACCTTATTCACTCATACACTTTCTACAACCCTGTAATATACAATAAGCGATTTTTATATTAGGTTTTTTTACTATTATGCCTTTTATACGAAATGTCTGCAAGAATAATTGCATTTCTTTCACATTATCATTTATGACGTGCATTTCCTTTTATGGTACGGTAATTTACTGATATGGTTAAAAGCCGAAACGAAACTAGAAGCTCAAAAAAGTCGGAATTTCACACAACATTAATATTCGGGTTTCTTAATAATCTAGGTTGCAAATAAATGCCTAAAATATAAGGGAATAATATTTAATGCTAAACCCATAACTTTAATAACATCAGTTACAGGTTTTGGCATATAATTAACTATTTTTTGTGTATAGCCTTGCCCGATTTCCGCCCATTCTTCCTGCAACCGTTTTTAAGCTCCCTTCGATAAGTTATTGGCTTCCTTAGAACACGCCGTTCAATCTCGTTACACGACGTACACTGCACTATGCGCCAACAAACGATAAAAAGTGGCCAATATTCGAAATCTTATCGGAATGGCTTAAAACTTGCTACAGGGGGTTTTTGGGGTCGGTGATTGCGAATCTGAAGTTGGATTTCAAAAATTCAAAATAGCGAATCCGATATGGCGGACAATATTGTGAAAAGTAATCGGATTGGCTTGAAACTTGTTACTCTATGATTTTTGGGCTCACTGATCACGAATTTGAAGTTGGATTTCAAAAATTCGAAATAGCAAATCCGATACGGCCGGCATAAAAAATACGCCCGTAATTAGCCTACATAAAATATAGTTTCCGAAGCCCACCAGGAGGAGGTTACACTACGAATTTAAACTTAATTTTTTAATTTTTTGTTATTTTTTTGTTTTTGCTTTTATACTTATAATTTTTCTACCAATTACGAATGTAGACTTCAGGTTTTATTTTTTTATATTTTGCATTTTTTTATATAGGGTATTCCACCGTCACGGGTGGGACATTTGTACAGTAAAAATGTACTTTCTTTTTTAACATTTTGATAAAGCTACACCTAATTCACTGTTATCTATATACATCTATATATATAATACGCGAAGGCATTTTTTGTGCAGCATAAAAGATCTGCACCGTTCGTTCGATTTTCAAAAATGAGATGCCAAATTAAAGCGCTTGGTCTGTAAATGTGCAAACTGGTTTCAGTTTTTCGAAAAGAGGTGCCACCTCTTGAGAAATTAAATTCAAAATATTTAATAACCAATGCCATCAAATCTGCCCCGTTCGTTCAATTTTCCAAAATCAGGCATCAAACTAAAAGTCTTTGACTGTAGAGTTGCTACCTTTTGAAGAATTAAGTATATTCAAATTATTTTAAAAAATAAATTAATTATAACAAGCTGGGTATCATTCGAAATGGTTTTCAAAAGCTTCGTTTCTTAGCTGAACTATAGGAGGGTTGCCACCTGTTTAAAAAATCAAACGAAAGGGGTTTCAGAAAGTAGTAGTTTGAAAATATTTTGAAGAGAATTGCCCCCTGCTTGAAATACCGAATTTAGTTAACTTTTTTGTTTGAACCCTAAAGGTGTTCTTACACGATATGTATTTGCATGTGTAAATGTGACTTTTTCAATACATACAGTGACGAACAAAAGTATTGGCACAGTGAATTTTTCGCAATATATGCAAAGTTTTCTATTCTAATTTATTTTCGATAATTTTTAGTAAAAATATGGTTCATTTTACACCAAAAAACATAATAATAAAATCTCTAAACTTTGTTCAAAACTCAGGAAAATTCAATGAATTTGCACACTAATTTGCAACTTTCTATTCAGATCTTCTAGAAAAATTCTAAGTATGCAGTTTTATAGTCCATTCAATTTTAGTATGAAAAAATTCAGGTTTAAAGTTTCTAGAAAATCGCGTTACCAAAAATCAACGCGATTTTCTAGCAACTTCAAACTTGCACTTTGTTATACTAAATTTGAATGGGCTATAAAACTGCATACTTAGAATTTTTCTAAAAAATCTGAATAAAAAGTTGCAAATTAGTGTGCAAATTTAATGAATTTACCTGAGTTTTGCACAAAGTTGAGAGATTTTGTTAATATGTCTTCTGGTGTAGAATGAACAATATTTTTATAAAGAATTATCGAAAATAAATTAGAATAACAAACTTTGCATATATTGCGAAAAATTCACTGTGCCAATACTTCTGTTCGGCACTGTATGTAATTGCGTATGTCTGTCAAATTCACAGTCTTTATTTAACTATTTAAAAATACGTTCTTTAAAAACGAAATAAACTAAACTCAGATGATTCTATCTGTGGGTCAGATAAAAATAGAAACATTTCTGTTTCGTATGTACATGCATCTGCTTTGTACAGAAACAAATCTAATTTGCCTTTACTGGATATGTTGGCATTTCCACATGGGTGAAAATTTCTCAACTGGATCTCGGATTTCAGTCAAGTTCGAATTTTTGTGTGAAAATTTGTGGGTAGTGAGGTTTATAGATGTGAAAGGGATTCTGAGAATTTTTTTAAATTTTAATTTTTACAGTTTTTATAAGCAAATATACTTTTAAGCAATCTTTTTTTCAAATCTCATTTTCTCTTAAAGTATTTGACGAAAGTTTATCAAATTATTTTTTTTAAGCGTAGTGACTTTGAGCTTTAAAAAACAAAATATTTTTATTACTTAGAAAATTTATTTTTTTTTTATTTAAACATTATAAACATTCAAGTTGCTTTAAAAATATGTTCTCAATGAGTGTTTTCCATTTCGTTTATATTTTTGAAAACTGCATTATTGAAGAAAACATTTGTAAAAAAAAATTTGTTAGATCTTATCTGTTTTTGACTTACAGCAACATTTGTCACAGCGCGCACGTATCGTGAACCATGCACGTTCACCGCCTATGCCGCAACGTGTTCACTAGAAAGCGCGTACAGAAGGAACTAACAATTGGCTTGGTTGAGAAATTTTTACCCATATGTAAAAAGTGGCATGTGCACATGCAAATACATATCGTGTAAGAACACGTTAAGAATATTTTTGAGGTGTTGGAAGAGGGTTGTCACCTGTTTAAAAAGTTAAATTCAAATTATTTTATAAGTTAAATGAGTTATTAAAATATGGGTATCAATCGAAGGGGGTTTGACAATTTTTTGTTTCTGAACTGTATTTAGCGGAGTTGCCACATGTTTGAAAATTCCGCATAATTCCTCAGTTAATTTAAATATTTATCGCAGTGTCCGGCGAAGGAGTTAAAAATGATTAAGATTGAAAATACCTTTGAAAAGGGCTGCCACCTGTTTGAAAGGTCTAACTCAATTAACTAATTCAAAAAGTACATGAAATAAAAAAATATCATAGTCAAAGGAAACAATGTTAAGAAATCTTTAGTTAGAACATTTCGAATGTTTGAAGAGAGTAGCCGCGTGTTTAAAAAATTACATTCAAATTATTCAGTAAGTTGGATGAATTATTACAAAATAGGTATAAATCGAAATGGGTTTGAAAGGAATTTATTCCCGACCTTTATTTAGGAGAGTTGTTATTTGTTCCAATTAGTTCATCAGTTTATTGAAATAGATGTGTATCGCAATGTAAGACGAAAGAGATGTAGAAGATTTTAGTTTGAGAATACTTTTGAAAAGGAATTTCAAAAATTAGAGGTCATATTAGAGAACTTAGCCTGTAGATATATGATAAAGTTTTATTTTTTTAATTAATAACTTTTTTCATCGGTATAAGGTGGTTTGAAATTCGATGAAAATAAAAACATGCACTTTGCGAGACTCACTCAGAAACGACTGCACTCAGAAACGGCTGCACAGTTTTGATGAAATATGGCACTCGGATCTCTTATAACTCTGACTAACATCTGGAATATTTTTTAAGTTTTTCAAATTCAATTTTGGGCGTTTTAAACCCATGCGGTTTCACTAGAATGAGTTATTACCAAATACGAAAAAACTTCCAACTTACTTGTATATGAGAAAAAATCTGAATTATTTCCTCTGTCACGGGTGGGACAAAAAAGAGAACCTGCTTTTTGGATCAGATATATTTTACGGAAACTCTGCGAATTTTTTTCACTTTTCTGTATGAACTTCATGTCTTGAAATAAAAAACCACGAATCTAACAAAGCAAAAACTTACACTCCCTCTCACTTGATTAAGGCCAAATATTTTTCTTTGTTTTTGTGTCAAATTTCTTTTCAGAGTCGTCGAAAAAAAATTGTTTTTTGGCCAATCATTTAATTATGTTCTAAGAAAAGTTATTGCTAAAAAAATCCTCTTCTCTCGATGGTAGTTGTAAATTAATACCTACTTTGCTTCAGCAAGTACGAGAACAAGTGATAATTTTTGATTCACTTGATTAAGGCCGCAGAGGAAAATATTAAGATAAAAAGACGTTTTGGTTGCGAACTGTTGTTTGTTTTATTTAATAATGTGTATGACCACCTTTCTTTACAATTACTTCAAAAACTCGATTTGGAATAGTCATAAAGTGACTTAAGGTAGTTTAAAGAAATCGTGGACCAAACTGCTTTAATCGCATGGACTAATGAATTTTTATCTTCAAATTATCTTGCATTCTCATAAACTTTCCTGGAGAGCCATCTCCAAACATTTTCTACAATGTTGAGATCTGGTGAATAAGGTGGCCAGTCTAAAAGTTCTATATTTTGTTCGCGGATCCAGCTTTTAATAATGTTTGCTGTATGAATTGGTGTATTGTCGTGTTGATAAATCCATGGAATTGGACCAAATAAATCACGAAACTGCGGAAAAGCACCTTCCAGAATCGA
>NW_023458556.1:102756846-102782093 GCF_013731165.1 Rhagoletis pomonella | reverse complement strand
CGACCTATCTCGGCACTGAGATTGTAAATCTCTTTTCGCTCGTAAGCGAGTAGCTCAATTGGCATGACGCCAGAAATAACTAGGACCGCGTCCGCGGACACTGTACGGTATGCAGAAGCAATGCTTAGTGCCCCTCTGCGCTGGACCGAAGACATTTGAATCCGGAATTTTTTGACTTTCAATGCGTCGGCCCATATTTCTGCCCGTACAGGAGCACCGATTGGACCGCTGTCATCAGAAGCTTCCTGCGGCATGGCTTCGGGCCGCCACGTTCGCCATCAGCTGGCTTAGAGCCACCGTGCTCTGCGCAGCTTTTTCACATACTCCATGGATGTGTTCCCAGAATGCGAGTTTGCTGTCAAGCTTCACCCCTAGGTATTTTGTAGACCTAGAAGTCTTCACGAGTTGAGGTCCGACCATCATATTTATAATTGTTGGGATCCGTTTTCTGGTGAGGAGCACGATCTCCGTTTTGGCAGTAGCCAATTGCAGACCGTGATCGCTCATCCATCCACTGACGTTGCGCATGACCTGGTTTAGCTTGAGCTGTGCTAGCTGGACGTTTCTTACTGTTATGACGGCGGGCACGTCGTCCGCGATTATTATTATTATTATTATTACAAATTAATATGAATAATTAGTATACTCTGTAATATATCACACATACGTAAATATCCGAATGTTATATTCACATTCGTCAGTAAAAAAAAAAAAAAAAACATTTTTATCTAGACCAAATAAATAAATAAATAAATAATAACTTTTTAAATAGAAGCACCCGCTCTGGGGTCTTCACTTTTAAAATCGGAAAAAGGTATTCTACACCCCTTCATTTTTGTTTTTGAAATTTTAACAGAATTTATGGAACATTTTCCCATCACAATTTCCACTTGCACTCTTTCGCTGAAAAATGGCTGAATATTCTTTTGCGCAAGACATTTTATATACCTTTGACAACAGAAAAGGGGCCTGTCCCTCTTCTCCGTCAACACAGAAAGTACAAAAATCTGTAGTTAACTGCCGATTCTGAGTTAACTACGCACTTTGAATTTGGCCCTAAAGGTATGACCGCACTGGGCGACGCGACACGACACATTCCCACGACAGCCGCTTCTACGTACCGGAATGACTCGGGTTTACCCGACCAAGGGCTGTTGTTTCGGCGATCTAACCCCGTTTAGGTCGGCGAAGTATCTCAGAAGTTGTCCGTCCATAGGGCTACATTCACTGCGTATTCTCCTACTCAGGGCTGGCATCGAGTCAAACCCAGGGCCAGAATCCTACACCTGCTGTGTATGCCGGAGACGATTACACCACAACTCCACCTCAGTCAAGTGTAATGCCTGCGAGGGGTGGAGTCACCTCAGAGTCTGCTCGGGACTACGGACACACAGACAGTGGACCACGACGTACGTGGCCCCCTGTTGCTCAAACAGAGCAGCCTCCACGGCAAATCATAGTCCGCCCGTGCAGCCCCACACTCTCACACAGCAACCACACACAGTCGCCACAACACAACAACATAATAACACCACAGACCGTACCACACCCACCACAGACCACATAACACACACAACCGCACCACCACCCACACGCCGCCGCCAACAACTCCTGGTTCCCCCTACAATCTGCACGGTATGTCAGACCAGAATATTCCGTAATGTGACATCAGTCAAGTGCAACACCTGCCTTGGCTGGT
This sequence comes from Rhagoletis pomonella, assembly GCF_013731165.1. Classification (NCBI taxonomy): domain Eukaryota; kingdom Metazoa; phylum Arthropoda; class Insecta; order Diptera; family Tephritidae; genus Rhagoletis; species Rhagoletis pomonella. The sequence continues at coordinate 102,780,394 of NW_023458556.1, read as the reverse complement.
GCCACTTTAGGGCATGTTCAGGTCTGCGTACCGCGCGAGATTGGACGGGGAATTTCGAGGGCCCGTGTTGCGCTGCTCGGTCGCAGACGTCAATTGCGACGCCCCCCACCACCACCACAGGGCGGCAATCACCTCAGCAGCACACACAGCCAACGGCGGCAAGAACATACACCTCACTCACACCCCACATCACGACACGTCTCCCGAACCACATGAAGCTCCTCCAATTCAACTGTAACGGGCTACAGAGCAAGATTGAGGAGATAACCGTCTTCATGTGTCGGCATGGGATATTAATAGCTGCGGTCCAAGAGACGAAGTTGCACAGCAATTCAACTTTGTTGAATTGCGCCGGGTACAATGTGCACCGTCGAGATCGCGAGCGAGATAATGGTGGTGGCTTAGCGTTCATCACGCACCACACCGTGCAGTATCGTCTTACCGAAGCAGACATCGACCGCAGGGATACCACCCTAGAATGTCAGGGCATCGCTATCCGGTCAGGCGATGTCGAGCTCGAAATATTTAACATATACATACCCCCTGTCACCTGCTGCCCGGCAGGATATCACCCTGATATAGGTGCGCTCCTCAGAGGTGAAAACCGTATGGTAGTAGGTGACTTTAATGCGCACCACGATCTTTGGCACTCAAGCCTGTCAAACGATCGTAGGGGAACAGACTTGGCTGAGCAGATAGACGATTCGACATTCTGCACAATGAACGACGACGCACCCACCAGGATTATGGGTAACTGCAGTAGCTCGCCAGACATCACAATTGTTAGCGCTGGTCTGATAAACAGCATAACATCGACCTATGCTGACTCTAGCATCAGACTACCTACCCATAGTCATCTCGATAGATATACCAACCGACTTTGCCTCCGCCAAACACCGGACCTATATCAACTTTTCTAAAGCTGATTGGAAAGGTTACGCGGAGTTTACCGAAAACACCTTCACAGCGCTCCCCACACCAACCGACCTCCATCTCGGTGAACGTAAGTTCCGCAGGGCTGTCACTGCTGCTGCAGCTCGCTTCATACCGCCAGGATGTATATCGGACCCACGTCCAAACTTCCCTGCCGAAGCGGCTGTTCTAGCCGATGAGCGTGATAGCCTTCGTCAGGCCGATCCCGGAGATCCCCGTATCAGGGATCTCAACGCGGAGATTCGGCAACTAGTAAACGTACATAAGCGGAAGAAGTGGGAGGAGCATCTGAAGACCCGTAATTTCACCTCTGGTGTGAGCAAGCTTTGGTCAACCGTGAGGTCATTGTCTAATCCGACGAAGCACGACGACAGAGTCGAAATTTCCTTCGGCGACCATGCCTCGTCGGACCCGGAGCGATGCGCTATTTGCTATTTTAGCCGGCAGTTCATACTGCATCCTCCGGTGGACAAAGCCAAGCGTCGAGTGACCAGAAGGCTGCACAAACTGCCAACAACCTGTGCCCCCCTTGCTTTCACTTGCGGTGAAGTTCAGGTGGCCATCGGGAAGGCGAAAGCCTCCAAAGCCATGGGTCCCTACGGAATATGTATGCTGATGCTGAAAAATTTGGGTCCTGCGGGAGTAGCGTACCTAACGGAGGTCCTCAACTTGTCAATGGCCACTCTCATCATCCCAGACATCTGGAAGGTGGGGAGAGTGGTCCCACTGCTCAAACCGGGGAAACCTGCCAACAAAGGAAATTCTTATCGTCCGATAACACTCCTTTCCCCGGTAGCGAAGACAGTCGAGGCCTTGCTACTCCCGTACTTCACAAACCACCTGACCCCAGCGAAGCATCAGCATGGTTTCCGTAAAGTGCACAGTACAACAACAGCACTTAACGCCATGAACACTCAGATAACTCGTGGCCTTAACCGAAACCGTCCCTGTGAGAGAACGATTCTAGTAGCGTTGGACTTGTCAAAGGCGTTTGACACCGTCTGCCATTCCACGCTACTAGAAGATATAGAGGCCTCCTCTCTCCCACAGAGGCTCAAACGGTGGTCGGCAAATTATCTGAGTGGTCGACATTCGTCGGTAATGTTTAGAGACAAAACGAGTAAGCAGCGAAAAATAAAACAGGGGGTTCCTCAGGGTGGTGTCCTTTCCCCGCTTCTGTTTAACTTTTACATTTCAAAGCTCCCTCAACCACCAGAGGGAGTCTCGATTGTCTCTTATGCCGACGATTGCTCGATCATGGCGACTGGGAATGGAATTGATGACCTGTGTTCGAAAGTAAACGGGTATCTCTCCGAACTTTCTCCCTTCTTCACTGCAAAGTGTCTAGCCCTCTCCCCTACGAAATCCTCCGCGACCCTGTTCACAACCTGGACGAAGGAGGTCAGGCTACCGCTGGGGATTCACGTCGATGACACACCAATTCCGACGGTGAATAACCCCAAAATACTCGGAGTAACATTCGACAGCCTGCTCTCCTTCTCTGCGCACTCAACCGCTATTGTCAATAAAGTACAGAGCCGCAACAAGGTCCTCAAGTCGCTAGCCGGCAGTACTTGGGGCAAAGACAAAGAAACGTTGCTGGCAACATACAAGGCAATAGGCCGGCCGGTTTTGAACTACGCAGCGCCAGTGTGGTCGCCTGGGACTAGTAGGACGCAGTGGACACAGCTACAGACTGTACAGAACACCGCACTCAGGACAGCGACAGGATGCCTCCTGATGTCGCCTGAACACCACCTGCACGGCGAGGCGCAAATGCTCCCTGTAAAGGAGCACAATATAATGCTCTGCAAGCAGTTCCTGATCGGGAGCCACAGAAGTGGCCAACCAAGCAGACAGCTGCTTGCAGAGGAGCCCTCGCCTAGACACGTCAGGAGGCATCTATATGCACTGACGGACGAAGTCCAGAGGTTCATTAAGCAACCTCTGGACCCGACAGCGTACCGACAGGCCCTGAACGGCATTCACAGAGACTCAGTCTCGAGTTATGTAGACTCTAGACCTGTGAATGCCGTTCTAGGCATACCACCCCGGACATAGACGAGACGGAGCTTCATCTGCCTCGGCAGACACGCACAACACTTGCACAACTTCGCTCCGGTTACTGCAGCAGGTTGAACTCCTACCTGAGTAGGTTGAATGAGGATGTGCCGAATGAGTGTCCGGCATGCGGAGAGACCCCACACGACTCGAAACATCTCTTCGCATGCCCGGGGAACCCGACAACCCTAACGGCCATGTCCCTGTGGACAAGCCGTTAGTGGAACTTGACGACAACGACTGAGATACCAACCGTCCTGGGCGGGGTTGTTGTAGCCGCTACAACAACAACAACAACAACGCGACACGACACTACACAGCACAGCAAAATATTCTTTGCATGGATTCTTATGGAGCATACCACACTACGCGACGCGACACTTCGCGGCAAAGTTGACCAACTGGGCAAAAATTTCGCGCCGCGTGGTGTTGCGCAGTTCTGCTGGCGCATAGTGTGGTATACTCAGCGTAACTACACAGAGAAATTTTCTTTTTCAAATTTTTGTGGAACGTTTTACTTTTAAAAACGTTTCGACCCAGGTTTTGCACCTACAATGTTTATTTAGGTTTTGAGAACGAAAATTCAACTTCTAAAATCTACATTTTTGTTTTTGACACGCACAATTTCAAATCGTTTTTAGAAACGATCATTTAGTAAATGCCCACGTTCAAATAAAATTCTAAAATGTTTCTTTTTCGTTTTAAAAACATGCGTTTTCAAAAATTTTATTTTTATTAACAGTTTTTTTATAAACAAGTTTTGGTATATGAGCAAATCTAAAAAACAGGTAACCTTTGTGTTATTTAGCTTTATTTTCACTGTTGTAAACTAAATCAAGCTGGTTGCTTTTGGATATAATTCATTGACGTATACATGAAGCCTAAAAAAAAAATTTGGATCAATTTGCTGCATAACTTTTGAATTATAGGTGTTTAAATAAAAAAAAATTATGAAAACAAGTGAATTTTTTATGTAATTTTTAAGAGAGGCACAATTAATTATGTCATAACTTTTGAAGCACACCATATTCTGATTTGAAATTAAATGGGCATTTAGCGCTTATGTGTACACTTCATATGTAGTAGGTAAGAAAAGTGTGCATTAAAAAATAACGAAATGACAAGTAACTCAAAGTCTGTAACTCCACATTTCACAATTTTCAAAATTTTCGGTTTATCGCGTATAGGTTTTGAAGCATTTAATTTTAAGAACTTTTTAAGTATGTATTGCATTCTACAAACAATTACGAATAATTTGATACCTTAGCAAGAGGTGTGCTTTCAGAATAAACTAACTTTTAAAGATAAAATATTCTGTGATCTTGAGCGTAATTTTTATTCCAAAACCACCTTAATTGAAGGCACATTTGGAAAATACGTCGAAACGATCTAAATCTTTCTATAACTGCTAGTCCTTACAAAATTACATATACCTGTAAAATCCTTCAAAAAAATTTTCTCTAGAAGTGTGTAAAAACCCTGATTTACTAATTCTAATGATGCTCCTTCTTTTAGTCAGAATATTTCGAGAGTGGTATCAAAGCAACTTTTTTTCGACAAATGTTCTGATAGTCGCTCTTACTTAATTGGAGCCTTTTAAATTCAATGGCGTCCTCAGTTTTACCCTATTGGCTCCACTTTTCGAGATAGCGGTACTTGAAACTTTGCTTAAATTTTAACTATTTTATAAAAAAAGTCCCGGAGTTTTGAAGATATTTTACTAAAATTTTGTACATGGCCGTTTTTTAATATTATCTTAACTATTCCATAAAATCATCGAAATCGGTTCACTAAAACATCTAGCTTCCATACAACTGATTGACCAGAGACGTTGTTTTGCGTTATAACTCCTCCAATTAAACAGGTTAAATTTAGTATAGGTTCAATTTAACATATAGCACGCATACAATTTATTATTCAGATATGAAGTTAGAGTTATAGCGCAAAAACACATATCTGAGTAATCAGTTGTATTGGAGCTATACGTTAAAGTGCACCCATTTCGATAATTTTAAGGAATAATTAAGGTAATATTAAAAAAAACTGTTATGTGCAAAATTTTAGTAAAATAAGTTCAAAACTGAGGGAGTTATTTATAAAATAGTTAAAATTTAATCAAAATTTCAAGTACCGTTATCTCGAAAACCGGAGCTAATTTGGTAAAACGGGGCATGCCATTGAATTTAGAACGTGCCAATTAAGTGAGTTCAACTTTCAAAATCTTTGCTCAAAGTTTACAACTTGAACAGCGTAATTTGAACCCAGCTTATTCTTTTGTTTTCTATTTCATGTTTATTCCTCGTTTAACTTTTGAAGCACTTGATGAAAATGAATTACACTTATATTAATCGATTTATTAAGAGATTACGAATAAAATGATATATAAAACATAGGTGTGCTCACAAATTTAAAAATAAATTTTTTTTTTGAAAGTGTACCTATTTTTTAGATATGCCCATATACATTGTAAAATTTTTTTTGATGTATATTTATAAATAAATTATATTCAACAATTTTTATTGAGCTCGAGGCCGATTTTATATGAAAAATTATTGTGGACAAGCAACAATAATTTCATTTTTTTGAAAAAAAATGGTAGAAATGATAGCTATTTCGTAAATCACCACATTTCCTCATCAGACTTCTTTCAGTAGGATTCGAACCGACGATTCCACTGACTCAGCCAGTTGCCTACGCACTGCGCTAAGTTCACCTTGTGAATTATTGTTGCTTTTTTCCACTTTTTCATATTTGTTAAGCCAATACAAGCAAGCGCAGCTATTCCGCTGCATTTCACACTTGATCATGTGGTCGTTGGTTTTTGTTAATAATTCGATTTTTAGAATGTTTAACTTTTAGGTGTGCTCGTCCGTAAGTTATTTGTTTTTGTTATTTTATGGCCTTATAACAATTATATTCAACAATTTTTATTGAGCTCGAGGCCGTTTTTTTATTTTATTTTATTTATGAAAACTTATTGTGGAAAAGCAACAATAATTTGAAAAAATTGTAGAAGTGATAGCTATTTCGGAAATCACCACATTTCCTCATCAGACTTCTTTCAGTAGGATTCGAACCGACGATCCCACTGACTCAGCCAGTTGCCTACGCACTGTGCCAAGTTTGCCTTGTTAATTCTTGTTGCTTATTTCCACTGTTTTCACTTGCTAAGCCAACTACAATCAAGCGCAGCTATTCCGCTGCAATTCACTTGATCGTGTGGTTGTTGGTTTTGTTATTATTTTCTATTATTAGAATGTTCAACTTTTAGGTGTGCTCATCCTTTAAGTTATTTGTTATTTGTTTTTTGTTCTTTTATGGCCTTATAACAATTATATTCAACAATTTTTATTGAGCTCGAGGCCGTTTTTATATGTAAAATTATTGTGGACAAGCAACAATAATTTTTATTTTTTGAAAAAATGGTAAAAGTGATAGCTATTTCGGAAATCACCATAATAACTCTATTTTTAGAATGTTTAGCTTTTAGGTGTGCTCGTCCTTAAGTTATTTGTTTTTGTTATTTTATGGCCTTATAACAATTATATTCAACAATTTTTATTGAGCTCGAGGCCGTGTGTTGACTTAACAAATATGAAAAAGTGGAAAAAAGCAACAATAATTCATAAGGCGAACTTAGCACAGTGCGTAGGCAACTGGCTGAGTCAGTGGGATCCTCGGTTCGCATCCTACTGAAAGAAGTCTGACGAGGAAATGTGGTGATATCCGAAATAGCTATCACTTATACCAATGCAATGGCTGTGTTCAAATCAGAGCTGTTAAATTTCCACTACGATTAGTAATCATTATTTTTTTTGCATTTTTTTAATTTTAATGATTATTTTAATTTTCTTACATAACCCAACCATTAATAATTAATTATTAATTATAATTATCAATAATAATCATGATTAACTGCCATTAAAAAAAATAATCGAAAATAATCAAATAATTAGAAATAATCAAATAATCAAAATTAATCAAATTGTTTTTTTAATTATTTGATTATTTTTAATTGTTTGATTATTTTTAATTGTTTGATTATTTTTAATTATTTGATTCTTTTTAATCATTTGATTGCTTTTAATTATTAGATTATCTTCAATTATTTGATTATTCCTAATTATATGATTATTTTTAAGTATTTTTCCAAATAGCTGAAGCTGTGTTTTTTACTTGAAAACAGTATGAGGTGGTCTTTTTAAAAAGTTTTAAACAGAGATTTTTGGGGTTCTTGCATCAAGGAATCCTTTTCAGTGGTAGCAGGAACCGAAAAAGGCATTTTATATAAATTCCCTTTTTCGGTTCCTGCTACCATGGAAAAGGATTCCTTGATGCAAGAACACCAAAAATATCTATTTAAAACTTTTTAAAAAGTTCACCTCAAAATGTTTTCAGGTAAAAAACAATTGACAGCCCCCTAATTTGAAGGTGAAGACAACGTTTTTTTATCCAACGAAATTATCTTTCTCGATTTTCTATCTCAAAGGCTTTAACATGCTTTATTTCGCTAGATGGTTTTGTTCTCGAGAGATTACATTTTGTCAATATCTACACTGTGCGGTGTTTAACAGTAACTTCTAATTTGCTAATTTCTTATATCGTTCACACTACAGCTTTAACCACGGAAATTACATTTCCGAGCATTGTACAACATATTATTCACAAGTTGAAATAAAATAAAAAAAAAAAACAAAAATAATCGAATAATTATATTAATCGTATAATTAAAAAAGTCAAAAACAATTCAAAATAATCAAATAATTATATTAATCATGCAATTAAAAAAATCAAAAATAATTGAAAATAATCAAATAATTATATTAAACATGTAATTAAAAAAATTCAAAAATAACTGAAAATAATCAAAAATAAAATAATTATATAATTAAAATTAACTAATTAATTAATTAATTATTTTTTTAAATAATTTGTTATTAATCATTAAAAAGGTGCAAATAATCGTGTTTAATCATTAAATGGTTACCAAAAAAAGACATGCTTTAATCAATGGCTGCGTTTCTTTATACATTCCGGATAATCCCATTTCACAGCCGGAATAAACAGAATGCTTTTGAAATATACGTTAACATATCATCAGGAACGTTCTAAAGAATAAGTAAACAAAAAAGTTTATTCCAAACGTTCAGAATGAATAAAGAAATTCAGCCAATAATTGTTGGCGGTCCAACCAATTTGTTTAGCACGGTGTGAATTCGTTACACCAAAGGGCTTTTAAATCTTTATTTAATAAATCAATTAGGTAAATTTAAAATACATTTTGGTTTTCCCAACCGCTTTCTTTTAAGCTTCTGCTTCTAATGAAGCCGAAAATCGTTTCTTTTAATTTCAACAAACTGACAGTAGCGAGGGTTGCCAATAGGCACAAAGGAGAACCAAAGGTAAGTTTACACGGTGTTTACACTTTCGATTAATTCTGTGTTGATGGTGGCGGAGTTTCCAACATTCTCCCCCCGGTATCACCCATGAAGTTGGAATACCTAAGCTTCTTGAAAGCCGCCACGTCGTACATCTAGCACAGCTGTCTTCGTTGCCGGGTCGGTGGTACTGTCCCTGCGGAGTTCGGACGACAGCACTCCTGACCTGACCATCTCGTGCTTGCACAGTTGAAACCACGATTCCTTTCGGCCAAGAATATCGTGGTAATTTTGAATCGACAATCTCGACCACATCGCCAATTTCGATCGGTTTGGCATTTTCGTACCAATTAGTTCTTCTAGTGAGGATAGGAAGCACTTCTGCAACCCATCGTTTCCAAAACCGTTCAGCGAGATATTGCGAGTGCCTCCATGATGCGCGCACGTATTGATCGGTGGGATTGAATTCCCCGACCGGCTTAAGTCCGGAGGACGAACCCAACAGAAAATGATTCGGTGTTAAGGCCTCATCCTCCGCGGTATCTAATGACAGATAAGTGAGGCCGGAGGCCGGCTATTCACAATTTGTTCTACCTCGTTGAACACATTAGACAGCTTTTCGTCGGTTAGTTGTGTTTCGGGTACCACTACGTGGTACAAGACGGATTTTATTGAGCGAACGAGGCGTTCCCACGCTCCTCCCGTATGCGGAGAAGCTGGAGGGATAAAGGACCATACAGTATCACAGCTGGTTAACTCGGCTTCCAAGCCAGCGACAGCGCAGTACGGAGCTCTTTTTCCGTGGCTTTCAGGTTAGTGCCATTGTCGCTGAAAAATGTTCTGGGTGCCCCTCTTCCGGCCATGAAGTTGCGCACCACGATGCAGCAGGAGCTGGTCGTCGGGCTATTAGCCATCTCAATGTGCACTGGTCGGCATGTAAGACACGTAAACAGCACACCATAGCGCTTTTCAGCTCTTCTGCCGACAGTCACCAGGAATGGCCCAAAAAAGTCCAATTCAACATACGTGAAGGGTCTCGTATACGCAGACAATCGCGCTACAGGTAATTCAGCCATCTCAGGTGGTTGAGGACATGTATTCTGATTCTTGCAAAATTGACAGTTTAGCCGCACGGATCGAAGTAGCGTTCGTAGTCCGGGTATATAAAACTTCTGAAAAATCTCATTAATTACTGTTTCATGATTTACATGTTTCCATTTTCTGTGGTACAAATCAACTACAAGCTTGGTTAAGTGACTTGTTTTAGGCAGTATAATTGGGTTTTTTGTAGCATCATCTATACAAGCCGCTCTTTCTAAGTGGCTGCGCATACGTAAGGTCATGTTTTCATCTAGAAACGGTGAGAGTTTTCGCAGAGGGCTTTTCTTTGGCATAGGCCCCTATGGATTTGTACACAGTAGTTGGATTTCATTTGGAAAAGCGTGGGCTTGGGCAAGGCGATATAAATATTTCTGGCTTCAGGCAAGCTCGTCGACGGTCAGGCTTTCTTTGATTGGTACACCTCGTAGCTTGGTCACAAAGCGTTTAACATACGCCATGCTTCGTAAAATTCTCTCCCATTTCCAAAATCGTGTTATGTCTATAGAAGGGGCTTTTTCCTTTACGCTAACTGCAACTAATTGAGGTCTCGATTCTTCCACAGATACGTGCTGCAGGTCTTCTTCTGGGCTTGCAGGAGCACTCGGCCAATTAATCTTTGGTTGACGTAGGTACGGGGACCCTGTAATCCATCAGGTGCTCAAGGAAAATTCGGGGGCACCATTACACTTTGTTCCTAAGTGTTCCGTACTTTCTTGTATCTCTCTTGTATCTGCAGCCAACAGAGTACGGTTTTCGAATCTGTCCAGTAATCAATTTTTAGGTCAAGGGCCTTTCCTGCCGCATAACCGAGGCGCGCTCCCATTACAGCGGCAAGCAGCTCCATACGCGGAATCGATACAGGTCGTAGAGGGGCGACTTTCGATTTTGAATACACTAGGGAAACTTCCACCCGATCTTCTTCCTCGAGCCTCAGATAGGCCACTGCAGCGTACGCATGTTCACCGGCGTCTACAAAGACGTGTTACTCTTTCAGCGCTTGTTGTGCAAAAATAGCATCTGGGTATTCCTATATCCTGTACCCTCGGGAGAAAAGACAACCATTGCATCCACTCGTCCTGAAATTCTAATGGAAGGGTGTCATCCCATCCTATACCACTTCGCCATACCTCCTGTAGCAATATTTTTATGTTAATTAGATAAAACGTTAGTAGTCCCAATGGGTCGATAATCGACATCAGCAATCGAAGCAGCTCTCTCTTTGTTGGCATTTTGGCACCTCTAAGAACTTGATCATTCGCTTTCGTAAATTTTAAATTGTAAGTAAAGGTATCTTCAGGTGTATACCACCACATGCCCAACTCCTTGTTGGCATCTATGACCTGGTCCACTCGCTTTGCAGAGTTACAAAAATTATCTTCCGCGCCGGCATTTCCGAGAGCTTCAACTACCTCCTTTGAGTTCGATAGCCAACCCCGAATATGAAAGTTCGCATTCTTGTGAATTTTTTGCACAGAGTTCGCGCCATCCAGCATGCCGTCTACATAATGCCTCTCCAGGATAAATCGCTCTTGGATGCGAGCTTGCAAACTGCAGCGCATTCTGGTTTTTTACATATTGGGCTAACGACGGTGAGCAGCTTGCCCCAAAGCTCATTACCCTAAGTGAGTATACATCAGGGGTGCGACTATCATCGCAGCCTCTCCACAAGAATCGCTGGGTATGCTGGTCCTCTTCGTCCACGAAAACCCGGTGAAACATATCGCTGATATCGCCGCATATACCATATTTCCATATACGGAAGTTCAATAGTATATCAAACAGAGAGATCAACAAATCCGGACCCTTGTCCAGGCATGAATTCAACGAAACGCCTTTGCACTCCGCGGCTGCATCCCAAACGTGCCTTATCTTGAGTGGTTTGTTCGGATTGCGCACTACAAACATGGCAGGTACCATTTCCTCAGATGATGTTCTTTAATTTCGCTAGCACTTAGTTTTCGTGTATAACCCTTTTCCTCCATGTTCATTATCTGATTACTGACACAAACTTTCAACTCAGGATCTCCTTTTAACTTCTTCTCAATACATGTTAGTCTGCGCAGAGCCATCAAATAATTATCCGGCATTACAATGCTCTCCGATTTCCACAGTAGTTTGACTACAAAATGTTGTTTGTCGCGTACAATCTTCTGTTGCATTTTCTCTTCCTGATCTCTGCTGGATTCGCATGCATGGATATCGCATTATTTCTCTTGATATATGCATTCTGTAACTAGCTTTTGCAGTGCTACATCGTCATCGCATTCACAAATATGAAATTGTAGATTGGTATCGCCTTGACGCTCTTCACGATTAACCACGCCATACACCGTCCAGCCGATGCGCGTTTTGGTAGCTGCAGGCTCACATGCCTTGCCTTGCTCAATCCAATAATGACATGTGGTATAACACCGCAGTACGATTCTACGGGTATTCCACGTAAGTGCCTATATTTGGCCGCGAGCTTCTCTACATTTAATGTTTGCTGAGGCAGATCAAGCGCCTCTACAGGGTGCACGTTATGTAACCCAAGCCTCTGGTTCTTCCCACGATCTTCTAAGTAGATCGCCTTTGAATTCTTCTCGACGCGTATCGTACCATCGGTTCATCTGAGGTATAAACCTTTCTTTTTTCCTTTTGGCTGCAATTGCTGCAACGCACTCTTCTCTATTAGCGTGGGACCAGACCCGTCATCAAGAAAGGCGTACACGTCAACTGAAATTCCGTTTCCATAAATTGTTATCAGAGCCATACGATAAAGCGTATCAGAGGTCTCTTGGTGATGCGTTGCCGCCATGACTGTAACAGCGTTGTTACCAGGTGCTGCCTCGGGTTTATGAAGCATCGGGTTGTGCCTTCGGTCGCAATTATTCACACCGCACACTCTGTTCTCACGACAGGATTTTATGGCATGCTTTTTCAGGCATACCTTACACAGCTTCAAATCGTGCACTGCTTTCTATTTTTGGTCGAAACCCAGCTTTTTGAATTTATCACACTTCATTATGAGGTGTGCCTCCTCACAAAAATAACAGGCCAACTTTCGCTTTACAGCCCCATTGGACCCAGTCCTAGCGTCTAGTTCTTCGTTATGAAAGCTCACTCGGTGTACCCTACGCTTTTCTGTTTCTGAATTAGCTAGTGTAGTAACCGATGCAACGTTGCTAGCCGCGTCTGCTAAATCCAAAAGCCATTCGCTAAATACCTTTACGGTAGCTATCACATATGACCGGGAGAACAATGCCCATTGAAGACGCATCTGCGCAGGCAGCTTCTCGATAAGCTCATGTTTTAGTAGCGGATTGTTCATCAACTCAAGCCCTGATACCTCCATAGTCGCATTTAATTTTTTACCTCGAGCGCAAAGGTTATCATAGTATCCAACTTATTAGCATTGACAGGTGGAGAAGCACGTAGCTTAAACAGTAAATTATTTATTATCTGCTCTGGCCTGCCGAACACCATTCGTAAACTAGAAATTATCTCCGGAACAAGAGCCGGAATCATAAGCTTACTGCTTACATATTCAAGCGCTTTTCCCTTTAAAGTACGCTGCAACCTAAGCAAATTCTCGTCGTTGCTAAATCCACACAGTCGCGTTGAGTTCTCAAAGCTGCTAAGAAAGATAGGCAGATCCTTTGGCACCACGTGTTGCGCGCCTATTTGCTCCGGTCTCAAACCGGCAACACTCACCGCCGCTGTTGTGCGAGCCTGCATCCGCGCCCTTTCTTCCTGACCTATAACCAGACTACCTTGCCCTTCCTCAGCCCTACTTAAACCCCTGGACCTTGCCGTTTGCCCATTCCACAGTCCTTTAATGCTTCTTCACCAACTTCGTCGTCCGACTCCACCGCACTCTCATATCTGCGCATAATTTCAAATTTCTGTTCTAAATACGCTAATTCAGCCTTTTACTTTTCTTCAAGGCGCATCAGTTCTATTTCCATGAACCGTTTCGATTTCCCCGAACTACGACAACTTGCTACATCAATTTCATTACGTACCTCTTTCGCATAATTCTGTATGGCAATTTCCTGATTAGCAGTTGTTGTTGCGGCTTGTACAGTCTTTGTTGTACTTGTTGATGCATTGAGGCATTTACTACAGCTCCAAGCCTTTTCAACTATGTCCTCCGACACACCTGCGCACGTAAAATGTGTCCACCCCATCACACACGTCGCACTGCACCATTTGTTCACTATCCGGCTTTTCACACATGTTGCAATTCACCGTCGCGCTCATGTCCTTTAACACATTCTTTTCCGTCCGTCCCATTTTTCAAAAGTAACTGTTCTTATTTGCAACCCAAGCCAAATTTGTATCAGATTTTTTCGACGTTCACTGTAACGGCCGCGAAATTTACATTTGTTGCTGCTGCAGAACACAGTCGATGTTTCCAAGAAATGCGACAAATATTTAAAAGAAATGTTGGCGGTCCAACCAATTTGTTAGCACGGTGTGAATTCGTTACACCAAAGGGCTTATAAATCTTTATTTAATAAATCAATTAGTTAAATTTAAAATACATTTTGGGAAATAATATACTTACATTTGGTTTTCCCAACCGCTTTCTTTTAAACTTCTGCTTCTAATGAAGCCGAAAATCGTTTCTTTTAATTTCAACAAACTGACAGTAGCGAGGGTTGCCAATAGACATAAAGGACACGGTGTTTATACTTTCGATTAATTCTGTGTTGATGGTGGCGGAGTTTCCAACAATAATCATTATGATTATTAATCATTATTTAACAGGTCTGGTTCAAATAAACTCAAACTGAATGTGAAAAAGACTAACTGTATGGTATTTTTCAGAGCGGCAAATGCTGACTCCATAAGCCGTGAATTAAAAATCAAAGATGAAAATATCGAAGAGGCGAAAAGTGTCAAGTACCTAGGAATATACATAGACAACAAACCAAGGAAACGATTCAGTTTTTTATTGGTAAGGTAATTATCAAAATAATTCTATTTTGGTTTTTAACGAAAAGAATTTCAATCGTTAATGCTGGAGTTGTGGTAATAGTGAGCTGGCAATGGCATACAACAACAACTTTTCGTTGATTTAGTTTCGATGTTAATGATTGATGATTTATTTCGTTTCAACGTTAACGATTGAGTTTTGTTTCGTTAATTCAGCTCTGAAACGAAACGAAATTATTTTGATAAGTTATTTTTGCGCATCAACAAAACGAAACCGATTCATATAGTTTGTTGAGCATCTCTGCAACAAACTAAAGTTTGATGAGCACGTTGAGCATAAAGTCAACAAGTTTGCTAAAAAAATTGGCCTTATAAAGAGATCGTGTAAGTACTTGAGAAGAAGATATAAAACATTGGTGTACAGGTCAATAGTAGAACCGCACTTTATATACTGCCCTACGATTTTCTTCCTAGCGGGGGACTCACATGTAGATAAGCTTCAAAAAATGCAAAACCGAGCGATGCGATGAGATTCATCCTCAACAAACCGTACGTCACACCAACAAGATGTATGCTTGAAACCTTGAATTGGTTAAGCGTGAAGCAACAAGTTTTTTACCACGCTATGAAATTTGTATACAATATTAAGAAGGGCAACCTGCCTTATTATCGTAGCGATAATCTCCGATATATAAATGAGACCCATACATATTTGTTGAGAGAGAATAACAGCTTCAGACTCCCAAAGTATAGAACGGAAGTGGACAAAAAAAAATATTTTTTATAAAGGCTTAAAGTGCTTTAATGAATTACCAGAGGCTATAAAAAATTGTGATACTATCACTCTTTTCAAGCGGCTGCTATATGACTATTGTAGAACGCAGCCTACAAGATAGTGATGTATCAACAATAGCGTGGATTGGAAACCAGGCCTTTCTAACCACCAAGATATCGAGACTAGGTGGATCGGAAACTCGGCCTTTCCGACTACCTAGAGTACATTAAAACCCTTACATAATAAATAATAAATGAGCGGATTGGAAACTAGGCCTTTCCAACCGTCACGAAAGCGCGACTGGGTGGATCGGAAACTCGGCCTTTGCGGCCACCCAGGAGATATCAAGAAACGGAGTAACCCAAAAAGTATAGCGCGGATTAGAAACATAAAATAATTGCAGTAATAAAGAAATAATGTTATTTAAAAATTTCCGTAGAGCATATTGTATTTAATATTTAATATTTAAATCTAAATCTAATTATCAGAATGTTAAATCTTTTCTTTTTTTAATATAAGTCTAACAGACTGTAAAAAATAAATAAATAAATATTGAAGCTTGAAGTAACTTTTTTTCTACACACACATTTTTCGACAAATGATGCATACAAATGAAATGTTTTTAATTATAAGTAGCTTTTTAAATTCTAAACCAAAACGTTTTAGTTTTAAATATTTTTCATACTAAATTGACTGAAAATAAATTTGATTTTGTCTCGTTTTATTTTACTGGTTGAAAATTGTGTCGCACTACAATTCGTAGGGACAGTATTCAAAAATGCTTCATTTTAATTTTGAAAATACGCATTTTTGGCGTTATTTTTTCCATTTCGTTTGTTCTCCTCAGTCGAAAATAAAATATATCATAAGGTTCGTTTTCGTTTCGTAAATACAAATACTGCATTTTTTATTTTGTATGAAGTAAAACGTTATCAAAAGCTTTGTTTTACAATTACTTTTAAAAACTTGCGTTTTACCCCTTTCATTTTCTCAGTGTACATAACATTTCGTAAAATATTTTTAACTCGAAGAAATTCAGCCTTATCATGAGTTTCATTTTCCCCGAACCGGTTAATTTTTCACTTTTGGTTTCCTTGGTTTTACTATGGGCGGATGACAAATTTTTGGGTTAATTTTTTTCAGGCGGAACTCAGGATAAGGCAGATTGTATTTCGAATTGTGAGTGAATATTCAGATACTTTTCATTCTAGAAGAAAATTTCATGTAAACATAACATTTGAGAAGAATGCGCTAAAGAAAATAAAAATAAAAGGAGTTAACATTATATCAGCGTCACTGGCATCCATCTTGTTTGAAGGTTGTGACACAAATAAATTAAAAATTTTGGAGCGAATTGTCGCGCTGCTGCCGTTTCAGTGCGGTATACCAAAAATGGTCGCGCCATGTCGCGTAGTGCCGCTGCAGTGTCGCGTCGCTTAGTGCGATGTTAAGGGCACAGCGAATTATACGTAGCCCTTTCGACAGAAGCAATATTTTGATATGAAACAAAATGATTTTGAAAGCTAATGTTATTTCCTTTCACGGAAAAATACTGGAATTGACCCACAATTACTCCTCGACCTTAAAAAAATTGGTCAAAAATAGTGTTCTTCAAAAAAACAAAAACATGCAAAATCTACCGGATTTGTCCAAAAAAAATTTTTTGGTTGTTTTATTACACTAATATTATAGATTTTGAGACGAGAAATACGATTTCACTGTTTAGAAATCGAAAAAAAATTTGAACACTTTAACTTCAGAATCGTTACAATTTGGCTCTCAAAGGGCCTAGAGACTTCTACCATGGCTCAAATTAAAGATCTTGAATAGCACTACAGCGTACTTGTTATTCGAGTGATATAAAATTGTGAGAAGGATGCACACCGGCATACAAATAAAAAAATGCAATCAAGAATGCATTTTCTAAATTGAGGTGTAACATTTTTTTTTCGATTTTTAAGCAGTGGAATCGTATTTCTAGTCTCAAAATCTATAGTATTAGTGTAATAAAACATAAAAAAAAATTTTCTTGTAACAAATCCGGTGGATTTTGTATGCGCTTTTTGAAGAACACTATTTTTTTACCAATTTTTTTAAGGTCAAGGAGTAATTGTGGGTCAATGCCAGTATTTTTCCGTGAAAGGGAAATAACATTAGCTTTCAAAACCATTTTGTTTCATATCAAAATATTGCCTCTGTCGAAAGCGCTACGAATAATTCGCATGGAGTGTGGGCCCCCTACGCAGAAATGAGTTAAGTGCAAAAATACTGTGGATACCGGAGCCGGAGTTATATGCACAAGAAATTTTATACACGTTTTACAAAAGAAGAGGGGCTGTCGCCCCACAGAAAGGAGCAATCTGCGTAGTAAGGGTTATAACCCCTAAGGGCGGCCGAAGACCGCCTACGAACATTCCCACGACAGCCGGTTCTACGTACAGGAATGACTCGAGTTTTACCCGACCAAGGCCTGTTATTTCGGCGATCTAACCCCGTTTAGGTCGTCAAAGTATATCAGAAGTTGTTCGTCCATAGGGCTACATTTGCTACGCATTCTTCTGCTCAGGGCTGGCATCGAGTCAAACCCAGGGCTAGAAACCTACACCTGCTGTGTATGCCAGAGACGACTACACCACAACTCCACCTCAGTCAAGTGCAATGCTTGCGATGGTTGGAGTCACCTCAGAGTCTTCTCTGGACTACGGACCCATCGGCATTGGATCACATCAATTGTGGCTCCCTGCTGCTCAAACAGAGCAGCCTCCACTGCTAACCCCAGTCCACCTGAGCAGTTCAACACAAACACCACAGCACCACAACACAACAACACAATAGACCACTCTACAACCACGACAGACAGACACAACCGCACCACCACCCACACCCCGCCGCCAACAACTCCTGGTTCCTCCTACAATCTGCACGGTATGTCAGAGCAGGATATTCCGTAACGTGACATCAGTCAAGTGCAACACCTGCCTTGGCTGGTGCCACTTTAGGGCATGTTCAGGTCTGCGCACCACGCGAGATTGGACGAGGAACTTCGAGGGCCCGTGTTGCGCCGCTCGGTCGCAAACCCCAACTGCGACGCCACCCACTACCACCACAGGGCGGAACCTCCACAGCAGCGCACACAGCCAATGGCGGAAAGGTCACACATATACCTCGCACCCCGCATAACTACACGTCTCCTGAACCATATGAAGCTCCTTCAATTTAACTGTAACGGACTTCAGAGCAAGATCGAGGAGATAACCGTCTTCATGGGAAGGCATGGTATATTGATAGCTGTGCACAGTGGTACCGTAGTAGGTGTTTCGAAAAAAATATTGATGTGTCATTTTGACACCATATCTTGTCTAATTACTAACAAACAGTCACTCTAACTGGGAATAGAAAAAAAATTAATTTTTTAACGCTAAAGCTCCGTTTCAACCGTCGAAAGTGAAGACTTTCCATAAGTGCTTATTGTTTCTAAAACTACGCATTATTTTAAGATTTTGATCAAAAATATTTACTTGTCAGAACTTTTTTGATATGGAGCTGAAAGCTGAAGGTATGTAGAATATTCCAAGTATTTGATTTTTTTCTTTAAAGTGTCTTAATAGTAGTTTAAATATAATTTTAAATAAGCGGAAGAAAGTATAAAAAAATTGCCTTTTCCGATTTATCAAAGCTTTTAATTACTTTTGCACCAAATTGCACGCATGATATTTGTACCAAAATGTTTGCATAGATCTCTAGTTTCAATATCAAAACCTTCCAACTGCGTTTAGCTGCCTCTGGGTAATGCATAAAGATTATACGACAACCCTCAATTTCAAAATGTTTTCAAGGTTTCACTTCTTTTTTTAATTGGCACTATTGACCATTTTTTTAATTTATTTTAGGATCGAGTTATAAGTGTTCTTTTGCTCGAATGTTTATATTGGACAAATGGCTCTCCTATCAAAGCGTCAAAAACCAAGAAGAAAGGAAACGGAAAGTTTTTGAAGCCGTGACACAAGCTATGCCGTCAGGCAAAAATGTAAATACTGACAGTTTGAAAAATTACATTTTCTACCTTTGCCGAAGGTTTTTGAAATATTGGACGCAAGTTAATAGATCAATTTTATACAAGCAAGCAAGTCGAACGGACGTGTCTACGCTGTGCTCTCCGTATCCGTGCTTATTATTATCGTTTATTTGATTTTAAAATGCCCTGTGCTTGTGCTCAGAAAGTTGACCGCGGTTTGCCAAAAGTTCGGTGTGAGAAATGTAATGAATATTTTCATTTATCATGTGTCAATTTATCGCAAACTGATGTTGATTTTCTGCAAAAAACCAATCGTGCGTTTTATTGTGCAATGTGTACCAAAAAAACGTCGAAATTCTATTTGTTCGCCGCCTACATCTCACCCAACAACACAGCTACTAGCGAGTGCTGATGACCCCCGCGCTACTGGTGCTGAACAAAAACAGCAGTCCAGTGTGAGAATTCAACTAGTGAACTTCAATTACAAAAACAACAAAAAATCGATCACACGAAGTGTACAGAATTGGAATCAATGCTAGAAACTTGCTTTCTGAAGTGGCTGGGCTGAGAGCCGAAAATGCACGAGTTTTCTCTTTGCTGCAATCACTGTCCGATGATAAAAGCATATTGCTCAAGAAAGTTGATGACCTCCGAGCTGAGCTTCTTACTATGCAGAGCACATTACTCAACATCACTGCTCCAACTATGGATGCTGCTGCTGCGGGTGCACAAACATCTGAGGTTACACATACACCTGCTGCTGTTGGCATTTCTGCCATTGATATCTATGCGGCTGGCCCTTCTGCCGTCACTCTTGTTAATGCTGCTGCTAAGACTGCCGTTTTGCCGCCGACCGCTGACATGACCACTTCTCCTTGTGGTTTAGTGTCGTCTCAGTTAACTGCTCCCGCTTCCTTCATTCGCTAAATCTCTCATCGATATTTTCGTTGTAAGTTCTCCTACTATATAATTTCGCTTCACCGCAATTCTGAGTGGATTTCCGTGGACAGAAGATAAAGTAGAAGAAAGAAAAATAAACAAATGCAAACTGTTGTTGTTGGTACGAATGCGAATGCTGACTTAGATGTTGCGAAACCTTCTAAATGGTTACACATATCATCATTCTTGCCATCTGTCACTGAAGCTAACATTATAAATTACGTCGCTAAACATGCTGCGCTTGATAAAAATCTGTTGGCTTGCTATAAATTGGTGAAGAAGGATGTGCACTCAGCAACATTAAAATGGGTAAACTTTAAGCTTGGCGTCTCTGTGTCAGTTTTTGACAAAATTCTAAATTCGGACCTCTGGCCTGCCAACGTCTCTGTTCGGCCATTTCGCTTTTTTCCCGCGAATTCAGATGCCCGCTGATGCCGCAATTGAATTCAGCGCTAGTAATAAATGCCTAAGGATTTACTTTCAAAATATTTAAGGCCTTCGGACTAAATGTTCGACTGTGTACTTGCGTAGTTCTTCCCTAGAGTTTGATATTTTTGTTTTTGTGGAATCTTGGCTGAATGATAAATTTTTCGATTGTGAAATTTTTAACACTAATCTTTATGATGTTTTTCGTAAAGACCGTGACTCTGTAAAAACCGGATGTTCCAGAGGTGGTGGTGTTCTTATTGCTGTTCGGAGAAAATTTCGAGCATCATTGGTAACACTTACCAATTCTGACACACTCATTGATCAGCTTTGCGTTCGTGTTCATGGGTCGTCTGGAATCGTTTATGTGTGTGCCTCGTATATTCCGCCAAATAGTGCTGACTATTTATATTTTGCACATGCCGACAATATTGTGTCATTAGCAGCAAACATCACTGATGACAGTCATCTTTGTGTCCTCGGTGATTTTAATGTGTGTCATTTTAATTAAAAACTCGACTGCATTTATGGCCACTAACGTCAATTCTTCAGCCAAGATTCACGTCATTGATTGTTTTTTAAGCATTGATTTACTTCAGATTAATGGATTTTATAATAGCCTTAACAGAATCTTAGATTTAGTGTTTATTTCCAATAATGTTCACTACACATTGTCTGAATGTATCACACCCATCTCTCCAACAGATAAACATCATATTCCGCTTACTCTACAATTGGAGTTTTATGAGTTTTCTGAGGTTTCCGATGATTCCAAAACGAAATTCAATTTCAACGCTTGTGATTTTTCTACTTTTAATGAAATGTTGTCAACAATTCATTGGTGTGATGCTTTCAATGACAATGATGTTACTTCTTGCTTCCATTACTTTAAAACTAAGGTATTTGAGTTATGCTTGAAGCATGTTCCTATTTTTAAAAATAAAGTATATAAACCACCTTGGCATACCAAACGGCTAAAGCATCTAAAGAATTTGAAAAACAAATTTTGCAAATTGTATAAAAGGACTGGTGACCCAGAGCATTATTCCAAATTTCAGTGCTATTTAAAGGAGTTTAACTGTTTGAATAAGTTCTTATATAGAAATAATATTTTGAATTTTGAAAACAATATTATTTCGAACTCGAAGGCCTTTTGGCAATTCATAAAATCAAAAAAGTCTTGTTCGTCAGTGCCAAATAATGTATTCTTCAATGGTAAAAGTGCAAATTCTGCCGTTGACTCTGCCAACCTATTTGCCGATTTTTTTGCTCTAATTTTGATAACGACTTAAATTTGGATCCTAGTTTTCCTTCTAGGAGTGACTCTTCACTTAATTTTGGATCTCCCGGTTTATCTCTGACTGACGTCATCAATGGTATTAGGAAGCTCAAGCGTACTTCTAAAACTGACTCAGATGGCTTTTCGGCTATCTTACTGAAAAACTGTTTCAAATCAGCACGGTTTCGTTCCAAGCCTCTTCACGGTCACCAATTTGTCCAATTTGTAATAGATCTCAAGTGGATACAATTTACACTGATTTCTCTAAGGCGTTTGATAAAGTATCCCACCGAATACTTCTGTCGAAGCGTGGGTCAATGGGTCTTCACTCCACGTTTTTTTCGTGGATTAAGTCTTATTTGTCTAAGAGGCATTGCGTTGTTGTCGTTGATAATGCCACATCCCGTCCATTTACTGCGTCCTCTGGTGTCCCCCAGGGCAGCATTCTAGGGCCCCGCTTTTTTATTATCTTTATAAATGATATCGGCTCATGCTTTTCCTTTGCTGAATACTTGCTCTATGCTGATGACCTTAAAATATTCGCGGTCATCAACATCGCTCTGGACTCTGAAAGGTTGCAATCAGACCTTCACAATGTTTACAATTGGTGCTGCTTAAATCGTCTGTCGCTAAACATAAACAAATGCTGCCAAGTAACTTTTGCTAAATCGGTTACTACTTTTCATACTTCGTATAGTATTGCTGGCTCTACCCTAGATTTGTTAATGAAATTAAATATTTAGGCGCCATTTTCGATTCTAAGTTAAATTTCATTAGTCACGTCAACCATGTAATAACACGGTCATACTCGATGCTAGCGTTCGTTCGTCAAAATTGTTCTGCATTCAGAAACCCATACACCCTTAAAATATTGTATTGCGCCTTTGTCGGATCGAGGTTAGAGTATGCCGCTATTATATGGAGGCCCCACCAATAGGTCTCTCTAATCGGCTTGAGAAAGTTCAAAAAGCTTTTGCTTCATTTTTCTCTCCGATCTCTAAACTTTTCTGAGCCATTACCCTCGTATCAATCTCGATGTTTATTGAATGACTTAAAAACACTTGAGAGCAGAAGATCCATTATATCGTGTTCATTTGTTATTAGTATTATTTCTGGGACTATTGATTGCCCTTCGCTGCTTAGTAAAATTCAGTTTAATGTACCTTGCAAGAATATTCGCCATTTTGAGTCCTTAAAAACTGGTTTCTCCAGAACTAATTATGGATTGAATGCGCCTATTTCTGATTTAAATTTATTTTTCAATTCTTCAGGTGCTGATTTTACATGCCCGTATGCCATATTAATCAACCAACTTAGGTCTTATTTTTCTTAGTAATTACTATTGTACATTAGCTTAATATAGTCTGTAAGAATTTGTCAATTCAATGACTTTACATACAAATAAACAAAAATAAACAAAGATCCAGACTAATCACCAAATACTGCGACTGGTTAAATGAAAATGAAAATTGCACTATTTTTACATTTGCAAAGACTGGTAATGAAGATTTGCCCTCTAAAAGCAAGCAATTTCATAGAAAACCATTTGCTGACTGCAGTAAGAGATCTAAGCGCCGCAGATTAGCTCAACTATCAAAGGTCGATACTTCTGCCATCACTGCGATAATTAATGATTCCGCCCTATCAAGCACCTCTTCTGTACAATTCAGCGCTGACGAAATGGTATCACTAATTACGGAGGCTAAATTGACAAAACACCA
>NW_023458556.1:102728645-102756836 GCF_013731165.1 Rhagoletis pomonella | reverse complement strand
GTCCATTAGAGGAATGTGTTACCGAATGCTCTGCCGAAATTAATTTACAGTCTTTGTTAGACCACACTACTTCTCGAATTTTTGAATCCCAAAAGAGCGTGAAAGATGGTGTTGTTGATGCAAATAATGATTTTGTTCTAATTGGTAAGTGGGGTTTTGATGGCAGTACCGGGCACATGGAATATAAACAAAAAATTTCGGATTCAAAAATTGAGGACAGCAGCTTATTTGTAACATTTTATGTTCCCCTTAAACTAATTTATAAATCTAGCGTGTCAGATTCAGCTATTACTGTTTGGACCATCCTCTACTAGGTTTTGTAGACCAATTCGGTTCAAATTTGCCAAAGAAACAAAAGAACTTTCCGTGCAAGAAGAAGCTTATTTTAAAGATAAAATTAATAAGTTACAACCGACTTCGTTACTTTTCCATAATCGCGAAGTAGTTTTGGAGCATTCTTTGCATCTATCAATGGTTGACGGAAAAATCTGTTCTGCTCGTAGCGATTTATCTACCAATAGATGTTACATTTGTGAAGCAATACCAAATGAGATGAACGACATTGAACGATCTATAAGCAAACCAGCAGACATCTCCAAATATGAATTTGGCTTGTCGCCACTTCATTCGTGGATTCGGTTTTTTGAATATTTTATCCACGTTTCTTATAAAATTAATTTAAAAAAATGGCAATGTCGCTCAGACGAAGATAAGGCCCTTGTAGCGCAAAGAAAGAAAACCGTGCAGCAGCAGTTTAGGGATCGTTTAGGTTTGGTTGTGGACAAGCCCCGAAGCGGTGGCAGTGGCACATCCAACGACGGCAATACCGTTCGAAAATTTTTCCGAAACTCTGCTATTTCAGCAGAAATTACTGGAATAGATAAGGCTCTTATTGACAAGTGTTACCACATCCTGCAGTGCCTCTCGTCGGGTTATAAAATAAAAAGATACTAAAAAATTTAAAATTTATGCATTTGAAGTTGCGAAAAACCTAGTTGGGGCATATCCGTGGTATAATTTACCACCATCATAAGGTTTTAATCCATGAGTCCGAGGTGATTGATTTCGAAGTTTCAACACTAGAAAAAATTCTCGTGTTTTCACCAATACTGACCTTTTGCACAGATTACTTCTTAATTCTGATCCTTACATATCTAGCCTTCGAAAATTACCGCGAAAATCCAAGTCTGAGCTATCAAAAGAGGTTTTAGATTTATTATGCACTTAAAACTATCTTACTTTTGTATGCATTGTTTGTATAATCTAGTAGTAATTTGACTTTACATAAATAAAAAATTCAAAAAATCACATTTCTATGCACTTTTTCATCAAAGGGATTTTTTCCAAAACAACGAGACAAAAAACCGCGGATTCATCGCTCACAAAACCTCTATGACCGCCTTCCTTCGAGAGCGGTACCACTGTGCTGCAGTCCAAGAGACGAAGTTGCACAACAATTCAACATTGTTGAATTGTGCCGGGTACAACGTGCACCGTCGAGATCGCGAGCGAGATAATGGTGGTGGCTTAGCGTTCATCACGCACCACAGCGTGCAGTATCGTCTTATTGAAGCAGACATCGACCGCAGGGATACCACCCTAGAATGTCAGGGCATTGCTATCCGATCAGGCGATGTTGAGCTCGAAAGATTTAACGTGTACATACCCCCTGTCACTTGCTGCCCGGCAGGATATCACCCTGATATAGGTGCGCCCCTCAGAGGTGAAAACCGTATGGTAGTAGGTGACTTTAATGCGCACCACGATCTTTGGCACTCAAGCCTGTCAAACGATCGTAGGGGAACAGACTTAGCTGAGCAGATAGACTAATCGACATTTTGCAAAATGAACGACGATGCACCCACCACGATTATGGGCAGCAGCTGACTTTGGCATCAGACCATCTGCCCATAGTCGTCTCGATCGATAAACCAACCGACTTTGCTTCCGCGGATCACCGGACCTATATAAACTTTTCTAAAGCTGATGGGAAAGGCTTCGCGGAATTTACTGAGAGCACCTTCGCTGCGCTCCCCACACCAACCGACGTCCACCTTGGTGAACGTAAGGTCCGCAGGGTTGTCGCTGCTGCTGCAGCTCGCTTCGTACCGGCAGGATGCATTACGGACCCCCGTCCAAACTTCCCTGCTGAAGCGGCTGTTCTAGCCGATGCACAGAGGGGTATTTGGCCGATTTAGGCGGCCAAAAGTCGAATTTTCCAAACGCACTTTTTTGTTTTTTAACTGAATATAGTGTGAAGAGAATATAATTCTTGACTAGATTCCGTTATTTTTTAATCCCTCTTTGCTTTAATTCGCTCGCTCCGCGCTATCAAAGTGCCGTGTTGATAATTGTTTATTTGGTTTTTAGATGTGTTTAATACAAGCCGAAGTTGTAAAAATCTGCTTTAAATCGTGTGTTCATCTTTTAAATTATATTAAATTATATAATTATAAAGCAGAGAAATACCATGTAATCCAAATAGTTTAATACAAATATAATATGAACTTGTACGGGCAGAGCTATAAGGAAAAATATCGTATTTTTGCAAATTTTAATGGATTAGAGAAATGAACTACAGTCATAAAGTTACGTAACTCCACTCAACGGCGCTGAGATTCTTGCTTGGGTTTTGTGCTTGACAGTTCGTAGTCTGGAAACAAACAAAAAAAACTGCTGAAAAGGTGCGTTTGCTGTGCACTGACCATTGGAAATATTTACTACTGCCGAAAAATAAACCGAAAATACTGCTGCAGTACTGTACCTGTTTTCTTTACATGAACAGGGTGTTTTGTAAAAGTGTTCAAAGAGTAAAGGGGGTGATAGGAAAGACAAGACGCCCGACAACGTTAAGAGGGTGGCTGGGACGGTGCGGGAGGAGGGGTTCAATATAAAAATTTGGAGAGTTGCAGGGAGAAAATAGTTGTCAGTACATTTAGAAAAAAATTATCTACTTAAGCTAGTTCTAGTAAAAATTTGCAAGTAAGTTTTTAAGGCAGTAAAATCGTACGATTTTTTTCTCAAACTACATATACAGTCAGTCAATAAAGTTTAGGTACAGCAAATTTTTAACAAAACGGGCAACTATTTTTCAAAAATTTTACCTTTCGCTAATTTTTTATAAAATTATGAGTTCCGAACCTTATGCAAAAGTAAAGAAAATTCTGCAAAATTTCATTCAAATATTGCACTTTTTATTTACACTCTTTAGAAAAAAGTTGAGTATGCAATTTTTTAGCCCGTTCGATTTTAGTATAACAAAGTGCCAGTCTGAGGTAGCTAGGACTTACCATTGATTTTTAGCAATTTTTTTTGTTGAAGGTGTCACTCATTTTCTCCATATAAAATAATGTTTGATAATTTTTTTATATGGAAAAAATGTGCGCCACCTTAAACAAAAAAATTCCCCAAAAATCAATGGTAAGTCCTAGCTTTCTCATACTTGCACCTTATTATACTAAAATTGAATGGGCTAAAAAACTGCATGCTCAACTTTTTTCTAGAGAGCATAAATAAAAAGTGCAATATTTGAATGAAATTTTGCAGAATTTTCTTTACTTTTGCACAAGGTTTGGAACTCTCTTTTTTTGGGGGTTTTGTTGTATAGTTAACCATATTTTTATAAAAAATTAGCGAAAAATTAAATATTTAAAAAATAGTTGCCCGTATTGTAAAAAAATCGCTGTACCTAAACTTTATTGACTGACTGTATGTATGTATCTCATTACTTTAAACAATCAACTCTTGTAAATATGTATGTATGTATATCCAAAGGTTTCTAGGAAACGACTCTAACGATATTGATGGAATTTTGTATTTAGGTAATGTTTTTAATTTTAAGGGTATCTGGAGATTTTTGTACAAAGTTGCCACGTATTCGAAATTATTCATAATTATTAATTCTAAAGATTCACTAAAAAATGAAAGTTAAAAGACTTTTCAAATAAAACAAATTACTATATACTATAGTTAGTTCGATGAGTGTATGAAATTTCTGCGTGTTAGATAAGGTGCAATAAAACTCAACATAATGGTTACTCCGTATAGTGTTTTTTTAATCATTTGTTATTTTGATTTAACTTGGTTTTTAAACAGGTAGCAATCCTAATAAATGTAATTGAAAATTAAGCCCTTTCAAAGCCGTTTTGGATGATACCCTTAGCGTAGTAATTCATTGAAATTGAATCACATTTTTAACAGGTGGCAAACCATCTCATGTTCCATATTCATATTGTTAAAATTAATTTAACCTGTCATATACATTGAATTTAATGTTTAAGCAAGCCCTGTTAAAAATAGTTTCAAACTATAACCTTATTAAACTTTTCAGTCTGACACCAATATTGTTATACATATTTCAGTTACCTAATTCCCTTGAATTAAAGTTGAATTTAATTCTTATACAGATGGTAATCCTCCCACATGTTGTTTAGAAATAAAGCCTTTTCAAAAACATCTCATTGATACCCATATTTTAGTATTCATTTAACTTAATTGCATTTGATTTTTTAGCAGGTGGCAACCGCTTTTATGTTCTAACCTAGATATAAATCTTCTCCGCGGCGATGTGAATACATAGGTATCAATGTTTCCACAATCGGACCGCGATACCAGGGAGTTTATCGATGTTAAACTTCAAGCAACTTTATTTTCGTTGTTTTGGTCGAATACTTGGACATCCTCCCACTCATGATTTTACACATTTACAGTTTTAAATATTGTAACACGTCGTTTCTAAACATTTTGAGTTAAAATTTTCATAAATATAATTTTGGCCGCCAAACTCGGTCAAATACCCCTATGTGCGATGAGCGTGACAACCTTCGTCAGGCCGATCCCGGAAATCCCCGTATTAGGGATCTCAACGCGGAGATTCGGCAGCTTGTGAACGTACATAAGCGGAAAAAGTGGGAAGAGCATCTGAAGACTTGCAACTCCACCCCTGGTGTGAGTAAGCTTTGGTCAACCGTGAGGCCACTGTCCAATCCGACGAAGCACGACGACAGGGTCGAAATTTCTTTCGGCGACCATGCTATTTTACCCGGCAGTTCATACTGCATCCTCCGGCGGACAAAGCCAAGCGTCGAGTGACCAGAAGCCAGCACAAACTGCCAACAACTTGTGCCTCCCTTGCTTTCACTAGCGGTAAAGTTCATGTGGTCATCGGGTAGGCGAAAGCCTCCAAAGCCATGGGTCCCGACGCAATATGCATGCTGATGCTGAAAAATTTGGGTCCTGCGGGAGTAGCGTACCTAACGGAGTTCCTCAATTTGTCAATGGCCACTCTCATCATCCCAGACATCTGGAAGGTGGGGAGAGTGGTCCCATTGCTCAAACCGGGGAAACCAGCCAACAAAGGAAAATCGTATCGACCGATAACGCTCCTTTCCCCGGTAGCGAAGACACTAGAGGCCTTGCTGCTCCCGTATTTCACGAACCACCTGACCCCAGCGAAGCATCAACACGGTTTCCGTAATGTGCACAGTACAACAGCAGCACTTAACGCCTTAAACACTCAGATAACACGTTGCCTTAACCGCAACCGTCCCTGTGAGAGAACTATTCTAGTAGGGTTGGACCTGTCAAAGCCGTTTAACACCGTCAGCCACTCCACGCTACTAGAAGATATAGAGGCTTTCTCTCTCCCACAGAGGCTCAGACGGTGGTCGGCGAATTATCCGAGTGGTCGACACTCGTCGGTAATGTTTAGAGACAAATCGAGCAAACTCAGAAAAATAAAACAGGCGGTTCCACAGGGTGGCGTTCTTTCCCCGCTACTGTTTAACTTTTACACAGAGAAATTTTCGTTTTAAAATTTTTGTGGAACGTTTTACTTTTAACAACGTTTCGACCCAGGTTTTGCACCTACAATGTTTACTTAGGTTTTGAGAACGAAAATTTTCAATTCAACTTCTAAAATCTACATTTTTGTTTTTGACACGCACATTTTCAATTCGTTTTTAGAAACGATCATTTAGTAAATGCCCACGTTCAAATAAAATTCTAAAATGTTTCTTTTTCGTTTTAAAAACATGCGTTTTCAAAAATGTTATTTTTATTAAATCACAAACAGGTTTTGGTATATATGTACATTGTTAAATTTTTTTTTATGTATATTTATAAATAAATTATAAACCTTAATTAAGAAAAGACAGATGTTTTACATATATAAATACATACAGATTGTCTTTCCTTCCAAAATGCGGCTGATGGTTTTGCTTCACGCTAGTCAGATCCTGCAATTTATCATAGGGAAATTTTAAATTATTATTTAATAAACCATAGGAATTTTTAGTTATAAGTTATTCTTACCAAAGCTTTTTTTCGATAAAAGAAGTCCATCATATCAATATGCCTTCTTATTTAGGTGGTTAGAATGGCGATATTATACTTCAGCGCCTTTTCTGAAGAATTAAATGATATTGAAGCTTGAAGTAACTTTTTTTCTACACACAATTTTTTCGACAAATGATGCATACAAATGAAATGTTTTTAATTATAAGTAGCTTTTCAAATTCTAAACCAAAACGTTTTAATTTTAAATATTTTTCATACTTAATTGACTGAAAATAAATTTAATTTTTTCTCGTTTTATTTTACTTGTTGAAAATTGTGTCGCACTACAATTCGTAGGGACAATATTCAAAAATGTTTCATTTTAGTTTTGAAAATACGCATTTTTAGCGTTATTTTTTCCATTTCGTTTGTTCTCCTCAGCCGAAAATAAAATATATAATAAGGTTCATATACGTTTTGCAAATGATTCGCTTTTAAGTCGTAAATAAAAATACTGCATTTTTTATTTTGTATGAAGTAAAACGTTATCAAAAAACTTTGTTTTACAATTACTTTTAAAAACTTGCATTTTACCCCTTTCATTTTCCCAGTGTACATTTGAAAGCTACCTCAACCACCAGAGGGAGTCTCGATTGTTTCTTACGCCGCCGATTGCTCGGTTATGGCGACTGAAAATGGAATTGATGACTTGTGTTCGAAAGTAAACGGGTATCTCTCCGAGCTTTCTCGCTTCTTCACTGCAAGGAGCCTAACTCTCTCCCCTACAAAATCCTCTGCGACCTTGTTCACCACCTGGACGAAGGAGGTCAGGCTACCGCTGGCAATTCACGTCGATGATACACCAATTCCGACTGTGAATAACTTCAAAATACTCGGAGTAACCTTCGACAGTCTGCTCTCCTTCTCTGCGCACGCAACCGCTATTGTCAACAAAGTACAGAGCCGCAACAATGTCCTCAAGTCGCTAGCCGGCAGTATTTGGGGCAAAGGCAAAGAAACGTTGCTGGCAACATACAAGGAAATAGGCCGGCTGGTTTTAAATTACGCAGCACCAGTGTGGTCGCCGGGGACTAGTAGGACGCAGTGGATGCAGCTGCAGACGACGCGAAAGACCGCACGACGGACAGCGACTGGATGCCTTCTGATGTCGCCTGAATACCACATGCACGACGAGGCGGAATTGCTCCGCGATCAAGGAGCACAATACAATGCTCTACAAGCAGTTCCTTGTTGGGAGCCATAGACGTGGTCACCCAAATGGACAACTTTTTGCAGAAGAGCCCTCGCCCAGGCACGTCAGGAGGCATCTCTACGAACTGACGGACGTTCATTAAACAACCTCTGGACCCGTCAGCCTACCGACAGGCCCTGAGCGGCATTCACTGGCAATCAGTCTCGAGTTATGTAGACTCCCGCCCTGTGAATGTCGTTATAGGCACACAACCACCGGACATTGACGAGACGGAGCTTCATCTGCCTCGGGAGACTAGAACCACAATAGCCCAACTTCGCTCTGGCTACTGCAGCAGGTTAAACTCATACCTGAGCAGACTAAACGCAGATGTACCAAATGAGTGTCCGGCATGCGGAGAGAAACCCCATGACTCGAAACATCTCTTCGTATGCCCGGAGAACCCGACAACCCTTACGCCTTTGTCCCTGTGGACCGACCCTATTGAGGCTGCACGCTTCTTAGGGCTGTCGTTAGTGGAACTTGACGACAACGACTGAGATATTAACCGATATTGGCTTGGTTGTTGTAGCCGCTACTACAACAACAACAACAACAACCGCCTACGAAGAAATACTACGCAAAAATACTGTGGACGCAAGTGAAAATTGTAACTTTAGGCGATTTTTCTAACGAGTCCTTAGGGATCCATAGGGGGCCTACGTGGTCGGAGGTTGCATTTTTGGCAATGGCGGTTCATGAAAGGCCGCTCACACCAGGCGATTGTTGCTTTCAACTAAAAGTTGACTGTAAAATCGCCTCATGTAGCCTGTAACCAACCGGTGCACACTACCATTCGGTTAGCACCAAGTTCGATCCATCGCCCAAGATGCAAAAAAAAAAAATTGTTGATGGTTCCCTGTATTTGGTTGAAAACGCACACTATAAATTGGAGGAGAAGCTGTCGTACATTCCCAACGGGGCCAGAAGCGCTCCATTAGTGCTATTGGAGCGCTCCATATTCAGCAGTGAGCGCTCCCTTCCTAATTTCACACTTCATTGTATTTTAACACTGGGTGCCATTAGAAAGAAGCGCTCCCTTGCTGCTCCCAAAGAAGCTCTTGGCGAGCGCTTCAACTAAAGCATTTAAAAAGCGATGCATGCAAATTTTAATTTTTATATTACATTTTTGTTTTAATAAATAATGGTTTTTGTTGAAGTTGAAGGCTTTATTAAGTGTACTTATTGTTCTTCTTTTCTGTGTGGTATACATACGAAAATGCATACATACATACATATATGTTTGTACATAAATTACCCTGCAAACCAAAGTTCCCGAAATCTTAAGGAAATCGTTAGGAGTATCTCATTTCTGTAACGATTTTTTTACGAATTTTCAAAGAAAATTATATGAAGTGGTTGACACGAACTCGTAAAGAAATTTCTGTAGGAAAAATAAAGAAAATTCTGGAAAAATTCTGAAAGATATTCTTCACATAGCAGCATTATTTTCGTTGCTTCACAGATTTTCTTCCGAAATTTCGTAAAATAATGGAAGTGTGCGTAATTTATTTCATTTTAGAAAATTCGGCAAAAAATCGAATTAA
Source organism: Rhagoletis pomonella (assembly GCF_013731165.1). Taxonomy (NCBI): domain Eukaryota; kingdom Metazoa; phylum Arthropoda; class Insecta; order Diptera; family Tephritidae; genus Rhagoletis; species Rhagoletis pomonella. The sequence continues at coordinate 102,747,761 of NW_023458556.1, read as the reverse complement.
ATCTTAACGAATTCTTTAAAATTTCTTTACAATGCTGAATACTCTGAAAAATGGTTTGCAGGGTAACTACATATTTTTCAAAAGAAAATATTTTATATTATTATTCTAAATGCTATTTATTTCTGAGCATTGCTAGAAATTTAAAAATTTATTTTTTACTTTGCTTTTTTACTGCTCCCTGCTTGCGCCTTTAGGGAGCAGCTAACTTTCAGTCCCGTTGGGTTGCTCGTAACTCGGCCTCATAAATACATATCTACATACATACATATCGTCGTTTAAAGTACAAAACCGCGTGTCATCGTTCTGCACAAACTTGATAACCGCTAGACCAATTTCTCCCAAATTTCGCACAGTTGTTGGCCTTAATAAAACATACCAATCGGCGGAAAATTTTTAAAATCGGACAATAACCACGCCCCCATCCCTTATAAAGGTAATTTAGAACCGAAACCTTCGATAAATCATTAACTACAGAAGCTACATTAGTCAAAATTAATGTTTGCAATAACTCTTTAGCAAAAAACACGTTTATGATAAAATTTTGGAAAATGGGCGTGGCATACCCGTTTATGACCAGGTATGTATATCTCGGTAACCGTTTGATCAATTTATACCAAACTTGGTACAATTATTTCGCTTACCACATAAAAGCTAAACGTTAAAAACTATTGAAATCGGACTAAAATTACTCCCACTTTTCATATAACGGTAAATTTTAGAAATTCTTGAAACTTTAGTATTTCGAAATTTAAGGATGCTAATTAACCTAAAATTTATACCAACAGAAATCCCTTGAAAATAGGGAACATTATTGTAAAATTTTTGAAAGTGGGCGTGATACCGCCCACATCTAACTATATAAGTTTTTCCCATTAGGTATAACTGAACATACTATCGAAATTGGTAGACATAGGAGTAAAACCACTATATTTACCATGTAACGGTAGTTTTCAGAAAGGTGAAAAACTAATTTAATACTTGCGCCGGGTATTTAATGTTCGGCTAAACCCGAACTTAGACTTTTTTACTTGTTGTGTAATAATTTGGTCTTCGAAAGTCCTTGTAAATGGGACTTCTAGGACCCTGTTTAAAACGGGGATTAAAATAACTCCCAAATATGAACTTTTTTCGGTTCGGTTCCTCAAAATCATTTGCCGTACAATTTCAGGGGTCCATTAAACAAATGAAGTCCCAAAAATTAAAAACGAGATGTGTTTTATAACACAGATACCAATACATTCTCTTAAAACCAGAAACGAATATAATACCTTCATATATAACATAAATCACTTATATAATAGTGATGTACAAACAATTTTCCTTAAAAATACGCATACTTTTAAAAAATATTTGTATTAACACATTTTCCAATAGGACTGCGTACTACGAAATAGAAAATATAATAAGTATTAATAGGATCGCGACAGTTCAACAGGTTTTGACTATTTTTCTTTTGTCTGTTATTTTTTTACAAAATTATAGCTCATTGTCTAAAAGACCATATAAATCCGAGTTTCAAACTTTGTGCAAAAATTAAAAAAATTGTGCAACGTTTCACATAAATTGCAAACTTTTCAATTAGAATCTCCAAAAAAAAACGTTTAAATTTTAGTACATGTAATAAAGTGCGATTTTTAATTTGCTAAAAACTACGTTGAGTTTTGGAATTTTTTTTTCTTGACAGTGTAAAGCAGTTCCTTCCTTATAAAGATATTTTTCGAACCTACTTTGAGACATTTCTCCAACGTTGCGGAGCGCTGCCAGCTTTTCTTTTTATCACATCACGATTTAGCGAATAAAAGTGGTTCGTTCCACAAACTGCTACTACCCTATTCTCAAGTAAATGTAATCAACGCCTCAGAAACTTTAAATGCACTGAAATTCATTAATACTTTCACAAATCTCCGATTTTTAACATTTTCTTTATTAATTCTTTTTATAAATCATATACTTTGCATTCTAAGGCAATTGAAGCACGTTTCCTGTCGAAAAATTTAATATTAAGAAAATTTACTCTGACAGTTTATTTTTATTTTATTTTATGTTTACTTTTAAATCTGTTAAAATGTTTCATCGCCGCCGGAAATGCGGAATCTTGTATTCTCTTATTCTCGTTAACATATTGTGTGTAGTGTTGGACAATTTTTGCTGCCAAAATAAAAAAAAAACAACAAATATTATGTCGAGCAAAAAAAAAACGCGAATATGTGGTAGACTTCAGACCTTGTGTGGTAGAAGTGGTAGGAGCTCAAAAAAGTGGTAGTTCTACCACAATGTGGTAGAAATCCGATCACTAATTGGCATATGCTACAATAAAATCGATACAATAAAAAGCAGGGACGTGAACCGGTTTTGAACCGAACCGGTTTTGAACCGGAAAACCGCTTTTTTCTATTAATTAACTGAACCAATAACCGAACCGATATTTTCCACAAATGTTTGATCCGAACCGAAACCCGAACCACTTTCTTTAAAGGTTTAAAGGTTCGTTTCAACCAATTTTCAATAGATAAATGTACCCACTTTTTATCTTTTTGTTAAACATGATAATACCTACCACCGCGTTGTTGCACTTGACACTTGACACTTAAATTTGCGCGTTATTTTTTTTTGTTTTTCGAACCGTTGAACCGAACCGAGACCCCGGTTCAGAGACCAAAAAAACCGCTTTGACGAACCAATCCAAAAGTGCAACAACGGTTCGAGCCGCTGAACCGAACCGACCAAATTTTACATCCGGTTCACGTCCCTGATAAAAAGTGCTGCCACATCAAAACTGAAGCATGAACTGAACATGAACAGAACTGAACATGGTCGCGCACAAAAAATTGATTTGAAGGGGAAAAATCGCAAAAAATCTCCCAAGGCGATTTTCTAAATTTGTACGCACAAATATCCAAGAAAATGGCCAAATTGGCGCTAAATCGCCTAATCTGGACACTCTGATCACAATTGTGCAATAACAATAAATAAAATTTCTTACATAAATTTACATTCGGTTTTAGTTAATACATAGATAACTTAAAAAAAAATTTCTAATCTTTTAGGTGTAAACTTATGCGTAGAAGTCCATTTTGAATCGGCAGAGAGTGGATTTTTCCTAAAACATTCACGTCAGCCGCCTATTGCGCCCGAAATATCAATTCAAACGTCATCTGCCACTCCAACCAAAGCAAGGACATCATATGATTCGGTCTTGTCTGTTGATCGTTTCACGGTGGTTCAGACAACCGAACCCGTATCTATCAGAGCTAGCTATGGTCCATTTTCAACAAAACAAACAGTTCCAGCGCGTTATATTGTTCCGGACATTTTGGAAAATCAAAACAATAGTCTCAATGTAAGTGATTTGCAAAAGAAAGAAAACTGAAGTATTTTTTAACCGACTTCAAAAAAAAGGGAATGATAGTGTCGCAGAGGCGGTCCTATACTAATCTGATTTAGATCCGATCATTGGATCATGAAAAAATTAACGGTACTCCTAAATTTTTATATGAGATTTGAAGTCGGTTTTTTTTGCGCTTAAAAATTACTTGTTTATCAATTCATTCAGTAGTTTCCGATGTTATTGATGACTGTTTAGCTACATACATATAGTCAAAATAATAAATTTCTGGTATTGTGAAGCAATCTCCTGGCTTATAACCAGCGTTGCCATTTTAGCCGTTTTCCGGCTAGATTTAGCCGGTTTTGATAGCAACTAGCCGGAGAAAATTCGATCTAGCCGGCAGCCGATTTGTAAAAAAAAGTTAGCCGTTTTTAGCCGATTTTACTATTTGCCTAATTTTAAGGTGCAAAAAGTAAACAAGTTGTTCGAAAGCAATAATGCAGACCCAATGAAGATTTTTAATGAACTCAATGTTTTACTTTCGCATCTATGCTCCCTAGTGGTTATTAGCGCGGACACATTTGATCCTATATGCTCCCCGTTGGAACCATACCTTGCTCCATTTCCTCAGTTTTATCACAGTTTTGAGGAGTATTTAAAAACAAAAGTAAGCACAAACGCTTTTGACCACGAAGCCGAGAAAATAATTCGAGAAAATGGTCGCTATTTTATTATCACTTTAATAAAGGAATTACGCCAACGCCTCCCTACAAATATTGCCACACTAAAAAAAATTTACTTTTTTCGGTTGGAAATGCATTAAGAGTAATTAAACCAAAAGTATTTGTTCAACTACAGCAACAAAAACACAAATATAATGCCGACGAAATAACATCCATAGAGATGCAGTGGCAACGGTTAACGTTACATACCTGGAGTAATTTAGACTCAACTGTAAAATTTTGGGCCGAAGTTTATCAATTTCGAAATGCCCTAGGAGAAAACCTTTTGCTGACCTTTGCAGCCTAGTTTTTAGTTTTCTTGTTTTGCCTATAAGTAATGCAGAAGTAGAGCGAATATTTAGTTCAATGAATAAAATAAAAACTAAGCAAAGAAATCCAATGTGCGTTAAAACGTTAAACGCTATTTTATATATAAGATACGGTTTAAAACGTGAAGAAAAATGCTGCCATAATTTTACTGTAGATGACGATCTCTTAAAATTAATGAATTCAGGTGATATATACAATAGTGATTCATTTGATGATGAGGAATATACACTCGATATAAATTAATGGTGTTAACTAGTCTTTCGTTTCTTGCGATTTATTTAAATAAAGCATGTGGATTTTCACTAAAACATTTTAGCCGTTTTTTGCCAGAGTCTATGTGAAATTTCACTAAAACATTTTAGCCGTTTTTAGCCTCTTTTTTTTGCCAATCTAGCCGGTCGGCCCAAAAAGTTCTGGCAACACTGCTTATAACCCATCGATAACACTGTAGGGACGCTAAAATGACACAAAAAACACTGAAACACGTAAACTTTATTTTGGGTCGTAATTTACGCAAGATATCTTCATTTAAAGTTTGCATTGTGAATTAAAAAATGAAACTTTAACAGGGAAAATAATAATAAGAGATCTTTTGTTTATTATTTTGATTGTGGTAAACCATGTTCTTTTTTTTTATCAACGAAGAATATTTATTGATAAATAAAGTTGTAAATGGTCAAATGAAAATGTGTAATAATTTCTTTTTTATGAAATATGACTAGGAAAGAATTTTACTCATACGCCATGCATGAACTGTTAATGAAATCGTTAATTTGGATGGAAACATTTTGTAAAGAAATTATTACGCATTTTCATTTGACCGTTTACAACTTTGCTTATCAATCAATTTTCTTCGTTGATAGCTTGATGTTGTTGTAAAAGAATTTTCTTTCACAATGCAAACTTAAAACGAATAGCCTGATCTAGAAAAACGGTATACGGATTACGTGTTTCGGCGTTTTTTTGTGTAATTTCAAAACTTGAATTTTTCCTTACAGTGCACAGAAGGCCAGAAGGCATTCAAAAACGTCCATAAGTCAACTTTAGAACTTAAATTTTTTTTTGCTAATAGCCAAAACATACACTATTTAAGGTAACTGTTAGTAAAATATTGTAGCAGTATGTCTTAATATTGTGGCCACAATTTCATTTTGATTAGTTGTATTTGAAATTTACCTTTTGTCTTTTGTTTTTTATTAATAAGATGCAGTAAAATAAGAAAATAGAAAAACATAGTTCTAAATAGTTTTCGCTTAAAATAATTCGACATCTTTCATTGAGTCAGGCGTTAATTTTTATGAATTGTGCTCGTTGTCGTTTAGCAGTACTCCTGTGCACCATCTCAAATCACAAAAACAAAACATGAAATCTATTTTGCATTAAATGCACTTTAAGATAAATTTGCTCAATTTTGCACATTTACAAATTTTTTATTTTATCCATCTTCTCCACTGGTGCTGTAACCGCGTGAGCGATTTTGGTTCGACCCGCTATATTTGTTTATCATACCTATAGATAATTAATTCTAAATTTTTATTTTTCCGAGTTGCTGAGGCAAATTCCGAGATGATGAAGAATAAAGCATAACTGACGATTCATCCACACTTAAATTTTGTTTTATTATAAAACTGAAATTTAAAATTGTTTCTTTCTTAGAGAAGCATTCCTTAATTTAGTGAAATTTAAAAAATACCTGAAAAATAAAAATAAATAAAGAAAACAAAAACTAATAACATATAAAAAAAATGCAATTCGTAACTGGTAAAAGATAACAGATATGAAAAACAAAAAAATGGAAAATACAAACAGAAATGAAAAAGTGAAGCCTGAATGCGTAATTGGTAAAATAATAAAAATATATATAACAAAAACAAAAAAAAAAAATGAACACAATATCCCCTAAGGACTTGTGACAACCCTCGCGATGGCCTGCTCCTTTGAGAGAAGGGAACTTCGGGACACTTAAAAGCGACTGTGCTACGTGTGGAGATAGCGGCTTGAAGCTTTAACCCAATTGAATTGAAGTGAACAAATTAAAACAATAACAGACAAACGAAACCGACGTACGGACAAATGCAGCGTATTCAGCAAGAGCAGTAGAGTTGTGCGCTCCCCGCCACAAACTCCTCTACAGGCAAATCCTGGCACCGCGAGCACGGAGAAAGCTGCCGCCGTGGCGCAGAAGGCTACACCTTGCCAAACGACAACTCCCGGCAGCCGGGATGGTCGTCATCAAACACCAGCTGCTGCAAACAGCGACAAGCACGTCACCGCAAGCTTGAGAACTTGCGAAGGCATTGAAGATGAACAATTGGCCCAGATTCGGCTCGTCTTGAAGAAGATGCAGAGTGCTGTCCCCAAGCAGAAGAATGTGTCCATGGACATAAAAACGGGTATGGCCCAAATCGAGGAGAGCTTAAATATACTAAGCAATCTCCGAGAGCAACGCCGGAAAAGATCTACTCTTTCCGAGCTCGACCTCGATCCGACTCCCCTACAGGCGAGCTGGAAAATAAAAAAGCGTGGAAAACCGCACCAATTAATCAATGGATAACGGTTGATAAACGAAGAAAGCCCTGGCCAGGGCCAGCGCCAGGTGAACCCCTGGCCAATAAGGGCGAGGCGACCAGCCGAAAAAAAAGAAGAGGGTGAGAAAAAAAGAAAAGTCTCGCCAAACTTATCATTAAGCCAGCTGAAGGCAAAACCTATGCAGAGGTGCTGAGAACGATAAGTGGTAAGCTCAACCTGAGAAGACGGAGACCGTAATTCGATCTGTTCGGAAAAGCCGCAAAGGGTGCGTGTTTATCGAGATGGAGAAAGGTGGCGACCACTCAGCATTTAAGGAAGATGTGTGCACTGCCATTGGTTAGCTTGGAGACGCCCGTATCCTCACTAGACGCTTACGTCTAGAAGTTCTGGGCATGGACTGCTTAACCACGGTCCCGGAAGTGGAGAACATTATACGCGGGGAATTAGGATGAAATATGAATGTCCAACTTCGCGTCTCTCTCGCTGTAAACTCGCGAGAACAAGGAATGGCAGTGGTGGAAATCGACGAACTGCCAGGCCGAACTCTTATTTAAAAGGGGAAGTTGCGAGTAGGTTGGATTATCTGCCGTGTCCGAGAGAGCGAGACAGTTCAAAGGTGTTTCCGCTGTCTGGGATATGGCCACAAAAAGGCGGCATGTAAAGACCCAGACAGAAGCCGGTCATGCTGGAAATGTGGTCAGCAGGGCTACATAGCATCTGCATATAACGAAACCCCAAGCTGCTACTTGTGCTCAGCGGGAGATGGCCAGCAAAATTTGAAACACCTGCCCGGGTCGGGAGGGTGCCATGCCTTCAGGGATGCCCTTGTTGAGGCTAAGACAAAGCTTGGGCGAACATGATTAAACTTATACAAGGCAACATCAACAGGACTAGGGTAGCTGATGACCTGCTGGACCAATTGGTTCTTAAACAAAGAACAGACGCTGTCATTATCAGCAAACCCTGTAGAGCTAAGGAAACCTGGCATGTTGACCAATCAGGCTCGGCCGCGATATGGATTGCTAACCCCAACCATCGCGCAGAGAGCAGCGGGGTCGGACGTTGCTACGTCTGGGTAAAAATGGCGCAAATCACTCTGGTGAAGGGAGAAGCTCGAAGGCCTTGAAGCTGGGTTGCGTGATATAACCGGACACTTAATTGTTGCTGGAGATTTCAACGCAAGAGCCGTGTAAATTGGATACTCGATCCCTGACATAACTCTGGTTTCAGAAAGCCTTCTTCGAAGGGCTGACGCATGGAGAGTGATGGAAGACCTGAGTGGTAGCGACCATAACTACATCACCTTCCAAGTCACTGACACAACGCGAGAGCAAACACGTAGTATCCCTCGCAGGAAACCAGGATGGGTCGATGCTCACAAGTTCGACACATCACTCCTAGCAAGTTCCAGGGCGTCTTGTGCTCAGCTGGTGGAACAAACGATGCGCTGCATACACCGGACATGCAAAGCCTCAATACCGCAGACGAGAGCATGGGCAGGTAAAAATCAGATGTACTGGTGGAATGCTCGAATTGCTGAGCTGCGAAGTTCCATACACCATCGCAAGCGATGGATGAGGTCCGAGTTAAGAATATAGGGATTCACTATTTCCCACACGCCCACTAAGAGCAGATAGAGTGTTCCTCGAGGAGCAAGCCGAGGCACCACTGTTTTCGGCAAACGAGCTGAAGTTGGCCCTGCGAAGCATGAAAGCCGGCAAGGCTCCAGGCCCCGATAGCATACCAGCGGAGGCAATCAGGTTAGCAGCGAAAACGAGCCCTGATCTCCTGGAGAGGCGAGGCTGGTGCTTATACCCAAGAGCAAAGGGGACCCATACTGTCCTTCATCGTTCCTGCCACTCTGCATGCTAGACACAGCAGGCAAGATGATGGAGTCTGCTCAAAATACGCTTGACGTCAGCCATAAAAAACAAGGGAGGCCTTCACTCCGACAACATGGCTTCAGAAAGGGACACTCAACTATAGCAGCAATTAGCGAAGTAGTCGACGCGGTACATAAAGCCGAACAAGCCTGCCAGCAGGCGCGGCCAATAGTGCTGCTAGTCACACTGGACGTGAAGAACGCCTTCAACTCGGCAAGATGGGGCGATATGCTGAAGGCCTTGGAACGGTCATTCAATTCTCCAACATACTTGGCTAGATATGATTCGGGACTACCTCAGAGACCGTTCGTTGGCTTTTGTACGACGGAAGGTCAGGGGCTGTACTTGGCCCGGACCTCTGGAACGCCACGTATGACAGTCTGTTGTGCACGGAAATGCCGGAGAGCGCCTTCCTTGTCGCTTTCGCGGACGACGTGGCCGCCGTCATAACAGCAAGAATAGGGGTGAAGCTTGACAGCGAACTCACATTCTGGGAACACATTCAAGGAGTACGTGAAAAAATTGCGCAGAGCACGGTGGCTCTAAGCCGGCTGATGGCGAACGTGGGCAGCCCGAAGCCATGCCGTAGGAAACATTTGATGACAGCAGTCCAGTCGGTACTCCTGTACGGGGCAGAAATATGGGCCGACGCATTGAAACTCAAAAAATACCGGATTAAAATGTCTTCGGTCCAGCGCAGAGGGGCACTACGCATTGCTTCTGCATACCGTACAGTGTCCGCGGACGCAGTTCTAGTTATTTCTGGCGTCACGCCAATTGAGCTACTTGCTTACGAGCGAAAAGAGATTTACAATCTCAGTGCCGAGATAGGCCGAGCAGCTGCCGCGGCAAGGGCACGCGAGCAACTAATCCAGCAATGGCAACAAAACTGATAGCCGACCTTCAAACATGGTTGAAAAGACCGCACGGGGAAGTCGATTTCTGCCTGACGCAATTCCTCACCGGTCATGGTTACTTCCGAGAATATCTTCATAGAATATGCAGGGTAGACTCACTGTTCTGTCACTACTGTGGAAACATCGAAGATAACGTACACCATACATTCTTCACTTGCGAGCACTTGTCTTCGCGCAGAATGTTGGAAGAAAGATACGGAGACATAACCCCGAACAACGTAATTGGGGTAATGATCTCCAGTGCAGACAAGTGCGAGGCAGTTGCGAGATACGTGAAATTCGTACTCCGCTGCAAACGAGAAGACGGATGTCTACTGAAGACACCCGAATGAAACGCCCCTACAATAGAGCAGCCTTGAGGCGCGGTGTCAGATGCGGGATTTTTGCGCGGGTGGTGGGAGTTTGGGTTTTAGTGGGTAGCCCAACACGCTTCGGTGGGAGTCCCACACTCGGGGAAGGTAGTATAGAGACTAGCGCCCCCTGTCAGTGCATAAAGCATTTCCCTCACCTACAAAAAAAATTATAATAATAACAATCCCAACGGGGTTTACCCTCCATTCCCGCCCATCCGCACGAGGGGCGCAGTCCGCATGACGTATGGAACCAATATTTTAAATTATTACGCCGAGTCACGATAGGCAGGAGTTTGTTAAGTTTCGAGATCTAAAACTGTTCAGCTACAGAAGTAAATTCATCAGATGATTTTATGTCTTTATGTTAATAATTCATTTATTGAGAGACGAGAGTGTCGCTGTCTTAATGCTGAAAAGCGGATCTGATATATCAAACGTGCTGGAATGAGAGTTAAAATCCTATCATAAGCAACGGAATCGGTCGTGCAATTCAAGATTAGTTTTACAATCTTTCAGAAATAGGGGACAAAAGTGTCTACCCAGCAAAAAACACGATTACCACAGAAGCGAAAGTGGAAACGAGCTAGGCGATCGGAATCGCTTACCTTCCGCTTCTGGAAGGCATTATTTTAACATGGGCATGTCATTGGCGGTAAGCCCTTACCCGCAGCATTACCTTCAAACGAAGGGAGAACGCATGGATAAACAGAATCCAGAGAGGCGAACAAAGAATGCCTTACAGAGAAACTAATGTAGAATGCCTAGATAAGTACATACTTATTTATAATAAAAAATGTCTTAAAAGATAAAAATTAATTAAAATTTGTATAAATCAGTTTTTATACAAACATATGTATGTATTTGGGTATTTAGATTTTACTTAAAAATCGGTATGTACATACATGCATATTAATTAAGCTTAAAATTGTACTTCCTCACTCTTGTACTTCACTTCATTGACTGACATCAACTTCGCTGCAAATTGAACAAAGCAAAACCTGATTTTTATGCGAGACAAATTTCCACAGAAACTAACGGTAGAAAAAGATTTTTTGGATATTCATTCTATTTTTCAGCTGACCACGATGCAGCATTCTACTTTGCATTCCCCGAAATGAAGCAAAGAAGCGAAATAAAAAAAAATATTGTAGGACATTCTACTTTGCATGCCCTGAAATGAAGCAAAGAAGCGAAACAAATAAAACATTGTAGGACATTGTACTTTGCATTCCCTGAAATGAAGCAAAGAGGGAATTAAGAAAGAAATATTATAGGACATTCTACTTTGCATTCCGCAAAATGAAACAAAGAAGCGAAATATATAAAATATTGTAGGACATTCTACTTTGCATTCCCTGAAATGAAGCAAAGAAGCGAATTAAGAAAGAAATATTATAGGACATTCTACTTTGCATTCCGCAAAATGAAACAAAGAAGCGAAATATATAAAATATTGTAGGACATTCTACTTTGCATTACCGACAATGCCTAAAAGAAGCGAAAAAATTCGAAGGCATTACAACGCTATGCCTTCTAGAAAACGTTACCACTAAAAGCGATTACCGATTTTTTGCTGGGTAGATACGCGAGAGGGAACCTTAAAGCTTACATCAGCTAGAAGAGACGGACTTGAAATTGAGCGGAATTGAAATTGAGTAATTTAACCATAAAAATTATACCAAGCATTTCCCTGCGACTGACAAGTGTAGGAAGGTTTATAAAGGTGGAAGATTATATTGAGAATCCCATCGGGTATTTCTTAAAGCAAAAAGTAGGAATTGTTTTTGAATTGATTCTACCTTGTCTTAGTAAATTTGATACCTTGGATTCCAAAACCCCGAACCGTACTGCAGAATCGGTCTAACTAATGTTGTAAACAGGATTTTAGTGATATAAGGGTCACTAAATTCTTTTGACCATCGTTTCATAAATGTAAGTACACCTTTAGCCTTGTTGACTGTAACATGAATGTAAAGATTAAAATTAAGTTTCGGATCCATTGTGATACCAAGGTCCACAAAATTGTATACCTGTTCTAAGTTATGGTTATCTATTTTATAAGAAAGTGGGCGAACAGCTCTTCGCGAGAAGTACATTACTTTACATTTCTTAAGATTTAGAGGCATAAGATGTATGCACTTTACACCAGTAAGCCATGCTGTTTAAGTCTGCTTTTTTAAGGTTTTTTTTTTATTGATACGTACGATTTATAAAGTTTCACATCATCTGCGTATATTAAAATTTTTGAAAATTTTATTATTGTAGAAATATCTTTTATAAAAAGCAAGAACAGAATCGGGCCTTGCGGGATTCCTGAAGTAACATCAATGCCGTCAGAAATAGTCTTATAAACATTACCCTAGAGGTATGAAGAGATCCAACGTAGAAAATTAGGTTGAAGACCAAGAAGATCAAGTTTATAGATGAGCAACGAGTGACATACTTTGTCAAATGCTTTACTAAAATCGGTATATATGTATGTATAACATCCACATTTTTGTTTTCACTAAATGCTTCTGAGATATAGGTTGGGAATCAAGTAAATTTGTTAAAGTTGATTTGCCTTTGCAAAACCCATGTTGACAGTATGAAATGGTAGAGGAGAGAAAATGAGTCAACTGATTTGTAATAATTGCTTCAAATAATTTAGGAAGTGCAGAGAGCTTAGCTATTCTCCACCGAGGACCTGCTACCGATTTTATGTAGCGGGGTTATGAACGATTCTTTCCATACAGTTGGAAAGATGCCTTCTTTAAGAGACAAATTAAAAAAGGCTGTTAACGGCTCATAGAGATAATCAGCACAATTTATAAGAAAACAAGTGGAGATCTGGTCATGACCATAACTAAAAGACTGCTTTAAGGAATTCAGGTAAACTAATACATCATCGGGAGATATTATTGGGGTATGTATTGAGTTAATTGGACTTAGTTTAAAAGGGTAATCAAAGTATGCTTGGGAGTTAATGGAATAATTGGATTCAAAAAACTGAGCGAGCATGTTAGAAATTATTTTATTATCACTAGAGGCGGCATTTTGATACTTCATGGCGGAAGGAAACCCACGTACATTTCGCTTGGAGTTTACGAAATCATAAAATGATTTTGGGTTATATATTGTACGTCGTTTGATTTTACACAAGTAAGCTTTATAACACTTTTTGTTTAATTCAAAGAACTTGTGACGCTAAAGTGAGTATTTTAAATAGTATGAGTGTAAACCGGTTTTTTGTGTAATCTAAAATAACGTGACTTTCTGTTTTTCAAATTTCTCAGTTCTTTAGTGTACCATAACTGTGTTTGTTCTTCAGGAAGATACAAGCGTTTAGGACATACTTTTCAACTAATTTATGTATGGTAAAATTAAAATGTGCAACACTTTGCTCAACTTTTTCTTTGTATATAGGCCAACGAAATTTGGTTTGTACCTTTATACAAGGTAGGTTGGTATCAGAGAGCTCCATGGATACACTCAAAATACATTTTAAGTCACTCGCTTTCTTTTCACATCTGCACACACTCGCACTCATTTATTTCCAAACATAGTGGGCGATAGCATTGAAAAAGCATTGTCAATTGAGTGAGTAATTCACACTATCAAGTGCTCGATTCAAATAACAAGTGCTTGATTGGAAAAGCAAGTGCATGCCATAACTGCTGTAATGAAAGTATCAAAGAAAAACAATTTGTAAAGACAATATTTGTTAATTTTATTGGTTTTCTAACTGCATATTATCAACTGATTAAGGGCATCATCATTTGACAAAAGGAGGCATCTTTTGTCAGAAATAACATTTCGAGCAGAAGAAAAAACTCTTTCTGACGATGCGCTAGCTGAAGGAGTGGCTATTACTCTACGACTGAGTTTATGCAGCAGCGGCATTTCGCATTTGTGTACCTCCCACCAATTAATTATATCGAAGTCCGTATGAAAAAATTTCTCAATATTTTCATATCGCAGCAGCTCTGCAGTAGCTTTATCAGTTCTGCTCACAAAGGTAGGTTGTTTAAGAAGACCTGAAAACAGCTCAAAGTTGTCTGAAGGTAACAAAGGTGTATACGGTGTGGTTCGGTTGTACTGTCAGAATTCTCAATTAACGTTCTCATAATTTGTAAACATTTCTCTTTCTGTACCTTTGCTCAGATTCGGTAAAGTTCTTGAGCTCTTTTGCTGGCGGGTGTAAAAAAAGCGCAATTTTGTGCAAATCTGTTAAGTTTTCAACAGCAACTGTTTTAAATAATAAAGCAACTTAGTCTCTTAAAGGGTGAACACACCAAAACTGCGACACTTTGGGAAGCTTATAACTTAGAGCCATACCTAAATAAGCGCGTCAAGCGTTGGGCCTGTCGGCCTCTCTTCTTCTAGCGTATATAAATTTAATGTGTCAGAGAGAGATAAAGATACAAGCGAAACGCTCAACGCGCTAATTTCGGTTTGGCTGTTACCCAAAACGAATTCAATATTTTGAAATTCAAATACCATAAGTTGACCATGACCTTAGTTGAACGTAGAAGAAATTTCATTTGAATTTGATTCCTAGTTGAGTTAAAAATGGCAACCGAGCTAGAAACGAGATAAACCATTTTGCACGAGTTTATAAATGATCCGGCCTTAAGTACACGTAAAATTGCTAAAAAATTAAAGAGTGCACTATTCGACAGTTTCCAGGGTTTTAATCGGTACAAATAAGGCCTGACAGTTACGAGAAAACCAGGGAGCGGGGGTTAGCATGGTCAAAGTGATAAAAACAGTGCTCGGAAGGTCCTCAGTGCGTTTCCGCAAGATCCGAAGATTTTGTCGCGTTATGTTGCAAAATCCGTACGGAGATCGCAGGTTTTCGTACAAAAGGTAAAGCGGAAAGCTTCATTGAGATGTTCTACAGCTCAAACAGCGCCAGACCGAGGCGCAAAGTAGAATGTTACAGCGAAATCCCGCATTCGGAAGTTGTATGAATTCTAAATTAAAAAATACAACTGCATTGTTATGGACTGCGAAACCTACTGCTATAAAAATTCAAAATATATTGCAGGTCAAGATTTTTATACTGCTGCAAGTCGTCAAGATGCCCCTGAAAGTTGTAAGCTGAAAATGAAGTCCAAATTTCCAAAAACCACATGGTTTGGCAAGCTATTTGTTCCTGCGGCCGTAAGAGCAGCCCTTTTTTCCCATCCGGGACAATGAATGATCAAGTTTATCGGGATGAGTGCCTCAAAAGGCGTCTTCTGTCATTTATCAACAGATAAGGAGTAGGCCATCGTTCTAGGCGGACATGGCAACCTGCCACTAAGCCAAGGACACATTGCCGTGGTATAATGCAAATAACATCAATTTTGTACCTCACGACTGCAATCCACCCAATAGCCCAGAGCCACGTCCTATTGGGGTATATTGGTCAACTGTCAAAGGAATCTTGAAGAAAACAGGTGAAAGAGTGAAAATTATTGAAGAGTGCAAAACAAAGTAGTTGTGCGCATCGCGTAATGTCGATGATGCAGTCGTGCAGAACATGATGGCGCGTGTGCGATGAAAATACCGATCACTTGCACATGGAGCAAATAATAACTAATATTTTAACATTTTCATAACATCTAAACTTCCAAGTTATATAATACCAAAAAAAAATAATTTCAAAGCCTTCTAGTTTGTTTCTGGTAGTAATTTCTAAGTGTCGCAGTTTTAGTGTGTTCACCCTTTATAAAGCCGATGTCTTCTGAGGTAACAGTGCATTTCTTTTGTAAACTAGTTATATAAATATACGTCAGGAGGATAATTAAATAATTTACCAAAACTAATATATTTAAAAAAATACTTCATCAATATCCATTTTTTTCAAAATTGTCGTATTCTCTACTAATTGTTTGAAGTAAATGAGTGTCATTCGATTGCTCGACTTGCTTTTCATAGCAGCGTTTTTCACTCGCATGACTTGATTTGGAAAGAGTATATCAATGCCATATTTGAAATCAAATGAGTACACTGCAGCTAAACATTGATTTCAAAACTAACTAAGAATCTCTCTGTTTGTACGGTGTTTCTCACTACCCGTATACAGTTCACAGCAATGAGTTCATACTATTTAGATGGAAGTGAGTAAACTCATGCTGTTGTCTGGTTGGTATTAAAAAGGTGCGAAATCGGACTGTAACTACGCCCACTTCCAATATAAAGGTATCTTCGAAAAATGCAAGAACTACGATATTTCAACAAATATTGTATGCAAATTGTTGAAAATTAGCATGTGAAGTAGAATTTTGGTAAAAAATTATAATTATGAAATTTTTGGAAAATGGGCGTGACCCCGCCCACTTACGATGAAATACTGTATCTCAGTAGCCCATTCACCAATCCAAATAACTCGGTACGAGCCTTGTTTAGGGTCCAGCTAAGAAATCTGTTGAAAATCTTTGAACAATGACTACGCGCATCTACCATATAACGGTAATTTACAGAAACATGAAAACTGCGATAAATCAATAACTACTAAAGCTAATTTACTTAAAATCGATGATTGCGATAACCACTTAGCAGACAATTAGATTATGATAAATTTTTGAATAATGGGCGTGGCGCCGCTTACTTATGACAGATGTGTAACTCGGTAACCGGTTTATGAATTTCTACCAAACTCGGTGAACTTAATAACCTCGGTGCGGAAAAGCAGTTCGTTGAAAATTATTCAAATCGGACTAAAATTACAGCCGCTTCCCGTAACGGTAAATTTCAGAAATACGGAATAACAATAAATAAGACTGCTATAGACTTTTAGGAATGGGGTGGCACCGCCCACTTTACGATTCAAACGTGTATTTCGGTAACCACTTTATCGATTTCCACCACACTTGGTTCAATTATATCATTGAGTCTAACTCAGCATATTATCGAAAACAGTTATTTTTGTTAACAGCAATGATATAAAACTGTATTAGGTTGTTATTCATTTTAAAACAATAAAATATATTTAAAATAAACAACTAAATCTTAACAACAAAAAACGTTAGACGAGGTTTTGCCCCTTCTTGAAAATTGAAATAAATGGACTAAGCACGTTTCCGAACTAAGCCAACGATATATTAAATTGTGTGAGTGCTGTATCTATATTATGAGTGACAGCTACGGGTGGGACAGTCGTCAGAGGTGGGTTTGCAGGGCTGATAAGCTTTATTTGTATGTTGAGGTGGACTAAGGGGAAGAGGGGGAACGTGCGCACTCGCCCATTCTATATATACCCTTGCGGCCAGCTGATTAAGTAAACCCTCGTCGGTCCCCCCAAAAATGTGTCGTATTGGTTCTTGTGTATTCGCTCGTATACAAACAGATCTGATACTTCTAATCAGATTTTTATGAAAACTTCCAAGTATGCAATTATATAGCTCATTCAATTTTAGTATGACAAGATGCAAGGTTGAAGTTGCTAGAAAATCGCGTTGATTTTTGGCAATTTTTTTTTAGTGGAATGTGTTAATTTTTTCTACCGGAACCGGTTTGTAACTATTTCTACTGGCAACGAATTACGCATTCCCGGAATCTCGCCATGTTGATTTTACGTATTTCATGCAAAATAAATGTACTTTACCAAAACCCAGATAATTTCGACAATTCGTTTTTTTTTTTTTTAATTTAAATTCAAAAACTGTATATGGTGGTACAGAAAGAAGCGCTGAGGGTTAGGTGACATTTTGACCAGTTTTGGGGTTTTCTTTTGTTTATTTAATGTTTATATTTTTTTTTATAAAAGTCTCGCACAATACATAACCAGCACCACATAAATGAACGTTTCAAACTTCGTACAAAAATTATAAAAATTAAATAAACGTTAACAATTACACCTAAAACTTTAAACTTTTATTCAGATTTTTTAGAAAAATTCAAGGCATGCAGTTTTATAGCCCATCAAATTTAAGTTGGTGAATCAAAAGTGAAAACTTCCAGACGCTGGAAAATCGCGTTGATTTTTAATAACTTTTTTGACTGGCGGTGCTAGGCATTTTCTTCCATATAAAATGCACTATCCTAAGATAAAACTTCAGTGAAAGCTTGGCTTCTTATATTTTTAATAAATAATAATACACTCCCTCTCACTAGATTAAGGCCAAACATTTTTCTTTTGTTTTTGTGTCAAATTTCTTTTCAGGGTCGTCGAAAAAATTTTTTTTTTGCCAATCATTTAATAATGTTCTAAAAAAAGTTATTGCTAAAACATCCTCTTCTCTCGATGGTAGTTGTAAATTAAAACCTACTTTGCTTCAGCAAGTACGAGAACAAGTGATAATTTTTGATTTACTTTATTAAGGCCACCCATTGTTTAATTGTTATCTGTTTATTAGTACTAAATTTTTTTAATCAAACGAGTGTCATAGTAAAGAGTGATATTTAAAAAAAAATTATCTTCTATAATGGGTAAGCAAAAGGCCCTCAACAACGTTGAAAAGGCAAAAATTGATGTTTACAAGGAAGAAGGATATTCAAGTCGGGCTATAGCAAACAAAATCGGCAGGAGTAAGACAGTTGTCAACAATTATCTTCGCGATGTTGATAACTATTGAAAAATTTTTAAAGGACGAACTTCTGAAGCCACAACCGCGAATGACAAGCGTCGAATACTCCGCGCGGCATCTAATTCCGCTAAATCTGTGCCAAAAATTAAAGCGGAACACATGTAATGGCCAGTGTTTCGACTATACGGCGTATTATTAAACGTGCTGTTCATCCGCAATACAAAAAAATGCAAAAAGAGCCGCCACTTAACTTAACGCGTCGGCAGAAACGTTTAGAGTTCTGTCGGTTAAAAATGTCTTGGACTACGGGATGGAAGAAAGTGGTATTTTCGGATGAAAAACAAATTCAATTTTGGTTGTCCTAACGGTTTCACTTACTATTTCCTTTCTAAGGAGCAGTTTTTGTCCAGACATCACAGCAGAGAAGGAAGAGTCATGGTATGGTGTGCAGTTTCCTATTATGGAACTATCGATCTAGTGTTGAAACAGAAATTATGTCAGTTTCCTACAAATCGATTCTGGAAGGTGCTTTTCCGCAGTTTCGTGATTTATTTGGTCC
>NW_023458556.1:102690135-102698645 GCF_013731165.1 Rhagoletis pomonella | reverse complement strand
AAAAAACGAAACCAGACGCGCAAAAATCTTATAACGAACGTTTACAAAGTGAAAAAAGTCTCCGTTGAGTAATCTTGTCCCTTTTAAGGGACAGCTACTTTTTGCTCACGGAGACGTAGCTGGCGCTTTCATTTCACTTTTTTTGTAAACAAATAAATAAATAAACATACCAGGAATACTTACTAATTTTTTCAGAAAAATTTACTCACGAAATCCACTTTTAAGGAACACTTTATTAGCACAAATTTTTTATTATGAACAGTCACTCACGAAATCCACCTGCGCACTGCGGATTTAGCCAGAAAATTACTTCAATGGACACTTATCTAAAGCTAATAAACCTTTTGATTTGAAAATGATGCCCGGTGTCAATATTTTTAAACAGGGGTTTAATAAAGTGAAGCTAAACTATGCAAATATTGCAGTCCCTTATAAGGGACATCGCGTCTGAGAGGGTTAATAATATTTTTTTCTTCTCTAACTAGAAAACTAATGTTATACTTGTTTTGCATCAATTGCGTTGAATATGTACGATACACTAGCACTTATATTTCCCGATCTAATTTTTGAGTTGTGTCTCTTTTGACGACGGTGTGCGATATGTATACCTAATAAAAATATGAAAAGGAAAATCTACCGCATTTTTTTTGCCGATTCTACCACATTAAAATCAAAAGGGGTTTGCTCACTGGTATGAGGATATTTTCAGTTGCAGTGGCACTAATTCCAAAAATTCAATGGAACCGTGTTTATGGATGTTAACTGCAGATGCGATGTTTCTTTGTTTTTGTTGTTTTTGAAAAGAACATTTTTGGCACGAATTTTTCAAACTTCATTGTTCAGAAAAATTGTGTTGGAGGATATTGAGCTATATATGAACTGGATGCGATTTGCCAAATTATACCTGCGACTATTTTTGTTTTCTTTGTTTCTTTCACTCCTGAATCACAATATCCTCGTATATCGTGTTGGAATTCATTCAATCCCTACAAACACATAAACTACTCTAAGTACATGAATCAAATGGCATTTTGTAGGGATTCAAAGGCCCTTCATGCGGATATTTTTAGTTGTTCACTATTTTTATATGAGAATTGAAGTCGGTTGTGTTTTTTGCTTAAAAATTACGTCTTTCATTTTGTCAAATAAATCCCGATATAGCTGTGTACATTAGGGTGATTCAAAACTAAAACCTCTTGCAATTTCGATTGAGAACGTTCGGATTATTAAAGATAATAGGTAAGACAAGTTCCTCCTAAAATTTCAGCTTATTTGAACAAGATTTAGAGGTCGCTTAACGCTGTTGTTTATTTTCCGCAAGCTACGGATTTTAAATGGATCACTATAAACAAATAGGTATATTTTTATCAAATATTGTTAGATTTGGCTGAAATTTTGTAATTAGGTATCACAATATCAGTATTGATATATATAAGTGCGATAAATTAGTTTTCGGCACTTTTATTAATTAGTTAGTAACTAATTTTTGCCTTATACAGAATTAATATTTTCAATAATTTTTGTTTGTTCAGTAACCAATGAGCATATATATGCTTAACGCATCTAAGATCATATTCTAATTCATTTCAATAGTGGACCTCGTCGTTAAATATTAATGTTTTCGCGCTCACACCTTTACGAAGTATTTGGCCGAGCTTCTCCTCCAATTTGTGGTGTGCGTATTGATGTTATTACACAAATGGAGGGACCTACAGCTTCCGAACGGCAAATGGATTTTGTGAGAAGCTTTTTCAAGGCAAAAATACACTCTGAGGCTTATTGTCTGCCGATTGTTTATATGACTTTTTTGATGTTGCTTTGCCCAGGAATCGAAACCAGGACCTATGGAGTGGTAGTAGGCACCTCTAACAGAGGCCGCACATGCAAATGTTAATAACCGCTGTTATAAGTAACTTTTTTTTTGTAGACTTTGTGAAAAACGATAAGTTCTGAAAATATTTATTTAGCATAAAGTCGAATTGTGATACGTTTGCGATGGATTTTTCAGGCCCTTTTGTTTATTTTAGGTACAATAATGACTTAAAACTTACGATCGGTGCAACTGTTTAATAACATCTTTTTTCCAACACTTAGAATAGCTTCTCGATGCTTACGGAGTGTCAAAAACAATGCCTGTTTTTGCTAACCATTTTTGGTATGGATATTGTTGAAGTTTTGAACGAGCATCACTATTGCTCTGCGGCATCGTTTGCAACTTTTAAATTCCTTATGAGTGATTTTAATTTATTCAGCCTCATTGCGAAAATTAGGCTAAATTGTTCGACTCTACAACCAGGGTTGCCACTAGGAAACATTTTTTTCCGCCCAAAGTTCCGACCAAAACCAATGACAATCGCCCAAATGAAGAATACAAGCTTCTTTTTTAATTAATTTGAAAATAAACCATTTAAAAGTCTTGTTTGTAAATATTGACTGTTCATAATCTTTTCTTCTTCTTCTTATTTAGCACTACAACCGTTTGTCGGTTTGGGCCGAAAACAAAAAACTTCGCCAGTTGCCTCTCTCATTTGCAGATTTGCGCCAGTTGTTCATCCCAATTGCGGACAGGTCCTTCTGCACTTGGTCCTTTCACTGTGTTCGTGGGCGCCCTTGCTTTCGTTGGCACCCATGGGTGCGGAGTAGAAGGATTTCTTCACCGGAGCGTCGTTATCCATGCGTACAACATATCCAAGCCAGCGCAATTGTTGTATTTTTATGCGTTTAACTATGTCCATGTCGTTAAAAAGCTCGTACAGTTCGTTATTCCATCTTCTTCGGTACTCGTCGCCCACGCGAACGGGGCCATAGATCTTGCGAAGAATAATTCTCTCGAAAGCCCCCAAAGCCTTCTCATCTTTGTTAGACATCGTCCATGTTTCTGCGCCATATAAGAGGACGGGCATGATGAGAGATCTGTAAAGCGTGATTTTTGTTCGTTGAGAGAGGACTCTGCTTTTCAATTGCCTACCGAGCTCAAAGTAGCACCTGTTGGCAAGAGTTATTCTTCGCTTTGTCCCCAGACTGACATTATTGGTGGTGTTTGTGCTGGATCCTAAGTAAGCAAAGTCATTCACTACTTCGAAGTTATGAATGCCAACAGTGACGTGTGTCACAATAAGCGAAGACTTTTCATGTATTGTCAGGAGATACTTTGTCCCTTCCCTTTGTTTCAGACCTACGATATCGATATCATCTGCATACGCCAGCAGCATCGTTCTTTTGCTATATATGGTGCCCTTGCGATTCAGATTGGCAGCTCTTATTACGCTTTCCAGCATCAGATTGAAAAAGTCGCAAGAATCGCCTTGTCTAAAACCTCGTTTGGTCTCAAACGGCGCGGAGAGGTCCTTCTAAATTTGGACGGAGCTGTAAGTTGTGCTCAACGTAACTCTACATAGCCGGGGATCCCAAATTTAGACATGACATTGTACAGGCAGCTTCTCTTCGTGCTATGAAAAGTAGCTTTAAAATCAACAAAAAGATGGTGTGTGTCGATTTGCATATCGAGTGTCTTTTCCAGAATTTGTGCTGTGAAAATCTGGTCAACGTTGGACTTACCAGGTCTGAAGCCACACACCATAAGGTCCAATCATTTGGTTCGTAAAGGGCTTCAGTCTTTCACACAGTATAGTCGACAGGACCTTGTATGCAATATTAAGAAGTCTTATTCCGCGATAATTGGCGCAAACGGCGGGATCTCCCTTCTTTTGGATTGGGCAAAGTACACTAAGTTCCAATCTTCGGGCATATATTCATCAGACCGAATTCTGCTTAATAGCTGGTACATGCGCCCGACCAGTTCTTCGCCGCCGGCTTTGAACAGCTCAGCCGGAATACCGTCGGCCCCAGGGGCCTTGTTGTTTTTAAGCCGCCAATTCACCTCGTTTTGGTCAAGTGGAGGAACGTGTTCCCTCCATATCTCAAGTGTACTCTGGACATCTGTTACCAAATTTCCATCTTCATCTCTACAGGAACCGGCCCCGGTCTTGAAACCATTTGATTGCTGCCTTATTTTCTGATAGAATTTTCGAGCTGCATTCCTGTCTGCCAGCATCTCAAGCTCTTCGCATTCACGTTTTTCTGCCTCGCGTTTCTTTCTTTTGAATATACGTCTCTCCTCCCTCCTCATCTCCCGGTATCGTTCAACTGTCGCTCGCGTAGCTATGGGCTGTAGGGTAGGTTTTGGATGCTGCGTATTTCTCTGTTTTAGCCGCGCGGCGCTCTTCGTCATACCAGTTGTTCCTGCGCGGGCGATAGTATCCCACTGCCTCTTCCTCAGCGGCGCGGAGTGATTGGGAGATGGATTCCCATTGCTCATTTATATCCGGTCGTTGAAGAGTTTCTTGTTTAAGCAGGATTGAGAGTCGATTGCGAAATTTCTCGGCTGTCTGCTGTGAATGCACCTTCTAGATGTCGAACTTTCGCCGCGTTGCGTGATGGACTTTCTTCATTGTACAGAGGCGCATGTGGACCTTGGCTGCAACAAGGTAGGGATCCGAGTCGATGTTGGCTCCTCGGATAGAACGTACATCAAGAACGCTCGAAGCGTATCTTCCGTTATCATAACATGATCTATTTGGTTCTTCGTTCTTTGATCAGGGGACACCCAAGTGGCTTTATGGATGTTTCGATGATGGGGTCTGGTACTACTAACTACCATGTTCCGTGCCGCGACAAAGTCGATCAGCCTCTCTCCGTTGTCGGAGGTGTTGTCATGGAGGCTGAATTTTCCGACTGTTGGACCAAAAATGCCTTCCTTGCCCACCCTGGCGTTAAAGTCGCCCAGCATGATTTTAACATCGTGGCGGGAGCAGCGCTCATAATCCTTTCAGTAACTGTAAAAATGCACGTATCGTGCGCGGCTACGTTAATTTGTGTAGTCATGTGTCCAAAACTTCGACTTTGATACACTTTTTTCGTTCCACATAAATCGCTTAATGCACTCTTTACTCTAAGTTCCCGCGAGCACTGCCAATTAAGTTGTTCAATCTTCTATTAATTTCGGGAATTGTCCCGATTTGACAGTTCATCGTTGTTTTTTCCATCATTTTCTCTCTCTCACTTGGATCAAAGTTTTACTGTTCTATCTTGCTTTGACAGCATAGTTCGAGAAAAAATTTGGAACGGCAACGATTTGTTCGTAATTCGCATGGTAATTGAATCTGAATTACATACATACGAATAAAGTAATTCGTCCCCACAAATTTGTATGGCGAATTAAGTGATTCGGTACATCATTGGTTAGCCAATTTTGAGTGAGTTAGCGCATTACGAATGAAACTGTGGTGTGAATACAGTATTAGAAAACTGTATATCTCGTGTTTGCGTTGTTTCATAAGCATTATATCAGATTTACACAAGGGCAAGTAAATATGTATAAAGGTACAGAGCGTTCGGTTTAAAAAAAAAAAAAAACACAATGCCATATATATATATATATTAGACTGCATCACCAAAAAAAGTTGCGGTTTTTCCGCCGGGATTACAAAATTTATTATATTTTAAGACGTCCACCAAAATATTTCGGAAAAATATTAAGATTTAAGCGAGCTGGACCGATTTGAAAATACCTCCAAAAATGAAGTTTTTTATGAATAAAAATAGTTTCTTAAAGAACTTTATGAAAAAAGTACCCTTAGATGACAAATTAGATTAAGCTTAAAAAATCTGCATAAAAATATTTAAAAATCTTTTCAACGCAACCGTAAGAATGAGATTTTTGATGCTGTTTTTTTACTATTTTCAAAGATTGGTTTACGAAAAACTTGAATAACTGGGCCAAAAATGTTCTGATTTAGACTTACGGGATCTTAGTAGAAAAGTATTTTCACACTGGTTTTATTTCTGGCCAAAAAAACGTCATTCGTGTCCCATCTTGTGTTTTCGAGTACCAACACATCTTAATTCAACTTTGAATGACGTTCGTTCATCGTACCTTTCTCTTCCATCCTTTGAATGAGTTTATTAGCAAAGAAATAAAAAGGGTGAGAAAATACCTTTCCATTGACACATCTTAAGTCTAAATCGGAAGAGTTTAGGTTCAGTTTTTCAAGTTTTTGCTACACCAATCTTTGAAAAAAGTTAAAAAACAGCATCAAAAATCTCATCATTACGATTCCGGTCAAAATTTTTTTTAAATATTTTTATGCAAATATTTTAAGCTTAAACCGTTTTGTCATTTGAGGGGAGTTTTTCAAAAAAAATCTTTAAGAAACCATTTTTATTCATAAAAAACTGCATTTTTGGAGGTATTTTCAAATCGGTCCAGCTCACTTAAATCTTAATATTTTTCCGAAATATTTGGGTGGACGTCTTGAAATATAATAGATTTTATAATTCCAATGGAAAAATAGTACCAATTTTTTTTTGTATGGGGAGTGATGCAGTCTAATATATATATATATATATAAATAGGTAAGCATGAATTAATTGGGAACTATTTTCTCCTATGTTTCTTAACCGATTCGAACGATTGTTGATTTGTTGGAAAGGTGTTTCGGAGGAGGAGTGCACAAAATTTTAACTTTTCTGATAGGTGGCGCAGGGGTCGAGCTATACTAAAAAATCGTATTTATAGTCCGATTTGCATCAGAACATATATTCGCTACATAAGGATAAATACACGTGCCAAAAATTACCCCGATAGCTGGCTCCAAAGTCGAGTTATGGCAAATTCAATTCCATGAAATATGTTCTCATATATCTTATATCTTATATATTAATATGCAAAAATGATTTTTGTGGCACACTCATGAAACTCATATCAAAAGAAAGAGGAGGTGGTGTAGATGTGCCGAATTTAGTTTTTAACCTTCTAAGAGCCACTTTGACCAAAATATTAGAAAAAAAACTATTTACAGTCCTGATTGGTACAAGATCAGCCCGAATATCAGCTAGAGAAGCAACCTAACATCTTATACAGTGACGAGCAAAACTGTAACATGGTTAAACACTTTTTGTTTCAGCCGCCGCTATATTTCCAAGTTCTAACGACTTTCTTACTTTTGCTGTATATTCTTGTTGGTACATCCCTACTCCCTCTCTCATAATGATTTGAAGTCAATACAACAACAATAAAAAAACCAGCAGACAAAAATGTAAATTAAGGCAGATGTTACAGTTTTGCACTCATATATTTTTAAGAGCTTTTTAACAATTTTAACGAAAAAAAGAACTACTAACACAATGTTCAGTACTCTTTTGCCTGTTTCAGTTCCTGGATGTGATTTGGCATACCTTATTTGTATCTTTGTAAAAATTCTGGAGGTATATCCTTATTTTGCTTTCACAGCTCATGTAATCGATTTTACGGACTTTGATACATATTAAGCTGTGCTTTTAGTTGATTTCGCAGATTCTCGATGAGATTCATGTCCGAGGTTTGTGGAGGTCATTTCAAATTAGCAAATTTTTGCTTTTGTATCCAGTCTTTGCGAACATATGCAGTATGTTTTGGGTGATTTTTCAGCAGAAACTCTAATTTTTCGACCACGTCTTGCAAATTTTGTTGAAATATGAACAGATACTGTTCCTTACGCATAATGCGTACTAACGGACTAACACAATTTTTGAAATACAACCGCAAACTATTATTGACCAACCACTGTGATTCACAGTTTGCCTTACATGATGCGCATGGGCTTAATTTGGGTCTTTGATCTAATACCATGCCTGGCCATCTGATTGAAAGCGATTAATTTAGTCGTGTCAGACCAAATAACCTTCAATTGAAACTTAAAAATATGTTTTTTACTGCATTCTGAACGGCCTAACATATCCCAATAGGCAACGGTTCGGTTTTCGTGCGATGCAGGGAAATGCTGCCACACTCGCACATGTATTATGATCAAATTTGCTTTTTTCTTCTTTATGATGCCTTTGCGCTCAATTTGGCATTTCTTCGCCTCGCAGTCTATTGATTTGCATTAAAGTTTAATACCTTAAGCGCTTCTGTAATTGTGGCTGCATCGCTACTTGCTTCTAAGTTCACAAGATATCGTACCGTAACAGGCTTCCTTTGTCCTTGGGAACACTTTAGGCTATATTTTTTCTAAGTCTTAACATTTTTAAGTAGCACATTCCAAAATTTTTTGCCACTTTTCGTGCGGTTCCGCCTTTCCGCAGTAAATCTATTATTTACATTTATGGTTCCTGATTAACTATGTTATTTACTGGAGATCACTTCTTCAATAAATTACAATATAGAAAAAAGTCATCAGACTTCCAACTAAGTAAAACTGAGAGTGAGTGCAAAACTGTAACATCTGCCTTAATTTACATTTTTGTCTGCTGGTTTTTTTTATTGTTGTTGTATGGACTTCAAATCATTATGAGAGAGGGAGTAGGGATGTACCAACAAGAATATTCAACAAAAGGATGAAAGTCGTTAGAACTTGGAAATATAGCGGTGGCTGAAACAAAAAGTGTTAAACCATGGTACAGTTTTGCTCGTCACTGTATATAAATACGCAAACATGATTTTTGTGGTACACTTTTGAGTTACTTAATCC
>NW_023458556.1:102646070-102690125 GCF_013731165.1 Rhagoletis pomonella | reverse complement strand
AGAGAAGCAACATGACATCTTGTATATTAATACGCAAACATGATTTTGTGGTACACTTTTGAGGTACTTAATTTTAATTTATTTTCATGAAACTCATATCAAAAGAAAGAGGAGTTGGTGTAGATGTCTCGAATTTAGTTTTTAACCCTCTAAGAGCCACTTTGAGTAAAATATTAGAAAAGAACTATTTACAGTCCTGATTGGTACAAGTTCAACCCGAATATCAGCTAGAGAAGCAACATGACATTTTATATATTAATACGCAAACATGATTTTTGAGGTACTTAATCCCCATTGAGTTTCATGAAACTCATATCAAAAGAAAGAGGAGGTGGAGTAGATGTGCCGAATTTAGTTTTTAACCCTCTAAGAGCCACTTTGAACAAAATAATAAAAACAAACTATTTACAGTCCTGATTGCGAAATTAAAACACATCTCTGGTTTTTTCTAGCACGTCGAGATTTTTTTTATTGGTGACATGTATATTTTAGATGCAATTTGCATGGAAACCCCATAAATAAACAAAGGAAATCAGAAAAACGTATGTAACTTCGAAGTTAACGCTAAGAAAAGTGATAACAGCAGGTTTCACCAGCAATTTAAATGGAAAATTATTTTTTATTTTCTGTCAGTTTCCATACAAAATTCAAAAAAATTAAAATCATTTTTCACTTTAATTGCTTTCGTGAAATTGGCTGTAAAAATTATTTTCATAGCGTTAACTTGGAAGTTTTAGAAAAACCATTGTCGAATATTTTCCCAACATTGAATCTAAGGATGTCTTCAGCTGGATAACAAACCCGTTTTCATGTGACCCGAAAAGTAAACCTAATGAGATGACAAATTAAGCTTTTGAAAACCTTCTGGACATCAGTGAAGGCAGCACTTTGTATATTAAATACTACGAAGGTAGCCAAGAGAGTTCTGGATGCAAGTGTATGCAGAAAACACTGCTGTTGGCAAGATTGCATTAAAAGTACTAGTGACTTTTAGGCCCTTATTATGAGTTGCATTCGATTTGAACAGAATTTTGCTTTCGATGGTGTAGCGAAGTGTTAGAAAATTTTGAAAAATGTACAATTTTGCATTTGTTTTCTTATTTTTTGGCGGCTAGACACTAATTTTAAACAATTTTTATTAATTTGTTTTTTGTTATTTTTGCTTTTCCACAATTAATTTTCATTTAAAAAATGGCCTCGAGCTCATTATAAAATTGTTGAATATAATTGTTAAAAGGCCAAAAAAATAACAAAAAACAAATAACTTAAGGACGAGCACACCTAAAAGTTAAGCATTCTAAAAATAGAATTATTAGCACAAACCAACAAAACCAACAACCACATGATCAAGTGAATTGCAGCGGAATAGCTGCGCTTGATTGTGTTGGCATAACAAAAATGAAAAATAGTGGAAATAAGCAAACGATAATTTACAAGGCGTCTTAGCACGGTGCATAGGCAACTGGCTGAGTCAGTGGGATCGTCGGTTCGAATCCTACTGAAAGAAGTCTGATGAGGAAATGTGGTGATTTCCGAAATAGCTATCACTTCTACCATTTTTTCAAATTATTGTTGCTTTTCCACAATAAATTTTCATTTAAAAAATGGCCTCGAGCTCATAAAATTGTTGAATATAATTTTTATTAATTTCATGCAGTTCTAACGTCGTGAATATTAAACATAAGCTCGAAGCCTGGTTTTACTTGTGAAAGAAAATCCCAATACTCAGTTGGCACGATCTCTGAGAACAAAATCGTAAGCTGTTGATAGTTTTAAAATATTTTAAATAGATTTGGCTCACAAACGCCTCTTTAGACAGTCGGAAGTTTTTAATAGATCTGTAGACAAATTTTTTAAGTATATTTTTTGTCAAAATATATTCGAAAGACTACACTTAAACCCTCTTAAACATTTTCGACTCCTGGCCAGTTTACCAAGATCTCATCCTCTGACGAATCATTGAAACAGAACCCCGTTGTACTATTTTTTACCACGTTTTTATAAACTCGCTTTCTTTTTAATTTCATTTTAATTTGCTCAAATTTACATATATATGTATAAGCACACTATTTGGTTTGCTCGATTTAAAAAAAATATATTATTGTGAACAAGCGCTATTCTTCATCGAATGAGTGTCATAATATTGCTATAAATTGCTATAAATTTATTTATTTATTTATTTATTTAATATTACATTGAATACATTAGTGCATTAAGATGTAATCTTTACATGCACAATGATACAAACAAATTGCAAAAATAAAATGAAAAGTACAGATAATAATTAATATTACAATATAGATTAAGGTAATGTATATGTTGAATTACAAATCATATATTCTAAAATAAAACAAAGGTAAACTTATAACCACTATTCTTGATCACACTTGAAAGAAAAAAAGTTAAATATGAGTTTTTTTGAAATTGCCTATGTGCAACGCGTTCTTCAAGGACAGTGGAAGGGAGTTCCAGAGCCTTACCGCATTAATAAAAAACAGTCTTGAATTGCATAAATAGTTAAATCTCGGAAGAATAACGAACGTGTACTCTTGGAGAACTTAAGTTTATTGTACAGATATTCCGGGCTCTTTGTGATAAATAATTTGAACATAAAAATGCAATTACGCGCGTTCAGGAAATTTTGTAAATCACAGCCAAGTATAGAATTGCGCATAGATGAGAGATGATCGTATTTCTTTAAACCAAATACATACCTTGTGGCAGAGTTAATGGCGATATTCAATTTTTGGAGTGAATGAGAGTCTAATTTGCCGTAGACGATTTCAAAGTACGTGATATAAGGAACAATTAAACTTGTAATTAACTTTTTCTTAGTGGCTACCGGTACATAAGGTGAAGTTACTCTAAGATATCGCAGAGTAAAAAATATTTTACTCACAACTTCATTAACATGATCATCACACGCAAGTCTAGAGTTAATAACGAAACCCAAATTCTTGGCTTTATCAACTAATTTAAGCTGGTTGGCACCAATAAATAAGGTGGGAATATCCGATGCCAAAAATGTATCTTTAGCGACAGGTATTACATAAGATTTTTGAGCATTGAGGCAAAGTAAATTCTCCCTAGACCATTATAATATTGAGCTTAAGTCCTCGTTAAGTTGTAGACAAATATCCTGAATCGATCCAATTTTATTAGAAACATACAGCTGCACATCATCGGCATAGGCGTGTAAGCGCGCATGAGTGCAGGTGCTGAAAATGTCGTTTATGAAAATGCTAAACAAAAGGGGGCCCAATCAGTGTTGCCGCGAAGCACTTTTAGTGGTAGCCAAATTCCTTTAAAAAAAGGGCTAAAAAAGAGCTAAAAAAAAGTCGTTGTGGCTAAAAATGGTAGCTAAAATTGTTTACTTACATAATCATATATAAGTATACACGCAAACATTTTCAATAAGTAATGGTATAGAAAACAATGAACCCTGGAAAAAAGCTAATATTTTATCCAACCAAAAACCTTTTCGTATAAAAGGGGAAATATACGACACCAGCTTGGTGGCTCGATCAAGTGATTGTACCATCAAGCTCGAAGCGTATAACTTACCAGCATGCTGGTACAATATTTATTTCTTTACAAATGGGGTCGAGGAAAGATCGAAATGATTTGAGCCGAAACTTCATAATTTTTCTTTTTTTTAATTCACAACTGCAATATCGTGAACATAATATTCCACAAACACGGCTTTGAAATTTCCGCCAAAATATTTTTTACTTAGAAAGCTTAGCTAATCTTACCACTCACGACACCAGCATGCTGGTACAATCATAAAATTTTCAAATAGTTTTTGAAGTCGCACCAGCAGCTGGTACAATCACACCACAAGAACATACACGGTCAATCGACTTGATGGGCCATTTAATTAATGAAGCATATTAGGGGCCAGTTTTTCAGTGCACGGCCGTGGTTCAAACTAAGTTTAAACGCCCGGTCTGGCTGGTTTAAACTAAGATCAGCCAATCAAGTGTCAGCCAGCTGTTAAATTTAAACCCAGTTTACTTAATCTGAGTTTAAACTGGCACTGAAAAACTTGCCCTAAGGGCCGTTAATAGATAAGTTAAAAAACAGCCCTAACACTTATAAAGTATGTATGTATAAAAACGTAAGGAACATACAATATGTATGTATGTCAGTCTTTCTTAGTTTAAAAATTCATCTCTTACATAAATGCAAAAACAAGAGTGTAAACCTGCTATTGACCAAAAAACATATTTTACTGTAGAGGCAAAAAACTAAATATATCTTTAACTCTTAGTCTAAGGGGCAAATCCTAAATATGGTTTGTTAATCGCGCGACGTTCTATGCCCCTAATCCAGAACGAATGAAAAAAATTACGTTTTTATGTTTTTATTGGCGAATTTCTAACTTAGAAGGTTTTAGTTTTTGTATTTTCAAAATTGAAGTGGATTTAGCATGTTTTTTGTATGAATAAAATTGTTTCTATTTTATTTATTGTGATTACGAGCTCAATTTAAATGTTAATTAAAATAGGATTCCATAGATAAAAACAATTATATATATATATAAAATATGCAACAGATTTATTCTTCCGTTTATTGCAATAAAAATAGGCAGTTTATAAAACATATATTAGTAACTATACGTGAAGTATTCCTCTCTCAAATTAATAGTACAAAGACCACATATAAGATAATTTAAGTAGGAACTCAATAATGCCAGAAAGTATGATACATATTATTCAATCATGAGGTAAATTGTTATAGTAGGCGTGGTAATCTTCAGGAAGTAATCGTTTGAAATACTGGAGATCTCATACTTTCTGCGAGTAATCGTACGCCTACTCTCGTATAAATTCGGAGGGTGAGAAAACGGCAAGGAAACAGCTACTGCGGATTTTCTTTGCGGTATTACTTCCCATTCTTTGGAGAATCTTAGTTTGAAATGTATGTCGCCACTTGGTGTATACCGTAGGGCTCGTATATCAGTTACTTTAGCAGCATCTTTGCCGCGACCGGGACGAATGCTATTAAAGAATTGAACTGTGTTAAAGCTTTTAAAGAACGTGTAACTAAGATAAGTTACGTCATATGGTTTTGGATTTTTGTTTAGCTGATCTACATACTTCAATGTATTCTGCAGGAACATGGATATCTCTTTTCTTAAGTGCTCGTTCGATAGTGGAATGGATACAATCAGCTTCCATTTGGGTATGGCCTACTTCAAGAAACTTTTGCTCAATAATGATATTGTTATTTATAGCTGTGGATAACAAAGCATTAGCCATAATACTGTTTCGGTTTTAATATGTGCATTCGTCGCTATAAAAAATTACTGTAATTGGCTCCCCGGAACTATTATTTGGTACTACATTTTTTTCTATAAAATCTACCCACACGCTGGAAAGCTCTTCTGCATTTAATCTTCCTTCTGTTTCGTTCCACAAGTAACAATAATTTCCTTGAGATAAAAAGTTAAAGCTTATTCGCTGGCTATTCCCATGGCTTAAACGCATAAAGTAATACTCTAAGATAGAACAATAATCGAGCGACAGAAGCACAATATGTTGGATTTAGCAGTTGAATTTGAACTGATTGTAATTAGCAGCTTTAGGTTAAAGTGGCTGCCAGTGACCCCACTAGCACACATAGGCCCTAGGTTGTGGGCCCGTTGTGATTAGCAGCTTTACTCATCAAACAATTTTTGACAATTATATTTTTATATTGACGTATTTTTTTTGCTTGCCAACTGCTCCTTCGAACTGCATCAAAAGGTCAATTTTGCCAAAAAACCGATTTAGCAGGTTTACACTCTAAGCCGATGATATACAACTTTTTCATGCCCAGTATGAATAAATTCTCCAAAGGGCTTGGGGCAATTTTAAATTTATGTGGCCAAAAAAAGTATGTGGTAGCTAAATCTAGCCACCAAAGGGCTAAAACGGCAACACTGGGCCCAATATGGATCCCTGAGGAACACCAGGGTATATATGCACGAGGTTAGAACAATTATTGCCGATTTTCACCTTTTGAAACCTGTCGCTCAAATAGCTCTCTATGAGTTTTACTGCAGTTTTGCTGAAGCTGAAATACTTAGCTAGTTTTTCACACAATATATTGTAGTTTACAGAATCAAATTCCTTAGAAAAATCAAGCAGACAAAGTAGTGTTAAATGGCCTTGATCGAATGGCTGACGTATATCGTCTAAGACTTTAACAACAGCAGTAAAACAGGAGTGACGAGCCCTGAAACCACTCTGCAGAGGGTTAAGGAGTTTATTTTTATGAATGAAGTCAGATATTTGCTGCGCTGAAAGCATCTCAAACACCTTAGAAAGTCCTGTTAATATACTTATGGGCCTGAATTCACTAATCAGAGAGGCACACGGTTTTTTGGCTATTGGTGTGACATTTGCTACTTTCCACTTGGATGGAAAGCACGAAGTGGTTAAACAGTGATTGAGTATGTGTGTAAAGCAAGCGAGAATGTAAGGCAAAATTAATCTGACAAACCTGATCGGAAGCTCATCATTCCCCACAGCATTAGATTTAATACTGCATACACATCTGGCCACTTCCTCCTCGCAAACGGAACTAAATTGAAATCTCGAGAGAGAGTGTTGGTCACTTGAAGCAAAAAAATTATTGAGTTCATTGGGATCAAGTGAGCAGGGTATTTCTGAGCTTGACCGCACGCCCAACCCTTTCAAATTTCCCCAGAGCTGTTTAGGAGGCAACGATACGTTAAGCTTTGCGCAGAAGAAATTCTTCTTAGCTAGCCGTACAAAAATAGTAGCCGAATTCCGGGCACGTTTGTAGAGGTTCCAATTGTCCTCTGTTGGCCTCCTTTTCCAGGTGTTGTAGGAAATATTACGCCTTTTAATCGCTAATTTAACTTCTTTGTTAAACCATGGACAGGAGCGTGACTTAGAGATACACTGGCGAATAGGTACATGCTTATTAAAGAAATATAAGATATTTTGTACCAAGAAGTCTAGTTTTTCGTCAGCAGTTACCAGCTGCCAACAAAAATTCCAATGGAACCAATGGAATTATAGTAATCGGTTAACGTGGTCCAAAGTTATGCGGTAACATATGTACATAAAAAAAATAATAAAAAAATATTCCGACGAATTGATAATCTTCTCCTTTTTGTGAAGCCGGGTAAAAACAAATACACCAGCAAGCTTTCAGCGTCAAATGATTTCAGGGTAAAATTGTCAAAGCTCCCAATAAA
Source organism: Rhagoletis pomonella (assembly GCF_013731165.1). Lineage (NCBI taxonomy): Eukaryota > Metazoa > Arthropoda > Insecta > Diptera > Tephritidae > Rhagoletis > Rhagoletis pomonella. Next base: position 102,682,912 of record NW_023458556.1, on the reverse strand, counting down.
CTTAAAGGAAATAATGAAATCATCGAAACAATTTCAGTCCATACATTAAAGCTAAAGGAGTTTGTTTTCGTAGACATTTCAAGAGTAAGGGTGCCGCGAATTTTTTTTTAGTGCAACTAGGGTGCCTATGTTAAAGAAGTTTGGGAACCCCTGAGTTAGCGAATCAACATGATATCTTATATATTAATACGCAAACATGATTTTTGTGGTACACTTTTGAGGTACTTAATCCCCATTGATTTTCATGAAACTCATATCAAAAGAAAGAGGAGTTGGTGTAGATATGCCGAATTTAGTTTTTAACCCTCTAAGAGCCACTTTGACCGTAATATTAATACAAACTATTTACAGTACTGATTGGTACAAGTTCAACCCGAATATCAGTTAGCGAAGCAACATGACATCTTATATAGTACTGCAAACCAGGCGAACTTCGTCGTTCCCAAAATAAATTTTTTCTATTGAAACCTTTTTGGTACAACGTTTTCACCAACAATTCACGTTTACGATTTTCCTTGGTACATTCATCTTTTAAGATTATGGTTTGGTAGTGATTTGCCGCTTTAAATAACCTAACCAAAGTGTTATGTGCGTGAAGAAGTTCTTGAAATTCTCCAATTGTGCAGCATTTCTTAGCATGGTTAATCACAAAACTAAATAAATTTGAAGAACTTTTTCCTCTTCACTACCTGGCGGCAACAGTGATCCGGTTCTATAGTGAATCTGTCCTAGAAGCTTATAGTATAGTTGGTGGCAATTTCAAAATGGGCGTGTATCATTATTCTACAGAAATGCAATATAATAATATAATCAATCACAAATACACCTACGGAAGAATTATAAACACATTCAAAGATAGCTAAAAGACGGTACGTTTGTAGGCCCTACGCCTCCTTTTCACATATCCCCATTTTTTATATGAGTTCGGGCTTGATTACAAATCCATACACATCTCCATACGAAGTTTCAGAACTATACCATGAACACTTCCAGAGATATGCAGTGTGAAAAATTCGGTTTGTATGGGAGGTGCCACGCTCCCTTTTCTAATAGCACAATTTTTCCTCCAAGAGTATGCGATTGATTTCATATACCGCAATACCAGGTTCCAGTATTCTACCATAAACACTTTCAGAGATATATCAGTATGAAAAATTCTGGGGAGGTGCCGCGCTCCCTTTTCCAATAGGTCCAATTTTTCTAGAGTAGTTTGCGATTTATTTCATATATCTCGATACCAAGTTCCAGGACTCTACCGTGAACACTTCCAAATATATTCAATATGAAAAAATCGGTTTTTACGGGAGGTGCCACGCCCCCTTTACCAATGACAACAATTTTTCTCCATGAGTATGCGATTGGTTTCATATATCCCCATACCATGTTCGAGTACTCTACCTTGAACATTTCCAGAGATATTCAGTATGAAAAATTCGGTTGTATGGGACTTGCCACGCCCCCTTTATATATCGAAATTCTCTTTAGCCTATACCTATCCCTGGGACGTATGCGCCAGGTGTCCGACATTTCAAAAAAATCGGTGAAGCCGTTCTCGAGCTTTACGAACACAAAAAAACGGCTTTCAAAATATATATTAGTATAGATTATGAAATCGAATTCCCATACAAATCTAATTCACCCTTCTGTTCCTATGAATTATAAAATTATTTAACCGAAGGTAATTAACACCACCTAACAATATTAGTGACCTAGACGTAGAAGAGGTGCTGATGGACCTTAAAAACGTCACAAGCAAAAGTGTATAAAATAAGTGATGTGGTCGAATTTCGACCACTGGGCGATACTAGTACATATAAATACTTATTTCTTGCTTACAACGTTGCTAAAATGAAGGATGTAATTAAGTAACTTAACAACTTATTCAGAATTTCTATTGTAATAATTTAAATTGCAAATTCAATTTTGCGCTTTCCTTGTGCGAATCTTTCTATTATCCTTTCAGTGTCAATTTCAATATCTAAGTGTACGTGTAAACGAGAGACTGTTTAACTTTACAAAATATTTCCCCGCCTTTATACTCTATTCTACAATAACAATGCCTATCTACTAATGTTAAGAAATTAACAACCTTCATATAGCAACAAATGAACACTGAAGGTAGTGTTATGTGGTTTATACAATTCAATAAGTATAAGGAAAAGCAATACAATTCAATTTAAGCAACTCAATTTAAACTACAGTGCCGAACAGAAGTATTGGCACAGAGAATTTTTCGCAATATATGCAAAGTTCTTTATTCTAATTTATTTTCGATATTTTTTTATAAAAACATTGTTCATTCTACACCAGAAAACATAATAATAAAAGCCCTAAACTTTGTGCAAAACTCAGGAAAATTCATCAAATTTGCACACCAATTTGCAACTTTTTATTCAGATTTTCCCGAAAAATTCTAAGTATGCAGTTTTATAGCCCATTCAAATTTAGTATAACAAAGTGCAAGTTTGAAGTCGCTAGAAAATCGCATTGTTTTTTGGCAATTTTTTTTTACGCAAGTTCTTCCATACAAAGTAATTCGACAATTATTTTTTGTATAGAGAAAATGAGCAACACCTTCCACTAAAAAAATTGCCAAAAACCAACGCGATTTTCTAGCAACTTTAAACTTGCACTTTGTTATACACTGAGGGAAATAGTGCGTAGTAAAAATGAATACTTTATATTTGATTATCGTTTAAAAATGTTCGTATTTAAAAATAATATTTTCATACAAAATTTATTACGCACGTATTTGACTGTTCACATCTGAGTATGTATATGAGTGTACATACGCACCCCAAGCATGCAGAGCGCCGCATACATACATAGTACAAATCGCGTGCTCTGGTGTTAATGGATATTCAACATTTGAAAGCGAATTTATATGACTGGGTGTAGCTGAGTGTGCAAAGATGCTTACCACAAGCTGTTGATATCCGGAGATGGTCGGGTTCGAATTCCACTGCAAGCAACATGCGAATTAATCTTTTTTTTTAGTTTTTGTCTTGATTATTCACTTCGCGGATGCTTTTTCAATATGAACGCGGTCATTTTAATATGCGCGTAATTGAATTGAATATTTACCAATATACAGTACTTTCGTTGACGTTTATAGTAAGATCATTTACGTTTCTATTTGATTTAAATATTTTTTTCCCTCAGTGTACTAAATTTGAATGGGCTATAAAACTGCATACTTAGAATTTTTCGAGAAAATCTGAATAAAAAGTTGCAAATTGGTGTGCAAATTTAAAGAATTTTCCTGAGTTTTGCACAAAGTTTAGAGATTTTATTATTACGTTTTCTGGTGTAAAATGAACTATATTTTTATAAAAAATGATCGAAAATAAATTAGAATAAAAAAACTTTGCATATATGGCGAAAAATTCACTGTGCCAATACTTTTGTTCGTCACTGTACATATATTCACATTAAATTACTTTGTTTTGATAAAATTTTTTCACATAAAACAAGTAAGTTCACATTTTCTTTCATAATTTCTATAGCATGTGTACGTACGAGTGTGTGGTTTATACTTGATTTCAAAAAACAAATGGTTGCATAGCTTTAGGCATTTTTTCAAATTCCCCTAACAGTGGGGGCTAAAATAAATGAAAAATCTTTTTTTTTCATTTGGTTCTTGATTCATGATAAATTATTTCATTTCTATTTAATTTATTGACAGATTTTACAAGGCGAAATTATTTCATTTCAGCATGATTTGCTTTTAAATTTCAAATGAGCAGTAAATTACGATAATTTGAACAAGTTTTCAGGTAATTTAATTTACGTAAGTCAATTTATGTAATTCAATTAATTCAGTTTAAAACTATATTCAAAATTAAAGCATAAATTACTTTGTTTCGATCAAATTACTTCACATAAACCAAGTACGTTCACATTTTCTTTCATAATTTCTACAGCACGTGTTCGTACGAGTGTTCAAAAAACAAATGGTTGCATACCGTTAAGCATTTTTTTAAATTTTCTCAACAGTGGCGGCTAAAATAAATGAAAAACCTTTTTTTTCTTCATTTGGTTCTTGATTTGCTCGTAAATTACAAATGAGCCGTAAATTACGATAAAGTGAATATGCTTTAACTATATGCTTATTTTAGGCAACATATTTATATGCTTTGGTAAAGGGTCAACTCCACTATCCACTATCCCTGTATACTCGTTGCTGCGTTCGCCCATGCTGTGACTGGCCGCACGTCGCTGCGGTCACGTCTGACTCGTTCTCTGAGGATATGGTTATGGGCGTCGAGGCCCTTACCACTGCCGCCTCGTCCTCGTCATAGTTGCTGAAGTCGCCCCCACCGTCACTGCTGTTGGGCTCGAATATTTCGGTGCTGGTACTGGCACACTCGCTGTCGCACTCGCTGCGCCGCTCTTGCACCTCCGCTGTCTGCACACTCGTATGGCGCTAGATTTTCTCCTGCTTCAATTGCTTTAGACGTACTCGCGGGGAACGTTCTGAAAAGCTTTCCGCGATGTAGTTTTCGCGGAAAAAATCTTCGCGTATACCCATTTTCCTTAGAAACCGTATCTTGGTATCCTGCGAGCCGCGGACAGGTATTTATATCAGTTACCATTGCGCGCTGAACTGTGTTTTTCCCGAAAAACGTTATCCCGAATTTTTCCTTTAGTTTTCGACGAAAATTGCAGGACATTTCCACTTTATTATGCTAGTTTTGTATGTTTTCTTTGTTTATTGCAGCTGTCTTGATCGGTCAGTGTTGCCAACGCGTACAGTCGAAAAGGGGGCAAAATTGCTTCGGCCATGTACTTAGTAATTTATTAATAAATTTCTTTATCACTTCACGTGTTTATTTCTTCGTTGTTATTTGTTACTTTATAGTCGGTTTGTTCGCTTTTTCTGTTTTTTTTTTTACCTTTTGGCATTGTTCCGCCGCCAATTCTTCCGTCGGGCGTTGAATTGTGCTCCGAAGTGGTGTTGTTGTTTGCAGTTTCGGCTCCATGATAAAGGTTTAACTCACTTTCATGCTACATTAGAATGTGTATGTGGTGTGAGAGATTCAGTTTGTATGGGAGGTACCACGCCCCCTTATTCAATAACTCCCATTTTTCCATGATTTTCGCGTTGATATTATATATCTCTCTACTAAGTTGCAGTACTCTACGATGAATACTTCCAGAGATATGTTGTAGGAAATCTTCTTTTCTTCTATTATCATCCTTTGAGGGTCTAGAGTCGATGTCCAAAATTTCAATAATATCGGTACAGCTGTTCTCGAGTTTTTCGATTAGAAAAAACCGAAAAATCGGCTTTCAAAATATATATTAGAATAGAAACGAATGAAATGCATTTTTTAATTAAATGCATCATATGGAAAAATGCTTATGAATAATTTTTTAAAGAATTGCAGACATTTGAAATTAATTTCAAGTATTTTCCAAAAAAGTGGAAGCATTCAAACGTGAAATTTTTTTGTCTTTCATTTTTCAACATAAATAAATAAAAAAACAGAGCTTTTTTAAAAAATCGCCACGGATAGGTCGACGCGAAATTTAATTATCTTTTATTAAAAAAAGGAACTTGAAAACGGTTCATATTTGGGCTCTCAAAATTCATTTGTCCACAGCAACCTTTTTTGCCCCACTGTGCGCCGTACCGCTTCGAATACTTTCTTCATTTTTGTCGACTTCTCCCCTGGATTCACCATCTTTTGCTCGGTACCGAATGTTTGTTCATCAAAGAGAGCGTTTGGTATTCTTGGTTCTCTGCCTTGGACCACGTATGCCGGGCTGAAACCCGTAGATTCACACATACTCGTATTCAATGCCAGTGTGCGAATTCTGGCAGCAAATCGTCCCAATCACTCTTAACGTTTGCTCTGTCGGTCGGGTTCTCTTGCGGTGTGTACGGCGGAGTTAGCTGGTGCGTTACACCGAGCTCCTCTAGGAACTTCTTAAACCGTCCACTGATAAACTTCGCTCCATTGTCAGTTATTAATACCTTTGCGACGCCAAACCGGACCAAGATTCGATCCCTAAACACTCGTATGAGGTTTTCAGTCATCGCTTTTCGGATTGCCAAAATCTCCACCCACTTCGAAAATCGGTCGAGGAAAACTATTACCATCGTGTTGCCGTGCTTTGAACACGGCAGTAATCCCACAAAATCGGCACATACCGTGGCCCAAGGTTCTTCCGCAATTTGCGTGAGCATCTTACCGGCAGCCTGCTGTTGACTGGGCTTGTATATCTGGCATGTATGGCACTGCCGCGCGTACTTCCTTATGTCTCTAATATGCCGGGCCACTAGTAAGGCGTCATCGCCCGTGCTATTGATTTTCCGATACCCATATGCCCCGCACTTGGTATATCGTGGATTTCCTTAAAGACTCTGCTTCTTTGCGATGTCGGCACGTACAGCTTCCAGGGAACCTTATCTTCGTCATCCATCTGTGTCGATATTCGGCTGTAAAGCCCGCCTTCTTCCACCACGTAGTCTGGAAACTTCTCAGGGTCCTTTCTCACCTCTGCCATTTTAGCCGTGAGCCACGGTTAGGTTTCCTTTTCGGTACTGTACATCAAAAGAATGCTGTTGGGGCTCCAGTGCCCACCTCGCAATTCGGCCTGATGGACTCTATCGCGTTCAGTCATTTTAACGCCAGATGGTCGGTGACTACCGTAAAGGTGTATCCTTCTAGGTAAGGCGTCATCTTTCTTATGCCCAAACTATAGCCAGGCATTCTTTTTGAGTCGGAGAGTAGTTCGTTCCGCCATATTCAGCCGTCGGCTTGCGTACGCTATCACTCGTTCCCCGTGTTCTAATTCCTGAGTAAGGACGGCGCCGAGACCGAAATCACTTGCATCTGTTTGTAGCGTAAATTTTCGTGTGAAATCCGGGCAAGATAATACCAGAGCTTGTGTGAGCGCGTTCTTTAGGGCCTCGAATGCCTCCTGCTGTTCCTCGGACCACTTCCACTTGCTGCCCTTCCTCAACATTGACGTCAGCGAATGTGAAACGCGCGAGAAATCGGGAACGACCCTCCTGTACCATGAGACTACTCCTAGGAAACGCCGTAGCTCTCGTAGGTTGTTAGGTTGTTAGGCGGTGCTAGCTCTTTCATGTGAATACCATCCTCGCTGACGACGTGCCCTAGATAATTAAGACTATTCTTAAATTTCGCACTTTTCCGGGTAGATCTTGAGGTTGGCTCGCCTTGGCCGCTGGAACACCTCCGTGAGATGCCGTACATGCTCTTCCGGTGTGGTACTCGTAACAATGATATCGTCTAAATAAGCGAACGCGTTCGACTCTATGTCTGGTCCGATGACACGATCGAGTGCTCTCTGGAAGGTCGCTGGAGCCGAGTGCAGACTAAACGGTATTACCTTCCACTAGAATAGTCCGCGTCCGGGTACTGTGAATGCGGTGTATTGCTGCTGATGAAGCGGGTGCTTCTTAACCGCTCCAAGATATGTTGGATGCCGAGTATTGAACTAACGATAGTCGACGCAGAGCCTCCATTTTCCGTTTTTCTTCCTTGCCATAACTATAGCAGCCCTATGTGGGCTATTCGATGGTTCACTGCAGCCCTTTTCTCTGAGTTCATCCATCTCCTTGTTAATGATTTCCTGCATCTTTGGGTTCTTGGGAAAATACCGCTGTTAAATCGGTCAATCATCTTTCATCACTATCTTGTGCGTCGCAATATTGGATACTCCCGACATCTCCTCGAACACCTGTAATTCACGCTTAAGAAACTCACTCACCGGGGAATTTATTGCGTTGTCCACTGATGGGGCTGTTAGTTCGGCTTCAGAAGGTCTTCGTGCTCTTCTTCGACCATATTTGTACACGTGACTGATCCTTGCCCTAAATCGTCCGCTTGCAACGTTAATAATTGCTCTCCACACCTTAACTCCAAGTTAGCCTTCGCCAGGAAGTCCGTTCCTATCACTATTCTGTTGGGCAGCCCTGGTCAGACTAGCAGCTCACTCTGGTGCACTTGGTCACCTAACTTTACCTCTGCATATACCGCATCGACTATTACTCTTGCTCTGCCATCGTCCATCACCACTCGCGTCCTTAAAAGGGCTTCATAACTATAACATTTTCAGTTTAGATGAAACCTTTTTTCAAATTAAGCGAATCCTTTTTCAAATTAAATGAAACCTTTTTCATGTTAAGCGAAACCTTTTTCAAATTAAATTAAACCTTTTTCAGATTCAGTGAAACTTTATTCCAATTAAATGAGACCTTTTTCAGATTCAATGAAACTTTATTCAAATTAAATGAAACTTTTTTCAAATTAAATGAAACTTTATTCAAATGAAATGAAACTTCTCTTTTGGATTACTTTGAATTAGCTGTTACGTGTTGCTCTCTCTTACGGTCAAGGCATGTTGAATACAGTGTTGCCGTTTCGGTCCAATTGGACCAAAATTGGTAGTTTCATTTCTTAAAGTAAGGCTTTGGTAGGTTGATTGGTTTGTTGTGATTTTCGAGGGGTTTTGGTAACTAGGCAAATCATATAATTTATTCATTTTATAAAACTTCAAATATCTCTGTTTTCGGGAGTACATGTAAAGGATGATGTGAAAAGGAAAAGAGAAATGGGACATGTCAAAATTCTTCTTGAACCGAAGTTGAATGTTGCCGTGATTAGACTGTGCTCTAATCCATAGAGTTTGTTTAAGTTAAAAGAAAATAATAAGACAATTGTTATGCAAATGCCAAATTTTACATTTCGCTTAAGCGAGTGAGTGAGAAGGGAGAGTATTTGTACTTTATTTACCTCTTCTCCCTTAAGAAAATAATAGTTGACAGCTTTGAATTCGTGTAGCAACAGTAATAATATTCTCCCAGTTAAACATCATAATCGGCGTTATCGACTCCCTGATATAGTATGGCGTCGATAACGTCGACAACGATGTGTAACTGGAAGTTAAGGCTCTGTTACGTACGTGTTTTTACGTAGAAATCAAAAACCAACAGACTTCTACGTATGTAATGCTGTGCGTTGGGTAACAGCTTACACGCGAAGCTCATTTAACAGATTCCTTATGTGACAACTCTCAAGCAATGCCAAGTATGCATAACAGAGCCTTTAGTGTTAGCCAGACATGGTGCAAACGGCTCTTAATAGGTTAAGTTGATTTCCTGTTCCTTAATTTAAAAATGTTTAATACTTAATTTGAATAAAGTTTCATTTAATTTGAAAAAAGTTTCATTTGGTTTGAATAAAGTTTCATTGAATCTGAAAAAAGTTTCATTTAATTTGAATGAAGTTTCATTGAATCCGAAAAAGGTTTCATTTAATTTGAAAAAGGTTTCGCTTCATCTGAAAAAGGTTTCAATTAATTTGAAAAAGGTTTCGTTTAACCTGAAAAAGGTTTCATTTAATTCGAAAAAAGTTTCATTTAAACTGAAAATATGTATAAACAAAAAAAAATCGTTTCGTTATTTATTAAAAAACAACTTATCAAAATATTTCATTTGCTTATCAATAAATAAAATATGAAAAGAAAACTAGTTTCGTTAGTTATCAATGAATGTTAACAAAAACAAATTCGTTTCCTTGATTATCAAAAAGGAAATATTTTGTTTTACTACGTAGCATTATGCGATTTCTTTTTATTAAATAATTAACAAACAGTTCACAAAACGCTGTTAATAAATTATGCGAAAACTAATTAAGCGGTAACAGTAATATTGCTTCAGTGATATCATTACTCAAACTTGATCTATAGTCATTAATTATGTATTTTAAAGTGGAAAACGCTCGCTCTACGTTAACTTGCGTAGCGGAATTCTTACTTGTCTAAACCTGTCCTCCTTCAGCCTTCTCGCCCTCGTATCGCTTACGAAGCTCCTTGTAGCCCCTGTGTCGATTGCAGCTGTTACGCTTTCCCCATCCACGGTCACGGCGACCAAGATTCGGCCATGCGTCTGTTTAAATACGCTTATTGAGATCGAGGTTGTGTTGTTGGAGACCCCACCCCTCGATACCGATAGGGCCTTGTGCCGTTTCCCTGGGGCTCACGGCAGCAATCACGCCTGTGTATGCCGCATCGACCCCATCTCCAGCAAAATTCGATCTGCGCACTGCGGCACCCATGTGCGAAGTGCCCACTCACACCGCACCATCTACGTGCTGTTCGGGGGTCCACGTATCCTTGCAATGGTCTAGGTTAGGAGTCTAACATACCGAATTGCTGTGGGGCTTCTCTCTTCAGTGATTCCTTATCTCTCTCCACAGCGCGTAAGTATTGGTTGCGTTCCTCGTGATGCCGGGGTGCGAACGATCTCGCTGTTGGTCTCAATTCTCTCTCGGGGGCGATGTTCTCGAAGTCTTCGGCCAGACTTACCAACTCTTCGAGACTGCCGAACTCGCTCTGCTTAACGTACCACTGATACTCTCTGGAAATTTCTATATATACGGCCCAACTTCTGTTCCGCGATGTAGTTAGCATGTCGCATGAGCCCCTGTAGCGCCAGAACGTAGTCTTTAAACTTCTCGCCGGGTCGTTGGACGCGCTGCCTAATCTCATCGTCCAAGTGCTCGAGATACCGAGAGCTTAGGAAGAACTTTAGGAAGTCCTTTTTGAAGGAGTCCCATTCCTGCCAGTGCCGGTTATTATTCTGGAACCACACCAAGGCCTTGTTTTTCAGCAACTCGGGAAGCGCTCGTGGGATCGAGTTACGATCGATTTCGTAGCCGTCCGCTAGTTCCTCGACTAGCTCGATAAAACTCAGGGGATCCTTACCGCCGTCGTACCTGAAACCCCATTTTAGTACTCGGTCCATGGTGGCAGCACATGATAGTGGCGGGGGCACCACGTACACCGGTGGTGGTTTATCTTCACGGAGCCTGGTCGCTCCAAATGTGTTTCCGTCCTCACTTGCAGTACCCGGAGGTGGCGGCTCACTATTACCTGGTAGTGGTAGTCCGCTGGTCCCCTTAGGTGTTGCCGGGTTCATCGAAATGGTCGGCCGTGCATGCCGAAGGGCCAATTCAGTGAAGCGATCCCTGAGCCATGCGTTGTTACTCTCCGTCTGGATAAGGGCTGAGAGATGCTTACGAAGCTCGTCCACTGTTCCAGAACTCTCGAAGTAGAACTCGGTGGCGTATGTTAGTAGTTCCTCTCGGTTGAGGTAGTAAACCCACGTCACTTTCACCATTGCTGCAAATTTTCTTGTTCGTACCCTCGTTGTCTTCTTGCTGATATTCTCGTTGCTCTCTTGTTGTTGACTTCTCGCTTATTTCTCGTTACTTTCTCGTTGTTTTCTCGTAGACTTCTCGTTGACTTCTCAAAGTACCTGCTCGGGTGCCATTTGTGACGAACTTTGTAGTGCCGGGGTGAGCTAAGGCCGTCCAGGGTTCCTGAAATGGAAATTCCTACTCCTTAAAATAATAAGACTTCACTTCCAATCGATTTCTTTATTAAATACACTTCTTAATTTAGGAACTCCTATCAAGAACGCTTAAAGGCAGTGGGAGTGAATATCCCTCCACTAACCTTACCCGTCGGCGGGAGTGGTAACCTCCGCTGAATATAAGCCTAAACGCAAGTAAGGTGGATACTCCCAGGTGCGCTTCGTTGCCGGTTGTGTGTGTCCACCGACAAGTATGCCTGCCTACTGGCGACTGCTTAACTTTACAAAATATTTCCTCGCTTTTATACTCTTCTGCGCGTAAACAGACTTATTCTACAATAACAATGCTTAACTACTAATGTTAAAAAATTAACAAACTTCAAATAGCAACGAATGAACACTGATGGTAGTGTTATGTGGTTTATACAATTCAATAAGTATAAGCAAATACAATACAATTAAATTTAGATAACTCAGTTAAGTTATTCAATTTAATTAAATGCTTATTTTAGGCAACATGTATAACATTTTCCATATAAAACTAAATAATGTTATGTTGTTTATTTTACGGCTGATATTAACATTTGCAATGAATAAGAAAACATGGCGTACGAGTGATTTTTACCTGGTGTTTTTTAATTCTATGTTTAATAACACAAGGGAACAAAAATGGGGAAAAATTTTGTTGTGGCAAATGTTAAAGCAGTTATTGATTGACTTTTCTGTGCAGATTACGAATCCGTAAGCACAAAGTTTCCATCAGCTCCAGATTCTGAGAAAAACCAGGCCTAATTGTCAAAAAATCGCGTTTTCTTGCAATATTTTAGAAGCTCTAAGAAAGAAACAAAAGGCGATATTAAGCTTAAATTAAAGCTAGAAGTCTCGCTGCTCCTTGACTTGATGGTCACTTATAGTCATTTATTGAACAGAAAAACCTGATTTTGTGCGAAGTTTGAGTACCCACCGCAATTAAACAAAATGCGATACAGCCTTCAAATTATGGCTTGAACTTTCGACTACAATCTCTTAAAATTCTATCCCTCAATCCTAACCCTAAGGTCACTTCTAGTTATATATTTAACAGCAAAAACTGATTTTATTTTTGTTTAATTATTATTTTTTCAATAGCACAGTATTTCGGTGTTTTTATATTGTTCAATAAATGACTATTAGTTACTATCAGCTCAAGGTGCAGGGATGGTGTTTTCAGGGATAGTAGCTGAGAATTATTGCTTTAATTTAAGCCTAATTGGAAGGTTCTATAAACTTTTGTTTTTCTATATCAGCTGCCGATTCAAAAACGCCCTATCTCATTACATTTTCAATGCATTTTGAAGTGAGATAGGGTGTTTTTCAATCAAATTCTGACATAGGGCGTTGTTGAAAAGTTTTTTGAGGTAGGGCGTTTTCGAACTGGCTGCCGAGATAGGTCGATCTTCCACTCAGCAGTCGATATAGGCTCCTCTTGCTCATGCATTACAAATTGTGATTACATATAATCGGGACACCCCCTAAAAAGTATGGTTAATGGAAAAACTACGATATACAAAATTTGAGGCCGACTGCGGGTGGTTTACAACTTGCGCATTGAGGCAGACGTTTGAAATAGCCCAATTTTATATTTTTTTTTTTAATTCCTTTCCCATTAATGACCTGAATTATTGGATTAGCTAATCAAGCTCTTGTCAACCTTTCCAAATCACCGATAATAAACCAAATGGTTTTATAAATAATTATAATTTATTTAAGGCATTTGTAAAATATACATATTTCCACAAAATTTGAAATTTTTGTTTAAGTTAATATAAACATTGTTTTTATTTTATTTTTCCACTAAGTGTGCTATAATATAGAACATATTCTATATTCATAAGAGACCTTTTTGCAAATTATGGAAATTTTGGGTTACAATCTTTTGCGACTTGTAATAAATATTGCAGTTCGTCTTCTTTTCAAGCACTTATTGTAACAAGTATCGCCCTGTTGTCGAAATTCGACTTCTTTTTTCACACACTTTTGAATTTTGCTTGTCACCAATATTGACTCCTCTATGCGAATGACGATTTTGAAGTCCACGACCAAAATTTATGGCGAATTTACAGGAAACTTAAAACTGAATTTCTTCAGTAGCTTTCGAAATTATAAGGAGAAAGGAACCTCAATTTTTATTTATAAAAAATATGCATATGTATAGATGCCTAACGGTTCCTCACTGCTTAATACCCTGCACTAAAATTTAGAGACTGTCTGTTAAAGCGCTAGTTCCGCCCTATACACTTAAGAACTATCTCGGAACCAAGGCATTTGCATTCGCAACGGCGGAGCTTCCGCATTAATTTTAACATTCGCATTCGCTTTCGCATTCGCAATAATCAATGCGGAGCTTTTGCGAATGCGAATGTTGTGCAAGTGCACCGATAAAACGTATACCTATTGTTATGCAAAAAAACAGCTGTGTACCTGGCTTTGTTTATTGCGTCAGATTAATCGTTATTTTGTCTTCTTTCACGTTCGTCTGCAAACATGCATACATAAATATGTTCATGCAATAGTAATGCATATATACTTGTACATTTGTTGTTTAATAAATACTCACTCCTATTTCTCATCTTGAAGCATAAAGACTTTTATATTTTTGATTCTCGGCTACAGGTTATGTACCCAGCAGGTGCTTAACGCCTGAAAAGCAAAACTAAGTTTTTTTTCGGTATTGATATAAATTTCTTGGGCTATTGCGGTTTTTAAGATGGAAGAAATTAAAGTCAACAAACTTGAAGGTGAAGACGGCTGGACCTTAAGTTCCAGATAACGGTAGTGCTTAGAATGGCGGCCTATGGGAACTTGTAAGTGGAGCTGTACCCCAACCTGAAGTTGATGGTGAACCCAGAAAGAAATGGATCAAGGATGATGCTAAGGCGCAGAAAATTCTGGTCGTTTCAATGGGCGAAGGACCGTTGATGCATATTATCAACTGCGAGACTGCTGCTGCTATGTATGCTACGCTGGAGAGCGTTTACGAACAAAAGTCGGATACATCAATTCACTTATTACAACAAAAATTTTTTCAATATGTAAAAGACGCTGACAACAGTATTGCAATGCATATAGCGAAGTTGCAGAAAATTGCACGGCAATTAGAAGACCTCGGTGAGAAAATTACTGAGAATATGCTTATAACAAAAATTTTGATGACATTGCCGGAGCAATACAACCACTTCTTTGCCGCGTGGGAAGCAACTGAAAAAAAGGAACGAACCTTAAAAATGTTTACGGCACGTTTGTGTATGGAAGAATCTAGATTAGGTGTACAGCCAAACAAGCAAGGAGCGTTCGTAGCTAATCAGGTTAAAAGCAAAGGCGATATGGGCAACAATAAAAGGAAAGGAAAATGCTTCCTTTGCAAAAAGCCTGGTCATTGGAAGCGAGACTGCCCAAACAAGAAAAACGCAGAGAAGTCATTACAAGGTAATGCCTTTGTAAGTGAGGTTATGTTCGTTCAATCAAGCATATCACGTGAGAGCAGTTGGTACATGGACTCGGGTGCTAGCGAGCACATGTCCTATCACAAACAATGGTTCCATGATTATGTCATCCGCATTGCGGATGGTTCTATAGTGCAAGCATATGGTAAGGGTGACATTCACGTAGAAGCATATAATGGCAACGTCTGGAACTCGAAGTATTTAGCTGATGTGCTATACGTACCTGGTATTAAAATGAATTTATTTTCATCCAACGCATGTTTAGATAAAGGCTATTCGTTGATGGCGGAGGGCAACACCTGCTGTTTCAAAAAACAGGGCAAGGTGTGGTTACAAGGTGTACGAGAAAATTCAAAATTGTTTAAGCTGTTATTGAAGGTTAAAGGCATAGAAGCTGCGGCAAACTACAGTGCAAAATCTGAGTCGCTGCAACTTTGGCATGAACGCATGTGTCATCAAGCTAAAGACCATGTGAAGAGCGTCCTAAGTCAACGAAATATTTCATTTACTAGCAATAATTATTTCTGTGAGGGATGTGTTTTCGGTAAACAGCATCGGATGCCATTTCATGAATGCAAAAACAGGGCTAAATTACCAGGTGAGCTTGCCCACACTGATCTTTGCGGCCCTATGCAAGAGATTTCATATGGTGTGCGCGCTATATGTTGTTATTTCGTGATGATTTTTCGAATTATCGATGCGTCTACTGCATAAAATCAAAAGCAGATGTTGCAGCATTTGTTGACCGTTTTTTCGATAAGGTTGAAGCAGAAACTGGAAAGCGAGTACAAAGCATCCGGTCCGATAACGGATTAGAGTTCGTCAACAAAGATGTGGAAGATATATTTCGTAAAAGAAAAGTGGTTCATCAAAAATCAACACCATATACGCCAGAACACAATGGGCGCGCTGAAAGGGAACAGTTATCGAAGGTGCACGGTCTATGATCCATGCCAAGGAATTGAGCCTGAAATACTGGGGTGAAGCAGTGAATAACGTCGTGTACACTCTCAATCGGACTGGTAAATGCCAAGTGGACGGAAAGTCGCCATTTGAATTGTGGTTTAATAAAAAGGCTGAGTTATCTGTGCTGCGAGTTTTTGGATCGGAAGCTTTCGTGCATATACCCCAGGAAAAACGAAGAAAGCTTAATGCGAAATCCAAGAAAGGCGTGTTTGTCGGATACGAGGAAAATTGTAAAGGCTATAGGATTTGGATACCTAATGAAAGAAAAATTGAGGTTTCGAGGGATGTTATCATCAGAGAAACGTGCAAAGAACCCGCATATGTACATGAAGAACACGTAGAAGCAGAATCTCCAGTTGAAAAACCAGATACGAACACTGACAATCCAGAAATCAGAACTAATGGCTGTGGCGAAATTTTTACTAAAGATCTCGATATCGAAGATGCAAATAATGAACTAGAGGTACGTAAGATCGTGACACGTTCGAAAAGTAGAGAGACTGAAATTAAAGCTGCTCTAAGCTATGCGTATGTTGCTGAAACTGATGAGCCGGACTGCTATGAGAAGGCGGTCTCTAGTAACTATTGTGCGCAGTGGAAGAGTGCCATGGATGAGGAGTTTAATTCGTTGATCGCAAACCAAACCTCGTCATTGGTGAGTTTACCTAAAGGAAGAACAGCAGTTTCGAATAAATGGGTCTACAAAGTCAGGCGTGACAGAAAAGGTGAAATTGAACGCTTAAAGGCGCGTCTGGTGGCTCGCGGCTTTACGCAGAAGTTCGGAACAGATTACTTTGAGACTTTTAGCCCTGTTGCCAAGTTTACGTCCATTAGAATGATCCTTGCGATGTCAGTTGGGCTTGACATGATAGTAAAGCAGTTTGATGTGAAGACAGCATTTCTCTATGGCACTCTTAATGAGGAGATTTATATTGATCAACCTACTGGCTACGAAGATGGAACTGACAGGTTGTGTAAGCTGAGCAAAAGTCTTTATGGTTTAAAGCAGGCATCGAGATGTTGGAATCAACAATTTACGCAGATGCTGGAGAATTTTAACCTAAAAGTTAGTGCAGCGGATCCTTGCGTTTTTATTGGTAGTTTCAACGATGCGAAATTAATTCTTGCGATTTATATTGACGATGGCATCATAGCAGTACAGTCATCAGAAGCACTTTGTAAACTGATCGACCATCTTACGAAAGACTTCGACATTCAAGTTTTTGAATCGATATTTTACCTTGGTATGGAAGTTGTCAGGAAACCTGGAAAGATTTTTATTCGACAAAAAGCGTACGCAACAAAAGTATTGGAGCGATTTGGGATGCTCGACGCCAAGCCTGTCATAACCCCAGCAGAAGGTGCACATTTAAATACAGGGAGCAGTCAACAGGTGCAATATCCTTATCGAGAGGCTGTTGTATCTCTTATTTATCTGTCTACGGTTACACGGCCTGATCTGGCTTATGCGGTGTCGTATGCGAGTCGTTTTTTAGACACTTATACGAGCGAACATACCGTCTTGATAAAGCGAATTTTCAGATATGTGCGAGGGACCCTCAGTAAAGGTATTGGATTTGAAAAGGGTAATAATTTGTTTTTGACTTGCTTCAGTGATTCGGACTTTGCTGGTGATTTGGGGACCAGGCGATCTACTGGAGGTTATGTGATCATGTTTTGCGGTGGACCTATTTCGTGGTCGTCGAAGATTCAGCAAACAGTAGCACTCTCAACAACCGAAGCAGAGTACATGGCCGCTTGTGAGTCAATCAAAGAGCTAGTTTGGGTTCGACGATTACTGGAGGAAATATCTGGAAATTGCACAGTACCAGAACTTTGTTTGGACAATCAAAGCACAATCAAACTGGTGAAGAATCCACTATACCACAAGAGGACCAAA
The DNA here is from genome assembly GCF_013731165.1 of Rhagoletis pomonella. NCBI lineage: Eukaryota > Metazoa > Arthropoda > Insecta > Diptera > Tephritidae > Rhagoletis > Rhagoletis pomonella. Next base: position 102,665,211 of record NW_023458556.1, on the reverse strand, counting down.
CATATTGAGGTCAAATTTCATTTCATCAGAGAGGTCTATGAGAACAAAGGGTTCACGCTTAAGTACGTGCCAACAAATACACAGCTGGCGGATATTTTCACGAAGCCTCTGAAGAATTAAAATTACAGTAATTTAAAGTCGCTCTTAAAAGTTTGTTCATTTTTTGAAAATGAATAATCTGACCAATAAAAGTGAAAGTGTTAGGCAAACAAACAGCTGTGTACCTGGCTTTGTTTATTGCGTCAGATTAATCGTTATTTTGTCTTCTTTCACGTTTGTATGCAGGCATGCATACATAAATATGTTCATGCAATAGCAATGCATATATACTTGTACATTTGTTTTTAATAAATACTCACTCCTATTTCTCATCTTGAAGCATAAAGACTTTTTTATATTTTTGATTCTCGGCTACACCTATATGGCAAACAAAATGACAAATTGTAGCCAATATTTTTGCCTCTGGTCGTGGGAGTAGACTTTTTACCAATTTTACAACGCTTTTATCAACTTGAAATGTTGTGCGTCCAGACACCATATTTAGCTATAAAACCTTTGCTTTGCAAAGTTCTTATAAAAAAGTCGAGTGCATAGGGCGACATCTACCTTTCAACTTCAACCGACAAGGAGTGAAAAAAACAATAGTCGCAAAAAAAAATCTCCCTAATCGTCAATTTCCGCTGTAGCGGACGTAATGCATAGGGCGACATCTACCTCTCAAGTAGAAAATAAATAAAATAAAAAAACTTTTTAATATGCGTGGTTTTATAAATGGACTAAAAAGTAACTTTTGATTTTGAAATTTTAGCAAAAGTCATTATAAACAATTTATGAGATTGAAAACGAAAAGCGTGGGGCGCATGCATATATGTAATACACCTATATTGGCCGTAAGAGCCGTCTGAAAACATTGCAGTACAGATATATCAATAAAACCGTACAAAAGAAAAGGAACACATACGTTTATAAATAAACATATACACAACACATACACAAAAACTGCACTCACGTACACAATACATACCAGGGATGCTGCGAATATTTCCATTTGCATTCGTTAATGCGAATGATTTGCATCATTTTACACATTCGCATTCGACATTCGCATTCCCATCAAATGATAGAATGTTTTGCGAATGCGAATGTGTACATGGGCAGAGTGTCGACTAGGGTGGTCCAAAAACAGTAAAGTCGGAAATTTAATGCTCTCACCACCTAGGATTGTTCTATATCGAAAAAAGTATACCATTATTTTTTTATTTTAAAATCAAAAACTATTTAGAGGTCGCTCAAAGTGCTCAAAGTTTTCCGTGTCTTTTTATTTGGGAAAAATAAAATTTTTCGTAGAAATTGTATAGAATTCTTGAAAGTCAATATTTTTCGATCGGAAAACTCTGGTTCTCTTCAGGAGACTTTCAATAATAATACCCAATTGTTTATTTAACCACTTTTTAATACTAACGTTTTTTATTGGTCGCCCATTGCATTTTTCGGGGTTTTTGGCGGACCTATAAATAAAAGTTACGATGAAAAAATGGCTAAATAAATAATTGGGTAAACAGAGTTTTCTGGTAGAAAAATATTGATTTTTAATTATTCTATACCATTTCTACGAAAAGTTGTTTTTCCCCATATAAAATACATGGAAAACTTTGGGCGCTTTCAGCGACCTCTAAATATTTCTTGATTTCAAAATAAAAAAATAAGGGTATATTGTTTTCGGTATAGAACAATCGTAGGGGGTGAGAGCATAATAATTGCGATTTTACTTTTTCACATGCATTTTTGGACCACACTAATGTTGTTGAAATGGCTCTAAGTCTGTCTAACCAGGGTGCGGGAAATAACCGGCTTTTAGCTTCAGGCGATAAACGATTAAATAGTATATCAATGAACATCGATGGGCCATTAACAAGTACTGCTAAAAGTCGTGTGAACAACCTAGACATAATTTTAGATTCCTCCAGCGAAAGCAAAGGCTCGGACGTAAAATCTGGAGACATTAAAAAATGTGGAAAGAAAGCTCAATTTAAGGCCTATCTTAAAGAAAAACGGGCTGATCTCGGTGAAAATCCTCTCGATTGGTGGAAAACTAAATAAAAATACGACATATTGACAGATCTGGGCCGCAAATATTTGAGCGCTCCACCCGCCGTTCCAAGTGAGCAATTTTTTAGTGCAGCCGGCCTTATATACGAGCCTCTTAGAAATTGCCTCATGGGAGAAAAGGCAGCAAAATTACTTTTTTTGAAATATAATACGCCCATTTTGAACTTTGACTACAAGATTAAAACACTGTATAGGTTAAGCACTCGTTCAATGTTCTAATAATTTACAAAATTTTTATGTAATAAAAACGATGACTTAACATTCGCATTCGCATTCCGAAAATTCGCAATGTTGTATGTCCAGACAGCTATAAAAGCTTTGCTTTGCAAAGTTCCTATTAAGTCTAAATATGAACCTCGTTGGTTCGAGAGGTAGATGTCGGCCTGTGCACTACGTACGCTACAGTCGAAATGGATTGATTTTGAAATTTTAGCAAAAGTCATTATAAACAATTTATGAGATTGAAAATGAAAAGCGTGGGGCGCATGTAATAGGCCAGAATTGATATGAAGGGTAATATATGTATGTATGTTGATATATGAATAACGACCGCTTAAAATCGATCTCAAATTTGTACTTTCTCTGTAGTTATCAAAACAAATTCTATGGGACTTAGAATTATTATTTTCTACTTTTTAGTCCATTTATAAAAGCGTTGTATACTAAAAAGTTTTTTTATATTTTATTTTTTTTTTGTGCTTTAAATAGCTGCATTGGTATCTTTCTTTATTATGATTTTTTTAGACCAATCTTAAAAAAACTACCAGACAAAAAATAAGAAAGTGTGTACTGTAATTCTTTACCAAATTTTCGTGATTTGCTTTTGATGTTACATACATATATTCGTTTCAATAATTTCAAATGGGGCTCTTTGGGGAATTTATTTTTAGCAAAAATTTTAAAAACAGTAATTTTGTTTACTTGTCTTGTCGGGCAATATATTTTTCATAGGGATATACATTCGATCCTTGGCTAAAAACTTCTGTGGTAAAACTGTCCATTCTTTGCTATTTAAAGTTAAAGAATAAGCTCCTTCAATGGGGATTTCCAGCAGAAATGATCAACGTCTGGCTATAAAGAGAATCGATGCCCAAATAATTAAAAAAGCTATGGGTCCTGACCTTTAATTAGATAAGAATTACGTGAATATCTCATAAAAAACAGGGTGCTTTTTTTTTAAAAAAATAACAATATTCTGATCCGATTCACAGGGCATATTTTACGTAATATTGCAATCTAGTTTAATTGCAATTAACATTGATTGCTTATATTTTGATTGCAAAAATTGAAATTTGCAATGATTTAGAAGAAATTGATTGCAATAAGTTTTTGATTGCAATTAATTTTTGATTGCAATCATTAATTGCATAAAAATTGCTAACTTAAATCTGTCTAAATGACATTTATTTTGATGAATAATTGGAAGTACGATGGTGAGGCACACAAGCCCTCAGTGGGTTAACGGCATTACACCTAGCAGTAGGTTGTTTTGATTGCCGTCTTTAATGTTCCGCTAATCGAGAGCATATACCTACAATGGTCGTGCATAATAATTCGATTTTCTGCATGACAAAGCTGCAACTAAACAGCACCTCCATCGTGTTTTTCAACCATCAGAAGTTGTCCTATTTGTCTTATAAGCTAAAATTTTACAACAGTCTTCAATATTTTTTGCCGTTTGGATACTAAAGAGATGTTTAGTGGATAAGACGTGTTTGTGCGGAGCTCATAAGTCTTTCTCGCTTTTTGCTCTAACACAAAGTTTAAATTTCCAAATAATTGGTGCTACACCTGTGTATCAGTGTACGTGTTTGCTACGAGTGATGCTACAGTGCTGATACCTGTAATTATACATTTTATTTTTTTTGGATTTAATAATGTCCGCTACACGCAAGAACCCAACACGCAAAATCGCATCTCCCCCGAAAACACCGCAAGTGCCCTCGACAGCCATGGTTGACAGAGTTGAGCGCAAAATTGAAGAGCAGAGAGTGTCCATTATTGAAGAGTTGTCGTCAGTAATGAAGAGCTCGGAAGAAAGGGTAATGCAGAAAATTGGTGGGTTGGCTGCTGAAACTGCAAATCAAAAGCAATCCATAGCGGCTATACAACAAAGAGTGGCTGCAGTTGAGAACTCGTGTGCTGAGGTTTTGGCTTTCTGCAGTGAAATTTTTGCTGTGCGGAATCAACTCAACGATCTAGAAAGCAGCGCCGTCGCCGCTGACTTAATTATTAACGGCATCCCACTAGCTGTCAATGAGAGTCTGCCTGATGTTTTCACTAGAATTTGCCGTGCAGTTCAACACAAAACACCACCTCTGCGCGATGCATTTCGATTGCGAAAAGTGAATAGCAAAATGCAAAAGAGCAGCAACAACGTGCCTATTGTTGTGAAACTATACTCTGCGCGCAATCGAAGTCAGCTCTTTAAAGCTATTGCTGCTTTTTGTAAATCGAGAAAGAGGTCGCTTGCACTCTTTGATATTGATGAGCCTGGCTATGGAAAGATTTACTTGCATGAGAGCTTATCCAAAAGTCTGAGAGAAGTTATGTCGTAAGCAACTGAACTGAAGAGAAAGAAGTTATTAACGTCAGCGTTCTCCATTCGTGGTAAGGTTCTTGTACGACTGAAGCCAAATGAAGAGCCTAAATTGGTATGCACCAGAGCTGAAGTGGATTCTCTTATAAGCACCTCAGTTAAATGATTAGCTATGTCTACCGGGAGAATACATATTATGCATTTAACCCTTGTTTACGCCCACATCTTAGATTATAGTACATTAGAATATAAGTTAAGATCAGGGGCGCACCCAGGAATATATTTTAGGGGGGGTTTTATATTTCTGAAGATATATCACCGGAATATACTCAAATTCGCTTCAGATTATACGCTCTTTGAAATACATTTATGCAAGTTTTATGTACAGTATGTAATAAATAAATAAACGGTTTAGAATTCATAAACTGCACTTTATTTACATAAGATTAACAGAACTCAAACATTTTTAACCGACTTCAAAAATAGGGGAGGTTATCAATTCTTCGGAAAATAACTTTGGACCAGGTGAACCGATTTCAATAATTCTTTTTTTATTGGAAAGATGACACCTCAAGGGTCGTCCCGTAATTTGGTTTAGATCCGATGATTGGATCATGAAGAAATTAACGGTACACCTAAATTTGTATATGAGAATTGAAGTCGGTTGTGTTCTTTTCTTAAAAACTACTTGTTAACCGACTTCCAAAAAAGGAGGAGGTTATCAGTTCGTCGGAAAACTTTTTTTTTTTTTTATGTATGTTACCGCATAACTTTGGACCACGTCAATATAATTCTTTTGCATAGGAAAGGTAGTGACTCAGAGGTGGTCCCATACTAATCTGGTTGAGATCCGATCAGTGGATCTTGAGATATATTATTATTATTATTATTATTATGGGCCATATGCACCGCGACCTCTAAAGTGGTCTATTGTGCGTGGCCCCCGGCCTATAAGGGAAGGCTCTTAATGTAGCCTAGCACCTCCAAGGGCGTTTTGTTCCAAATTTCAAATGGATTAAGGGTAGCGCCACCAAAGTGGGCTAGTCTGCGCCTAGCAAGAGCATCACATTCACAGAGAATGTGTTCTGGCGTTTCTTCGTCCAGCTCACAGAAGCGACAGACGCTTGTTTCTGAAAGATTGATTTTACTGAGGTGGTAACGAAGAGAACAGTGTCCCGTGTAGTACCCAGTGAGAGTTTTGAGGTCCTCTCTGCCTAAATTGATTAGTTTCTTTGAAACTTCGTTTGAAGGGCAGATAAATCGTTTGGCTTGTCTTTGCCCTGGACATTCCATCCAATGCCTGTTGAACATTTTGTCTACCCAGTTATTCATGGTCCCCTTTATATGTGCTTTGGTGAGCCCACAAAAGGGTTCCGGACGATAAAATACTGCGGCAGCTCCCTGTTTCGCTAGGCAGTCAGCCTCCTTATTGCCATCATGTCCCTCATGCCCTGGTACCCATCCTAATAAGACTGTATTCTTGTCACCAAGAGCATTTAGGACATTGCGGCAATCATGTACTAGCTGAGAACTTATTTTGTGGGACTTCAGGGCCAGTAGGGCTGCCTGACTGTCCGACATAATGCAGATATATTTCGATGACGTTCCCCTTCTGAGACATTCTCTGCCACAAATTTCGATTGCATGAATCTCCGTCTGAAAGGTGGTGGGGTAGCTACCCATTGGTATCATTTTTTTAAAGTTCGGCCCAAAAATGCCAGCCCCCGTTCTACCATTTTCAAGCTTAGATCCATCAGTATACCAAACCTCCCCATTGGGTTTGGTGTATGGGTTCCCTGTATTCCAGAGAGCTCGATCTGCAATGTGTACCTCAAATTTCCTAGAGATTTCTTGTTTTGGAACCATTGCATCGCGCATTTGTAGTATGGGGTCATTAGCGAATTTCATTAGGACCTTCATGTGACCCGTCATATCTCCGATTTTCAGGTCGGAGGTGTTCAGGATTCTCAGTGCTGCTGTGGTAGCCTCCCTTTCTATTAAAATAGGAATAGGTCTTCATAGCTCCTGTTATGCCAATGCAGACTATTCTGTGCAATTTACTTAGCTTAGTGCTTGCACCTCTTTGTGTAGCCTTAGTCCACCATGCTAAGGAAGCATAGGTTACTATTGGCTTAACGACAGTGTTGAATGACCAGTAGGTCATTTTGGGGGTAAGGCCCCATGTTTTACCAAAAAGTCGTGAACAGGCAAAGAAGGCCTTCATCGCCTTGTTGATAACAGTGTCCAAATTTGCATTCCAGTTAAGTGTTTTATCAAGAGTTACTCCCAGATATTTAGCTTCACTGGAAAATTCTATTTCTGTGCCGCTCAAAGTAAGTTTAGTAGTAGATAATTTCCTCCTTCGAGTGAATGGAACAATAATAGTCTTTGTAGGATTGATGGTTAGGCCTTTATCCTCACACCATTTGTGTGTGATACGTAGGGCTTGTTGCATGCGGTTGGTGATAGTTTCGTCATGAAGCCCTGTTATGCAGATTACCAGATCATCTGCGTAGCCTTGCGTATTAAAGCCTTGGCTGTTCAGTGTGAAAAGGAGTTCGTCTACAACCATAGTCCACAAAAGAGGAGAGAGTACACCCCCCTTAGGGCATCCTCTTGTGGCTGTTATCGATTCTATCGTGCCTCCTAATTCCAACCTGATGTTTCGTGTTCTTAACATTGATAACACCCATTGATTTATGATTGGGCTTACACCCTTTCTTAACAAGGCATCTTTTATTACCTTATATGATGTGTTATCAAAAGCCCCTGAAATACCAATAAAGGCGCAAAGGGCTATATTTTTTGACTCCAGAGCCTTCTCAATTTTTGAAGTAAGGCTATGAATGGCAGTCTCAGTGGATTTTCCTGGTTGATAGGCAAATTGGTTCTTATTCAGAGGTCGTTCCCTTAGGTTGACTTCTCTGATGTACTGATCCAGTATTTTCTCCATGCCTTTTAGAAGAAAGGAACTGAGGCTAATTGGTCGGTAGGATGACGGTAATTGTTCCGGCTTACCCATTTTGGGTAGAAACACGACCTTAACCTCAGACCATATGCTGGGAATGTGACCCAACAAGAGCGAAGCTCTATAGAGTTTAGAAAGGACCGGCGCTATGTGTCTAATTCCATGCTGCAGGAGACATGGATAGATTCCATCCGGTCCTGGTGATTTGTATGGGCTGAATGTTGATAAAGCCCATTGCACCCGCTCGACAGTGATCAGCTTCGTAGCAAGGCTTTGTTCTCTTCCAGAGGAGGATGTTGGAGCACCCAATTCTGGTCGACAGTAGCCTGATATACAGCGCGGGAAGTGAGTATCCAGCAAGAGTCTGCTGGTCTCACCCGGATGCTGAGTGTAGCTCCCATCTGGTCTCTTGAGGGTGCCAATTGTATTCCTGTAATCCCCTGTTAGAGCTTTTTGGAGGCGTACTGCGTCTGGAAGGCTATTTATTTCCTCACAGTGGTTTCGCCAGCTAGCTCGTTTGGATTTCCTCAGCTCCTTGTTGTAGGAAGTTAGAGCAAGTTTATACGGATTCCAATCACCCGTATTTTTTGCTCTATTGAATAGTCTTCTGGCCTGGCATCTCATTTGCTCAAGCTTCTTACTCCACCAAGGCACATCTCGTTTGGATTTTACCTTTCCTTGGGGGCAACTGCTGTTGAAAGCTATTACAATATCTGAGTGAAGCTGTTCAGCTTCATTCTCAAGCTCCTGTTTGGTTGTAATGGGGTGTTTGGGGCTGTTTCCGCCCTCTTCTATAGTAAAGCGGAAGAGTTCCCAGTTCGTTTTCCTGGGATTTCTGAAAACTAGTTCGTGTTCAGGAAAGAGACCCATGTCGAATTCTATATGCATGTGGTCCGACATTGATACCTCCCCGGAGACACGCCAGTTTGTGACAGATGATGACATGTTTTGACTGCTTAGAGTTAGATCCAAGACCTCCCCCCTCAGTCGGTTCATTGCCACGATTTATAATACTTATATTATGACTACTAATAAACTCGAGGAGGTACTCACCCCTTTTGTTGGTATCGGTGCTGCCCCAAACAGTGTTATGTGAATTGGCGTCACAGCAGAGGATCCAGGGTTTACCACTCTGCTGGCAGTGCTCCACGAAAGCCTTTACTTCTGCTGTTGGGGCCATCTCCTCCTCACCCGGAAAGTACGCTGAGGCAAGTACTGCCTCTTGTACACCCCTTGGAGTGGGAATTTCGGCCCAAACCGCAACCAGATCCGCCGCCATGAACTGTAATAGAGGAAGAAACGTTAGTTTTTTTGCTTAATAGCATCGCCGCCCTTGGGCGCGGGCTGGGGGCATATATGATCTTACCATCATTGACGTTCAGACCTTTGACCTCACCGCGTAGTATCCAGGGTTCCTGGATGAAGGCTATACCTAGACCCTCGTTAGTGAACCTCCTGCAGAGAACAGCTGACGCTGCCTTGGCATGATGAAGATTCACTTGGAGGCATTTCAGATGCCTCGAGTTTGCGTTGTGCTTAGGGAGAGATGGCATTATTTGCGGTCTCTACGGCCGCGAGCAGCCACCTTCTTCCCCCTATTTCTACCCCGCAAGGCCTTCTCCTCGGCTGTCCAGTAGCCGCTTTGAGCAGCCGCTTTGGAACTGCCATGTAGTGGTGGCCTAATTATGCTCCGGGGGAGCTCAATGGGCCTGACATTTTCTTGGGCTCTGTCTAGCACCTGCTGCAGGGTCAGGACCGATGTTGCTGTGGGTCGCGGAGGCGATGTCGCACTGGCTTGAGCTACTGACAGCTCAGGCGGCGGTTTTGTCTTCTCCAGCTCCGGTGATTGCTGCTTCTGTGCTTGAGGATCTGTTGAGAGCTGCCTCGGGGCGACGGTGACAGACTCCGAACAACAGGGTTGTTCGTCCGTGCCCGTTCCGTCGGTATCAGCGGCGTCCTTTGCTACCACTGGTACCAACGGCTTGGCTTTTTCCCTCAACTTGACCGTACCGTAGCCGTAGTTGACAACATTTCCTCTCTGTTTGAGGATGTCTGCCGAGATCGGGTCTACCGCAATGGTGTCGGGGACTTGCGCACCCGATTTAGAACTCGCCAGTCCATTATTTTGAGGCCTTCATTCTGCCCCTGAAGAAGTAGTAGCGCGTCCTCATTCCTGGAGCTATCCAGCTCCGGGAAGAATCCCACCAAAATTATGGGGCGAGGCGTTTCTGTATCCGCTACCACCTTCATCTTTGCCCCTTTCCAGGGGGCAATCTTCGGAACTGTAGCCCTTATCCACTCCGCAGTTACTGCGTCCCTGCAGATAATGGATAACCATCCCGGACGAAAAGTGCAGCCATCAAAAGTAGGCTTTATAGCGCTATCTTTGTTGCCTCTTATCGCCCTAAGGATGGCATTCTGAATGGCCCTCAGTTCGTCCGTCGACCAGACCGTAGCCGGATAGTTCTCGGGGACTATACCCAGCTTCACCTCACACAGTGCGGCCCTAAAGGATGCTGGTTTCACGGCCTTTCCGGCGTCTTCACGAGGCAGGCTTGCCTCGGTCGTGGGCATTGTTACTGCCCCAGCCGGCTCAGCTCTCGCTGCGCCGTCCATAAATTTGGAGACCTTCTTTGGGGCTTGCTCCTGTGGAGTGGAGCTCTTTGATCGGGTTCTTTTAGCCGATCTCTCCTTTTGAGGGGGCCCAATGGGCTCTTTCGCTAATTCCCTAGCCTCCTCATAGCTCATACCCTTCTCCAAATAGCGCTTGAGGCGTTTTCGACTGGCTCCACTAAGCCGATCTCGCTCTCGAGTTTGGACGAGAGTATCATTACCTGTCGGAGAGGCAAGCAGCTTCTGCTCATCCTCCGGCGAGATATCAGAAAGCGTTTTGACGGGACTCGCATCCCGTCTAGCGCTGGTGTCAACCATCTCAACGTCATACTGGGGACTATGCGCCCCCGGTAGTTCTGTCGGGACAGTCCCCGTTTCGGCGGCTGCCGAAAGGCCATGCCCGGCCTCGTCTGCGAGCTGTTCAGCTCCATCTGTTTTTTTTGTTATTGTTTTTTTATTTACGTTATTCATAGTGTTCCCACGAGTATGGGGGATAGTAGTACCGCTGGGACATAGCCCCCACTATCCCGAGCGGGGCTTCTTACAACCAGAGGTCGCCAGGTATCTGGAGGCCACCGTTATAAGACACACTAACGTAGTGCCATTCATCCCATAAGCACGGTACGGATGACACTCGGATTTACGGGTTTTATCGAGTTGTCCTCTCTAGATCCGCCATATTCAGTAAAAGCAGGGGCACCTCTCGCAGGGTGTGACTCTTCGCCACGTATGGTCGGTCTTGAGCCAACTGCTCCTGACTCAGAGCATTGCACCACGTATGGAACAATACCAAGAGCCTTGACCCCCGAGACATATATATATATATATATTTTTTTTTTATATGGGAGTTGAAGTCGGTTTTTTTTGCTAAAAATTACTTGTTTAATAAAAAGTTCTATAAACTCAAGATGAGCTCAACTTTCAAAAGTACCTAATAAAAAATTTTAGAAAAGAGTCAGTAAAAATAAATTTATTGATTCCAAGAAATTTTTACACTTTTATGTTAATTTTTTCGATTTCTGGTTTTCGATAGAGATGGCGATTTTTCACAATTGCGATCACGATGGGTTTGAACCCCAAAACCCACCCCTTGTGTGCGCTAATGGTTAGGATCAATTTGTAATTTACTAAACTCTTATTATCTGACCTATCTTATTTCTCTTGCTATCTCATATTTGACTTCACACTGCCAATTTGAGGTGCATGTTTGTATGTATGGCTTTAAATAATTCATCTGTTGGCTCGTAACAATTTGAATCTAAAAATATTGTTGAAACTGGTGAGTAATTATCACCCCGGATTTCAAGTCTGCCATCTCAATGCGAGAAGTTTGAATCAATCCAAGCTTGACTACTTGAATTACACCTTTGATTCTGTGTGTATTGATGTTGTATGTATTACTGAGACGTGGTTTAAAAATGACATCAATGACAATATATACAACTTACGTGATTTTTGCGTTGTGCGTAATGACAGACATCAGGGGAAGCGTGGTGGTGGTATAGCGATATATTACAAGAATACACTGCTGAGCAAAATAATATATAAGTCAGATGATCATGATCCAGTTGAGTTTTTGATGGTTGAATTTTACAATAATTTCCAACGGTGCCTTGTGGTATTTATATATAACCCTAATAAGTCATACGATTTAAGTAACCTATTTCTAAATATTTATAAATACAGAGCAATTTATGAACACATACTATTGTGTGGCGACTTGAATATAGATTTGCTTGTGGAAAATGACCGTACCAAAAATTTTTTGGATAATATGTCAAGTGCTGGATTAAATGTTATAAACAAGCTTCCTACTCGTTTTGGACCCCATTCTAAGCCTAGTTTACTGGACTTATTCTGCGTTTCGGACGTAAACAGCGTGTTACACTTTGAGCAACTTTCTCTTAGTGGTGTGAGCGATCATGATTTAATTTTTCTTAGCTATAATTTAGTGTTAAGACCCATTATAAATAGTTCGCCCGAGTACCTGTATACACGAAACTTTAACGGAATCAATGTTGAAGACCTAGCTAATGAAGCTTCAGCCCTACCTTGGAACGACTGTTGGTTTTTTGCCGATATCAACGAAAAAGTTGAACATTTTTCCAATTCAAATATCTTTTTGATAAATATATTCCACTTAGGAAAATTAAAGTTAATAGAAACAGGCAACCATGGTTCACTAAGAGGTTACTTGAGGCGATAAGATCTCGAAACAAAAGCTATAATTTCTGGAGGAAAAACGCGAATGAAGAAAATTGGGTGGCATATAAACGTATGCGGAACCGGCCAACTAAAATCACACGTGAGTCAAAAAGATGTTATTTTCAAAACAAACATAATACTAGTCTTCCTCCGAAAGTTCTGTGGAATAATTTAAAACAGCTTGGAGTCAAATCTAATTTGAAATCTGAGTGTATGATCGATGTTGAAGCCATGAATGATTACTTTGCAATTAAATTACCTGAGGAGAATGATATTTTTGTGCCCAACGTAAATATTTCGTATGATTTTAGCCGCAGATTTAACTTTTCTAGTATTACCGAATCTGAAATAATACCCAGCATTCTTTCAATTAAATTAAATGCTGTCGGAGGACAAAATAAGCTTAAGGTTTATAAGGCTCGTTCTTCCTTACATCATATCACCCTTAACGCATATTATAAATTTTTTGCTAACTTCACTTAGATTTCCTGATGCCTGGAAAGTGGCTAATATTATACCTGCTGCGAAGAAAGGTAATGCCTCACAACCCTGTGACTTTCGGCCAATCAGCATTTTACCGTCTTTATCAAAGATTTTCGAAAAAGTATTACTGAATCAAATGATGAAGTACCTGATAGAAAATGACCTTTTATCTGAAAATGAATCGGGATATCGCAGGGGACATAGCTGCTCAACCGTCAAAGTCATGAAGGACGTTCGACCATCCTTCGGTAAAGGCAACCTAACAATCCTCACCTTATTGGATTTTTCGAAAGCTTTTGACACTGTTTACCATAGAATCCTCATTCGAAAGCTTGACACATATTTCGGATTCAGCAATGATGCAGTGAAACTAATTGAAAGCTATTTGACTAATAGACATAGGGTTGTTTCTAGGGATAACCGCTCTAGCTTAACACCAGTAAAATCGGGTGTACCGCAAGGTTCCATTCTTGGTCCGGTATTATTCAGTTTATATATTAATGACTTAGAAAAATGCTGCAAAAATGTATCAATTCATCTTTATGCTGACGACGCTCAGATATACCTCTCTGCCCCTCTAGACTTAACAGAAGACTTAGTCTTCCGAATAAATGAGGACTTACAAGCTATTTCCCTGTGGTCGAAAAATAAGAGACTTAACTTCAATTCGTCCAAAACGCAGGCAATTGCCCTATCTCATTTTCCATACAATCTTGATAATGTTTCTCCAATCATGCTGAATGGGAGTGTTGTGAAGTATGAGAGGATTGTTAAAACACTTGGGTTTACACTGAATCAAAATCTAACGTGCATTGATCATGTTAATGCATCAGTCAGCCGAATGTATTCTGTACTGAGGCAATTGTGGAAAACAGCGTACTTCATTCCCAAAGATGTCAAACTTAAGCTTGTTAAAATGCTATTGGTACCAATAATATCGTACCACGAGTTAATATATGGTTGTCTAGATAAAGAATCCCTCGGAAAATATCAATTATTATTTAACAATGCCGCTAGATATATATATCTCAAGCGTAAATTTGATCACATCTCCGAGTTTTCGACAAATATTCTTGACTGCAGCATATCTATATTCTTTGATCGTCGTTTGGTGTTATTCATATATAAAGTTATCTACACCCGTTGCCCGAAATACCTCTTTTCGAAACTGACGTTTGCACAGTCAACTCGCACATGCAATCTTATCGTACCTTATTTTAAGTATTCAGTTACATCAAGAATGTTTTTTGTTAGAGCCGTACAGTTGTGGAATTCTTTGCCAAGAAAACTAAAATCGGAAACTAGTCCAAAACGCTTCAAATCGGCTGTGTATTCTTTCTTCTCAAATTAAATCCTGTACCATCTTATTAAAAATTTTTGTTTCCCACTTTACTATTTCTTTCTTCAACTGAAAAATATATGAAATGTTCAAAAACTGGTTTAACAACTGATTAGTATACATATATTCTTTAAGCTACCAAAATTTTATTATTATGTAATTGTTTTAAAATATGGCACTGTAAAAGACTATGTCTTACAGTATCGGTCATATCTATAGCACGCCATTTCAAAGTGATATTGTGTGCCACTTATGTTAATTTATTTATTTTTGAGAATTTTGAATTAAAATATAGTTCTTTCTCTAACAAAACCCATATAAACCCAAGTTTAAAAATTTGTAGAAAACTACAAAAAAGTGCAATAAATTTTCACCTAAATTTCAAACTTTTTTCTCGGCAGTGTTTGAATTTTTCTGAATACACAGTTTTATAGTCCAATCAATTTTAGTCAACGGTAGCTTTTAGCCACTTGAAATTTGCACATTATTAGACTAAAATTGCAGGGGCTAAAAATCTGTGTACTCAAAAAAATTCTAACATTTCCGAGAAAAAAGTTTGAAATTTAGGTGAAAATTTGTTGCACTTTTTTGTAGTTTTCAACAAATTGTAAAACTTGGGTTTATATGGGTTTTGTTAGAGAAAGAACTATATTTTAATTGAAAATTCTCAAAAATAAATAAATAAACATAAGTGGCACACAATATCACTTTGAAATGGCGTGCTATAGATATGACCGATACTGTATATGTGCATTTAAATAAATAAATTGAAATTGAAATGTTTTTCTTCAAGCAGCAACCACTTTCTGGCTACTGTTTTCAAACTTAAACTTAAAAGACAAATCTGCTAAATATTTTTCTTTCAACACAAGATTTGGTAACTATAACTTAATCATGTAACGATAACCAAATCATGTTTTGAGAGAAACATACTTACGTAACTGAACTCTTTTCTCAGTGTAAATTACTAAAACAACATGCATGCAATTTGAAGTGCTCACAACTCGTTGTTTATATTAGGTGTGTATAGTAACAAATAGTCAGTACTGGAACCTGAAAATTTTTACTGGAAAAGCGTATAATAACCCAAAAAATTTCCAATAGAGCACTGAATCGAGAGCGTAATAACACGGGAGAGGGCAAATTCTTGCTAGTGAAATTTTTACTAGCAGAAATTAGCTAGCGGAAGAAGAAGAATAAATTCCAAAGCCGCCATTTGTTGAAATGGTTAAGCATAAACAAAAGTAAAATGAGTGGAAATCAAAATATTAATGATGTACCGGACTGTGTAAGTGCTTGCGTTTAAAGCAAAGAGTTTAAAACTGAACAGAATGTCAAAACGCTGAAACAACTACTCACTTGCAAGTTTTTACTAGTTTTGTGTTCAATAACTTTTTCTGCTAGTTTTCTCTTTTTCTCGATTTCACGTTCTATTTTGCTTTTACGCTTTCAATTTCTTTATTAAAAAAAGCATAAATAAGTTATTGCATTTTTGAGATTTCAATTAAAATGGGTGATTGAATCAGTGATTTGATTGCAATCAAATGTGCTTACAATTAAATTGCTTGTAGTTTTTACAATCAGAAAAATGCAATCAATTTTGATTGTATTCCTATTACTAGCACAATCGTTGATTGCTAAAAAAATTTATTGCAAATTTTTACAGCTCTGGTCTGGCAGCCACGACTTTGAAAACATAATTTTGTTCAAAATTTTCATTCCTGGAAAATAATAATTTATTTTCCACAGCTCGCTATAAGTACACATTTTTCAAACCAGCCGCAAAAGAAATTATTAAAAATGAATTACAAAAACTAAAATAGAAAAACGCTGATGAAGTTACAGATTCCCCAAATTCTGAAACAGCCAAAGGAATGAGAATGAAGAATTACTTTTAAAAAGCTTTATGGTGATTTCGTTTCTTCGAAAAAATGTTGCCCTTCCCAGGTGAAAAATGTGTTTGATGTTAAACTCAACCCTGTAAAAAAGCGTGTTTTTGCCTTCTTGTCCTTGTCTAGCTCACCCATTTCATAATATTGCCGTTTTTAACAACCATGTGATGTTCAGGGCAACCATCTTCTCTGACAAAGCTTCACAGGGCAGGGAATGTGATTTTTGCCTTACAATAGTGTAACATTTTAAGAAACGAACACAAAATTTTCTCACCCTTTGCCTTTAATTTAGAATCGAACACAAAAAGGGAAAGGGGCAATCAAAAGGCGACATTTTTTGGTAGAAACGAAATCGTCATTAGAAAAACCTGACACATCTGGTTTGGCTTGTGGGCGCTGTTTAAACAACGATCTCGCCATTATACTAGATTCTAATTGTTTATTAAAAATACTTGACATCCGCATTCGCATCCGCGGATGTCTAAAATTCTACATTCGCAACATCCCTACTCTGAACTACATAGTGCAAAACGGCTGCAGAGAGGGACAGTTGAAACTTTCGGTGTGCTAGTTGCGCTCTGTTGAGAAGCAAATGCACAAATTCTCAATTCTCGTACAATACGAAAATAGCTCAGCGGGAAGACCTCCGACTCTAATATCGTTGGTCGAAGCTTCAAATCCCAGTGGAGGAAGGTGTGATTTTCAGATTTAATAAATTTAAATTGTTCAGTGCCGCTTAAAAATTGAAGAGAAAATAATCAAATTTAATATAAATAAAATAAAATAATAAATAAAAATTTAATAAAATGCAATCTGTAAACGAACAGAAAAAAATTAAAAAATATCAAACAATCGAATAATCAGATTTTTTTTAAATAAAAAACGTATTGTGTTCAGAAAAGCAAAAATATCCAATAATCGAGTTTTACAATTTTTTCTCATAAAAAACGTATTGTCCCAGAACTGGTCAAAATGGAACCAGTTCAGAACTTGTTAGAAAGTTCTGCAGAGGGGAGCAATTTCCACTTCGTAGGACATCGCCATTTAAAAAGAGACAGTTGAAAGCATTGCGTTGGGATAGATCGAGAACCAGTACCGCCTCTTAACGAGCTAGTTCTGCACTAGCGCGATTACCTGCAGGGTATGTTAAACATATACGAATTCAGACTGTAAATACGCTATTCGATTATTTTGGTCTGAGAGCCCCTCGGAAGGTTAAAAACTAAATTTCCAACACATAAACTCCTCTTTATTTTCATCAGATCGGTAGACGTTAAGAAAGTACCTCGAAGGTGTGAAACAAAATATAATATTTCCTTCCCTAAAGCCCTTTTTTTGAGTCACACGATTGGGCTACCAAGTTACACCAAGTTTTATGTTGCTCTTATGTATTTAAAGATGAGGCAAATCTGACCATAAATAGGATCTTTAAGGATAGCTATCAATCCCTGTATATAGATGTAGGTGTATCAAATTCCAATACCTTATCATCAGTGGTTCCATGTATAAGCGATATGGAAATTGCATTTTGTATGGGAGGTGCCTCATGTATTCGAACGGGATACACATCACTTTTCGCCATAAGTTCAACAACATCATCCAACATCTACCACTTTTCGCCATAAGTAAGTTATTGATAGCATAAAAGCATAAATATCTGTGTCGAATCTCAGGACGTTAGAATAAGCGGTTCAATAGGAAAGAGATTTGAGAAATTTAGTTTGTATGGGAGGTACCACGCCCCTTTTCCAAAATCCACCACTTTCCACCGTAAGTACGGTGTTGATAAAATATTTTCTCTGTAAAGTCTGTAAAGCGATATGAGAATTTCGGTTTGTATGGTTGGGGACACGCCCCTTTTTCCATTATCTACCACTACCGTCGTAAATTCGGTATAGCATATGTTGCTGTGTCAAATTTGAGGACGTTAGCATAAGCGGTTCCAGAGATAAGCGATATGAGAATCTCAGTTTGTATGAGAGGTGCCACGCCCCTTTTTCCAATACCTACCAATTTTCGCCATTAGTACGGTATTGATAACTTATGTTGCTGTGTCAAATTTCAGCACGTTAGCATAACGAGGGCTTATATTCAATACCCTCTATCCGCACTTTTCACAAAAATGAGTTTCTGATATAACAAGTAATTTGTAAGAAAAAAACAAAACCGACTTCAAATCTCATATAAAAATTTAGGAGTACCGTTAATTATTTCATGATCCAGTGATCGGATCTAAACCAGATTAGGATGGGACCATCTCTGAGACACTACCTTTCCGATGCAATCGATCTAAATCCGATGAAATCGGTTGACGTGGTCCAAAGTTATGCGGTAACATGAATTGATAACCTCCTCCTTTTTTGAAGTCGGTTAAAAATCCAACTAAGACTTAACTGTCATCGGTGATTTTAATGCTGACTTTGTATACGGCTTGACAGAAGAATTAACTAATCAATTGCAAAGTCAGAATTAACATCAGTGATGACAGGTATGTCCCAGATGGGTTCTAACATCACAAAGTTGTTGAAATTTCAACACTGATTTGTGCTAAATTGGTTTGTATACTTTTTTTTATCAGTTTTGGTCACTTTTAGAGGTGCGCGAAACACTACAAAATTATTTCCTATTTAGTTGCCTGGGAGAACAAATAATGACCGCACGGTTCCGATATTACAATTCAAGTGTTTATTACAATTCTTCATTTCATATTCTTAACCTACTGCCTAACCTAACGCCTTAACTTAGAGGTATTAATCAGGAGAAGAACCGGGGAAACATGAGAGAGTAAGAAGGGGTAAGTATACATAGGTAAGTACATAAGATCATAAGTATGTAGTGGCAGTAAATATACAGAGGTAAGTATATACAAGTGTAAGAGATAGTAAACATGAAGTAAAAGCGAGAAAGGTAAGTAGAGCGAAAGTAAGTATATATGTAGATATTTGCATAAATACGAAATTAAATAGAATATATATATATATATATATATATAT
>NW_023458556.1:102639613-102646060 GCF_013731165.1 Rhagoletis pomonella | reverse complement strand
ATATGCAGAGTTGCGACACATTGCAACCATATACATTGCATATTTTAAATACTTAATATAGCAATGAACATTTTTTCTGAATTTTCCATTTTTAAAACACCAATGGTAACCAATAACAAACGAAGCATCAACTTTGTTTCTGATGCGCTGATTGCGCTAGCGATGCGTTTCGATAAATTTTCGGATGCGTTTTGGTAAAGTATACATCGTCAACATTTGGTAGTTCGGCGTTATGTAACATTATACTTTGTACGTATGCAAAGCAATTGACGTTTTGGATGTCAGCCAGCCTTTGCTAATGCTACATCTTCAACCTGTACTGTTTGCAATCTAAATGTTGTTGAAGATACATTCCATTTTATTGGTGTGTGCCCTAGTTATTCTAGCATCCGTTCTAAGTGTTTCGGTGAGACAGTTTTGGATTTGCCTCATGTGTTAAATATCCTTAGACGAAACAATAACTTTCCCTTTATGAATATATTAGTAATTGCTTAAAATATAGAGATTTAATAATAAATAAATTCGCTTAATTTTAAATTAATGTACGATGCAGACATACAACTTTAAATGTTAAATGTCTAGAACTTATTTATTTTATGTTATTTTTAATGTAAGTCAAAGCAATTGTAAAATATATTTTAAATATGTACTGAATAAATAAATATACTACTACTACTACTACTACTCGTTCGGATGGACAGAAACGCTCCTGCTCTGAAAATATTCAACGCGGGCCGCGATGCTGGGAACAGAGGAAGAGGAAGGCCTCCTCTGCGTTGGAAAGACCAGGTGGAGAAGGACTTGGCTTCACTTGGCATTTTCAATTGGCGTCAGTTAGCACAGAAGAGATATGACTGGCGTGCTGTTTTGGACTCGGCCAAAATCGCTTAAGCGGTTACAGCGCCAAATAAGAAGAAGAAGAAGACTACTACTACTACTATTAGAATTTCATTTTGTACGGGAGGTGCCACGCCTCCTTTTTCAATACCTAACATTTTTCGGCGTAGGTTTGGTATTTACAATTTATGCATCCGTGCTAAGTTTCAGTTCTCTAGCGTAATTGGTTTTAGAAATATATCGGTATTCATTTTATTCTGTATGTCAGATGCCACGCTCCCTATGTAATGGAATTAGGGGAAGTTATATCCTTTAAATCGGTGTATGGTTCATTGAAATCGAGCGAACGTTGCCCTCAAAAAAGGGAGTTCAAAATTTTCTTGTGGCGTATTTATATATAGATTTTGCATAATTTTTAGACCCCGCTCTTCGGTATCATTTACAATGCACAAGGAGTTATTTGGAATAAATCGTTGCATAATACTGTATTTGTGATTTAATTAATTTTGGTTTTAACCAAAGCGGGAATACTCAAATTTGATGGTGGACACCTCAACTGTACAACTTCTTTTGCTCACCGTATTTCTGTCGTTTTTCTTTGAATATCCCTCAGTTCTGAACTTTTCAAATGCTTTTTATTATTAGGAAAAGCAAAATAAAACAAAATAGGTTAATAGCCTACATATATCTTAATACTAACTTTCTAAAGTATGAACCAAATCGAACCATAAATACGAGTTTACCAAATATCTCGACTCCTGCGGCTCCTAGCGGATTATTTCATCCTTCACATTACATTGTCTCATTGTTTGAACTCAGTCTAACTCATCTGGAAGTTGGTGAAATATTGATTGCAAAATTCCAGGACATACATACATATGTACACATGTGAAGTTAAATAAAAGCTTTTAACTCGTACGTTTCTTTGCTGGCTGAGTGCATTAAAACTGGCTGAAGGATAGCGCAATAAACATGTGAAGTAACAAGACAGCTTTCTCGTTTTATTTTCTGGCCCCCCCTCATAAAATATTTGAAATCCAAACATTTTTAATAGTATTGAAAACTAAATCTAAACTCGTATATTTTGTATTGAAATGGAATGCCTAACATTTTCAAAAACCCATTTTCACCTGTTTTTTCAGAACACAACTGCAGCATTAATAGAATTACAGCAAGCTAATATGCATTTGGATATATCAGCCCATTTGATAAAATCAACAATTTCGCGTGACTCACCAGTATTACGGGTCCTTTTCCACGCCGGTACAGATCCAGGTGGACACTTACAAAGACAAAGGATTTGCGTTCTATTGCACATTTCACTGGGCACTCAAGTTCCCTTAAAAGGTCGATGCATGCCGGAAGGTGAAGATAATGTGTGTGTCGCTGAGGTAAATTTAATTTAATATTAAATAAGATATATTAGTAAAAAATTGTTTTTTGTTTTTGCGAAAGCAACTCCTTTGTGTATTCATGTATTTATTACTTATTACATCATATTAATATACAGAAACCTCCGCAAAACTAATTGAGAAAAATATGGTAATAGATTAGAGCATAAACTAAGCAAAGGTTCACTAAATACAACTGTCACAATAAATGAGGACCTTCATAATATTGTAAAAACCTAGAAGAGATTATGAGGAAGGACTTCGAAAGATCAATCTCAGTGAGTATGGCGGGAAAGAAATCCTCGCTTTGGTGGGACCTCAGAACTCAAAGAGAGACTAAGGGCTGGTTTCTCCAACTCAACTTAACTTAGTTAAGCCAATTTTCTTGACTTGGTCAAGAATAAGCTGTGTAAAACGTAGGCTAACTTCTGACTTAAGTCCAAAAAGTGGCTAAACTAAGTTAAGTTGAGTTGGAGAAACCAGCCCTAAAAGATCATATAATAATTGAGGAGATCTATGGTTAAAATCCTGGCAATCTTATTGTTCTTCCATAGATAACACTAAGGAATCAGTCAGGCTTTGCAAAGTCCTGTCGAAAGAACACAGCCATGTAAAGGTCATAAAGGGAGAACACGTGATGTGAAGGAATTCAGCATGTGACTTTAAACACATTAGTCAGGTTTCATTAGATCAGGTCACTAGGTTTGCTTTGAACCCCAGGCCCCTGCTCCATAGGTTTTCATTGGTTTGACAATCATAGTATACATCCATCTGAGTATCCGAGGGCAAGACGTTTGCATACCATAATACTGGTGTGGCTTTGAATGTCGTCATGTCGACGTGTTTTTTTTCCACCAGAGCTTTGTGTTAAGCGTGATGCCCAAATCTCACTTCGGAAACACTCTTGACCTCTGTGCCATCCAAATATTTGGTTCCACATATAATGAATTTATTTTTTCAACTGTTAATTATAAATATACTAGCTTTTACCCGCGGGTTTCACCCCACGTCTTTATACAGATATGGGAAATACTTTATGTAAAGATCCCAATAAACATTGTGGCGAACGTTCGAAAATGACGTCCGATATCCAATGTGCATATCGAACTGAGAACGAACTCATATCCAACCTTAGTTTTCCAACATTCGTAACAAGAGAGAAAGTGAAATCCAGCTCATTCTTGAAGGGAAATATAAGACTCTCTCCCATTAATATTTCAATTCGATAATGGGCTGGATTTCGAATTCATAACGATGGGGAAAATATATTGGATAACGAAAATTCCGTTTTGCTGGAGAATGGTCTAGTTCTCGAATGGAATATCAACCTATTCCACATTCGTTATCGAAGGTGAGACTCGAAAAAAAGATTCGTTTTCCAATCATTTTCGAATTGTTAACCAAGCCCAATGTTTATTGGGACGTTATACTCTCTTTCTGCTCTAATTTTACTATAGCCGCGGTAGCAGACCGCTGTATGGATTGGGTGTTATGAAATTACATGCAATAATAATTTTTTGGCTCTGCAGGTGTTTTTATTTAGGTTAAAATATCTCCAATAAGTTATATAATAGAAGAAATAGTATCTAATTTCTTATGAATAATTACTCTAATATGATTTCAAAGCATTTTTTAATACTGCAAAGTATCTATTAACATAAATGCATTTTCCAGTACAATTATCATACGTTTTATTTTCGATAAAGTTTCGGGTTTTACTTTAAGGCATTCTTGTTTATTGTCATTGCCAAAGCTAAGCGAACTGGAAACTGAAGTCTTTTAAATTCGAAAGGCATATCCAAAGGAATTAAAGGAGTCATGTGAATTGTGGTTCCGAAGTTATGGCTGATAAAAATTGTACGCCTATATTATGTGCCACGTCCCCATTTACAAACTCATTTATATAAACCTTACTATAAGCACCTACCATTGATATGTTTGTCATGTGACTTGTGGTTCCGAAGTTATGGCTGATTAAAAATTCCACGACTATGATGCGAAAAATATTCGTCACTCGCATTTTTAAAACACAAAAGTTGAAACAACAAAACTGCAAAGCTTTTTACGCCAAACTTCAAATTCATAAACTGACAAAAAAGAAGAGACCGAAACTAGATAAATCGACGATAAACAAACAAGCAAGCAAGAAGCTCAAGAAGTGTTCCACCGTCTCATCCTCTTCAAAGCAGGATGGGCAAATGGAGTTGTCATTTGCGCCTATCACAGTGAGGTGTTTGTGCCACATGGAGTGACCAGTCAGCCGTCTCGTCTTCTCAGTGAGAGGAAAAAATTAGATAGACCTTCTGAGATTGAAGGCAAAATGAGTTTTGCCCACCTGCATCCACACGATAGCTCCCAGTCATTGCTGAGCGAAGTATCCACCCAGTTTATGATGGTGTCTTGGATGGTCGATGTGGGGAGTGCTATAACTGGTTGCGGATCGAGGAATGCCTGGTCTAAGGCAACTGTGGCCAAATGGTCAGATGTCTCATTTCCAGGCATTCCCGAGTCGCCCGGTACCCAGAGTAAAGTAAGCTCGTTATCTTTACCAACATAATTTAGTCGAGAGTTGCATTGCCGAGCTAGTTTGGAAGTACTTACTTCTTACTTAGTCGAGCGTGCATTGCCGAGCTAGTTTGGAAGTACTTACTGAGGGCTGGCCAATGCCTTAAGTGCAGCTTGGCTGTACCTGTAGACACGTAAACTCCTTCCCCTCCACCTATTTTCCACCGCGTAGTCTATGGCTTTGGGTATTGCAAATACCTTAGCCTGGAAGACCGAAGCATATTCCCCAAGAGAACAAGTGAAGCTTATCCCCACTAACTTCGAACAATACTCCATATCCTGACCCTGAGTCAGTTTTGGAGCCATCAGTTAAGATTCAACAATGTACAAGTGCGGGCTCAGTGCTGGAATTAAACCAGCATTCCTCCTAAGGGAATCTCTTCAACAAAGGCAATGGTGGCGTACTATCCTGTAGCACTGAATAGACACAAGCGCTCAAATATCTGCCACCGACAATTTCCGCATCGCCTCACTCAGTGTTATACCAACATCCGTTTCTTTTTAGTCTGCAGGTGGCATTTAAGGCTTCCCCACGTATGATGACACAAAGTGACGGTAAGCTCACCAGCACTCAAGAGCACTATACACCACTCAAAAAAATGTAAGTTAAATAAATAGGCTATCAAGCAACCATTTTGGTTCCTTACTATCGAAACAAGATGAATTTTCATGGACCCCCACTTACAACTCGTGGACCCCATATTTTTTTCACGCCAACGTAGACCCCTATCGAGTCTCCCGTGGACCCCTGGGGGTCCACCTGGACCACTTTGGGAATCACTGAGCTACAATAACAAAAAATATATTCGCAAAGCGACGCCAATGTTCGGAAAAATGGTTATTGGAAGCTACACATTGTTTTCTTTCAAAGTTAAATTGCGAAAAAATATGTGAGGACTAAATATCTACGGAATTTAGCCCACACGAACGCCGCAACAATGACTACAACAGCAACAACAACGACTACAGCAGCGTCATCAACACGGCCAGCCAACAAAAGAGACCGTATCCACATTCCCTGGTGACACCGTCACCATAGCAACGCAACATGTAGCCATACGACTCAGCAACACGAAGAGCACCAGCTATAACAGATGTGACTTGGCAACATACGAGTCAGTCAGCACGGAGCGGTGGTCGTGAACGCACAGCTATTAGTGAGGAGCTCTTGCTTTGTACACTGTTCGCAATACAAGGCTTGGCTGTTCAAAGGTAGACTGCCGCCGCCCCACAGTCAACCGTGAGCCCGCGTGACGGCGACGCCCGTTCGCTCAACAGTAGAACCCCGGCGGAGTAGCGCCGGCATCGCCCCACCACCGCGCGTCAACGCGGAACTGCAGCTGTGAACGCACAGCTAGGAGGGCCCTTGACTTGTACACTGTTCGCAATACAAGGCTTGGCCGTTCAGGGGTAGAGTGCCGCCACACCTCAGTCCACCGCAAGACCGCGAAACGGCGACGCCTGCCGCACGGAAACCGACGTCGTGTAGCAGCAGTAGCGCCGATGCCGTCCACTACCGGAGCGCCAACGTCGCACGGAAGCAGAGCCACAGTAGCGCCGACGTCTCGTAGCAGCAGAGCGCCGACGCCGCCCACTAGCAGAGCGGTGACACAGTAGCGCCAACGTCGCATAGTAGCAGAGCGCCGACGTCGTA
>NW_023458556.1:102597141-102639603 GCF_013731165.1 Rhagoletis pomonella | reverse complement strand
TCGCATAGTAGCAGAGCGCCGACGTCGTATAGTAGCAGAGCGCCGACACAGTAGTAGAGCGCCAACGTCGTATAGTAGCAGAACGCCGACACAGTAGCGCTGACATCGCATAGGAGCAGAGCGCCGAAACAATAGCTCCGACGTCGAAGAGCAGCAGAACGCCGGCATAGTGACACCGACGTCGTCCATCAGCGGAGCGCCGACAGTATAGCGTCGACGTCGCCCAGCAGCAGCGCCCTGGGAATTCACCGTTAGGAATTCATACACCGTTAATCGTATTATGTTTCACAGAAATTAAGCAGTAACACGTTTTTTAGAGGATAAGAAGTAATTAAATAAAGTACTATTTGCAAAGGCCCCACAATATAAATTTATTGTAACGGACCCTGGGCACGGCGAGTATACCTCAGCATAGAAAACAGAAGCGTCGGGGCCTTCACAGAAAAACGCTTCGTTACAAATAATAAGTTAGAGTTTGCAGGAGAGAAAATACATATGTATGTAGTCTCAAATACTCAATGGTATAGTTGGGTTCAGCTTGCATTCCCAGTGGCGTCAAGTTATTCTAAATAGTTCAGGGCCCGGTTTCCGACCAACACCAAAAACTAAAAAAAAAGTTCTTTTCGAATAGCGGTCGCCTCTCGGCAGGTAATGCCAAACCACCAAGTGTATTTCTGCCATGAAGATCGCCATTTGGACAACATCCATGCGCTCGCTACAAATCGGAGGAGAAGCGAGGCCAAACACTAACATATTGCGTAAGTTCCAATCTATTATTGTTATTAATTTCCAATAGCGTTGCGGACGTTGCGTTGTAAGTTAACAAATTTGTGTTTTATAAAGGAAGGCTTAAAAAAGTACTAATGAGAGCAAAAAATGAAAATTTCCATTTGAAATAATGTCGGTGTGTTTGCCCTCGAAATTTGAGTTCGGACGTTACAGAAACAGGAAGAGATGTTGAAATTACCATCAAAGTGACCACATATCTACAAAGTATTATGGAGGGCACAATATACAAGAACATTTTGAAGAGAAACTAACGAAGTTAACAAAGTGTATTATAAACCAAAACTAATGGTTGGATTAACCTTAAAATAATTGTACATGTACATTACATCTGGGACGTTACTTTTTGTTCCGTTAGAAAAATGATTTTTTTTTATCGATTTTTACTTTAATTTTATTAAAGAGCTTAAAACTAAGAATTAAGAGTGCAAATCAGATTTCTCAAACAAGTTCGAAAATAAGTATCAAATCTATGTATACTATAATAAAACTGTAGTTTGTTTGTTTGTCTATTTGAACTCACTAGTCTCCGGGACTACTGAATGGATTTTCATGGGGCTTTAACTGGTATCTAGACAGTGACTTCGGACATAACATAGGATATAAAAAAATGGGATCTGAAAAGGGGGCGTGACACGTCCCATAGGCGTGAAATTTTTAGTCTGCAATAACTTCGGAACCGTAAGTCACACGACTTTGAAATTTGGTGTGAAGACGGACCTACGATAGATGCTGAAAGTAACTACCTAACCAGAATGGTGAGGCTGTGGTATGTAGCAAGAGCTGTCAAAAGTTAAAATATTCTAAATTCTCTAAACCAATGCTGTCCAACCGGTAGTTCGCGGGCGCCTAGTAGCTCGCGACCTGTATTTTAGCCGCCCCAAACAAAAAGATAGGCGAAGAATACTCTGTATCGACCCAAGTCATTTCCGGCTGTAAATGCGAAAGTGTCAATTTAAAATGAGAATCGTCAGTTTTAAATGCGAAAGTGTAAATTGAAAAAAAAAAATCGCCAATTGTAAATGGGAAAGCTTCATTTGAAAAGTTTAATAGCCAACTGGAAATAAGATTAGGCAATTGTAAATAAGTACTTATGGGGAAATCTTTTGAGATGGGGATTTTTCAATAAAAAAAAAAAAATTCAACATAGTATGTAGCACAATTTTTTTTCCATAAATTATCACTTGGCAACCTAATTGAAGTACATCATAACCCGTGTAACTAATATTTTTTAAGTGCTACTCTATTTAAACCATATCTTTAAAATTGTTTCCTGCTAGCCCGGTAGGGTTACATTTTCACGGTTGCAGTAACTCGCATTAAGCTGAAAATTTGGCTAAATTTTATGAACGTCATTGTTAGGGATGAAACGTTACGAGTAAATACATGTACATTCTCGACGCTTTTCGTTCGATAATTTTGGCATCGATACTTTTGAAGCAAGTACTGAGTAGGTATCGAAAAAAAAATACCCGATACCAAGGCGAATTTTCTTTCGGAATTTATTCCTGCCCTAACTAAGCCTAAATTTTACCGATTCAGACTTATGAGGTATCATTGGAAAGGAATTTGCTCACCCCTTTTATTTCTTTGCAAATAAGTTCATTCAAAGCATGAAAGAGAAAGTTAAGACAAACGAACCACTTTCCATGTTGAATTAAGATGTGTTGGTATTTGATAAAGAAAAAATTGGGAAGTGAATGAGGTTTTTTGCAAAAAGGATGAGAAAATACCTTTCCACTGATAACTCAGAAGTCTATATCGGTATAGCTTTGGCCCAGTTATTCAAGTTTTTCTAAAAAAAAATCTGAAATAAGTCAAAAAACAGCATCAAAAATCTTATTATTATGATACCGTTGAACAAACTTTTTAAATATTTTTATATAAATTTTTTAAGCTTAAACTATTTTGTCATCTGCGGGGATTTTTTTTTCAAAAACTCCTTTTAGAAACTATTCATAAAAAACTCCATTTTTGGAGGTATTATCAAATCGGTCCAGCTCCGTAATTCTTAATATTTTTCCGAAATATATTGGTGGAATTCTTAAAATATAATAAGTTTTGTAAAGTTTGTGACGCAGTCTAATGCAGGCCTTCCCACAGTGGGTGACGCGGCACCCTGGGGTGCCGCTAGTGGCTAGAGTATACTAGTGGCGCGGATAAATTCTTTAGACTTTCCATACACAACGCAAGCGGGAAATCAAAAAATTTTGATTTTTATTAAAATTACCTTCAGCGGCTCGTCAAACCCCATACACAACACAAATAGCTTGCAGCAAAGGGATCTTTCGCTCTTAAGCGTAGTTCCCCAGTACGTATTGTCAACGTAAAATTTAATCAGAATATTTTCAGAAAAATAGCCGAAAACGTACCCTTTTCACAACCACTTTCAGTACTTTTGTAGACCTAATCCGCTTCATCCACTTTTCTTCCCGTTTTTGGATTAATTTTCGGATTTTTTGCTGGCTGGGCTGTTCTCGTAACAAGCGCAGCAGTTTCGCGCACGTGTATATATTACTTATTCTTTGGAACTTCACAATCACACTGTCAAAGAGCGAATCAACACGATTTTATAGGCAGTCTTCTCGTGTTAGTGAGGTACCCATTCGCAATGTAAATCGAAGAAGAACGAAGCACTTCAGACTAACGCCACTAGCGACGAAATTTTTAAAGCTATCGACGAATGTGTGTGGATATTTGCGGTGGTTGGAAAAACGAAAGGAGGAGTGACGTTTTCATGTGGCCCGAAAAGCAAACCTACTGAGATGACCAATTGAGCTTTTGAAAACCTTAAAACCTATTATAAAATACTACGAAGGGAGCCAAGAGAGGTCTGGATGGAAGTGTATGCAGAAAACACTGCTCTTGGCAAGATTACTTATCGAAGATCGAACATCGAAAGTGAAATTATGAGCTATGCAACCGTGTCGAAATTTTCTTTGAGTACCGAATTTTCTGTCGAACAGAATTTTGCTTTCGATGTACACCATCGGCGAAGTCTTAGAAAATTGTGAAAAATGTAAGATTTTGCATTTGTTTTTTACTTTATGGCGGCTAGACACTAATTTTAAACATTTTTGATTAATTTCATGCAGTTCTGACGTCGTGAATATTAAACACAAGCTCGAAAGGCTGGTTTTACTTGTGGAAGCAAATCCCAATACTCAGTTGGCACGATCTCTGAGAACAAAATCGTAAGCTGTTGATAGTTTTAAAATATTTTAAATAGATTTGGCTCACAAACGCCTCTTTAGACAGTCGGAAGTTTTTAATAAATCTGTAGACAAATTTCTTAAATATATTTTATGTCAAAATATATTTGAAAGACTACACTTAAACCCTTTTAAATATTTTCCACTCCTGGCCAGTTTACTTAGCTCTCTTACTCTGACGAATCGTTGAACCAGAACTCCGTTGCACTCATTTTTACCACGTTTTTATAAACTCGCTTTCTTCTTTATTTCATTTTAATTTGCACAAATTTACATACATGTGTATAAGCACACTATTTAATTTGCTCGATTTGTAAACAAAACTTCTCAGCGGTGAAAAATATACTATTGTAAACAACCTAAACGAGCGAAATTCACAATGAGCATCATAATACCAAATGAAAATTCGTTCGATCAGCACATTCGACCACAGTCGTATGCAACTTATAATACGGGCCTTACTTTTACATTTCTATGTGAGACTGCATTTTCAACAAATGCTTACATAAACAAGTAAGTTTTGAGCAAAAAAAAAACAAAACCTATTTCAATTCCCATCTAAGAATTTAAGATTATCGTTAATCTTTTCATGATCCAATGATCGGATTTAAACCAAATTACCTGTCAGGTAACAGGTAAAAAATAATTAATAGTAATCGGTTAACGTGGTCCAAAGTTACTCGGTAACATACATAGAAAGAAATAAAATAAAAATATCCCGACGAATTGATAACCTTATCCTTTTTGTGAAGTCGGTTAAAACCAAATACAAAAGCAAGCTTTCAGCGGCATATGATTTCAGGGTAAAATTGTCAAAGCTCCCAATAAACTTAAAGGAAATAATGAAATCATCAAAACAATTTCAGTCCTCAAATTAAAGCTAAAGGAGCTAAAGCTTAAAGCTAAAGTTTGCATTGTGTTTTCTTGTTTTCGTAGACATTTGAAGAGTAGGGGTGCCGCGAAATTTTTTTAGCACAACAAGGGTGTCGAGGTGAAAAAAGTTTGGGAACCCCTGGTCTAATGTATATCCATAGGGTTCTCGGAAACGGCTCTAACGATTTTGACGAAATTTTGTGCGCAGAAATGTTTTGGATTTTAAAGTTATCTGAGTAGACATTATCTCCGAAAAAGTCGTACAAGGTTGCCACTTATTCGAAATTAGTTACGAATTAATTAAAACATCATAATATGGGTATCAAATGGAAGGTATTTTAAAGATCCCTAATTCAAAAATATATTTAATAGGGTTGCAACCTATTTTGAATCCCATATTTATTAAATTTTTCGTTTCGAAAAAAGGTAAAATATTACTATTCATGGGTACCAAGAGAAGGTTATTAAACAATGCTTTCTCTATATACAAAATGTTATCCCTTAGGATAATAGTGTAAGGTTGCCACTTATTTTCGATTCTACACATTTTATCTAAAACATCGCAGTATGGATATCAAATGAAATGTTTTGTTGAGAACTTTGGTCAGAAAATATTTTTCATCAGGGTTGCCACGCATCTATGTAATATAAATTTTTATTTTGTTAATTGCATTCAAAATTTTTTTTATATATACACAGTACATATATGCTCAAGATAAGTAGCATTCATTCCAGCGTATTTCGGAATAGGGTTGCCACCTAAATTTTAGAGTAAGGAATTTACTTAATAGGTATCGAAATCCATATTTTTTTCCAAAATATTTTTTTTAAGCTATCCAAATCTTGAAAACTTAAAAAGCATTTGCACTCCGAGCAAAGCTCGGTCAACCTGGTACTAAGCAATATTAACGAAGGTATATAAACCGCACTTGGCAGCTGCTTTGTGTAGGTAACAATATGCCAGTATGCAAAATGTCCCAATCTCAAAAGATTTTCCCATATACTATTTGTGAAATCTAAACGCATTAATGAAGAAACTAGTAATAATCCCCGAAAATCGGGGTGCTCATGGTAAAAAAAATCTGGATATTTCTTTATTCTAAACACCACATGTATTGCTTTTGGTAGTTAACTTTAACTTTGGTATTTTGGCAAGATCATACTCTACTCAATACGTAAAGCAATCATCTTGCTAGGGTCTGACTTTGAGACCTATTTATTTTTATTGCGGACGCTGCAATAATTTTGAACTTGCGACGTTTAAATACAAACGGAAGTGTTGATTCGCTGGACTGTTGATTTATATGGGGTAGTAAAATTCGCTTCCCTTGTGAATCACATGTTTGAAGTCCATTAACTAACCCTTCATATATACATATTGGTATTGCGGCATCCAAACAATTATATTGCAGTTCTTTAACTATTAGGCGAGAGCATTAAATAACCCTTTATATATACATAATGTGACCAGAATTTTTTAACATTCCAGGAGGACAAATTCTCCACATTGAAAACAGAAAAATTTTTGTGTATTTACTTTAACACAAAAATAACGAATAAATTAACAATTCAAAGTTTCTCTAAACACAAGTCAAACAAGTTAATAGTACACTGCGTTGCATGCTGCGTGACTCATCCGATCATTGGATCATGAAAAAATTAACGGTACTCCTTTATTTTTATAAGAGAATTGAAGTCGGTTGTGTTTTTTGCTTAAAAATTACTTTTTAAATTATTTAATTGTATTACTTGCAAAAGAAATTGCTTTCGTTCTTCGTCTTTCGCCAAAGTTCGATTATAATTTTGTATCAACACTATACCTCGTTCAGCAATATAATAACATATTTAATAATTTTAATCGTCTCATTTTTTAGAGAATTTAATGCCCTACAAGAATATGCATAGAAAAACCTTTATCCCTTTTTTATAACTTCTTAACGGTTCAGAAGTTATAACATTTTTAATGAAAATAGATTTTTTTACATGTTATTTACATAGAAAATTTCAAATGCCGACCGACAACTTTTAAAATTGAAATAAAATATTTCCAAATGGCAGAATTTCCTTCTCAGTAAATAGGTCATTTTAAGGCCATAAATTCGTCAGGCTAGTTATTTTGGATCACCTTAATATATATACATGTACAAGAATTACTCGTTTACAGTAATAAGAATAAGTGGAAAATTTCCCGGAAAACACCCCCCAAAAACGTCTGGATCCTCCGCTGGACCTGTGTTATTTTTGATTATGTACTTGGATGTGAAGTAACACATTTTCTAAAAACATTTAAGTATACTTGCGCTCCAATGCAACGAACATACTTGTTTTAAGCCATCTTACAAATGCTTTTATCAAGATAAAAAATCCCCACAAAAAATATTGCCACTGATAAAACTTATACATATCTGGCAAACAAAATGACATATGGTAGGCAATAATTTTCCCTGTGAAGACGCGTCGTTAACTAGTCTTTCAGTGTTGTAAAGGGTATTACGGCTTATCTACGACACCGGGAATTCCTTTGTTCGATCCTCCAATTACGATCGCGAATTACCCCTTCGATTTGACAGTTCTCTACCTCTGTGTTTTGTTTTGTTTTTCCTCGCTACAAAATGTTTGCAAAATGTAAGTAATTGGTTTTCGTACTTACAAAGAACGTAGATAACAAGAAGGGACAACTCGTTATAATTGTAGCGAAAGTGAGCAACAGGGGCGTGGTTTCTCTTTTGCCCTAGTACGTTTTTTGATTGGATGAAAAGAGAAGGCATGCCCCTGTTGCGCACTTTCGCTACAATTATAACGAGTTGTCCCTTCTTGTTATCTACGTTCTTTGGCACTTATAAAAAGTGCCAGTTTTGATTTGTGAAATGGTTTCGATAAATGTCCGATAAAAATTGGAGACGGCGGCGATTTGTTCATAATTCGCATGGTAATTGGATCTGAATTACCAACAAATGAGGTAATTCGCTCTCAAAATTTAGTATGGGAAATTATGTTATTCCAAGGGTAATTGGAGTGCGAATTACGAATGAGAGAGAAAACTACGTAATTGGCGTCCAGTGGGAAAGTCGTATCGAATATTATTGATTAAGGCTAAAAGGCGACTTTCACCGGCGGTTAGTGAATCAAAAGTTTACATCATTTAACTGAATGTTGAACAATCCAACTCCTTCTAAATACAATGATTATGAAATAATAATTATGTACGATTATGAAATAATAATATTCTGAACGAAATTTTTGGAAAATTTCATCACTGCTAAAAAACTTGAAAAGGAGGACAAGGAGGATATTTTTGCTCAAAAGGAGGACAGAGAAGGACAATCTTTTTGAGGAGCACAAATTACGTTCGAAGAGGACAATCCTCCTCAAAGGAGGGTGGTTGGTCAGCTTATATATACATAAATACATATTTAGGTTGGGAATTAACATCACAACTGCTCCAACTTTTAGTATAAAGTAACGAGGTGCAAGTGTAGTAGGGGAGCCACTTGCTCCTGTGGATATTCAGAAAGGGCAGTAGATATCGACGCCATAGTAAACATTTTCTTTTGCAGTCAAAATATTAACCATTTCTTTATTAATTACCGTACAGTGCTTATTTTTTGGACACGAAATTGATCTATCCTTCAAATGGTTTAGATTAACTACACCAGGCTAATGTTCAAATACCTAATCGACTCGCAAAATAATCTCTAGTGGCACTTATCTTAATTTTTGAGCCTGGCGAGAGTTCTAGCCCTTCTCTAACCCGCAAAAGAGTACTAGAATAATCAGATTCTCCGAAACGCATAATTATCCACGGTCTAAAATACTTTACCGACCCCTCAGTTCGTCCACCAGGATTTTACTTTTTAGTTTTCCAGAATTTTAAAATTACACAAAATTAAAAATAAAGAAATGACATTGTTCAAAATTGTTGTTGTTTGAAATTGAAAATGAGAATGCGTGTGTGAGGTCCAGTTTTACATTTTAAAATTTTAAAATTGCTCATTGTAAGATTTTAAAAATCTTTCCGTACAAATATTTACATCGAATGATTCCTAAATCTGAAATGTTTGTGCAAAGTTTCAGATCGAGCACCTTAATTGGATATATAAATTTTCTCTGTATGATTATATGTAGATATATAGATTTATAATACAAATAGAACCATATTTGCCTCAGAAAAAAAAACATCGAAATAAACCATATAAGATTTATATACATAGACTGGGTTCACACAGAGAAACTTTTGTTGCTCATTTTCGGCAATTTCTCTTTTGGTGT
Organism: Rhagoletis pomonella; assembly: GCF_013731165.1. Taxonomy (NCBI): domain Eukaryota; kingdom Metazoa; phylum Arthropoda; class Insecta; order Diptera; family Tephritidae; genus Rhagoletis; species Rhagoletis pomonella. Next base: position 102,630,463 of record NW_023458556.1, on the reverse strand, counting down.
TGCCCTTCGCGTTCACACAGAGCAATTCTTTTATACACAATTGTTGTTGTCAGCTGTGAACGGCCAACTAGAATTACTCAGACGAACGAGAGCACAAAGTGTGTTGCCCGAGCACGAGCAACTCGGTGCCCTTCCCCCTTCCTCGTCACTCCCTCTCCAACAAGCAACGAGTTGCCGCGGCAAAAGTTTCTCTGTCTGAACCTAGACATATGGGTATTAGACCAGGGGTTCCCAAACTTTTTTCACCTCGACACCCTTGTTGTGCTAAAAAAATTTCGCGGCACCCCTACTCTTCAAATGTCTACGAAAACAAGAAAACACAATGCAAACTTTATGCTCCTTTAGCTTTAATGTGAGGACTGAAATTGTTTTGATGATTTCATTATTTCCTTTAAGTTTATTGAAAGCTTTGACTATTTTACCCTGAAATCATTTGCCGCTGAAAGCTTGCTTTTGTATTTGGTTTTAACCGACTTCACAAAAAGGGGCAGGTTATCAATTCGTCGGAATATTTTTTTATTATTTTTTTCTATGTATGTTACCGAGTAACTTTGGACCACGTTAACCGATTACTATTAATTATTTTTTAAAGGAAAGGTGTTACCTGACAGGTAATTTCGTTTAAATCCGATCATTGGATCATGAATAGATTAACGATAATCTTAAATTCTTAGATGGGAATTGAAATCGGTTTTGTTTTTTTTTTTTGCTTAAAACTTACTTGTTTATGTAAGCATTTGTTGAAAATGCAGTCTCACATAGAAATGTAAAAGTAAGGCCCCTATTATAAGTTGCATTCGACTGTGGTCGAATGTGCTAATCGAATGAATTTTCATTTGGTATTATATGCTCATTGTGAATTTCGCTCGTTTAGGTTGTTTACAATAGTATATTTTTCACCGCTGAGAAGTTTTGTTTACAAATCGAGCAAACTAAATAGTGTGCTTATACACATGTATGTAAATTTGTGCAAATTAAAATGAAATAAAGAAGAAAGCGAGTTTATAAAAACGTGGTAAAAATGAGTACAACGGAGTATGAGAGCTTGGTAAACTGGCCAGGAGTGGAAAATATATTTAACATAATAAAATAATAAAATTTTGACATAAAATATATTTAAGAAATTTGTCTACAGATTTATTAAAAACTTCCGACTGTCTACCAGCCTTTCGAGCTTGTGTTTTATATTCACGACGTCAGAACTGCATGAAATTAATAAAATTTTTTTTTAAATTAGTGTCTAGCCGCCATAAAGTAAAAAACAAATGCAAAATCTTACATTTTTCACAATTTTCTAAGACTTCCCCGATGGTGTACATCGAAAGCAAAATTCTGTTCGACAGAAAATTCGGTACTCAACGAAAATTTCGACACGGTTGCATAGCTCATAATTTCACTTTCGATGTTCGATCTTCGATAAGCAGCGAAGATCGAAAATCGAATGCAACTCATAATAAGGGCCTAAAATTCACTAGTATTTTTAATGTAATCTTGCCAAGAGCAGTGTTTTCTGTATACACTTCCATCCAGACCTCTATTGGCTTCCTTCGTATTATTTTTTAATCAAAGTGCTGTCTTCACTGATTTCCAAAAGGTTTTCAAAAGCTTAATTGGTCATCTCAGAAGGTTTACTTTTCGGGGCAACTTGAAAACGGGTTCGATATCCAGCTGAAGCCATCCTCAGAGTCAACGTTGGGAAATTATTCGACAATGGTTTTTTCTAAACCTTCAAAGTTAACGCTGGTAATGCGCGTTGACGCTAAGAAACTAATTTTTACAGTCAATTTAACGAAAGCAATTTAAGTGATAAATGATTTTAATTTTTTGAATTTCATATGGAAATTGCTGGTGAAACCAGCTGTTATCAATTTCGAAGTTACATACGTTTTTCTGATTACTTTGTTTATTTATGGGGGTTTCATGCAAATTGCTAGAAATACTAAAATATACATGTCACCAATAAAAAAATCTCGACATGCTAGAAAAAACCAGAGATGTATTTTAATTTCGCAGGCCTCTGTTATCTTCGCAGCGTCATCCAATACGGGTTTTAAATCTAGTGGCGGCATCTGCCTAGTCGCCATGGAATACCCAGGGATCATACAGTCACTTCTCGTGGCGTTTTCTGCCTCTTGCTTCATCCTAGACATCGCTCCTTTCGTTTTTCCAACCACCGCAAATATCCACACACTTGCTTCATTTCAAACCATTGTTCTGTACAAATTTATCGATAGCTTTAAAAATTTGGTCGCTAGTGGCGTAAGTCTGAAGTGCTTCGTTTTTCTTCGATTTGCATTGCGAATGGGTACCTCACTAACACGAAAAGACTGCCTCTAAAATCGTGTTGATTCGCTCTTTGACAGTGTGATTGTGAAGTTCCAAAGAATAAGTAATATATACACGTGCGCGAAGCTGCTGCGCTTGTTACGAGAACAGCCCAGCCAGCAAAAAATCCGAAACGTAATCCAAAAACGGGAAGAAAAGTGGATGAAACGCGAATTAGGTCTACAAAAGTACCGAAAGTGGTTGTGAAAAGGATTTTCCGCTTGCGTTGTGCATGGAAAGTCTAAAGAATTTATCCGCACCACTAGTATACTCTAGCCACTAGCGGCATCCCAGGCATATGCACCCTGGGGTGCCGCGTCACCCACTTTGGGAAGGCCTGTATTAGACAATGATATTCCCCGATGTTGCCCGAAATTTCGTAAAATTCCCCACTCATTTCCTTATTTGCAAAAAAATTGTGTCTATTTTGATATAATGCTGGTCTCTCTGTTTATTTTTTTATTATTTATGTATTCATAAACCAAACCAAACTTTTATAAAGTTAGTTAACAAATAAAGAATAAAAAATGTTTACATAATATTTACATACATACAGTGGTCGAAAAAACTTTTGTCGCCCCAAATTTTGCCAAGTTTTCGCAATAATTTTTTATTTTTTTTTGTTTGTTATTTAATTTTAGTTATTTTTTTATAAATATATAGTTCATTCTTTAACGAAAACCATATAAATCCAAGTTTCAAACTTTGTGCAATATTTAAAAAAATCAACAAACTTTCACCTTTTCATTACATTTTTTAGAAAGATTTTGAGTGTGCAGTTTCGTAACTCACTCAATTCTAGTGAAAAGAAGTCTGATGAGGAGATGTGGTGATCTCCGAAATAGTGCTATAACTTCTACCGCTTAGACTTGGTTGCTTTTTCAATTTTTCCTAATAAACAATCGTGGTACAAAGCTCAATAATAATATTAAAAATTGAAAGTTTCATCAAGTGGCTAAAAATTTTCGTTTTTGATTTTTTTTGCCGAAGTTGTTGCGGTTTTCTCCATATAAAAATAAATTGTGTTTATTCGTTATATGAAAGCAAATGCGACAAAGCAATTTCAAAAAAATAAACGATAATTTTTAACCATTTGAAATTTTGTTGTACTATAATTGAACGAGCTGAAATTCCCCACAAAATAAGGTCCATTCCACGATTCCCCACGCAAACTGAAATTCCCCGCAAATCGGGGAATTCCCCACGAGTTGGCTTCCCTGACAGAGTCAAAAGCAGCATTTTTTTGCAGATCTTCCACTGTATCACATTCGCACGAACGTAGCAATGTTTTGCTCGATATGAAATAAAAACAGGGACGAAAATGAATAAATGGAACATAGCAATGCTCAAATCAAAATAAAGCCTACAGCGCTGCAGCGATGTTGCTGATAGGAATATATGGATATGCAACAAAGTTGTGTATGTACAAAGGAAACATTTCATTTGCAGATCTTCCGCTGTATCGCTGCCTACATGCACATGAACGTAGCCAGGGGTCGGCAAAAATGAAACTGTGACTGTGTTGGTGAGAGCGCGATTAGATATCACAGACAAGCGTTGCATTGTGTACAAATACAAGTGAGATATCTTAGCAATAGACGTCATCCTGGGCCACAGCTGCGATCATCTGTTTTTTAGAGTTGCTTATTTTGGTCTAAACTGCGCTTTTTTGACCTCAGTTGCATTAAATAGTCTCTTAAAACTTGGTAGTATTTGTTGTTCAAATGGTAACATATATGCCCAAAAACTTGAAAAATATTAGATGATTGCTTTTTAAAAATGCTATTTATAAAATTTGGTTTTGATTGCGACATTAGAAATATTCAGATTATAAACGTTTTTCACATATGTTTTAAGATTTTAAAGCTTTTAAAAAGTACGGTAGAATGCAACAATGTGCTTGAATTTGTTTGCTTCTTCGTCAGCTTATTCGTTTGCAGACTAGAAAAATGGCGAACAGCCATCAAAATACTGATTCAAAATACACATCTTTCACTGGACACACAAATGGGTGCGCGCAGCAAAATTCAGCCCTAATGGTAAGTTAATTTCATCGTGCGGCGACAAGTTAAGATTTTGCGATACATTTTCAAGCGAATGTATGCGAACGTTCACCGGGGGAAGAGATATGGGACGACAGCTGGCATGGCATCCAGACGGCAATCTGGTGGCTTTAGCATTAAGTTGTAACCGCGTTAAGATATTTGCAAAAGCTGAAGGCAAGCTAATACAGTGCATTCGTCGCCGGAGAATGATGTTGCATTTCACCCAAGAGGAAACTTCTTGGTGACTGGCGGCGGACGATACAATATGATTGCTTGATTTATTAGAGGGTCGGCCAATTTATACACGGTAGTAGTGCACTTTAGCGGAACCATATAATATAAATTTTTTCCTGTATTCAACAGTTGCTCGTTTGGAAATCTAATTTGCATACATTTGATGCCAATAGCTCGCAACAAACAAGCCAGTTCTCAAAGAGCCCAAATTGATTTTAGTCATGCAACAGCTCCACATAACTCCTGACAGTATTTTAATTGATCCACGACAATCGGTGGCATATGGAATGCGCGATGGAAATTTTCTGGTGCTTGATAGCCAATATACTACAAGAGTGAAACGCTACAAGTGAAACGCTGTGATCGTATTTTTTCTTAAATTTCCATATTTTATTTGCAGTTACATTAAGAAGCTCATAGAGGATAGAGCGGTTGGTGAGGAAGGTGTCGAATTACTGCAGTACTGCAACTGGGAAAATCCGCATTTCGCACGTGCCCCACTCGTATGGAATAGTAGCTTATGTCAAAAGGCTGGTTTTAGTATAATGCGGCATTCGCAGCATACCCTCACTGGCGCCGAGCCGTTGAAGAAATTTTGGATAAATAAACGTGCAAGAAATAGTTCCGATACTAGCACGTCCATATTCTTGTTAAGGGTCATCAAAAATTTCCTTGTGTTGTAAATAATAAAGGGAATGCCGGATTATACTAAAGCCAGCTTCCCGACATAAACTACTATTCCATACGAACACAGAAATATAAATGTATCTAAAACTGAATAACTCAAATCAAATTGGATTGCATTTGCATAATATACCTAATATTGGAATCTGTTTTGATCGTAAAAAAATACAACTTGCAATCATTTAGATTATAGTTTTGAAAGAAATTGATTGCAATCGTAAATTGTGTAAAAATTGTTAATAACAATCTGCCTTAAATTTATCTTCCCCATGTAACGGTTATAAAATACGTTAAATCCGCACTATCTGCATTAACAAAAAATATACATTGGAATATTTAAAATAAAACGATTCATACTTATTTTCTAATAAGAATTGTTTCTTAATTGAAAGTATTTAATACTAATATAATGTAGTGGTTAATGTTTTAAAATGAATTCGCAATATGTCCGCAGCTCAGGTTGATTTGAAGAAATCCCTTTAAATTTTTCGAATTACATCTACTTGAATACAGGATAGGCAGGGTTGCATACAAATGGTAGTTCCGTAAATATTTAAAATATGTTAGTTCATTCAATATTTGCATCTGGGCCAATAAATAATAACAAATATAGCCGAAAAAAACAAAGTTTCGAATAAAACGAGTTTTTATAACCCCCCATAAAATTCCGATTAATTTTAAATACGAAAATAACGATATTTTTTCATGGAGAGGTATTTTTTTAATATACCTTGTTTATACCTACACAAAAACCGGATTAGCTAAAAACCGATTGGACTCAACATATATTTCTTTACAGCATTTATCCCCCTGTCTTTATAGCGCACTCGATAAAGTCTTATTCAAAAGTAAACAAAATCTGCTATTTTTAAACGAAATTTTTTTAATAAATAATTTGCGCGGTTGACCGAAATGGAAACAAACAATAATTTTAATTTATTAGAACAATAATTCGAATTTAAAACGGGCTGTATAAAGAAAACCAGCCTATTGTAACTTCACTTTCCAATAGTGCGGATTGCTGCAAGAATTATTTAGCGATTTAGAGCATAATCAACACAATATATGCACATAAATATGTATTATTTCACAGATCTCAGGGTCAGCTTAGAAATACGTCACCAAAATTATATAAAATTTTAGTAGGAATTATTTTTATTTATAACGTAAAAGCGCTATCTGACCCAATCTGATAAGTATATTTCCCTTAAAGTTAACCCATTTTATTTAATTTGTCTCTCGTGAAAATATATATTTTATTTATAATTTTCAGATATGTACATATATTTTAAATTTTTGCTTTAATTTTTGTCTCCTTTTAATATTTAATTAGATACCTTAAAATAAGCTTAAAACGAAACAGCACAGCAACCCTTTTCTGTTCATCTTGGGAACACAAAACCCTCTTTTGTTAAAATTCGGCGCTGCACAAAATCCTGGCTTTTATATTTTCCAACAAAATACCACTTCGCAACCCTGGATTTTCACGAAGCGTTTCATTCGGGTCGTAGTTTTGCTACTTCGGGCCATTCGGTGTTGTATGCCATATTGTTCACACTGTCATCGCCATATTGAACATCCTGTCAACTATCTGTCAACCCTAAGATATCTCACTTGTATTCTTCCACAATAAAGCGTTCGTCGCTTGAATTGAATGAAAGTATGTATGTATGTTTGTTGGTTAATACGCAAGCAGTGTATATAAATATTATAACCTGCAACATATTGACTAATTTTCACTTTTTATTTTTATTTAATTTAATTTTATTTGTACTTTTTATACTTTTCGCACATCATTATTTTACGAAATATATATTCAGTATTCATGGACAGAGTACAGCCAACTTCGATGTTGCTTCGTTGCTTGCTCAGCGACGACTAAACGAAAGAGCGTAACAAATGCGTGTGATGAGAGCTTCAACAATTGTTGTATGGCGTGCCGACCATTGAAAACGTAGCAATGCTTTGATCGATATGAAACGAAAGCGAAAAAATTGAACAATTTTTCAATCTCTTATGTCCCGCTGAGACGGCACCTATCGAAATGAACGTAGCAATCACCGTTGCCGCTTTGGTAATTTTTAACCAAAATTGGTAATTTTTTTCTTTATTTATCAAGTTTGGTAATTTGGTAATTTATTTTTCAATTTGGTAACTTTTTCGATTCGGTCTTACATGGTTCTGATTCCACATTAGTAAGTGGCCCGTAACCGTATACTTTTATAGAAATACCAGGTAATCCTGAAAGGTGAAAATTGTTCCAGGGTTCCTTGGCTACAAGAATGGTGTGATCTTTAACAAACTGCTTGAAAGTGGCTATTGCTAAGTATATTCACCGTGTCCTTTCCTGGAAGGTTTTGGGTGGTCCTACCTTTCCCTGTCAGCTCGTCAGCTTTGCAATTACCATCAATTTTTCGGTGTACCCGGCAACCATATATATGAGTAGAATTCTACGAAAATATGTATGTTCTCGTTCAAAAAGCTACGGTATTCAGCGGGGGACTTCACTCTGTCCATGTGTGAGTCGAAAGCCTTCCTTCAAGCGTTGATTTTTTGATATATTTTATTGTCACTTGTTTACATACAATGGTCGAAAAAATTATAGCCGCACCATATTTTGACAAGTTTTAACATATTACAAAAAATTACCAAACTTATTTTATGTGCAGAACTGTACAAATATACATGTCGAGCCCTAACGTCCAAAATAACATAATTATGTATGTTTGTGTAGTTCTGCACATAAAATAAGTTTGGTAATTTTTTGTTGAATTTGGTAACTTTTTTCGGTGATTTTGATAAAAAATCTGTGGCAACACTGGTAGCAATGCTTTGCTGAATGTAAAAATTTCAAAATCTTTCGACGCAAATATTTCAAAAACGGTTCAATGAATCTTAAATCTGAAAAGTTTGTGCAAAGTCTCAGAGAGTCTCTGTACGATTAGTAGATCGCTGGGAATAAGCGCCTTGTTTCAGAATAATATATAGAGGATGTTTCAGAATAATATATAGATTCTCAATGACCATGTAGATAAGGTTCTCCGACTTGGCAAAACTAAATAATTTCAATAATGGTTTTCACTAAGTCGTTTGAGAATAGCCCCACAGAATTGCTAAAATATGTCGATATTTTTGTTTATGCTCTGAAATATGTATGTTACTGAATAATGATGTATGAGTGAAAACTATCGATAATGCTTACAAAAGTATCGATGTTTTCGAACCATCGATACTGTCGACAGAAAATCGACACATGAAAGAGGCTGTTGGCAAAGAAAAACTGCCAACTTTTCCCGTCGTTTGCTCTTCTTTTGGACTCGGAAATTCCTGCGGGGTACAACCCAGCACATTACAAGGAAAAATTTATTCAGTTACGATCGAAATACGAAAAGCGATCCACGAATGCAGTTAGTAGGAGTTGTTTTTTCGTCAAACGATGTGGGGACTTTTAATTCGATGAAATGTATCATAAACAATAAAAAAGTAAATTTTGAGTTTTTTGTTAGTTACGGCTTTTGGGTTTCAGGTAACAGTGTCAGTTACAGATTTTTTCATTTCAGGTGACGAAAGGTTCTCTATGGAACCAGTGTTATCTTTTTCCAAAAAATCGATTTATGAATCATAATGGAAACCAGTCTTGCCGTTTTAGCCCTTTCGTGGCTAGATTTAGCTACCACACACAAAGAAAAAGAGAGGTAAATCTAACCGAAAAAGACGATTAAAATTGCAGTGACCGAAAAAAATTGTAAATCAAACCGACAAAAAATTGTTATTATGAAAGTTCGTGAAAATAGTTCGGGTACCATTAAAAATAGTTAGCTTACCATCGAAAATAGTTCGTGTACCACGAAAATAGTTCGTGTACCACAAAAAAATGTTTTTTAACCATGAAAAATAGTTCGTGTACCACGAAAAATTGTTTTTTTACCATTAAAAATAGTTACTTTACCATGAAAATAGTTTTATTACCATGAAAAATAGTTAGTTTACTATGGAAAATAGTTTTTGTACTATAAAAATCCAAAAGTTGTCCACTTACCATTTTAATAGTTACTTTGCTAAAATAAAAAGAAGTGATTAAAAAAACATTGATTTTAAATAAATTTATTATTATTTATTACTTTTAATTTAATAAGTACATATTTTTATGTGTTTTACTATTGTAAATTAAGACAAAGATATAAATATATATAAAATTTATACATGTATAGTTTCAAAAAAACTTTGGACGAATATACGTAATTCCATTAGGGGAAAGAGTTGTATTAAGAGGTGAATAATATAATTCAGAAAAGTCCAATAGATAAAATTGGTCTGTACTTTTTATAATTGGAAATGACTGAAAATGGTCTGAAAACATTGCAATTGTGTGTTCAACACATACGAAAATTACTTTGTTGTTTTCAAGTACAATAATGTCTTTGATTTCAAATAATTTCAAAGATTTTGACATCAGGAAATATCCAATTTTATAAGTAGTACCTTTTATTTCCACTTTTGTTATAAAATTGTAGCTTTCATTTATTAATATTTCGCATTCAAAAGAACTTATATTTACTTTTTTACTGTAATATCTGTTTTTAAATTTTTCTTTAGATTGGTTTTCGAAAAATAAGTTTCTATCTAATCCTTTATTCAAAAGTAACCGATTTGAAAACTTTATCATACATTTAACAGCGATTGACAAAGGTGCATTCCTTCTAGAGGTAATACAATTGGTATACGATTTAATCTCTCTATGCTTGGACTCGAACCTAAAACACCATACATGCTTAAGAGGTCCTACATTTTTTATGATTGTAGCGTAATGAAGTAGAAAGTGAAATTTCGGTTTTAACGTCGGGCCAAATAGTTGTACGTAAATCGTGTGATGGTTCTTAATTTTTAACTTTAATTTATTAAGGGACTCATCGTCGAACTCTGTTTTTAAAATCTCGTCTATAATTTCAATTAATGTACAAAAAAGTTTCCAATGTTTATTGTGTAGTGGTATTAAATCCCCAATTATTATTGGAAGAAAATGGCAAAATGTCCACATTTCTCGTGCTGACATATTAAGTTTTTGACATTTCAAATGTGATATTTGAATTTCTGGAGATCTATTACTTAACTCAATTTCACCGTATTGAAATTGATTTTTTCGATCATTTAAAATTTCAATTGTAAACAATTTTTCGGATTCAATAAAATGGAGTAATATTTTCGAAACGTCATATCGGCAAACACCTTCAAAAATATCATGCATAATATCCCCGGTAAGATTATTTACCACATGAAATGAATTAATGTCATTGAAAATGGAATTCTCAGATATACCAGTTAACTTTATTCGCTTCTCTGGTATATCTTCTGTAGCAAGGTTTTCTGTATAGTTTAACTCATTCCGAAGTTTGCTCTCTATTTCCTCGACCATGTACGAAGTTTCTTCTTTATTGCATAAACAATATCGACAAAAGTAATTAGATGAAAAGCTTTTAGTGTAGCCGAGAATACTATTTAAACCTAAGTTATCACCCACAACTAGTGCTACTACAAAATAAATTTTTTTGGTTGTATTATCAAAGCTAATGTCAATTCCCTCTTCTTCAAGACTTTTAATTTTTTCTACCAGTAATTTCAATGATGCGTCATTTCCAAACTGTTTATGTTTACTTCTGAAGAAAAGAGCAGGGAATATATTTTCTAGTCGCGATTGGTAGTGCTGCGGCAAAGTAGGGAAACTGTAATAAAAAGCAGCTATTGATTGTGTCCCTCTGTGGGAACCCAAAGGATTATTAATTTCAAAATCGTCAAAATAAATAACGTAAGGAATTGCTGTTTTATCGCTGAATAAACTCATTTTAGATTTCCATAATTTTCCATTACCAATGTTTTTTAATTCATTATCATTTGCAAGGAATTTCTGTGTATTTTCCAAAGTATCTTTTAATACATTAGGAAGTTCGAAGAAATGTTTAATTTGAAATCGTAATGGCATTAGTACACCCTTACTGTGTTGCTCTGTTAACGAAATTGCATGGTGATGAACTACGGGCGCAATTCTATTATCAATGTCGAATTCTTGTGGGTCTTCAAAGCACTTTCTCATTTTGAGTTCCTTTAAAAATTTGTAAAATGTTTTACATTTTGAAAAGGGATCTCTTAAAAACGAAACTAAGTTTCTGAGTTGGACTTTTTCTTGTTCTGCAAAATCGAATATAATATTTTCTAAAAAGTGTGCTATTGGCAAAAGCAAATCATTTGTTATATCATCAATTAGTCGTTCTGCATCAGATCGAGCGAAATTTGATTGACTGTGCAATTTACTCAAAAATAGTAGCGCAATATTTTCGAACTCAGCATGAGAAAATTCGTATATTTCTTGACGTTCTTGATTACATTGCCGTTGGTTTAATTGTGGTGGAAAATTATTATTTTCGGATTCACTAAGACTCTGAACATTTGGAATTATATTAGAAATGCATGAATTCGCTTTCTTAAAGTGGCTTTTAAAAGTTCGCAAGCACTGATAATAATGACAGCAATGTAGACAGTAAAAAGTACTAGATGATGTTAAATTGTGAAAATTTTTTAGATGATTTACGAGTATATCAACATCTTCAAAATTGTTGTTGCATACAAAACACAAAACCATTTTAAACAAAAAAATAATAACTATTACATATATAATATTTAATAATAATTATTGAATATTGAAGGTGTTAAGATTTATGTGACTACGTATCTATACTTAATAAATTAAATTAAGTCCCTCAGCAAACAAAGGACATTTGGAGAAGTTTTATCTTCAGTCAATTCAATGGAATAAAAATATCTTTGGACAAACGTCCAAAACTCAATGCTATCCTGTGGATATTTTAAATGTAATACATGGAAAGTCTTAAAACATATGTCTAAAGCGCTTAAAAATGAAGGAAGCTCATACTTAATGTCGTCATAGTAAACATAAAATTTGCAATTACTTAAATCACTGCCAATTGCGATAATTAGTGGTTGCAATGTCTCACCGCGTGCATAGAGTGATTTTTTCAGATTATCCAATTTATTTTCGACATCGTTCACAGTACTAACTTGTAGTAAAAACGAGAGCTGAGAATCTTTGATAGTACTTCTAAAAATCGTTTTGTCACCTGCCTTCCGCTTTATATTAGGTCGTAGTACAACGTGCAGTAACAATGCTATAAGTTGATCTGAACCTTTAATAAAAGTATATTTATTATAAAAATCATTTAATCTTATTATTACCAATGTTAACAAACCTTTATCAATCTCATTAACTTTTTTCAAGTGCTGAAGATTTTGAATATCCTTTACCCTCTTATTCAAAATTGGTATAATTTTTGTTCTAAAACCTTGCCATTTCTCTGTTAGCTGTGAGCAATTCTGATGTAGAGCATTGAAGTCAATATCAATCTGCAATAAAGGAAAGCATTATTAAATTTTGAGTTTTAAATTCTGTAGCGACCATTTTTACAGCCAACCGACTAAAGAATAATATTGTGAAGGTTGGAGCTAGCTCAAACATTTTTCTAAGTTTTCCGATTTTTTTTGAAAGAGAAATGCAAAATGTATATATTTATTTTTTTGTATTTTATGGAAGAAATTGATCAGCACCCTCTAAGCAAAAAAAGGAAAATTCAGGGAAATTTTTGAGCTACTTCCAACTTGCATATCTATTATTATATGAAAGTTGATTGGGTTTCACAGCAGTGGTTCGGTTCAAAACCCGATTCAGAACCGGTTTGCAGCCGTGCCTTTAAATATTGGGTCATATGATTAAAAAAGGTTTTTGTTTTTTCTCAAATTTTCACAAATTTGACATCAATTTGTATAAAGAAACTTTCAAAATTTGAGAAAAGGTTTTGAAAAAGCAATTGCTTTTTTTATTAATAGGACGCATTACTTTCATATATAATAGTATTTCAAGAGGAAGTTTTTGTATTTATTGGGTCATTTAATAAAAAAGAAAATGCGTTTTCGAAATATTTTCTCAAATTTTGAAAGTTTTTTCATACAAATTGATGTCAAATTTGAGAAAAATCATTTTTTTTTATTAATATGACCCATTTGATTGTAAATTCAAACTAGTCAACCAATTCTGACAAGTTTAAACGTAAAACTAAGAAATCCATTTACCAGATTGTATCCACATGAATGGGAAAAAAGTTTCCAGGCCCGTAAAGTTTTCGCTGATGTGCTACCACTTGAGTTCAAAATTTCTTGTCGTCTGATTTTGAAGGTTTTTTTCCAATTTGCTTCAACTGTGCTCCACGGCGAATCAAAAAGTTTGAGCCAGTCATAGGCAGCTGCATAAAAAAATATGAAATAATTACAAAACAAAAGCTATTGTGGTGGCGTTACATTTTTCATCCTCGAAAGTAAATGTATATTCTTCTGTCGGTGATGCCTCAGGAGTTGAACTTTCTGGGTCCACTAATTCACCGGATTTCCTCAATCTCTTCAATGTGTTGTAATATTTATCGTACAAGCGGCCTGCTGGTCTCAAGGTAATAGGATCTTTGTGGTAGTAAATCGACTGAAAATAGGTGAAAATTTAGAAAATAGTTTTGTAATGAATAAATAATTTACCTTGTCATCTTTAAACCTGTTTGCAATATCTTGCGCAATAGATTGGAATGTATTTCGGCATATTTTGATTTTTCTTTTAATAAACCACGAAACAGTGGCATCAATTAAGATCTTCCTCCCAGCGTCATCTAGTTTGTCCAGTCGCAGAACATACTCGCCAGTTGGATGGGCACTTAACACTTGCTGCAAATCCTTAAAAATTGTAGGTTTTTAAAACTTGTTTAATGTTTTGTTGGGTTTGTGAGGTGCCTCATATATAAACTTACGAAGTCATGTGAAGATGAACTGGATGTTTGTGAGCATGAAGGAGATTCGATGCCATTGTTGATCCGCTGTCGCCACTGCTGCACAAAGTCAACAAAACCAGAATTGGCGGACGCTGTATCGCACGTCGACACGCTACCATACCCCTGAAGGAATTTTGCAACAAAAAAGATTCTTCATGAAATGATCACAGAGGGATTCACAATACTTACGTTTGTTTTCCTCCAAGTTATGAGTTGATGGCGGAATTCCGCTCTAGCACCAATGGTGTCGTTTTTAAACAAATCAGCAAGGTCAGACTCCGTCAGATATTGCAAATTTTTCAAGGTTATTGCTTGCGCTGGAATTTCACTAAATTAACTAAAAACTACAACAATGACAATGTATTTGCAACTTACCTTTAAATTCAGCGATTTTATGTGAAAATCCCCACTCCAAAATCAATTTACAAAATTCCGTGTCTTCTGGATCAGGATTATCCATATCATCCGCCTCCACAGCACGCAAAATATTTAGCGAAAACAATTCACTATTGTTAAGATTCATCAACACTTAATTTTAATATATTAATTAATTTAATTTCACTTCACTGCACCTACGCAAATAACAACGTCCATGAAAAGTTTGCAAATGAATATGAAAGAAGAAAAGAAGAAGCAAAGCATCAAAAGTGCCGTTATTCTTATCGCATAAACTCTCTTTTCGGTTAGATTAACAATCAAAATAGTAGAGCTACAATTTTATTCGGTTAGTTTTACTATTTCTGTGGTTAAAAATAGTAACTTTACCATTTTGCAGGTTGGCCATACCAATTTTTTGTGGTTAAATTTATGTGCTACAATTCTAACGATTAGTTTAACTATTTTTGTGGTTATTCTCATCATGAAGAGGGAAGAAAGAGAGAAGAGAATTACGTGAAGACTATCTTTTCAGTTAGATTAACAATCAAGATAGTAGAGTTACAATTTTATCCGGTTAGTTTTACTATTTTTGTGGTTAAGAATAGTAACTTTACCATTTTGCAGGTTGGCCATACCATTTTTTGTAGTTAAATTTATGTTCTACAATTCTAACGATTAGTTTAACTATTTTTGCGGTTAAAAATTTCCAAATTCGTATAACAATTTTTCGTCGATTATATTAACAACCTGAATTGTACTTGTTGTTTGTGTTTTCAATGTAAAATAGAAAAATGGTTTATTTACAATCTTTTTCGGTTAGATTAACCTATCTTTTTTCTTTCTGTGCACATACTTTTTTTGGCCACATAAATTTAAAATTGCCCCTAGCCCTTTTTTAGCCCTTTGGAGAATTTATTCATACTTGGCATGAAAAAGTTGTATATTTGCTTAATTTAAACTAAGAAAGACTGATCCATATACATACTATATGTATTGTATGTTCTTTACGTTTTTATACATACATACTGTAGAAGTATTAGGGCTGTTAACTTATCTATTAACTATTTAACTATAGTTTAAAATAGATAAGTTTACGGCCCTTAATATGCTTAATTTGTTAAATGGCCCATCAAGTCGATTGACCGTGTATGTTCTTGTGATGTGATTGTACCAGCTGCTGCTGCGACTTCAAAAACTATTTGAAAATTTTATGATTGTACCAGCATGCTGGTGTCGTGAGTGGTGAAATTAGCTAAATTTTCTAAGTAAAAAATATTTTGGCGGAAATTTTTTGCACTATATGAGTCAAAGCCGTGTTTGTGGAAGATTAAGTTCTCGATATTGCAGTTGTGAATTAAAAAAAAAAAACAATGTTTAAGAAAATGGTAGAAAAATTATGAAATTTCGGCTCTAATCATTTCGATCTTTCCTCGACCTCATTTGTAAAGAAATAAATATTGTACCAGCATGCTGGTAAGTTATGTGCTTTGAGCCAATCACTTGATGGAGCCAGCAAGCGGGTGTCGTATATGTATTTCCCCTTTTATACAAAAAGGTTTTTGGTTGGATAAAATATTTGCTTTTGTCCAGAGTTCATTGTTTTTCTATGCCATTACTTATTGAAAATGTGTTCGTGTATAGTTTTAAAACATCGTTCACTCAAAATCGGTTCGCGTTCCAGCAATTTCTGTGCAGCAATTGTTGGAATGTATTAAAAAGTTGCAATGCAGATCGTTAGACAATAGATCTACCATTATGAGGTTTAAATTTCATAGTACTGGCTTTTTATTTGACAGTTTTATTCGCTTTGGAAGTTGCTGCTCAAAAAATAATGTTGAACAAATTCGTTGAAAATCCAACATTTTCGAGATCAAAAATCAAATTAAAATTAAATATACCAAAAACTTATAATTATCCCCCAAAAATCAATGAATAGATTCCTTCTGCTTAAACTAACGGGGTGAGCTAATCATTAAAAGACATCATTTCGCACCAGCTTAAGGCTCTTTACCTGAATTAGGAAAAAAAACGGCTTATCAGAAGAAGATCGTGCGAGAGAATTGGAAAACGGTTATCCGCTGTTCAGCGAATGCAAGCTATGGCAAGACTTAAACCTTATCGAGTTATAATATATAAAATTCTGTTAGATTAAATACATTTTATAACAAAAACCGCACCCGTTTACATTACCCCAATGTTCACACTAAGTGTGGTATTTTATAATAATGACTAATAAAACATTTTTAAAACTGGACTTCGGTCAACTCCCACGTTAAAAGTTGTAAGCTAAAAAGAAACAGGGTGATATCCTCTTACAACTAAATCTATAGAAGTTGACACAGTTGTCAAAAGGCTATGAAATGACAAGAGAATCGAGGCAGTCTCATTAAAACTCGATCAGACTCCACAATGGGTCATATGACCCCAGAAATATGCTGGAAGGAGCGCTTTCACAAAGTGTTATTTCATTGTATCATTTACTTTGGACCTTTTGTAAAGTGTTGGCGGGTTTTTATGAAAACTAATTATTCACAGGTAACTTTAAATCGGTTTGAAGCCAATGATGTGAATAAAGTTCTGGAAGTCATCAATTTACGAATATCACCTATTTAAGTCAAATCGAAAAATACATGGTATTTATTTAAAACAAAATTAGTAGAGATGTGCGAGCCGTGGAAAAACATAAACTAAAGATAGTTTAGTAGAGCAAGTTGACTACACAAGTCTCTAGAATGGGTGTTCAGAAAATTTTTATCATTATCAAATAAATTGTCTCTTATTTATTTATCCAAGCAAAATATGAAACTCTCGCTAACATGTATCTATAACGGAATGTTTTCTCTTTATTCTAACATATTAAATATTATTTTCTGAAAACCTATTAAAAAGATATAACCCGAACGATGCTTTATATGTATATGTAGTAAAAAATTTTAGTTACCATTTTTAGCCACAAGGAATTTTTTAGCCCTTTTTTTAAAGGAATTTGGCTACCACTAAAAATGATTCGCGGCAACACTGATGGAAACACTGCTTTATCAATCAAGAGTAAATTGTTGTTGTCACAATACAACGAATGTTCTTTATTTATGTGAATTTCTTTATTTTAGCTAGCTGTATAAATTGTATTAATAAATAATGGTAGGGATCAATTAAGATTGAAGTTAATTTAGGCGGTGCCTCAAAGCATAGCAATGGTTTCAAAGTAGCCCTCGGTACGAACTCGGTTGGACACGACTGCTCTAAACTGCCCACAATATGTAGCTGTGGATATGGTGTATTATTTCTGATGTACCTGATGTAGCTAGCGAAATAGCTTGTGGCTGTGGTACCACATTCTGTTTAGCCAGTAAAGTATCCATATTAGGGTGCCCTTTTTCGGTGACTTTGTTTTTTTTTTACTCCCATCTCAAAATTTGTTTGAGATATGCCTAAAACCAAGTTCCCCGAAAATTTGAGCCCTTAATATTAACATAAAGTGCTCGACCAAGGCGTGCGGGTCACTAAACCCAATATTTTCATGAAATTCCATTTTTTTGCCCCTATATCTTAAATAACAAGAGCTACAGAAAACATGTAAATGACAAACTGCTTTGCGTTGGCATGTGATTATATGTCGAACGCTCATGAGAGGGATGTCAGAAAAGTATTTATGCTTCTACACCACATCAAAAAATTAAAAGTATTGTTCATAAGGAAGCCTTAAATTAAATTAAATTAAAACAAATTAATTAAATTAAACAAGAAAAATAGTGAAAATTAGACTGTATTAGTTTTAGGTTCGGAAATCCGGATATCCCGTTCGAATTCCCAGCCCTAGTGTCAATATTTATGGTAGGGCATTGCGACGTCTACAACAGATGCCTTGTAAAGGAGCTCAAATTAAGTGTTGAATTGGTAGTGGGAGAAATACTCCCTCGCGCAGTACGGTCGATCACCCCGGTGGACGAGCATTTAGGCATAATCTGCATCAAAGCGTGCTTCTTCAACATCTCACTCATTTACGCCACTCCCCAACGGAAGAGAAGGACGAAGCATCCAAGGATCTCTTATATAAGCCACTCTTTTCTAAGTCGGACGGATTTCGTAAAATTATTATGTCATGTCTCCGATTCGCTTCAATTTTTTTTATGGGTTCTATACATGAAATAAGCTAACACTTGTTCGAGGAATTTTTTTTCTTCGGAGATATGATCTGTCAAAGTGTGCATTTTTTCGTGATTCTGGCTAATCATGTACTTCTTCAAATCGTTATATCTCGGGTTCGCGCAGACTTCATCTTAACGTCATTTTAAAGCTAAAGAAACGCGCTTAACATTTCTATATACAATATGGTCAAAATTGTCCTAAAGCTAACTTAGCTATTAACATCTGAACTTTTTGAAGTTGATTTGCATAGTGAAGAAGAATTAGGGATTTAAAATTATACCATCGTAATCCTTATTTAATTCTCTATAAAAAACGTGGTTAAAAAAAAAATGGGGGTTTTCAAGAACTATTTTTAAAATATTTTTCTTTTTGACGAGATGGTTTATTTTGTGAGAATCAACAATGTTTGTAATTAGTTTTCGAAAACTTATGTTGATATATATTTAGTAAGGTGTTAAACAGCGGGTTTTTGCAAAAAGTAAAACTTTATTGCGGATTCCGATAGAATACCTATCCAGAAATAATATTTGTACGGCAAGTTTTTTTTGTAAGGTGACAAACCCCTAGAAATGGGCGTGGCAATTGCAGGACTAAAGTTAGCAAAACACAGATTTTATTTCGGATTTCGGCAGAATATCGCTTAGTTAATAACATTTGTTCCACAACTTTTTCAGTCCATAAAAAAAAAAATTGAAGCCAATCGGAAGTGTGACACCAAATTTGGTGTCCGATATGAAAAAGAATGTCTCATATGCGCGCACATACGACCGCTGCCCCCATCACGATATCAAAATCGTGCTTGGCGATTTCAACCACCGTTGGAAAATTCAGCCTCCACGACAAATTCTCTGATAACGGACTGAGGCTGATCACCTTTACCGGGGCCCGAAACATGGTAGGATGTAGTATTAAGTTCGGTATAAAGAGAACCTTCAAGCTGCATGGCTGTCTCCAGATCGAAAAACGATAACGCAATCGGAAGACACGCTTCCAGTATTTTAGACGTGCGCACACTCCGGGGGCCACACCTAGACTCGGACGTCTCTGTGCAGCAAAAAATGTACGGCCAACAATGCAAGGAAAGCTTAACGTCGAAAACCTGCAATCACAACAAACCGCTGATTAATTCGCCACCCTACTCTCAGTGATCACTATTCAAGGAATCGATATATGCGAGCAGTGGAACCACATTTCCCGCTGAAGAATTTGTGGGATTTCAGCGAGCTCTAAAGTAGTGGTGCAATACTACCGATGGTACCATCGATAGCATCGATAGTTTTAATTTTCCAACACTTCCGATGGTTTTTAAAAACTATGGATAGTTAATTTACTTAGAGTTAATTCCGTTACTGTCCGTTCTCTGGAACATTCGAAGCGCAGGTAATATCCGTCCAAATATTCTTTTGTAAAAATAATAAATTTTGTGCAATTTTGGGTATTTTTCTGTGCACCGTGAGAGCGTTTTGCAAGACGCAAGAGAAGAATGAGCTACATATTAAATCAAAATTAACGGAAAAGATTTTGAATGGAAAACATTTTAAATGTTGTACAAAAAAAAAAAAAAAAAAAAAAAAAATACTTCTGTGAGTGATTGTACATATATTTCTACATTCGCTGATTTTTTTTTTGACGCATATACATCTACACTTAACGTGCATTGAAAAACAAGAAATTTTGATTTCATCGATAACTATTCATAAGCGCACACAAATTTTTTCGCTTACAAAGTTTGTTACATGCAAATTTTAAGCGCAGTTACGTATGTGTGTAAAAAAACACGATTCATTTTTGAAAGAACCGAGTATATAAATACATATATCTATTTGAATTAAATATATTGTGACTCAATTGAATAAAATTCTTTTAAATTCGTTCAAAATGAATTATCATTAACACTTTATTTATTATTATTTTTTAACGATAATATCGCGATAGTATTGATAGTTTTCCGGGAAATTGCTCAACGATTGATAGTTTGACATTAATGATATTATCGCGATTGTATCGATAGTCGTTCCCGAAATTGCGAAAACTATCGATGGTGTGACTACCGATAGTTTCCCACTTCTACTCTAAAGAACAGTTGGTACGATGATGGTCGTCGCGGTGCTGCACAGAAAAAAGATGCCGCCGCAGGATCATGCTGCGATAAGGTGTAACGCGAGCTATGTAGCACCTATAGCTGAAAAAGGAAGAGATAGAGGTTGAACTACGAGAGTGCAAAAAGCTCGAAATCCTGGACAATAGAAAAAACACCCAAAAAGTACAAGTAGCCTACACGTCTCACCGGAGTACACCCGAGCAACATAACTTCAACACCCCCACACAAGCAGCCCTTGATTCCTCACACATTCTGCTGCACTGGTCCAGGATATATCGCTATGTGACATTTGTTCAAAGTATCGTCTGCCGTGGCTGGTGTCACTTCAAACTATATTCTCGGCTGCACCGTGCAGTATCGTCTCATCGAAGAAGACATCGGCCGTGGGGATACCATTCTAGAATTTCAGTGCATTGCTATCCTGTCAGGCGATATCGAGCGTTAACGTTTATATACCCCCTGTCACCAGCTGCCCGTCTAGAGATCACCCTGATATATGTAGGTGCGCTCCTCAGCCTGCCCATAATCGTTCTGCCGAACCGAACCTACTTCAACTTTAACAAAGATGATTATGATTGCAACGGCTTTGCAGAAATTACCAAGAGCACCTTCGCCGCCGGAAATCGCCGTATCAAGGATCTCAATCTATAGATTCGGCAACTGGTAGCCCAACACAAGCGGAAGAAGTGGGAGCAGCACCTAAATACTTCGAATTTCGCCTTTGGTGGGAGCAAGCTTTGGTCAACTGTACGGCCATTGTTAAACTCGACGAAGCGCGATGAGGGAGTGGCATTCGGTGGTGCCTCGGCGGAGCGGAGCCATGCGAGAGCCATTTTAACCGGCTGTTCATTCTGCATCTCCCGGTGGACAAAGCCAACCGTTCAGTGGCCAGAAGGCTGCGCTAACTACCAACACCTTGAGATTTGTTGTACAATTAAGGCTTTAAAGAAGGGAAATCTAGTTTTTTTAAGTAAAGCATAAGGCATGGGTTCCATATATGTAAGTATTGGGCGTAATTTTAACCCAGTCACCCTATTTTTATTTTTTTTCTCCAGCTTTTTGGTTGACGGAGTCAATGGTTACACACATAATTAAACTATTCTAAGAGCAGTGGAAAGATACAAAACCTTCCGCTTTTCAACGAACATAAGGTTATCAGAATCCGCGGAAAACTGTCCTACTTACAGCATATATCTGAGCTTGTGGGAATCAGAGAAGTTTCTTTTTAATTTCGTTTTGATGAATGATTAATTTTGAAAAAAGCGAACATGAAGAAAACACCTTGATTATTTTAAGTTTTATTCCACTTTTTATCAAACTACACGAAAATTATGTACTATTTTGATTTACTTGAATTGGCGTACCATTCATTTAAAATCTAATATATAATACTTTTAGTATGGGATACTACACCCTTAATTCCAATGTATGGAAAAAACCCTTATCCGGTAGACAATTCTAGAGGTGCTTTGAAAAATCAAGGACATCTCGCTGCTTACCATTTTAATCGCCGGAAAGAACAACTGCCAATCATCACATGGATTATCTGACACGCAAACATTGCAAAACATCCATTTCCAAATATTTCCATTAAGTTTAGGTCCTGTGAGTAGAACATACTCTGAAAAAAATACGACTTTGCTTTGATATCCTCGTTTTTACAGCTCCTGTAGTGCGAATCGGTGCGCAATTTTGATACCATATTCAAGAAGAAGATGCGAAAATATGCGACTAATGCTAAAAAAATTTCCTTAATACTTGTTTTGCATGAATTATTCGTAATTTTGAAAACTTGAAATATTATCTCAACTGCTTTGGACTACGAAATCGCAGTTCAGAACGCCATACTCTCTTCTAGATCATGGAGGATAAACAAACGACTTTCGTCCTTGCGAAATCGTGACAAGTATTAGTAAATTCGTTGAAGCCATCAAAATTTAACTTTTCGCCAGAGAACTCCACAATTTTGTAGTTGTCCTCTCAGGCATGCGTATTGTACAAAATTCCAATAATGATTTTAAACGTATAGTAAAATTGATGTCGTTTTTTGACATTTTCTGAATACAAGTATATAGAGTAATCCGTAGTTTCCTTGTGGTGTCATCAACACCAACGTTTCTCTTTCATTTTGGTCCACTATCTCGACAATAAGATGCTAGCTTTTGTGTTATGGCTCCATTTCATGCTTTTTTCATGCTTCAGCTATCAAAAACACTTGCATTTGCTTCAGTTTTATTTTCAACAAATCGCCTGCCAAGTCCAGGTTCCGTGAAGCCTTCCTTTTGTGCATTTTTTGCAGTTGAAAGTGCGCCTGCTTCGCCCATTCTTGCTCTGTTATACACCTAATTATCTTTTAAATTCTTAAAAAGGTTTTAAGTACAATTTTAATAACTTTGTTATACTCATAAGGAGGCTACGCATCCTTGTACCTATTCAAGTGAATCAAAATAATACGCATAATTTTCGTGTAGTTTGACAAAAAATTGAAATAAAATCAAAGTATCAAGTTGTTTTCTTCATTTTCATCGCTTTTCTTCAAAATTGATCATTCTTCAAAACGAGATTAAAAAGATACTTCTCTGATGACCACAAGTCCAGATATAACCTTGGATCTTGAAAAAAATATGTGTATCTATTCAAGTGAATGAGGCCGTATGACCAGTGTTGACCCAACATCCCGATTTTAAGTTTTTTGATCTTAAAATATTTTGGGGGTGAAAGTATTTTTAAGACCTGTCCTATCCCCTCCACTAAATGACATAAAAAGTTCATGCAACCGGTTTTTTTTTGTAGCACAGTGTAATTTATATTTTTATAAATGAATCATTAATTATTCGAAAAACTAAATGCGCAGTTATTATTTTACATGTCGAAGACTTGATTTTGAAACTTTACTTTTTACTTTAAAAGAGCGTAAAAAAGCAATAGAAAAACAACCAATCATAGCGCCGAAGTTGTTTTCGGTGTTGTTTGTTTGTGAATAGTACTGCATTTACAAAAACAAGCTGTATATAATCTGGTAAATTAACCAAAGAGTAAAAGTGGAACATCATGTCGAACTTATTCGCTGAGCGGCAGTGTTTTTGCTTTATGTGCTATTGCTATGGTTTGATTAGTTTGTGCGCTGATTGTTCTGTGAGACCTGACTTTATCCGGCTGGGTTGAAAATAACGAATTTACTAAAAGATGGTCATAACTCAAAAAAACGGCATTTTTGAGAGGTTATGCAGAGTTACTCCTTAAAACTTGCTTCATATTAGATGTTTTCGATACGCCTATGTAGTTGGCGAATCGAACGGACGTTCATTTAAATCCGAAGAAAGCCCTAACGAGCTAAGCAGGTTTGCTTCGCGTCCGCTCGCTAGCTTTGCTGTTGCTTCCCCATACAATTTTTTCCTCAAGCTAGAAGGAAGAGAAAAAACGAGAGGAAAAAGGCTATTGTTTAAAAATTTCCATGCTAAAAAATTAGGGGTATTCTTGAAACCAAAAGACAGACTTTTGCTGCTTGCTACCTTTGAAATGGGGTGTTCTCGTACTCTTGCAAATTTGGAATAGTATTTTTGCATTTCGTGCAATCCGTGCAACGTGCAATACTTCGAGAATACCTAGCTAAGTGTCAATACGTGGTGACCAGCGAGTGAGCTGTGACAATCTTTTAGTAAATAAACGATATTTCTGTATGTGCTAAGCCGTTTGATTTAAATACATATGTGATTATACCTGTTTTTATAGCTTTAATTTCTGTTTTGTGATAATGTTTAACTGATGAAATTTTCTAATTGACCAACGTATCTTAGGTAACCACAACCACTACAAAAAAAAAAAAGTAATAAAAAACGAGCAATGCATTTATAAAATTTATATTTAGATTAACTTTTATTTTTTTCTGTCATTTCCTTTTCACACCGATTTTTAATATTTTGGTTTAAAAATTCTTACATACTTCAAGTTTTCTAAGTAGCTTAATATGCCTCTTTTAATTATCTTGTATACAATATTAGGTTATCATACCTTCGATATGGTGGCCAGGATATCCATCAATAATGGGGAGCAGCAACACTTCACAGAAGTTTCCACACAGAGTGATACAGGCGTCATACAGCGTATTTGAACCCTCTCCACGTAACTCTGAACAATGTGAACCAAAAGTCCAAATTCAACCCTTGACAACGTTCGCTCATATCCCACTTGTTGCTGCTATGGTACCATTCAAAGAAATTCGCATTGACGACCAACTTACGTTTCTTCTGCCACAAAATGCATTGTATCCTATGTCAAAAATTTATGTACCAGTCGTTTTTCACTCAACACAAGGTTCGACTGTATCAGCAATTACTGTACGAGCGCGTGTAAAGTCAGGTGTAAAAATTTTGGGTGCTACGACATCGACCGATTTTTGGAGTATATCAATTGAGAAGGAAAATCAAAAACATACTACAGCTAGAGTTACAGCATTTAGAAAAGAATCAGAAGTACCTGCTGAGATTAACAGTGACACGAAAAACTCAAGCTTCGAGAACAGGTGATGAAACAATATATTATTTTGTGAAAAAGTTCACAAACTATTAATAACTTTGACTTTATTCATATGACGTTAATTCTTTATGAAATATATTTTTCATAATTTACATAAATCAATCTAAGCGCGTAAATAAATGCCTCGTAACCACGGAAAGCTCGTATACTTACTTAATTTTGTATGGAAAACCGGTTTATTTACGAGGCATTTACGCGTTTAGATGAGTACCCATATTCTAACTTTTTAATGGTGAAACACAATTTTCATAAATTATAGGGCCAGTATTGCAGATATTCGTAGATTATTAAATCCATCCCATTTATTGCAGATAAAAAATTGGAAGATATTACATTCTTCCTTATCCTGAGTTTCGCCCGAAAATAAGTTAATCCGAAAATTTTTATTCCCCCCATAGTAAATACATGAAAACCAAAACCAACCGGTTCGGGGAAAATTAAACTCATGATAAGGCTGAATGTTATAATTTGACGCTCCATCAACAATATCTCTTGCAAAAAATTATTTAAATACAAAATAAAAACACGTATTTTGTATTTGTATTTTAAATACTTAACATCTCTGGTTAGCAGTACCTATTTTATCCCCCCTTTCTTCTTTGAGCGCATGCTTATCCATTTCCCAATATATAATCTACACCAATCAAGTGCGGCTGATTTGCCGCTAATTAAACTTTAAATAATTTATACGTTAGAGAAAAGTGTCAGCTAAACATATTTCTCTCTATAAAAAGGTTTGGTATGTATATGTATAACTGCAATTCAACTGCCCTGTAGGATCTTGGAATAGACTTAGAGCACACCACAAACTAGACTGCAAGTGATTGTAAGTAGTCCAAAGTTTGGTCCAACAG
This sequence comes from Rhagoletis pomonella, assembly GCF_013731165.1. Taxonomy (NCBI): domain Eukaryota; kingdom Metazoa; phylum Arthropoda; class Insecta; order Diptera; family Tephritidae; genus Rhagoletis; species Rhagoletis pomonella. The sequence continues at coordinate 102,604,281 of NW_023458556.1, read as the reverse complement.
CATGTAAAATTCTATTTACATTTAACATTGATCCTAGGCTCGGACCAATTGTCCGCTTCTGCATTACATTGTAACCAATTTTGGGGGGAAAAAACAAAAATAAAACTTGCGCCAGCTGCGATTCGAACCGGGGTTCTCAGATTTTCTAAGCGGATACTCTCTGCATGCAACGTCGCACATGAAAATTTGTTGACTAAGTGCCTACATATCAGCAAGTCGTTAATTGTACCCGTTGTCCGCTACTGCATGACATTGTAACCAGTTTTATGGGCTGTTTTTGCTTACGCGTAAAAGCACATTTAGCTCTAAATGCTACTCTAAATGTACATTTATCCATACAAAACTCGTCTCCTAAATGCAACTAAATGCAACTCCATTTTTGCATTAAGAATCTAAATGCTAAAAGCAACCCTGTGATCTTCCAAAATTTCCACGATTCGTACATGGCTTAATGAGAAAAGGTGGCAACATTGCTTTTTCGCGTATACAGTGGCTAGCTGCATTTCAGTGATCGCCGATCGAGATTTCATTTATTATTTTACATTATTTGGATAAACAAAAGTTACGCAAATTCAACATCGATGTGATGCTGATAGAAATCTGGATCAATTTGTGATCAACTTTGTTTGTTTTGTTTCCTAATTAAGTGAGTAAATTTTAATTGATAGCACCGACAAATGAATATATACACAAACAAATTTTCGGTTGTGGTTAAAACAATTCAAGTTTTTGTATTGAATTTTTGGTTTAAAATTTATGTTTTTCTTTTCAGTAGGGTTTTTTGCACATTATCTTCTGCGTGAGAATTGATCGTAATAGACACGGGTCTGAATAGGCGACTGGAACACGGCTGTTTGTCAAAAGCATACGATTTCGAACTCGCGTAAATGTACATTTGCTAAATGCGATAGCATGAACGCTCTTCGAAAAAATATGTTCGAAAGTGCTAAATGTTGCATTTTAAATGCAGCAAAAACACTGCATTAGATCAAAGCTCATACCTTATGCATTACATTCGGACCACTTTTAGTACAATACACCTGTTTTACATTACATTGTTTTATATTTTTGGACTATCTTTGGTCTAGATACAAAGCTACTATACCTACGACTATATTTTTCGAGCAATTGGACCAATCTTTCCTTCAGGGTATTTATTACCAAACCATGTATTGAGGGAAATACATTTTGTTGACTTATAACTGTAGGTCCCTCCCATTTGTGAGACAACATCAAGGCGCACGCCACAAATCGCAGGAGAAGCTCGGCCAAGCACTAGCAAATATGTAACCGCCAAATATATATTTTATTTTTAACTAACCTCCTTTCTCAGTTAAGGACTATTTTTTCGTGCGTGGTTATGTCTGGTTGATTTGTTCAATTTATTTATATCTTTAGAGTGGGCCGACACTTTATGGATGGTAGCTATCATATATAGCCACGAATATTTTTTAATTATTATATACGCTGTTTCGTGGCAGTATTGCTAAAATTGTTCCGATTGTAATGGCAGTTGGCAAGACAAGGAAATTTAGAATTATATTTATGTGGAATATTAAGTCTACATATACTACAGTGATTTCTGAAAATACAATGCGGCGTATTGTGCAAATTTGCCTTAGATTTGCATTTGTATTAGCATTTGCAAATGTTATGCTTGCAATCACGAATTTACAAATGCACTCAAATATGCAAATGCAATATCATATGTACAAGATCCTGAACAGCTCTAATGTGTTTTTTGCAATGCCGATAAACTTATACCGTTACAATTACATATGTACTTATTAGGGGAATTCTCTTAGTCTTTCAATATTGCGCTATAGCACGAAATGCATAAATCCTATACCAAAATATGCTAGAGCACGAGAATACCCCATGGCTAAGTTGTAGCATACATAGCAGGGATGCAAATTGGGAGAGAATTCCCCCATTTTCGTGGAATTGGACCTTTACGGGGGAATTGGGGAATGACTGAAAATTACTTTAATTATGTTATACATATCGCTCAATTACTTCGATAGTGTCATAATCCCGAAAATAAAAATAAAATAAAAAAATAAAAATTTTGAGTTGAGTATGCAGAAATCACCCTCTTCTTGTGTAAAAATTTTACAGCTGTATTGATAACGAGTATCTCAGTAGAATAAAATACGTATTTATTTTACTATATGTACTATATAACGTTGGCTTAGTGGCAATTTCAAAATAAAGCTGTTGCAGACTTATAGGCTCTTTTGGGACTTACCACATTTTCTCTTTATGACTTATGTGGACTTTTAATGTGGACTTAGCACATTTCCTATCAACCTGTTTTTCATTGTTTTTTATTGTTAAAAGATTTGGTTGTTTGTTTTAAATTTATTTTATTGTTTTAAAATGAATAATAATCTAACACAGTCTTATTTCATTGCTGTTAAAAAAATAACTATTTAAGTCGTAAATTTATTTACCATTTATAAAGGAAAATAATTATAATAATTAAAAACAAGTAAAGAAGTATAAGTTTGGGCGAAACCCAACTTTATATACCAGGCGCAAGTATCAAATATTGTCGTTTCAACTTTCTCTAAACTACCTTTGCATGATAAGCGGCGGTGTTTTCCCCGATTTCGAACGTTTTCGATAATATCGAAATATTTCGAATTAGACTTAATGATATAATTCAACCAAGTTTGGTAGAAATCGCTAAAGTGGTTACCGAGACACACCTTTGTAGTCATAAAGTTGGCGGTGCGGTGCCATGCCCAATTCCTAAATGTTGATAGCAGTCTTATTTATTGTTAAGTATACCCTTGGAGTAAATTAGCGTTCTCAGTTATTGAAATATCAGAGTTTCCGTATTTCTGAAATTAACCGTTAGATATATAGGAAGCGGGTGTAATTTTGGTCCGATTTGAATAGTTTTCAACGAATTACTGTTCCGTACCAAGTGCACCGAGTTTGGTAGAAATTGATAAATTATTTCCGAGTTACACACAGATTTCTTAGGTAAACCCTAAGCAAGGCTCGTACCGAGTTTAGTAAGGATTGGTGAATGGGCTACTGAGATACAGAGTTTCATCGTAAGTGGCGGGGTCACGCCCGATTTCCAAAAATTTCATAAGAATAATTTTTTACCAAAATTCCACTTCACATACTAATTTTCATTTGTATCCAATATTTAGTGAAATATCGTAGTTCTTGCATTTTCCGAAAATATGGGAAATATGGGAAGTGGGCGTGGTTACAGTCCGATCTAGCCCCTTTTCAATACCACCTACGTTGGATAAAAGGCAACCTATATACCAAATTTCGTTGAGATATCTAAATTTTTGCTCGAGTTTTCGTGTACACGGACACACGTGTTTATATTTTTTTCTTGATTTTTCTTTTTCGACTTAGCACATTTGCATACCACTGCACAACAACAGGCAAGAACGACATTACGGTAATTTTTTTTTTGTTGTAATAATTTATTTTGAGTTGTGCTATCTTACTGCATTAAAATCTCAATTTTCATAAAAAGTGGACTTGATATGTAGATTCAAAACTTTAAAGCCGTTTTTCTGGAGTTTTGCTTTTTTGAGTTGATACACTATTGAATTAACTAAATGAGCGATATGTAAATTATTCTTCTTCTTTTTATTTGGCGTTGTAACCGCCTAAGCGATTTTGGCCCAGTTCAACAAAGCACGCCAGTCGTTTTTCTTCTGTGCCAACTAACGCCAGTTGGAAATGCCAAGTGAAGCTAAGTCCTTCTCTACCTAGTCTTTCCATCGCAGTGGGGGCCTCCCTCTTCCTCTGCTACCACCAGCGGTTTCCGAGTTGAATGCTTTCAGAGCTGGAGCCAAGCCAGCGGAGCCGCGGTATTTTAATTCGCTGCACTATGTCCACGTCGTTGTAAAGCTCATACAGCTCACCGTTCCCTCGTCTGCGGTACTCGCCGTCGCCAACGCGTAAAGGCCCGTAAATCTTCCGCAAAATCTTTCTGTTGTTATTGTCTATGCTTCTGCGCCATATACCAGCACGGGTATGACGAGTAACTTATAGAGTGTGATTTTCGTACGTCGAGAGAAGACTTTACTCCTGAATTGCCTACTCAGTCCAAAGTAGCACTTGTTGGCAAGAGTGATTCTACATTGGATTTCCATGCTGACATTATTATCGGTGCTAATGCTGGTTCCCAAGTAAACGAAATTTTCTACTTTCTCCAAATTATAACTGTCAACAGTGACGTGGGTGCCAAGGGGCGAATGTTCTGACTGTTTGTTTGATGACAGGAGATGCTTCCACCAGACCCATTCGCTTTGCTTCCTTGTCCAATTCGGCAGGTGGTTTTTGTTACCGATGATGGCGATGTCATCGGCATAAGCCAGCGATTGCACGCTCTTGTAGTAGATTGTTCCTGATCGGTTCAGCTCTGCTGCTCTTATTATCTTCTCCAACATCAGATTAAAGAAGTCACATCAAAGGGAGTTTATTCTTTATATTTTATGTACGCTCATATTCTTAGATTCTGTCTGCAACCCCGTTTCGTGGCGAACGGCTCGGGGAGGTCTTTCCATATTCTGACGGAGCTGATGGTATTGTTCAACGTCATTTTACACAGCCGTATCAGTTTGGTGGGGATGCCAAATTTAGACATAGCGGCGTATAGGCAACTCCTTTTAGTGCTGTCGAAAGCGGCTTTAAAGTCGACACATAGGTGGTTAGTGTCGATCCTTTTCTCGCGGGTCTTTTCCAAGAGTTGGCGTATTGTGAATACCTGGCCTATGGCGGATTTGCCAGGTCTAAAGCCACACTGATAAGGCCCAATCAGTTCCTTGACGGTGGGCTTCAGTCTTTCCCATAATACGCTCGATAAGACTTGTTACCTATGCTTAGAAGGCGGTAGTTGGCGCGAATGGCGGGGTCGCCTTGTGTGGCAGATCACATTTAAATTCCAGTCGTCGGGCATGCGTTCATCTGACCATATTCTGCATAAGAGCTGATGCATGCACTTTATCAACTCCTCTCCACCGTAATTGAATGGCTCAGCTGGCAGGCCGTCAGCTCCAGCAGCTTTGTTGTTTTTCAGCAGCATTATTGGTATTCGTACCTCGTCGCCATTATTATTCTTACAGGAGTACGCCCTGGTCTTGAAACCTTCCGTCGCCTAACTCTCTGGTAAAATTTTCTTGCTGTCGGCCAGCATTTCAAGCTCTTCGCACTCATGTATTTCGGCCTCTCTCTTCTTATTGCGGCAAATACGTCTCGCTTCCCTCTTCAGATCGCTATAGCGGTCCCACAGAGCGCGCGTTACGCCCGATCGCAGCGTGGCCCTGAAGGCGGCATATTTTTTCTCTGCAGCTTCCTGACACTCCTCATCGTACCAGTTGTTCTTTCGGGCTCCCTGAAATCCCTCTACTTCTTCGGCGGCGGTACTTTATGAGCGAGAAATCTGCTTCCACTGCTCGCATATGTCGGTTTGTGGAAGAGCAGGTGTGAGAGCCGAGTAGCGAAAGTATTGGCTGTCTCTTGTGATTGCAGCTTTTCGACGTTAAGATTTCGTTGCATATTTGGGCGCACATTTTTTGCTGCAGAGGCGGGTGCGTATCTTGGCTGCAAAAAAATAGTGGTCCGAGTCGATGTTTGGGCCTCGGAGTGTACGTACGTCTAAAACACTGAAGCGTAAATTATTACCTATGAATTTTCGTTTTTTAGAGCTGTGTGAATAATTGATTATCTAAAAGTTTAATACACAATTAGTCATTTATTCAAGACATTGGGCCTTATGCATAAATCCTAAGCAAATGCTTTTTCTTAAAATGTCAGACGATTCACTCAATTTGTTCAAATAAATTTAAGTGAAAGGTATGGAATTTTAAGAAAAAGCAATTACTTAGCTTTTATGCATACGACACATTTTATTTTGATTGTTTTCTTTTTGAAAATTTTCCTGAACGAATTTTCAGAACTCATTATACACTGCCGGAACAAAGTATTGGCACAGCAAATTTTTCACACACGGTCAAAAATTTGGGTTTAATTTTTAAACCGCGCTGGGACTACTGCCTTTTTAATCTTTTATAGTCTACTTTTTAAACCAGTCAATAGTTTTAAGCAATTTTTAATATATTCTGGTTTAAATTTTAGTCCAAAAAGTTCGTGGTTTAAAAATCAAACCAAAATGTTTTAATTCTAGTTTCTAGGTTTCATATAGAGAAAATTTGGTTTAAAATCTAAACCGAAATAGAAAATGTTTGCACACAGCGAAATGTGGTGTTTGTTTCAAACTCAACATATGAAAGCACATTTAGATGCGTGGCTGTAGCTGAGTGTGCAAAGATGCTTGATACAATTGAGATTTATTTTTTTATTCTTAATTATGAAAATATTTGGGTTTCAAATTTAAACTGAATTGTTTAAATTCTAAACCCTACATATGTGCTCTCTTTTTTTAAACTTGGAAGGTTTGTATTTGAAACTGAATTTAGTTTGGTCATATATGTAGTCCAAAAAGTTTAAAATTAAAACCGAAATTTTTAACCGTGCAATACATATATCCAACAATTTTTATTCTAATATTTTTCCGCCAATTTTGTATAACAATATGGTTCATTCTGCAACAAACAACATAAAAATATAATTCCTAAACTGTGTGCGGAACTCGCGAAAATTCAGCAAATTTTCATGCAAATTTTCAACTTCTTAATCAGATTTTTTAGAATTTTTTGAGAATGCAGATTTGTAGCCCAATCAATTTTATCATACTAAAGTACAAGTTTTAGTAACGTTGATTTTTGGTAATTTTTTCGCGCATTCTCTTCCATACAAAAAATTTTTTTCGAAAATACTTTATATGGAAAAAATTCAAAACACCTTCAACAAAAAAAATCTCAAAAATCAATGCAGTTTTTGACTAACTGCGAACTTGCATTTTTTTACTTTGCATGAAAATTGCCGAATTTTCGCGAGTTTTGCACAAAGTTTAAAAATTATATTTTTATTTTTTTTTGTTTCAGAACGAACCATATTTTATACAAAATTGGCGGAAACATATTAGAATAAAAAATGTTGCATATATTGTGAAAAATTTGCTGTGCCAATACTTCGTTCCGGCAGTGTACATTAGAGCGGGTCGATTTGTAAGGGATCAGAGAAACTGAAAAATCGCAT
>NW_023458556.1:102564133-102582141 GCF_013731165.1 Rhagoletis pomonella | reverse complement strand
GTTCAGGTAGCGTAAAAATTTTGCGCTGGAAAAAATGGAGGAAAGTTGCCAACTGTTGAGCTGAGCGGAACTACTCAACTGTTCGTTTCTAAGACAAACAGCCAACGGTTACCCAACAGCTACGACTTATGAACGCGCCCATTGTCTAAAATTTACTACCACGCGGCCATTACATAAGTTTGCTGAAACGGTTGGGTGAGTATGCATGCGAAATTTCATGCTTTTGTTCTTATTAATCTTTTTCGATTTTCAGAGATTTTTATTGCGGTGCAAGTTTTACTTCGGACACGGATGGTCTAGTAAATTGAAGAAAGCCTGTTGGATCTTCGCTGAATAGAAACCGATTTTATACTTTTTGCTGAAGTAGCCGGAACGATTCTTAGCTTCAAGTTCTCGGTAGGGCAGTTTATTGTACGTAAAAATTACTTTGGACATCACTTGCCGACAAATGAGGCACTTATTCTGCTCGCAAAGTACACGCAAGCGGGTGGAGCACTCAGAACTGATCGGATGATCACATTAGCCAATGGAGTAGATCTCCACTTCCTTGCAACAAAGTACGCATGCATCACGTTCGTTATCCTCAGTTGGCGACTGCTTTCATGCGGCTGCTTCATGGGAGGATTTTTTTCAATTTCGCTCATTTTGGGCAGTTGTAAAGCAACAGATGCTTGATTGGAATGAGGTATGCAAAACACAATTGACTGGGCTCTTACGCGTTGGCAGTGAAACACGATACGATAAAGTATTTTTAACTTTGGAGTATGTCATGTATACATGCTAAATAATGCAATTATTTATTCATTTACTAATATATAACATTATTTTTATTTAAAATACCTCAAGTAATCTTTTAAATACTACTAAACTCGACAAATTTCTTTACGTTACTATAAAAAAATATGAAGGGTGCGAAATGAGTGCGGTATAAATTATGTGTAGCAAAAAGAATTTATAATCGGTGGCCGCACAATATTTTTCTGTGGCTTCGATAAAATAAGATCATTTTTATCAAAGTTTTAATTACAATTCGTAGGAATTTCCCTTTTGTGCGGATTATGCCTTGCCCGAAAAACAAGATTCGGTTTTCTCTATCTCTTGCATTTGCCTGGTGCAGTCAATCAGGTGCAGTTGTCGGTCAGCTGGCTGTTGGACGACAAAAGTTGTGGAATATTTCCCGCTTTTTCTCACAATTGTTGTTCGTCAAATCCAAATCGCTGAATTAGTGGCAGCCAAGTATATAAAAAACAAACTGGGTTATTTCTTAAAATGGGAGGCCTGCTAAAACAAAGTTACCCACAGATTACGAAACAAAGACAACAGGAAAGGGCGGTTACGGCAAATTTCAGGTACGCGAAATCTAAATATACACATTTTCCAATGCAAGAAAAAAAGGCTGGCTTCCAAACCGTCAACTGCTTTGCATACGTACAAAGTATAATATTCCATAACGCCGAACTACAAAATATTGACAATGTATACTTTTCCAAAACGCATCGTTAGAGCAATCAGCGCATCAGAAACAAAGTTGATGCTTCGTTTGTTATTGGTTACCATTTGTGTTTAAAAAATGGAAAATTCAGAAAAATTTTTCATTGCTATATGGAATATTCAAAATGTGCAATGTATATGGTTGCAATGTGTCGCAACTCTGCATATACAAACAGTTTGAATACCGCAGTATAACAGTATCCAAACATTGTATTGATACGTTTTGGAAGTCAGCCAAACTAATTGTTTGCATTTGATTAAAGGTTGTGGAGTGAGCGAATTGTCTTATTTAGAATTCCCACCGCTATATAAACTTCATATACGAATCAGCATGCCAGAATTATGGGTGAGTCATACATATGCTACTGAATACACATATTTTAAAATATATACATATGTATGTATGTATATTTCTTTGGTTTCGGAACTATAGTCTTTGCTGGTAGGTTTTGACAATTGAGGCGAACTCATTTGGTCTAGTGGGTTGACAGACGATTATCGAAACCTGTCAAGTGAAATGGATTCGCTTCCCATCAGACCTAGTTGTGTTGAAAACGAGCAAGCATAATGAACAATTGTAACGACTTTCAACTTATTTCCATTATTATTATATTTTTTGAAGGATGTTAATTGATAATTCGCACCTCGTTACCAATTTCGTATTTCTGAAACAATTGTTCATCAAGCTTGGTCTGTATTATTTTTACCCGATTCTGTGATGAAAAGGGTCGCCATTCTACCGACGTTCTTTGGTGCTTATAAGATCTAACGATGGTCGGTTCTTTATACCCAGATCTACCCGGAGAGGCCGGGCTAAGAACCATCACCACAATCTTACTAAAACACGACTACCTTTAATATTACTCTGGATTAAACTTGATTATAGGCGTGGAATCCTTCCGAATGCATAGAAGTGGAATTTTTGTGCGATGAGGAAGTGGAATTCACGCGGGATTGGGGATCAACGGAGAGGGTTTATTTACGAAGTGCTTTCTGGCTCCTCGGTTTCTTGATTTTGGGATGGAAGTAGGACCAGTTTGGCCAGCGGTCTCGTAATCTGCCCTTTTTCCGTGATGATGTCAACTACGCGTACTCGATCGTCGGGACCAGGATGTAGGCTGATAATTCGACCTAATCTCCACTCATTTGACGAGAGGTTGTCTTCCTTGATGACAACGAGATCTCCTAATTTTATATTTTGCTGTGGTTGTTTCCATTTAATCCGCTTTTGCAGTTCGGATAAATATTCGGTTTTCCATCGCTTACAAAAAGTTTGGTGAAGGGCGTTTAGCTTCTGCCACCGATTTACTATCGAGGCAGGATTCTCGTGAACGTCGATTTCAGGTGGGGCTAGCAGGTGTCCACCGGTAAGGAAGTGACCTGGAGTGAGAGGCTCCAGGTCGGTAGGTTCATTCGAAGAGGGGCACGCCTCAATCCGACATAAAAGAGTACTGAACTCTTCGAATGTATATTTATGAACGGATGCAATCTTTTTAAAGTGGCTTTTAAAGCTTTTTACCCCCGCTTCCCATAAGCCGCCTATATGAGGAGCTGCGGCGGGTATGAAATGCCATGTGAGCATTTGATAATTGTATTTCGAAACTGTTTTTTCACGCGAATCTGCTAAAAATGCCTTAAATTCAGATCGTAAAGATCGTGAAGCTCCGACGAAGTTCGTACCTTTGTCGGATATATGTTCTTCGGGCATCCTCTTCTGGCTACAAACCTGGCGAATGCATCTAAAAATGATGGAGTGCTGAGGTCACTAGTTGCTTCCAAATGGATCGCTTTTGTCGAAAAACAGACAAAAAGGCAAACGTATCCTTTGGACATTCGACAACCTCGGCCGCTATAACTTTTGATTTCAAAGGGTCCTGAAAAATCGACGCCTGTATTCGTAAACGTGCGCGAAAATTTGGTTCTCTCCTGAGGGAGAATTCCCATAAGCTGGGTTGCGTACGTTTTTTGTATATCGTACAGACTTTGCAATTATGGATTGTGAATTTGATCAGATTTTTAACTCTGGGGATCCAATACTGAGTTCGGATAAGGCGAAGCATGAGTTGATTTTCCCCATGCAAAGAGACTTGGTGAATAAAAGACACTATTAGACGGGACAACCTGCAGTTATAAGGGATAATTATTGGATGCCGCTCGTTATACGGTAAGGCTTGGGACGCTCCAAGACGCCCACCAGCCCTAATAATGCCATCTTTATCTATAAACGGATTAAGCGGTAGGAGTTCACTCTTGGAGTCGATGGTGTTTCCTGCTTTCAATTCCCCGCATTCTTCACTGTAATCGTTCTGTTGATATATTCTTATCAAGCGTTGTGTCGTTGCTTTAATTTCATCGGATGAAATTAAGCGTGACTTTTTTTGAAATGAAGTTTTCGTATTTCGATGAGTTCTTTGAGAGAATCTCATAACATATGATAAAAAACTCTTAAAGCTCTCGGAAAATCTGAAAAACGGTCAAGAATATCGGTATAATTCACTTTTGTTGTATAAACGTGCGTTCTTTTTTTCTCCACTACTGTGCTGTAGTCTGTTTCCTGTGTGGGCCATTTAAGGTTATCTTCTAGTAACCAAGAAGGTCCCTGCCACCACAACGAATTGTTGACCAATTCATATGCTGCTAAGTCTGCTGGATTAGATGCCGAATCCACATGCAGCGAATTCTTGTTTCCGACTTTCTCTACAATTTTTGTGATTGTGATATGGGCAACGAAAGTTGACCATGAACACGGAGGCTTGCGAATCCAAGCGAGAACAATTGTGGAATCGGTCCACAGATGTATGTTGATATGCCCTAAATTGAGATTGTTGATTATCGAATCAGCTATTTCCGCCAATAGTACCGCTCCGCAAAGTCCCAGTCGGGGTAGCGATATGGTTTTAACAGGGGCAACTCTGGTTTTTGCCAAAAGCAGGTTAATAAAAACTTTGCTATCTCTTTTGACGCGCATATACACAGAGGTGGCATATGCTTTCTCCGACGCGTCACAGAATCCGTGTATCTGTATGTCATCCGTTGGAGAAAAATATACCCATCGCGGTATACGAATACTATCAATTTCGTTATAATGTTGGGTAAAATTCTGCCATCGGTCTAGAGTGGTCGACGATACAGTCTCATCCCAATCTGTGCCTTCCAGCCAAATATTTTGCATAAGGATTTTGGCTACAATTATGATAGGCGCAAGCCACTCCAGCGGATCGAAGAGTTTAGCAATGGCAGATAGTATCGCTCTTTTCGTAACAGTATCGCTTTTCTCCAATGGCCTTGCTATAAAATAGAAAAGATCCGTATGGGCATTCCATCTTATTCCGAGAGCCTTGACTGCGCTGGTATCTTCAAATGCCAAAAAATCTTCACTAAGTAGATCTGTTTTCGGTATGCCATTAAATATTTGCTCGCTATTGGCTGTCCACTTTCGCTATGGAAAACCGGCTGATTGCAACACTTCCGATATCTCATCTCTGGCTTTTATTGCTGAATCGATAGTGTGTCCACCCGATAATACATCGTCGACATACATGCATTTTCGCAGTATGTTAGATGCTATTGGATGGGAGCTTTGCACATCGTCAGCTAATTGTAAAAGTGTTCTTATAGCCAGATAAGGAGCACAATTGATACCGAACGTGACAGTCTTTAATTCGTACAGACTGATCCGGTCATTCGGGTTAGTGCGAAAAATGATCCTCTGATACTTAGTATGGTTGTTATGTACCAGAATTTGCCTATACATCTTCTCGATGTCACTGTTGAACACATATCTGTATAGTCTCCAACGGAGTATTAATATCGGAAGATCTGCCTGAAGTACTGGTCCGGGGAAAAGTACGTCATTTAGGCTGTTGCCATTCGCCGTTGGGCTTGAGGCATTGAACACCACGCGTACTTTCGTTGAAGTATCGCCGTTGGGCTTGAGGCATTGAACACCACGCGTACTTTCGTTGAAGTACTTTCTGCCTTTATAACAGCGTGGTGCGGCAGAAAATAATTATCAGACGAGTCTGCGGGTATGGGATTTGTTATTTTCGACATATGCCCAAGCGTTTCATATTCCGCTAGAACCCCATTGTATTCCTTTTGTAGGACGGGATCATTAGCCAGCCGTGTCTCATTCCGGTAAAATTGAGAACATGCTCGTTTAAGGGATGGGCCTAGGGAAATATTTCCTGGAAAATCTTTCCTAAATGGTAGTGACACGATGTATTTTCCCTCATTATTTCGTATGGTTGTCTTCTGATACAGCTCCTCGCAGTACTTGTCGTCTTCATTTAGGCCTTTGTTCTTTGGAATCTCCTCAAGCTCCCAAAAGGCACTCAGTTGCTTGTCCAGACTAACTTCGCTGTAGTATGAGACGATATTCGTTTCTGGATTCGTGGTATCAGTTATTATCCAGCCAAATACTGTTTCTTGGGCTAGAAGTGTGTTTAATATGTTCTTCTTAAGCCCGCTCAGAATAATTTGTGCATATATGTCGCCACCGAGAACAAGGTCTACGGGTTCATTGACGAAAAATCGTTTATCCGCTAGAATCAGATCTGGAAATGCTTGCTTAGTCACTGCACTAATGTGGCAAGTAGGAAGATTTCCAGTCAGTTGTGCTAGCACGAGCACTGAGGTATTTAAGCGGTACAATGGGTCACTAGGAGACCGAAATTCGATGTTGCACGCTTCTTTAACCTGCGCCGTAGTTGTATTAGTAATGCCCGAAACTTGGGCATGCATACGCTTTGATTTTGTTGAATTGCGTTTGGCTTGGGCCTGATTGGATGTAGACGCAGAATTAGTCGCAGAATCTGAAGAGGTCCCAAGTGTCGTTGCCTTTGTTTGAGCTGTCTCAATATGAAGGAGCGTGTTGTGTAGCGAGTGGCACTTGATACAATTAAATGGGTTTGTGCATCTTGACACAGTATGTCCAGTACTAAGACAATTCAGGCACCATTTTTTGCTTTTCAAAAAATCTATTCTATCAGCTGGTGTTTTGTTGAGGAATTGTGGACAGTTGCGTAACTTGTGCTCATTAGTTTGGCACATTTGGCAGGTGAACTTGCTCACGCTTGCCTGAAAGACTCCTAGCCTTTTAGTGTTAGCTTCCTGGTGGTGCCGTGCGGGCTGGTGCTTTGGAGCTTTCGCCGCTGTTGTACCCTTTAGTTTCCGCTAGAGTTTCCAAAGTTTGGAATCTATTGGATAGGAACCTGTCCATATCCTCCCACTTTGGAATGTCAGCTAAATAAAACTTTTAATTGTGTGTTAACTAAGATACGTTTGTTTTCGTATCGCTCACACAGGTTTTTCCAGGCTGTCGAAAAGCCTTCATGGGTAAGTGGGCACTTTTGCACTATGTCTTTTGCCTCCCCTTGTGTTTTATTGTTGAGGTGAACTAGTTTCTCAACTGGGGTGAGGCGCTTGTTCAAGATGTAGATGGCCGTGAACATATCTCGGAAAGTTGGCCATGAAAGATAGTCGCCCTTGAACACATCAGTATCGCACGGTGGCAGGTGGATATTGTGTTCCCGGACGGACTGATCCTCTACATCTTTGTTCGCTTTGGTTAGAATTTCAACCTGAGAACCAATAGCAGACATGCACCTAACATAGCTTTGAAAGGAAATCTTATTCTTCTTTTTTATGGCCTTAGCATCATCCTTCGATAATCCCTCATTGATAAGCTTATCGTAAGCTGACTTGGTTTTTCCCCACAAAGCTTTTAACTCGTCTTGTTGAATAGCAAGACCATGTTTGTTTTGTTCTGCGGCGGGTATGCTGTTGTAATCAGATTCGAACTCTGTTACAGCTTCTGCCAAAAGAATATACGAATCCATTGTTTAACGTGTTTACCCTGAACGAAGTATTAACTGAAATGCCCAGATAGAATCTATAGGATTTTACACAATTAATCTTATCGAAGATTAGAGGTTGTATGCGCAAGAGAAGAAGAATTAAAAGATTCAAAATAGTTTGTATTGCGAAATATATTCGACACTTTATCAAAATGTAAACCTTTTTCTTCTAGAATTATTGTTTACTAACGACTCGCCACCCAACTGTGCAGACTAATATCTACGCGCTTTGATAAGCCCTTGCATAGCAATAAGGTGTAAATAATAAACGTGGTAAAATCGTGATATGTGCAACGTACGCAGCAAATTTTAATATACAGATTGACCACTTTGATGTATGCAGCGTACGCAGCAAATATATATGCTAAAATATGTGCAATATTATACGGAGTTGAATCGCTTATGCGTAGTGATTTAGTGAAAATCTACAATTGGTCCAATGCCAATAACCAAATTTAGAGGTTATGTATCCTCGAAACAGTGACAGTGTTCGCAAATATACAAAGGAAATGTAATTAAGAGGGGCAGTGAAAAAACGATCAGAAAAATGAAGATTATGAATTATGGACTGTGAATTTAAACAAAATCGAAATTCTTCATTAACAATATTATGTGATACGGATCACTGCTGTGAGTATATATATACGCGTGGTTGCAAAGTGCAATTATTTTTTGGTTGCCGTTCGCGGACGCAATTTGAACCAAGACTCCAAAAAAATGTGTAGCAAACCAACGAGTACTGTGTGACACTGTGTGTGTATATGTTAATGTTGCAAGAACACCTAATTGTGGTCGCTGTTGTCACTTGTGGACGGACAGACTAACCTCAATTATTAACAGTGTGGTTTCAAAATTAAATGCTCCAATTGTATATTTTCCGTTTAAACACTCGCGAGATTCTAGTTTGCACACGCGCATTGAATTTAAAAACGTTTTTTTTGCAATTTTCTAACAAGTGCAATTGAAATTATAACCACGTACCTTGAATTAGAAGTGATTAGTGTTTGGTGGTTGTAGTGTTGTACACTCGCTGGCGTCCTGGCAAATTTGGCAGGTGTCGTAGCAAGAAAGCTGAGTGTGGTTGTGTTTGCGTTTGTTGGTGCTGTAAAAAGCGGGGGTGTGCTGATGTGGTTAACAAAAATCGCTCGCTGTTGAACCTCAGTGTGTTGTGCTGGTACTTTCAATGTGGACTGTATACAAAAAAATTAAAATGGAGACAGAAGCACAAGACTGCTAGGTACAAAAAAATAACGAATAATCAAAGTGCGTATTTTAACTGTAATGATTCTCCATAGGTGACTCTGGATATCCACTGTTACCCTGGCTTATAACACCCTTTCGAAGTGCAGGCGTTGATAGTCCAGAAAGCAGATTTAATAAAAGCCATAGTAAAGGCCGTAATATTGTTGAACGGACCATAGGCGTTTGGAAGAACTGGTGCCGATGTCTCCTTTCTGCTCGCCAACTACATTATGCTCCTGAGAAAGTGGTTCAAATTGTAAACGTTGCGGCAGCACTTCACAAAATTCGAATACATTATAATATTTCCGACGAATACGAAGTCTACGAACCCGATGAATATGTAGGCGAACCTGTACAACCTCAACGATATACAAATGAAGCAACTCAAATTCGCAATGAGATGTTACGTAGCTTTTTGTAAAATAAAACTATTTATTATCACAAAATTCATTTTCATACATATTTCTTAATATTTAAGTAAAAAGCCTTCCTGGCATAGTGTTGCACAAAGTTGTCTACACACTAAGGATGTAGATAAAAGTAAAATCATATCACTTCATTGGTTAACATACACAGTATTTTCAAAAAACAGAAAAAAAACTTAAATAATAAAGCCTTCCTGTTCAGAAAGTATTCAGGCACTACAGTTATAAAAAAAAAAAATCCAATATAAAATAAAAACAAATCTCATAAAAAAATTGTCAGGTCCCACTTATTTTAATAATTAAGGTGTCTGTTGACGTTATTTAACTCAATATTTAAAAGTTCTCTTTTTAATCTTAATTTTTCTATAGCATCCTTTTCCATCACAGCGTTATGTCTTTTAATCTCTTCAAGAGTATTCTGAAGAATTTCATTATTTTTCTTTTTTTGGTCGCCTAGCCTCTACTGATCTATTCAGTCTTTTTAAATGGTCCCTCATGTGTTGAAAATATTCCTGTTGGCTCTCAACAGCCTCAGACACTTTTTCGTACAGTCTTTCTTGAATCCCTATTTGCTTCTCTAATAAATCGAATTGCTCGGGTCTCTTTTTTCTTCTTTGGTTAGAAATATTTTGGTCATTCTCAATATTTACGTCTTCATGAGCTTCAATACCATCGTAATCTCCGAGTAGGTGGAGAAGTGTCCTCAGATATTCTCTCCTGCGGTACATCTCTCGTAGCAGAAGCTCTCATCTGTGGAACATTTCTCGATGTAGATGGAACTGCGTCATCATAATTTCTCCCCTGTGGCACTCCAAACTGTTTGGAGTTTCTAATACCACCAATGCAATCATTAAGACACACAAGGGTAGCAACTTCTTCTTCCATAAATGTTAAGGGAATTTCCCTATTTTCTCATCCACCAGTCGCTTGTAGCTCTCTTTTGTTATGCGCGAGCTTTTTCTTTATCGCCGATTTATAGTCCGACCAAACCTGTGGTTCAAACTTAGTGAATAATATATTTTAGCTTTTCAACATTTCGCAAACCTTTTTCCATTCGGCAATGGTTTTTGATGGCGGTCCAATCGAATTCAACTCCTCTCGCACACTTTCCCAAAATCTTTCTACCAAATCAGGTGCATTTTTAGTAAAATTTTTTGCTATGTCCGGATGCTCCTTCATTTTGGAAACTAAACATTTAAATTGCTCCCTGGTCGTTGTACGCTTCCTAAAACACATAAGTTTGTGTTTTTTACAATATTACAATATTAAAGGGATAAATAATTGTGATTTTTCTTACATTTTATTGCTGTCCATCTTATCGTTTTTAGTATCCGCAGCACAATGGCGCGTGAATGACAGATAGAGAAATTTGTACGAATCACGGATCGGATGCGTTTTCAATGATGCCACTTTTTTATTTCATTCGCAAACTGTATTAACCTCTTTTGACTCATCCGCAAACTGCATTATCGAGCGTTTTCGATAATACAAAATTCTGTCAAAAGTGAGTAAAACTCCCTCCGCAACCATCTGTCGGATACCATAATAGGCATGTATGTTCCGATGTACTTTAACATTAAATACTATTCTGTTATATACCTACGGTAGTCCGCTTCTATTCAAATTAATCCGCGTCACGCATTTCTTCCCTCCAAGGAGCGGCAGAAATAACTCATACTTTGCTCATCGAGCAAATGTCATGCTATCAATGCTTTACGATGATCATAAATAAAAAAAATTTTGTGCTACCGTGACAACCTTTGCGATACAGAAGAACCTAGAGAGTACAAGAAATGTAAAATTAATTTTGACTACTCCAATTATTTCAGTATTATAGATTTGGATGATGACAATATTTTAACAGAACCGCCAATTACTACATTCCGCATAACCATTTGAAGGAATATTTAGAATTTGAAGACCCATCACTTCCTGGCCCACAAGTTCTAAGTCACATACAAGGAACTAACGATACGTTCAACTGCTAAACAGTGTTTCTCGGCGCGTAACGAAAAAAAAAAATCGTGAAAGTGTTATGGCTGTGACTGATGGTAATCGAAAAAAATTACCACGCTTGGAAAGTAAGCAGGACTTAAATGTATATTTGTACATTTTGACAGTCACAGAGTGCTTATGTCTAGAAATTTTAATCGAGAATGAGTTCAGATCAATAAAAGCTTTCTAAACAACACCACTACTGTAAAAACTGCAAAAAGGTACAAATCTGCTTAAGTATATCTACTGGGTCTCAAGAGACCCGTCAGTTAAATGCATGGCAAATATAAATAATATTCTAGACCAATCATATATAAATACGAAAAATCACGTTCGGCAAGTGTCTTCTGATTTATGTGCAAAACTCTTGGGTGCGTGCCTTCAATTGAGCTTTCTCTATATGATACTCGACAGCTCGTTTCTTATGGGCGTGGTAGTTACAAGCTGTACAAGTGCAGTTTTGGCTTGGCATTCATCGAGTAAATATCGCTTGTTTTACGTTTCTACTGTTTTTTGGTCTTCGGTTTTCTTACTTTGTACCATTTGAAATGTCGGAAATAAGTGATGTAGTACAGGAAGACCTGGTATAATTCCAAATGAATAGGCAAACATGTTTTCTTTGCACACCTTTTACGGCTGAATTATGCTTCTAAGGTATAAAGAGTTATATGTCATTAGAAAAGTATTTTGATGCTGATGTGCAGAGAATAACTCAAAAATCAAATTAGTTTAATATAGAGGGAAAAATTACTTCAAAAGCAACACGAATACAAATGCCATGCTTGTAGTGTTGCCAGAGGTTTTTTCAGTGCCTTAGACTTTTTCATGCTATTAAAAGCAGTACTTTGTACTACTATTTTGGTATAAAAGTAAAATGTAGTTCATAAAAAATAAAAATGTTATTAATTTTTAGCCGACTTCAAATAAGGAAGAGATTATCAATTCGTCGGAATATTTTTTTTTCAATGTATGTTACCGCATAACTTTGGACCATGTTAACCGATTTCTATAGGTGGTCCCATACTAATTTGGTTTAGATCCCATAAAGGTACTCTTAAATTTTTATATGAGAATTGAAGTCGGATTTGTTTTTTGCTTAAAAATTACTTGTAACATATAATATTATTGTACACATTAAGATAATTTCAGTTGCTTCGTTTGAGTGTGGTATTGGTAAAAAAAATTACATATTTTTTAAACTTTGGAAACGTGCCACTATTTAAAGACTTCATCCATATTTCCTCAGGGATGAAATTATTATTTTTCAACTACTCAAAAACTTTGAAAGGCTAAGAATTCGCTAAAAAGAAGTAAAAAGAGTAAAAGGATGTCTTGTATGCAAAACTCTTTTACAATGTCAGTAAATTGAGAAAAAAGAACTGTAAGTTGTAGGCAAAAACCCTTCTCTTCTTCTTCTTTATTGACGCTGTAACCGCCTAACCGTTGTAAAGCTCATACAGCTCATCGTTAGTTCGTGTGCGATATTCGCCATCACCAAATCGCAAAGGTCCGTAAATCTTTCGCAGAATCCTTCTCTCGAAAACTCCACGAGCCGCCTCAACAGATGCTTTCATTGTCCATGGCTCCGCGCCATACACCAGCACAGGCATGATGAGTGGCTTATAGAGTCTGATCTTTTTACGACGAGAGAGGACTTTACTTCTCAATTGCCTACTCAGCCCAAGGTAGCACTTGTCGGCAAGAGTGATTCTCCGTTGGATTTCAAGGCTGACATTATTATTGGTGTTAATGCTGGTTCCCAAATAAACGAAGTCGTCTACTTTCTCAAACTTGTAACTGTCAACAGTGACGTGGGTGTCAAGACGCGTATGCTCTGACTGTTTGTGTGATGACAGGAGATACGTCGTTGTGTCCTCGTTCACCACCAGACCCATTCGCTTTGCTTCTCTATCCAATCCCGAGAAGGCAGAACAGACGTAGCCCTTGTTTTTACCGATAATGTGGATGTCGTCGGCATACGCCAGCAATTGTACGCTCTTGTAAAGTATTGTACCTGAGCGGTTAAGTTCTGCGGCTCTTATTATCTTATCCAACATCACATTAAAGAAATCACACGTTTGGTATCAAACTGCTCGGAGAGGTCCTTCCCTATTCTGACGGAGCTGGTGGTATTGATCAACGTCATTTTACACAGCCGTATTAGTTTCGCGGGGATACCAAATTCAGACATCGCGGCATAATGGCAACTTCTCTTCGTGCTGCCGAAATCGACAAATAGATGGTGATCCGCACGATCCTATTCTCGCGGATTTTTTCCAAGATTTGGCGTATTGTGAATACCAGATCTATGGTGGATTTGCCAGGCCTAAAGCCACACTGATAAGGTCCAATCAGTTCGTTGACGGTGGGCTTCAGTCTTTCGCACAATACACTCAATAAGACCTTATAACCTATGCTTAGAAGGCTGATTCCGCGGTAGCTGGCGCGTATGGTGGGGTGGCCTTTCTTGTAGATTGGGCAGAGCACACTTAAATTCCAGTCGTGGGGCATGCGTTCATCTGACCATATTCTGCATACGAGCTGATGCAGGCACCTCGTCAGCTCATCGCCGCCGTACTTGAATATCTCGGCTGGCAGGCCGTGAGCTCCAGCAGCTTTGTTGTTTTTCAGCCGCGTAATCGCTATTCGTACCTCGTCATAGTAAGGCGGTGGGACAGCTACTCCAACATCATCGACTGGGGACTCGGGTTCGTCTTCTTCACTACTTTCAGCGCTGCTACCGTTCAGTAGATTGTAAAAGTGTTCCCTCCAAAATTTAAGTACATTCTGGACATCGGTCACCAGGTCGCCATTGTTGTTCTTACAGGAGTTCGCCCCGGGCTTGAAACCTTCCGTGAGTCGTCTAACCCTCTGGTAGAATTTTTGGGCGTTCTTCCTGTCGGCCAGCATCTCAAGCTCTTCGCACTCACGTATTTCGGCCTCTCTCTTCTTATTGCGGCAAATACGTCTCGCTTTCTTTTTAAGTTCCCTATAACGGTCCCACAAGGCTCGCGTTGCGCACGATCGCAGCGTGGCCCTGTAGGCGGCGTCTTGGCTACAACAAGATAGTGGTCCGAGTCGATGTTTGGCCCTCGGAGTGTACGTACGTCTAAAACGCTTACAGCATGCGTTCCGTCTATCACAACGTGATCGATTTGGTTTCTCGTTTTTCGATCTGGAGACAGCCATGTAACTTGGTGGATGTTCTTATGCTGGAACCTAGTACTACATATTACCATGTTTCGGGCCCCGGCGAAGTCGAGCAGCCTCAGTCCGTTATTGGACATTTCGTCGTGGAGGCTGAATTTTCCGACAGTGGCGCCAAAGATCCCTTCCCTGCCCAATTTGGCATTAAAATCGCCAAGCACGATTTTGACATCGTGTCGGGGGCGGCGCTCATATTTACGTTCCAAGCGCTCATAGAAGAGATCCTTGGACGCCTCATCCTTCTCTTCCGTTGGGGCATGGGCGCAGATGAGCGAGATGTTGAAGTATCTAGCTTTGATGCGGATTGTTCCACCGGGGGGAACGCCAGTACTCGGCGATGGAGTCTGTCTCCTACCACGAATCCAACACCGAATTTGCGCTCCTTTACGTGGCAGCTGTAGTAGACGTCGCAAGGCTTCACGCTTACTTTTCCTTGCCCCGTCCATCGCATTTCTTGGATGGCGGTGATGTCAGCCTTTGTCTTCCGGAGGACATCAACCAGCCGGGCAGATGCACCTTCCCCATTAAGGGTCCGGTTTTTCCAGGTGCATACCCTTAAATCATAGTCCTTTATACGTTTGCCGTGGTCGTCACCAAAAAAGTGGGTCTCATCCGAAGCTGTTTGTTGTTTTTCATTGGGCGGAGTTTTAACGTGGCGGGACCCAAACCCAGCGCACGCGAAGTTTTACGCCTTCTCAGTTTAGCTCGCTCCCAAACGGGTGTTTGGTTGCTACCCAGAGGATACGTGGATATAAATATCCGGGCGTTGTGAGCTGCGATTTGAACCGTACGCACAAGAAATGCTTCTGGCCACTCACAGGTGAATGGCAGTCAAAAGTTTTCCACTTCTGCGCACGGAACGGAATGGCAAAAGCCATTCAATTATTTAAATTTGTTGCTATTCAACTGAAGGTTATTTTCGAGATAACTATAAACACTCGTCAAAAACACGCCAGCCCTCTTTTTAACCGACTTCAAAAAAGGTCATCAATTCGTCGGAATATTTTTTTTTGTGTATGTTACCGTGTATGTTAAGGCCACGGCAACCGATTTCTATAATTCTTTCTTTAAAGGAAAGGTGGTAGCTCAGAGGTGGTCGCATACCAATTTGGTTTGGATCCGATCATATGATCATGAATAAATTTACGGTAGTCTTAAATTTTTATATGACCATTGAAGTCGGTTTTGTTTTTTCCTTAAAAATTACTTGTTAAATAAATTATACTCCATCATATTATCGCAACTGATACGTAAAGCTGCCTTAACACGGGTCGATTGTCTAGTTGATTTTTGTCGTTCAACCAAAACCGCCCAATGTAAATGGCAATTCAGTCGTAAAATGTAAGTGTTTTGGCGTATTAAAGATGATAAAATATGACTCCCACTTCGATAAATAATCGAAAAATACTAGCGCAGACACCGACTGGTATGAGTGAGTTTTCAAGTAGTTTTCAGCGAAAACTGGTTTTCGTTTGATAGATTTTACATGGACGAAAACACAAGTTTTAGGCCGAAAACCAGTTTCAGCAACGAAAACACGTTTTCGATTATGGTCAGAACATGGCATTAGTCGATTTTCCAGTCGACACAAATCGACCCGTGCAAAGGTAGCTTAACGACTTGGCGAGATGCCCATAAAACAATTGCTCTTTTTGTTGTATTAATTTCTTGCGCATATCAAACATTATCTGAAACATGTCAACTAAATTTAAATTATTTTCTTCTTACTTTTTACAGTACAGTTTAAGGAAGTTCCAACGTTATGTTAAAACCTTAAAAAATCCTAAAGTAGTTTGTTTGTGTAACATAATATCACTCAAACAAAATACATGGTGAAAAATTACCGAACACCGACTTACCGAGTACCAACATCGGTATGAAGGCCTCTACTACAAATTTGTATGTTCAGAATTGAAAATTCAGTAGAAATCAGTACAAATTTTGAAAAATCAGGACATTAGCTTACAGATTGAAGAAATTAATAAAATCAGTACGAGAGTTGAAAAATCAGTACTGTACTGATAAAATCATTGTCTGGCAACCGTATGTACATTAAGGCGTATCACGAAAAAAAGTTTAGCGTGTGTCAGTTTCATTTAAACACTTATGTCGCACAGTGATACTTGGTCCATATTTCGTGACCATAAATCCAAAAATAAACTATCGATTTTATGGTTTTATTCTTTTGGGTTGGCTTAAATGATGTTTCAGCTATCGAAATATGTATGTCCAAGACGGGTCCTTTTGCACCTGTTTGTATGATCAGTGTGAAAGTGATAGTTGACGCAGCGCGTTAAGAAGTAAAAATGTAATGCTAAATTTAAAAGAACGCCAAAACCCATACGGCCGATCTCTTATAATTTTTTAAATAAGGGTTTCTTCTACAGGTGAGGTCTTTATAATGCATAATTAAAATTTTTTTTATATGCATGTTCAACTGATTAGTAGTGAATTTTTGACTAAAAACAATTTAAAGAAAAAAATTATGTTTATTTCAAGATAATTATATTTTAAACTATAATACTAAATATTGAATCCGACCGTGTCCGACATTTTGTTTAAGGCGCGATTTTGTACGGAAATTTTAGGTTCTTGTTTGTAAAAAAATTTAGAAAGATAAAATGATTTTAAAAGTGCTATCAAGCGGTTTTGATATTAAAATAGATGAGTTCGGAAATTACTGTCTACAAACAGCTAAAGAGTGTGTAAAACTATATTCTTGGTATCGTTTGCCAGCTGCTATTCACAGAATTTTAACACATGCCAAAGAAGTAATAGCTGATTCCATTCTACCAATCGGTTTGCTGTCCGAAGATGCGCAAGAATCTTCAAATAAGTGTATACAAAAATTAGAAAGAGGTATACCAGAAAAGTTAAATGAGTAAATACCACCTATACACCTGTTCATCGTCTTTTTTGCAACTCAGATCGTTTTATGTCAAGTCAGTGTAATGAACGAAAGTTCGTTGTATTATTATTAAAATTATTTGATGCTTCTTCTAAACTTATGTATATGAAAATATGTATCGCTCTTAACAATTTTTTGATTACATTTTTGAAATGACAGATCTTTTTCTCTTTTAAGTTGTTTTAAAATTTCAAGTGCTTCAGGCACTTAGACACTGGGACTTCGCAGGGTATAGGAACTGCGTCAAGGTATAAACGCATGCGCTTAAAAATAGTTGGCTGCATTGGGCAAGTAATAAAATCACTCGAGTTGAAATGGTTTTGACAGACAGACTCCGCAGATGTTCTCCCAACAAAGTCTTCTATCATGGTAATTAGGCATCTTAAAATGTAGCACCACCTTAACGTCTTAGCTCTTGCGTGTCACAGCGCAACGCTGGTAGTTTCTGTTTCTTTTTTCCTTCAGTAATTTACCGATATCTCGATAGGTTCAGTAATTTACCGATATCTCGAAAAGTAATAAACGCAATATCAGCGACGACTTATTTTGTTTCCCAGAGATGTAGAAATAAATAGCACTAGTAATAAAAAATTGCAAATATTTTCTAACGAATAATCAACTTTTAAAGCGCAATTTTAAAATTTTTTCTCTTTCGTTTTTGTTATATATGGCCTTATAATACATATATTTTTTCTCTTTTTTAATCAATATCTTAATAATATATCAAAATATAATGAAGGTAATATTCTCTGGGATGACTCATTTTGTTTGCCAAAGAAACAAAGTATACCCCTATTTTTTTTTATTTTGAAATAAAAAATATATATAGAGGTCGCTGAGGGCATCCAATGGTATTATTTTTATTTCATGCAATAGTATTTA
>NW_023458556.1:102542048-102564123 GCF_013731165.1 Rhagoletis pomonella | reverse complement strand
TCCCATATAACGGTTATTAAGACGAATACGAAATCTTCGATAAATCAGTAAATACTGCAGCTAACTTATTCAAAATTGATGCTTGCAATAATCCGTTTGCAAAATATACATTTATGATAAAATTTTGGAAAATGGGCGTGGCACCGCCCACTTATGACCACATATCGTCGCCTGGGTAAAAGATTGTCGTAAGCGCCATTTTGACAATTCTTAGTTCCAGATGCAGTTATATGTTTTGAAATAAGGTCTTTCAATTGGTGTTATCAGTTTTTAGATATCTCCTTTAGTTTCCGAGATATTGACTACAACTGTTACGATAACTTAGTAATAATTTAGTTGGTGAAGCAGTCATATTAAACTAATTAATATCTATATTCCACTATTTTTATTGAGCTCGAGGCCGTTTTTTTTTTGTTTTAATGAAAACTTATTGTGGAAAAGCAACAATAATTGAAAAAATGGTAGAAGTGATAGCTATTTCGGAAATCACCACATTTCCTCATCAGACTTCTTTCAGTAGGATTCGAACCGACGACCCCACTGACTCAGCCAGTTGCCTACGCACAGTGCTAAGTTTTCCTTGTTAATTCTTGTTGCTTATTTCCACTGTTTTCACTTGCTAAGCCAACTAAAATCAAGCGCAGCTATTCCGCTGCAATTCACTTGATCGTGTGGTTCTTGGTTTTGTTAATATTTTCTATTATTAGAATGTTTAACTTTTAGGTGTGCTCATCCTTTAAGTTATTTGTTTTTTGTTATTTTATGGCCTTATAACAATTATATTCAACAATTTTTATTGAGCTCGAGGCCGGTTTTTTTTTTGTAATGAAAACTTATTGTGGAAAAGCAACAATAATTTTAAAAAATTGTAGAAGTGGTAGCTATTTCGGAAATCACCACATTTCCTCATCAGACTTCTTTCAGTAGGATTCGAACCGACGATCCCACTGACTCAGCCAGTTGCCTACGCACTGTGCTAAGTTTGCCTTGTTAATTCTTGTTGCTTATTTCCACTGTTTTCACTTGCTAAGCCAACTACAATCAAGCGCAGCTATTCCGCTGCAATTCACTTGATAGTGTGGTTGTTGGTTTTGTTAATATTTTCTATTATTGTAATGTTTAACTTTTAGGTGTGCTCATCCTTTAACTTATTTGTTTTTTGTTATTTTGTGGCCTTATAACAATTATATTCAACAATTTTTATTGAGCTCGAAAAAAAAAAACGGCCTCGAGCTCAATAAAAATTGTTGAATATAATTGTTATAAGGCCATAAAATAACAAAAAACAAATAACTAATTAATATCTTAAAAATGGCGTTCTCCCTTGTTGGATATCTCCTTGAGTTTCCGAGATATTGAGTAAAAAGTGTCGTTAATTTGGTAGAAATTTTAATCACATTTCACATTTTTGTATTTCATACAAAGTGGCTGCCAAATTGTGGACAAATGACGCTTACGACAAAATTCGACTAAAGAAAATCCTTCATAAACTCAAAACTGATTAACAATAAACATTAAAAATTAAATAATTTAAGAATTTTGTGAACTAGTAACATTTTCAGAGACTTCGGAGAAAATCTATTTTCGCGTTTTTGAGAAATTGCATTCCAAACTTCAATCGCGATTTCCCACAACCTGCCGAAATTAACATCTTTCTTTTACAATCTATTACCTAGGCGACGATATGTGTATCTCGGAAACCTTTCGATCAATTTGTACCAACCTCGGTATGATTATTGTGCTTGCTGCATAAATGCAAAACGTTGAAATTTATTCTAAATCCGACTAAAATTAAGCCCATTACGCGGTAAATTTTTAGAAATGCTTGAAACTTCGATATTTCGAAATTTAAGGACGCTAATTTACTCAAGATTGATATACTAACAACAATTCCTTGAAAAGAAGTAACAATATTATGGAATTTGGAAAATGGGCGTGATACCGTCCACTTATAACTATGTATATAAGTTTATCTCATTATGTCTATCTGAACGTTCTATCGAGCATGTTTGAAATAGGGGTAAAACCACCCCTGCTTACCATGTAGAGATAGTTTTCAGAAAGGTGAAAGAACTAGATTTAATACATGCACCGGCTATTTTACGTCCGGCTCCGCCCGAACTTAGACTTTTTTACCTGTTTTTTTTTATTTTTTATTATTTAGTTTATTCTACAACAAAAGCCTCAATGTAAGATTCAAACTTTCCACAAGATTTATAAAAATTCAACAACTTTTTGCACAGAATTCTAAGAAAACTTTTGGGCACGCGAATTCTTAGCCACTTTAAACCTTGCACTTTAATGTACTAAAATTTTTCTACAAATTCTGAATAAAAAGATTAGTAGAACTTTTTACCCTGATTTCAACGATACCACATTTATTTGGCGCAGGTAAAAAATAAAGAAGATATAAAAGGTTTATTGGCTTTGTTTATTTATATTTTTTATTATCACTGAATTCTTGAAACCCAAAAGTAGATCATGAAAAAATAAAGAAGATATAAAACATGATTCAATAATAAAAGGTTTGCTCAGAAAACAGTTTTCTCGCGCCCTCTTGACAAAATAAGCTCCCTTAGCAAGGCACTGTGTGTGGGTTCGTGTGTGTGTGCAAAGCTTTTGTAATGCCAATAATGAGGAAACCTTTAATTATTAAATCATGGATATAAAAGGTTTATTTGCTTTGTTGAAACCCAAAAGTAGATTATGAAAAAACAAAGAAGATATAAAAGGTTTATTTGCTTTATTTATTTATATTTTTTATTATATGTTTTTGTTATTTGTGGCCCTGTAACAATTATATTCAACAATTTTTATTGACCTTGAAGCTGTTTCTAATAAAAACTATTGTGAAAAAGCAACAATCATTTATGAAAATGGTAGAAGTGATAGCTATTTCGGAAATCACCCCATCAGACTTCTTTCAGTGGGATTCGATCGAACGACCCCAGCTGACTCAGCCAGTTGCCTACGCACTGTGCTAAGTTCGCCTTATGAACTCTTGTTGCTTTTTCACTTTTTTTAATTTTTTAAGCCAACTACAATCAAGCGCAGCTATTTCAGTGCTATTTAAACTTGATAATGTGGTTGTTGGTTTTGTTGGTTTTTGTTAATAATTCTATTTTTACAATGTTTAACTTTTAGGTTTAAATTATTTGTTTTTGTTATTTATGGCCATATAACAATTATATTCAACAATTTTTATTGAGCTTGAGGCCGTTTTTTAATGAAAAACTATTGTGGAAAAGCAACAATAATCATGAAAATTGTAGAAGTAATAGTTATTTTGGAAATCACCAAATTTCCTCATCAGACTTCTGCTAGCACTGGAATAGCTGCGCTTGATTCTAGTTGCCTTAACAAATGAAAAAAGGTGGAAAAAGCAACAAGAGTTCATAAGGCGAACTTAGCACAGTGGGTAGGCAACTGCCTGAGTCAGCTGGGGTCGTTGGATCGAATCCCACTGAAAGAAGTCTTGTTTGTTGAATATAATTGTTATAAGGCCATAAATAATAAAAACAAATAACTAAGGACGAGCGCACCTAAAAGTTAAACATTCTAAAAATAGAATTATTAGCAAAAACCAACAAAACCTACAACCACATGATCAATTGAATTGCAGCGGAATAGCTGCGCTTGATTGTGTTGGCTTAACAATTGGAAATAAATGGAAAAAGCAATAAGAGGTCATAAGGCGAACTTAGCACAGTTCGTGGGGTCGTTGGATCGAATCCCACTGAAAGATGTCTGAGGAGGAAATGTGTTGATTTCCGAAACAGCAATCACTTCTACCATTTTCATAAATAATTGTTGCTTTTCCAAAATAGTATTTCATTAAAAAACGGCCTCAAGCTCAATAAAAATTGTGGAATATTTTTTATTATCACTAAATTCTTGAAGCCCAAAAGTAGATCATGACAATTACACTGTGCTACACAAAAAATATGCAGGGGTTCTCCTATAGAAATTATGTTTTGTTATAGCCCACAGGATACGACTTATAGTTTTTCTCCATCACTTCGTTTTCTATTTTTTTACTAATAAATATAAGAAAACATTGGTATTCTTCAAGTTACAACTTCAAGAAGTTATAACTTTGTTTTTTTTTTGATCGAATTAAATTTTTTTCTCTGTTTGAAAAACATGGGTTTTTGCCCATCGGAGTATATTCTTTCCCATATTTATATATATTTATACCAATTTAATATTGATTATATTATCGGAGCTTGGTATTTTTTTACTTACATTGTTCGCACCTTTTTTATTAAAAATATATAAAATGTAAACTCTTAAAGGATACTTCATCGTAATTGTTCTTTTTATTTTATAATAAAAATTACGACCGCATTATGTGTTTATTTTTTAATTCTTTTATGTTGAGTGCGATTTAAAAATCTAATTCTAAGGAATGTTCTTCCCAAATAAAACGTTTTTATAATATTTTGGTCCAAATTTACTTTTAAATTTCTTATCAGGTTTTGTAAAAAATTAGGCTTTTTGGTTAGCGTATCACTACTAACTTCAACAAATTTTGAATTTAAAATTTTCAATGTATGCAAAAAACTTGAATTCGGCTTGTACAGACCACCGTCGATAAGCAATTAGCATAAGTATAATTTTGATCACTTTCTTCATGCGTTCTGAAATCTAGTGTCGTCAACCCCATTTTTGAAAGTATGTATTAATTTTCAGGCCCATCATATTCCACATCTTTGAGTAGACTAATGGAATAGTACTTCTAGTGATCAGGTAGCATGAATTTGATGAAATGTCATAATTTTATTAGAAGTCAAATGGTTAGCAACAACAACGAATGTCATTAATGGAACTACCTTCTTTTTTGTGTCATGGTTTTTACCTTTCTAACAAAGAAAAAAGTTTGAAAATCGGGTAGAGAAGTGCTTAGTATTGCTATTTTAATTGAAAAGAAACGTAAATTTTTCAAAAAGCTTTAATTTTCTTCTCGCTCTTATTTGATCGTGAAGAAATAATTATTTTTTTGATCTTTATAAAAAGGTACATAAAATTAGTTTTGCAAAAGTTATAAGTCAATTAAAATCGAAAAAAAATTTTTCGTTTTTTTTTTTTTTTCATTTTAGTACAGTAGAACTTGGGATCATCGTGCGATTGCTCGATGAGAACTCCTTTTACGAGTGTGCGATTACTCCCCATTGCTCCCTATTCTTGTGTGTTCTTGACTATGGTGCCGTCACTCAGGTACTTTAAGTTTACATAGCAGGCAATTAGGGCTTGTGTCACCCGTTATGGGTAGGTCTTGATAAAAGATCATTGTTTTAAAGAACGCAGAATCGAAAGCGTTGACTGATGCAGCATGAATACAGAATTTTCGATGCTCTCGTTTTCATATACTAGAAGTTGGACAATCTGAAAAATATTTTGCTTTAGTAAATAATATGCAATATGTTTGATCAAATATTGCAATACGTACCGAAAGACGTATGTATTTAAATTCGTGCGGTCTGTTAATTTGTTTAGACGCGTGCTTCCATTAAATTCCTTTAAGATTTATTTGATACTAAATATTTAGTTTGTTTCTATTTGATATATTATTCAAAATCACAAAACTTTCTTAACATTAAAGTGCTCCGATATAAAGTAAAGATAATACTTCTGGATGTATCAATTTAGGAGACATCTCTTTTTGTTCCCAAAAGAAGTTCTAATGGAGTAAAAAAGAGAAAGATCTCTCTTATTGCTTCGAAAAATATCAAAAGGAGTAGTCTTTTGTTAGTAACTTGGAAAGATCTCTTGGATTGCTCCGAACTGAGTATTAATGGAGTACAAAAACGAAAAATCTCATTTATTACTTCAAATCATGCCTCATGGAGCATTATTTTTTTGTTAGCTTTGGTAGACATCGCTCTTTGCTCCTAAGCGAACAATAATGGACAAAAAAAACTGATAAATATCGTCTATGGCTCCGCGATCATGGCAAAGGGAGTACTCTTTTATGCCTCAATTTGGGAGTTCTCCCTTCAGGTTCTAGTGGGTACCCAGTAGAACATGGGATCATCGTTCGATTGCTCGATGAGAACTCCCATTGCGAGGTTACGATCACTCCCCATTGCTCCCTATATTTCTGTGTATAAGCGTGTTATTCTGTATGCTCCCTTTAACACGGGATGTCCTAGGAGGGCGAGTAATCCCTTTGACCTCGTAAACGAGCCATCACGAAGTACATACAAAAATATAATTTTGAAAACTTCTTAACGAAGAATATAAGAGTACCCTAACAAACATCCCAAAGGAGCAACAAAAGAGGACTCACAGACAATATCCCAAATTCCTCCCTAACGAGCATTAACGGAATACTCCTGTTAAAGTCATTCCAGAAACCTCCTAAAAGAATAAGAAAAAGTGCTCTTATTCTTCAAAATAGCTCCTCATGGAGTAATAACACTACACTGATGTTAAAAGTGCTGTTATTAAATAAGAAAAGTCGACATATTAATATTGCATTGGCTTTATTCAACAGGGTATTAATTATCGCTTGCATTCTTTTATACGTAGCTTGCACTTTATGCCTTTTAGTGTATTCTTATAGCCAAATAATTTGGCATGTGTCAAGTTACATATAAGACATTGTTCATTAATGCACGCAAATGAAAGTAGACGCAAAATGTGGAATATGCTTATGTCAACAAAAACGTGGGAATAAAGCCTTTACAATAATTTTGCTTATGATCTAAAGTTTTTATGGCCTTATTATTTAGCTACGTAAGCATTTAGTTTGTATAAAAACGTAATCGTTAATTCAATAAATATCGCTTGAAAGCAATCAAGCAAACAACAGTGTTCGAACTTGGCGTAATCGCTATTATTCTGAACATTCTGGTGACCCCTGTGAAAGGACATTCAGCTTAAACAAGGCCAGTGCAGCAGTTTAAGGAGCCACAAAACTAATCTAAAAGAAGAAAAATGGATCGTTTCGAGGATTTGGCCAGACAACAAAGAGAAACGGGCGGCAAAATTGAATCAATTGTCCGAAACTTTAAAAAGGACCCGCAATCCAGGAAGCAGTCAATCAGCTATTACGAAGTGCGATTGAGAAGACTGGACAGCGAGTGGTCGAAGTTTGAAACAACTGACAACAAACTTCGACTGCTTGAAAACCCCCAGCTGGATCACGACTACTTTACAAAGGACTACTATAACAATATAATGGAAATTGTAAATCAGTACAAGGAGATTTTCGAGTCCGCAGTGCTCCAATTGGCTCAAACCCCGACGAGAGAATTGCGCTTAACAACTGATGAAGGAAGTACGTACCAACATTATGCTTCAGCTTCAAAAGTCAACACAGAAGCACGACATGATACTGGAACCAAACAGGCAGCTTCCAACGAGTACACTAAACTAGTTCGCAGACAAGGGGTAATGATGGCCTCGTTGCGACGGTTACTGAACGACAACGTTTCACCACAATGTGTTCCAACAATTAATAAACTGTGGGAAAATATAGAAGACATTCACTTCAGGATATATGAGATGTTCGACAACCCAACCGAGCAGGGCTACAAGGTCGATAACTTCATTTCACTTGAAGAAAAGGTATGGAGTACTTTGCAAGCAGCTATTAGTGACTCCCATACTGAGCAATCTTCAAACCAACTTCCGATTAAACTGTAATCCATTTCATTGCCGAAGATAATAATTCCAAAATTCGATGGCACCTATTTAAAATGGCAAGAATTTCATGACCTATTCTCGCAACTGGTAATAAATCAACCTATTTCAATAGTTCAGAAAATGTGGTACTTGAAAACTCACTTAGTGGGGGAGGCTGGAAATCTAATTAAACATTTCGCATCAACAGGAGAGAATTTTGATGCAGCTTGGTTCATGCTTCTGGAGCGTTACAACAACAAACGCTTGCTGGTGAGCAAGTTAGTACATGAGCTAACTACTACACCTGGAAGCACATCAATGGACAATGTCAAAAAACTGCATGATACAACACAAGAATGTCTATTAGCATTGCAAAATTTGCAGATAGACACATCAACATGGGATCCACTTCTGCTCCCCCTTCTACTAAAGAAACTGGATCAACCGACTCGTTTGCGGTACGAACAATCATTATCAAAGGCACGGGAGGTACAAACACTCAAGGAATTCCTGCAATTTCTGGAGAAACACTTTCAATCCATGGAAGCGATGGGTGTCAAGGACAAATCTTCAAGCTCAACTGCAAAGGTGTGCACTTCAGTCACATCCAAAGGTCATAGAAATGACACTTGCAGCATGTGCAAAAAAGGAAAACATCCATTATTTTCATGCAAGGAATTTTTACAACAGTCTCCATCGGCACGCTTTCAGTTCATACAAGGGCAGAAATATTGCCACAATTGCCTAAAACCGGGACATGGTTCTAAAAATTGTATATTAAGAAACTGTCTGAAATGCAACAAAAAACCCAACACGCTGTTACATTTCGAGGATTCAAAAAGTACTACACCATCCAGGACCAAATCAACGCCATCAAAAGACGAAGCAGCGTCACTTACCACCGCAAAGCACACAAAGTCAAACACATATGTACTACTCAGCACTGCCATGGTGAAAGTTACAGGAATCGGAACAGAAGTGCAGTGTCGGGCAATTCTCGATTCAGGCTCACAAGTTAATTTTGTGACTGAACGATTGGTTAAACGTCTTGGCATCTCAACTAAACCATCATCAATCTCCATTGGTGGCATCGGGTCAAGGAGCACTAAGATACAGCATCGAGTCAATGTGGCGCTACAGTCTCGGATCAACAACTTTACAACGCGGCTAGAGGCAGCGGTATTGCCTCAGATTATATCCCCGCAGCCTTCGCAAGAAATCAAGATCGACGAATGGCAAATTCCTGAGAACATCATGTAAGCCGATCCATCATTCAATCGTCCTGACAAAATTGATATATTGTTGGGGGCGGAATTCTACAACCAACTGATGGCAGCAGGGCAAATCAAACTGTCAGATGACCTACCCATTCTGCAAATACAGTGCTGGGATGGATCATCGCGGGAAAAGTTGGTGGCAACTACATCTCAAATGCAATATGTGGAATCTGTACCAACGATGACATCAACTTAGATGCAGCCATTGCTCGATTATGGGAACTTGAGGATGTTGCAACTGTAAGAAAACAACATTCCGTAGCAGAAAAACAGTGTGAAGCTCATTTCGCACAACATACACTCATCAATGAAAATGGGAGATTCATGGTAAGGCTACCATTTCATGAAAATCCGGAGGCCTTAGGGGAATCCTATGGGATGGCGTATAATCGATTCCTGGCCTTAGAACGTCGACTGGCAAAATCGCTCCAGACAAAGAATCAATATGTTCAATTTATGGAGGAATATGAGAACTTGGGGCGTATGACGCAAGTGGATATTGATTCCATCAGTAAACCTAGGTACTTCATTCCTCACCATTGCATTGTGAGACCAGAAAGCCGCACTACAAAATTACGTGTGGTGTTCGACGCATCAGCAAAATCGTCCACTGGCATGTCTGAACGACCTCATGTATACCGGACCCACTGTTCAGAGCGAGCTTTTCACCATTTTACTTCGCTTCCGTTTGCCCAGGTTTGTCTTCACTACAGATGTAGAAAAAATGTATCGACAGATGCTCATTCAACCGGATGAACGCAAATTCCAACTTATCATCTGGCGAAAGGATTCAAGGCTACCAATAAAGCATTATCAGCTAAATACAATCACATATGGGACAAGATCTGCTCCAAATTTAGCCACCAAATGTTTGCAGAAAATTGCAAAAGTAAATGCATTACAATATCCTCTTGGTGCTCAGTTTCTACAGGACAATTTTTATGTAGATGACGGAATTGGTGGGTCAAACAGCTTAACCACGACGATGGAAATCCAACAGCAACTGATACACATCTTAAAACAACGTGGTCTTAACCTAAGAAAATGGTGCGCCAATCACTCACAATTACTGCAAAATGTTAGCTTGGAGGAACAAGAAGTTGACATAGACTTTGACAATGACATCAATCAAACTATTAAAACGTTGGGGTTAACATGGATGCCTAAGATGGATCGATTCTGCGTAAAGGTATGCCTAGGAAGCTGCAGTCTTGCAACTAAACGCTCAGTCAGCGCCGATCTTGCAAGGCTCTTCGATCCGTTGGGGATACTAGCACCAATTGTAGTCATGGCAAAAATGTTTATTCAAGATCCCTGGCAACTGAAGCTGACATGGGATGAAGCATTACCAGCCGATTTGAATGAGAGATGGACAACATTTCGAAATGATTTGCAAAAATTGGACAACATGCAAGTTTCACGGCACGTGTTTGAAGGACACATCCCAGCAAAAATTCAAATTCATGTCTTCTCCGACGCATCAGAAAAGGCATATGGTGCTGCGATTTACATTAGATCGGATGAGGGACGAGTACAAGTGAGGCTGCTCTGTGCAAAATCACGTGTGGCACCCTTGAAACGGCAAACTATTCCTCGGCTTGATCAGTACTGGGTGCTCAACTAACTACAAGGGTCAAATCAGACCTTAAGCTAGACGATGTGGCTACATACTTTTGGACTGATTCACAAATCGTGTTGGCATGGATTAACTCATCCTCAGCATCATACCAAACATTTGTGGCAAACCGTATAGCTGTTATTCATGAGCACACTACCGCTGAACAATGGCGGCATTTAAGCTCAAAAGACAACCCAGCTGACATTCTATCACGAGGACTGCCGCCGGGGAGACTAGAAACCTGCAATATGTGGTGTTATGGGCCAACAATCTTGCTTGGTAAAGAAGACACTTGGCCTTCAAAGTATTCCAAGGCATTATCAGTAATCGACGAAGGTATCAACATGGAGCGGAAAGGGGTGACATCAGTCGCTGTTGCAACCACTGGACATGAAGGAAGCGTACTTTATAGCATTCGACACAATGGCTCTTTCAAAACATTACAAAGAATGACAGGCTACATGCTGAGATTTATCAACCAGGCCAGAAACCAATCGCGGGAGTCAGACATTCCCTTGACCGTACACGAATTGGGAAAAGCGCTTGTGGTAATCGTTCGTACAATGCAGCATGACTTTGAGGAAGAGCTTCAGCACCTTAAAAAATACAACGAAGTTCGCAAAAACAGTTCTTTCCGCAGCCTGTCACCGTTTCTGGACAATAATGGCATCATCCGAGTTGGAGGGCGTCTACAAGCATCAGAACTTGCATACGATGCCAAACACCCTATGCTAATTCCACATAACAATTCACTCGCCAAATTATTAGTACAAATGATCCATAAAGAAAACCGTCATTGTGGACCTCAAGCGCTCTTAGCTTACACAAGGCAAAGATTTTGGCCTATAAAGGGAAAATTGCTGACACGATCAATTGTGCTTAACTGTGTAAGATGCACCAAAGCTAAGCCAAAACTAATGAGTCAAATTATGGGGAACTTGCCTTCAACAAGAGTAACTCCAGCAAGACCATTCATCAACTCAGGCGTGGACTTCTGCGGGCCATTTTGGGTAGGGACACGAATTTCGATACGATACAATACCATATCGATACTTTTGGGATTCGATACCGATATTTTCTACTCGATAGTTTTAAAACGATAATTTTTGGAATCGAGTACCAGAACCCTAGTATCGTATCGAATGTCATAAACTCACATTCCAACACTGAGGGAAAAAAATTTTAGAATTAAAAAAAACGTGCTAAATTGAAAAAATACGCATATGAAAGAGCACCAAACCAACTCGTTTTAAATTTGAGTATATACGTTATAAAATATGTGGTTGTTTATTTTGTTTAATTTTTTTTATATTTATTGAATCTGCCCTGCCTAAGAGCCTAACAATAAGTTTTCGAATCTTAATCTATTCACTTAATTTACATCCCCTAGTTGGGATGAGTATTTAACTGGCCCTAAGAAAAGATTACGACTGGGCTGGTAAGTCATTCCTACGTAGTCTTGAGGTCCTGTTGACACGCAATAAAGATCTTGCTAAATGATTTGGGTGCGCTAAAAGCTTCGATACATATTTCGTCTTCCGTTGTTCTATTTCGGTTCGTACTTCTGGTATTCTCAAGTCGCGGTGAATGTTCTCATTTCGTATATACCAAGGTGCTCCGGTGATTGTTCGAAGGATTTTAGATTGCGCACGACGAAGGATTTCGATGTTGCTGCTGCTCGCGTTTCCCCATAACTCACATCCATAGGTCCATATCGGTTTTAAAACTGTATTGTAAATAAGCACTTTATACTCCACACTCAGGGGTGAGCGAGAGTTAATAAGCCAGTGGAGAGAATTAGCCTTCAGCTTGAGATGAGTCCTTTTAGCCACTATGTGGTTTCGCCAAGTAAGTCGCCTGTCCAGGTGGACCCCTAGGTAAGTGACATGATTGCTTCGTGGGATTTGTACGTTGTTTAAAGTCAAGGGCGGACAGTTACTCTTATTCAGTGTAAATGTAACTTGCTTACATTTTTGCTCGTTAACCTTTATTCGCCAGTTTGCGAACCAATTGGCAACAGCTTCCATATGATTGCCTAGGAGCACAGTTGCTTGTAGAGGACACTTGGAGCGACTGATTATGGCAGTGTCATCGGCAAAAGTGGACATTATCAGGCGGTCGTTTGTAGGAATATCCGCGGTGTATAAGACATACAACATCGGGCCAAGGACACTGCCTTGTGGCACTCCAGCTTCGATTGCATGGGCTTCAGAAATGGTGGTGTTACATCGAACTGCAAACTTTCGATTATAAAGGTATGACTTAAGCAGTTTGTGTGTGCTTTGTGGGAGTAGCATTTGTATTTTATACATAAGGCCATCTAGCCAGACGCGGTCAAATGCCTGTGCGACGTCAAGAAATATTGCAGCGCAATATTCCCTCTTTTCAAACGCTGTTCGGATTTCGGTTGTTATGCGATTTACCTGCTCGATTGTTCCATGTTTTTCCCTGAAGCCAAATTGGTGAAGTGGTATTATATTGCGGGCTTGCAGATGTGGGGAGATGCGCAGCATAAGAAGTTTTTCGAATAATTTCGACATACACGGTAGCAGGCTGATGGGCCTATATGAAGATGGCTGCGTTTTGTCCTTTCCGGGCTTTGGTATCATCACAATAGTCGACTTTTTCCATTGGTGAGGGAAATGACAATGTTTAGTGATTGCGTTAAATAGCATACAGATGCAAAGTACAGCACAATTTGGTAGCTCAATAATCATTTTTGGGGTTATTAAGTCGTGCCCTGGGGCCTTATTTGGTTGCAGTTGATCCTTAATTACTTTTGAAATTTCTCAGGTACAAATTTCAGCGGCTCAAATTTTGACACATTGGGTACGGGTGGAAGTTGAAAATTATTAGTTGCGGGGTTTGGCCTAAAAACATTTTTTAGATGAGAAGCAAAGGTGTTTGCTTTTTCTGCGTCACTCCGAGCCCATTTGCCATTGTGGTCCCGTACTGTCATTTCAGTCTCTATTGGCGCATTTAGCTTGTGGTGTGCTTTCCATAACGAGTGCTTTGTGCTAGTCGGTGAGAGCTTTTGGATGTACCGGTACTGTGCGTACTGTTCCTCGTTCTTGAGGGCTCTCGTCAGTGCATGTGTGGCCGCCTTGAGCAGTTGTTTTGATGCTGGTGATCTATGAGTCTGCCATATCCGTCGTAGGCGTCGTTTTTCCAAGACAAGCATTTCAATTTTCCTATTGGTTAAATTATATTTTTTATTTTGCACATAACCTTTCTGGGGTTGGAAATGCTAGCGGCTGCTCTAAGTGTAGATTCAAGAGCGGCTATGGAGTTTTCAATATCGGTCGGCGTATCTAAATTTGGGTCGAGGTCTATATGCGCACTGATATATTTTTTATACTTTAACCAATTTGTAGCCCTTGTCGTGAGCATATAGGGTGACTCTTTTTCTTGCGGCTGATGCCACAAGGTGAAAAGTACAGGTGAGTGGTCTGATGAGAGATCTGCAACTGATTCTGTACTAATAAGGCCGCGAGGAATTTTGCTTGTCACCGCAAAGTCAATCAAATCTGGCAACTTTTGCGGGTCTGCCGGCCAATATGTAGGCTTTCCAGGAGAAGCGTAATCGAGTTTGTTTCTTCTACATATAAGCGCGTTATATAATTGCTTGCCTTTAGGGTTGGACAAGCGTGAGCCCCAGTGAGGGTGCTTCGCATTATAATCACCTGCAGCAAGGAAGCGCTCTCCCAGCGAACTGAAGAAATCCATAAACTGTTTTTCTGTTATCGTGAAACGTGAGGGACAATAAACCGCGGACAGCGTAATATCACCTTGCTTTGTTTGTACGCATATTGATGTTGCTTGCAGATAATTCTCGGCAATTCCAGTCAAATGATGGTGTTTAATCCGGTTCCTGACTAAAATACCAGTTCCGCCATGCGCCTTTCCATCTGGATGATTCGTGCAATAAAAGGTATATCCCGAAATGCCAAATTATATCTATTAGTTAGGTGTGTTTCAGCAAGGAGCATTATGTCAATTTCCTTGTCCTTAAGAAATTTTGACAGCTCTAGTTTGTGGCGAGGAATGCCATTTGCATTCCAGAGGGCTATTTTAAGTTTATCTTGTTTGCTGAGTAGCAAGCAGGTTGAGCAGCGTATTTTGATTTCGCATGAGTTCTTGCATTGTGTTTTGCATGAAAGTCATGAAATTCATCATGCTTTGTTGCATCGACGCTATCATAGCTTCGATATTGGATTGTTTACCATATTGTGCATGGGGATGCTGTTCTTGCGGCGCAACTTGAGGTGCAGTTTTTGTAGGGGCACGGTTTTCTAAGCCTGATTTTAAGGCACTTGCAAACGAGACGCCGTTGACGGTGTTTGATAGAACTGTTGGCGACGTGGCTCTTTCGGCGAAGAAGACGTCAGGATTCGTTTGGGAGGGTACAAAGGCATTCGGTACATTATGAGTACGTATGGAAGCCACGCGTTGGTTGATCCGGTTTTTTAACTCCTTATAGACTGGACAGCCTGCCTCTGTAGTTTGCTGTGTGATTTTCACCGCAGTTACGACATTTTTTTGCACGCGGGTCTTCTTTGTTTGATGTGCAAGTGGCAGAGACATGTAGCTCTCCACAAGCTACACACACTGAGCGAAGCGTGCAGTAAGACCTAGTATGACCATACTCCTGGCAGTTGGTGCATTGTACAGGGCCATTTCTCTTATGCGGTTCTTCCACAGTTATCCTACGATGCAGCAGATATTGTAATTTATAAATTGGATGCACATCGTTTTTGCCCAGAGGTTTGTTTTCAGTCTCGAGCTCAACTTTAAACATAGGTTGAGGGATTTTGTTCCTATTAAAAATATTCACAGCAGCTTTTGGATTGAAACCTTGTTCTTTAAGTGCTTCCAAAACTTCCACAGCTTCAACGCTTGGTTCGATACCTTTAATTACAATTTGTAGACCTTTTGCACTTTTAAGTTGGTATGTATAAAATTTTGTGTTTGTGTCACTCAGGTATTTGGACACTGTTCGAAAATCCTGTTCGGAATAAATTTGTACTTTAGTTTCGCGAATATTTCCCTTAGATAGTGGGATAATATGAAACTTATTACTACCGATTAGCTGTGTGAATTTTTTTACAAGAGCGCTTGGATTCTCTTCTCTTATAAAAATGGGCGGAGGTTTGGCATTAGTAGCTTTTGCAGCACCTTCAGAAATTTGGCTATTCACATCATCGGCATTGTCACTTAGCAGTGCAAATCTATTCGTACTGACTTGCTGAGTTGAGGTAAGGCGGTTTATTTTTGTCTTACTGCCCGTTGAATTTTGCGGACTAAGTTTTCTTTTTATTGTAACATAGCGGTCCATTCCAGTCTGTATGGCCGCATTTTTAGTTGTTTCGTTTTTCAACCTTTCTTGCGCTTTACCTTTGTTGCCAGTGCTTGCACTCAAGTTAATTTGTGCTTGTGCAGCAAGAATAGGCCGGGCTGTTGACAACGCTGTGCAGTCGGCAGGTACCGGTGTGTTTGTTGTTGTTGTTGGCGCGATAGAGGTAGTAAAACATGTAATAGTTGTTGTTGCCGCTATATTTGGGGATATGTTATCGCTTACCGAATTTGATGTAAGCGTTGGGCGTGAAATGTGATACGGCACAGGTGAAGCGCACTCTTCACTCCAAGGCATCGGAGTCGTCAATGGTAAGTTTGGAGGACAAGTCCGCTGACCTGAATCTTGAGGGGGTTTGAGGGTGGTCGATGGATTGGGCTTTGCGCTTTCGCTGTCACTCTGGGACCGAATAGAGAAATATGCGTTGTTGCGTTGAACTGAAAGCCGGCGCTCATTTTGCTCGCGTTGCTTCTGAGCTCGGATTTCAGCTTGACTCATCGCTTTCTGTTTTCATTTGGTTTGTTTGTTTATTTTATTTATTTATTTTTTTTTGTTTTATTAAATTAGCACAATATTTAATGACTACGGAGCGAACTTAAAAACACGTCCGCACTCTTCGACTGTTCAATTGTGAAAAAAAAAAAGATGCTTTTCCGTAATTAAAAAAAAAAAAATTAATTTTACATGTTCCGTCGATGGATTGAACCCGGACCCTCTTGGCCGCATCCAATTGTATCAAGCGTCTTTGCACACTCAGCTACAGCCATACATGTAAAGGTGTTTTCAAATGTTAAGTTTGAATCAACATCATAGCGCATGATTAGTGCATTATGTCATACCACATATAAGGAGATTATCCTCATTTTCGAGCTTAAGTCCCTTATCTGTAATTAGAAAAAGAGATTAGCCATATAAAATTCATCCCTTGTTAATCTGTAATTATAAAATAATCTCAGATTTAACCGATAACTTTTCGGTGTCCATCCTAGTTTTATCGATTGTTTTTGCGAAGAAGAGGAGAAATGGCAAATGTAAAAGTAAACAAAAATGGACGCTAGCAAGGAAAAGAGGTTTGTAAAGGTATTTTTAATAAAATGTTAAGTTAAAATATATTTATATTGCTTAATGTAGCAGAACAACGTGAGCACGGTAGCACAGAGAAGAAACATAACTTTTCCTTGAGATGTGAGAATAACAAGCACAACAAATTTGACGGCTAATAATCTCAGATTTGCCTGTGTAAACGGGGTGATTAAAAAACGAGCTTCGATTGAGATAATATTGATATGTGAACATATCTTATGTGTGTATGTGTGTATGTGTTGTCACCGCTGTGCATGCTTTGTATACCATATACTTTCTAAATTACATATGAAAAAGCATCCGAGACGTGCAAAACGCCATCCGTGTAGTGAAAAATGCTTCATTTTAATACGGGCGTATTTGAATTGAATATTCCATTATATGTACGTAGTGTATGTATAATGGAAAATCCATTTTGTTAAGACTTTTCACTTGATTTAAATACGAACATTTTTAAACGGTAATCAATTACACATTTTTTTTCTTACAACGCACAGTGGCCAATTTTTCGAAAAAGCTGGCCAAAAGTCGAAGCGTGGTACAATTGTAATCAAACCTTGTGTATTCGTCTTTATTTTGGTTGCTGGTTTTAAATTTCACCACATAATTTCGGAATTCAAAATAGCGGATGGCTGCTGTGTACGCTTAAAATAATCAAAATTTAGCAAAACTAAGGTAGTTAAGTATAAAAGGTCATGTTTTCTGCTTTTTTGTTATATAATGTGATGTAGCGGTTAGAAATATATATATCTTACTATCTTACTAATATTATAAATGTGAAAGTTTGTATGTTTGGATGTTTGGGAAATCATCACGCGGAAACGACTGAACGGATATGCATGAAATTTGGTACGCGGATAGCTTATGGGACAGATTGTTTAATAGGCTATTTTTTTTAAGAGTTGCCACCTGTAAAAAAAGTTTAATTAAATTAATACGCGGAAACGACTAAACGGATTTGCATGAAATTTTGCACACAGATAGCTTATGACCTAGGTTAGAAAGTTGGCTACCTTTTTAAGAGTTGCCAACTGTTAGAAAGGTTTAATTTAATTAATGCGCGGAAATGAGTGAACTGGTTTGCATGGAATTTTCACACGGATAGCTTATGAGCTAGGTTGAAAAATAGGCTACCTTTTTTAAGAGTTACCACCTGCTAAAAAAGTTTAATTAAATTAATACGCGGAAAAGTCTGAACGGATTTGCATGAAATTTTGCAAGCAGATAGCTTATGACCTACAGTGGAAAATAGGCTAATTTTTTTAAAGAGTTGCCACCTGTTAAAAAAGTTTTAATTAAATTAATACGGGGAAACGACTGAACAGATTTGCATGGCATTTCGTACAGAGATAGCTTATGATCTATGTTGGAAAATAGGCTACTATTTTAAGAGTTATCACGTATTAGGAAAGTTTAATTAAATTAATACGCGTAAATGACTGAACTGATTTGCATGAAAGTTTGCACACAGATAGCTTATGACATAGACTGGAAAATAGGCTACTTTTTTAAGAATTGCCACTTGTTTGAAAATGAAATTTTGCTCAAAGATGGTTTATGACCCGGACTGAAAAATAGGCTACTTCCTTAACCGGGTTTCCGATCAGAACGAAATTTAGTACGCTTACTACAGATTTCGGAAGGATGGTCTTAGACTGAAAGTAAGTCCGGTAACTCAAGGCCCCTTCCATACAAATTGGAATTTTCATATTACATACATATCTCTGGAAGTATTTTTGGGGGAGAACTGAAACTTGGTATAGTGATATGTATGTGAAATCAATGTTGGAATTAATCGATTGATGTTTTAATCAGTTAGTTAATTCGACTAAACTCAATCTGTTCACAGCTAATCATGATTAATTTTAATCTGGCTAAACAGTTAATCGTAACCGCGATTAAAAAATTAATTTTTAATCATTAACTCTTATTTTGATCAAGGAGGTTTGGTGATTAATTAAGTTATGCTGGAATTTCCCTGTGCACACAAAGCAAGTTAATCCGGTATGGCTAAGTCGGGTTTCCTCATCAATCGTAGCAATTTGGTGTGCATTTTCATTAAAATATATACCAACAAACATTTTACAAACTAGGTTTGTAAAAGTTCCCAGTTTATGTATTACTAATAAGAATAATTATATTTTTTTTTATATTTTGTGCTTTTTATAAGCGTAAAACACAAAATAATTACTATAACTGGTGTTTGGTTTCAAACTCGGACAAACTAGACAAATTAATCAGATTTTATTTTTAATTGGATTAACGGTTATTGTTTTAAATTAATTAAACGTAATCGCAGCCAGCGATTAACGATTAAAAAATGTTATCATTAATCGTACAGTTGATTACGACTAATTAATTTTAATCGTCAAACGCGATTAACATTTTAATCGTTAATTTTTAATCGTTAATCAGATTAACAGTTTGCCAACACTGTGTGAAATCATGTTCATATTCACGGAGAAAAATGGACGTTTTTGGAAAAGAGGCGTAGCACCTCCCATACTGACTGAAAGTTTCATATTGCATATCTCTTCAAATGTTTGGGGTAAAGCACTCAA
Source organism: Rhagoletis pomonella (assembly GCF_013731165.1). Taxonomy (NCBI): domain Eukaryota; kingdom Metazoa; phylum Arthropoda; class Insecta; order Diptera; family Tephritidae; genus Rhagoletis; species Rhagoletis pomonella. The sequence goes on along the minus strand of NW_023458556.1, from coordinate 102,544,602 downwards.
GCTTGGTATGGAAATACATATGTATGTATGTATGTGACACTAATACCATACTCATGGAGAAAAATGAGAGTTGTTGGAAAAGGTGGTGTGGCAACTCCCATGCAAATTGATTTTTCTATGCTGCATATCTCTGGAGGTGTTTATTGCAGAGGACTGGAACTTGGCACCGAGATGTTTATACAAAATTAATTCCATACTCATGAAGAAGAATTTGCGTTACTCGAAAAGGAGACATGGTTCCTGCCGTACAAATTTACTGTTTTATATTGCTTATCTCTATAGGTGTTCATGGTAGAGTACTGGGACTTGGTACTGGGGTATGTAAAATCAATTCTAAATGCATGGAAGAAGATTAGGGTTATAAGAAAAAGGCGCGTGGCACTTCCAGTACAAATTTACTTTTTCTTGCCACATATCCCTGGAAGTGTTTGTGGAAGAATACTGGAACTTGGCATGGAGTTGTGTATACAAAATGAATCAATTGCTCATGGAGGCATGTCGCCTCCCATACATACTAAAAACTTCTTAATACATATCTCTGGAAGGATAGAAAATCTCTCGAAGTATTTTAAATTTGTTATGGAGATTTATTTTATAAGTGCCGTACTGACAGAATAAATTTCATTAAATGGAAAAGGGAGAGCCGGGTTCGGCCTTATAATCTAAAGCTCTCTTGAGTACAGTAATGAGAAGTTGTATTTTATCATGGCCAGGTTACTAAATTTATGTTGGAAATATTAGAACTCGCCGTGGCACCTCCAAGAAGGTTACACGTTCACGCGTCGTATACCTGGAAACATTTTAAGGTAAACTTAGAGGGATTGATATCTTTCGTATGCCTAGCGCGCAGACGAGATTTTATAATTTCATAGTTTTAAACGGCCTAAATACCTTAACTCGCTTAAAAAATAACGAGCTATAACGAAATGGGCACAGAAATAAAAACTAACATCATTAAATTATTTTTCATATTTGTATAAAAGCGCGGTGTGAAACCCGCGGGTATAAGCTAGTCATTATATAATGGCAAACCCCCGAGTGTATTCAGCCACGAAGAACCGCTTCTCATAAAAATAAAATCCCCGTTCGGATTCGGCGTAAAACTGTTGGTCCCTCCCCTTTGTGCGCCAACATCAAGGCGCACGCCACAAATCGGAAGAGAAGCTCGGACAAATTCTAAGGAGGTCTTAATGTTTGTTTCTAAAAATCTTGATGTTCAAATTTACACGGGAACTGCGGGATTTTGAATGAATCAGTAAACAAGACATACATATTTGTTGGTACAGGAATATATTTTTAAGATAACAATTTTATACACCGTCAGACTCGCAGTCATCTGAAGTATCCAAGCTCATATCTATATTTTCTGATGGCAATTCCGCATCCGCATTTACAACAGTTGATAATAATTTATGGCATCTGACGACAGTTTATGATTTTGTTTTGGTGGGTTTAAACGTAAACTTGAAATGACAGGGTCCGAGGATACAAGCAGCCGATATTTTTTAATATCCTTATTCCTTGACTCTTGGGCTTCTTCGGAAAGTTGCCCAATTGGCAGGGGTGCCCATTCAATAATTAGAGGCCCATGGATGACCACTCTAATATAGTAGTACTTTCTGACATCATTTAAATTCTAAAAACATCCAATCTTTAAAACATCAAAATCTTGACAGAAATAATTTTTTACATAATTTAAATCTTTTAAACATAAAAAAATTAAGAATCGCGTATAAAAACTGATGTCCAAACTACAGTGGCGGCTTGTGGCAGGTGGTTTAAACCAAAGTGGATGGGAAAAACTTCAATCTATATGAAAAAGAAAATTGGACCGCCCATCTCGACCACTCTCGTAACTATTTTCGTAATCCATTATAATGAGTAAACAAAAAAAAAATCAATCCGTGAATATCTACGTCTTAAGTCAGTTTTTAGATGGCGTGACAATGAAAAAACATGTTTTACATACTTTAGATTACAATGTCTATCAGCGGATGCTTGAAAACTGTTATTTTTTTAAGGATAATACCACGATTTTAACAACGACGAAAACTCTAATTTACGAAAAGTTTAGAGCGAATTGCTAGCAACAGTCACTTCGATCTCCTGTAACACTAAATGCCTTAAGAGAATCGACTTGTTCTCTCATGACGATACGCAGTAGAGCCCTCCTAACAATATAAGATGGTTATGCATACGAATGCACCAATTTTTTTTTGGACTTTTGGCCAGGGTTTTCCAAAAATTGGCCACTGTGCAACGCGTTATTTTTCTCAGTGAAGGATAATGTTATTAACAGCTCAACCTAATATTACCGGCGAGAGTTTTTCTACGCACGCACGCGAGTTTTTCTCATTTGATAAACCCAAATCTATTTGCGTGCGTGATTTCTCAGAGTTGCATTTCTGTCAAATTTACAGAAGTTAAGTTATAAACATCAAATCGAAATGTAAAACATGTCACTGTACTAGTTGTTGTTGCCGCTATATTTGGGGATATGTTATCGCTTACCGAATTTGATGTAAGCGTTGGGCGTGAAATGTGATACGGCACA
>NW_023458556.1:102532649-102537048 GCF_013731165.1 Rhagoletis pomonella | reverse complement strand
TGAAAGAGCACCAAACCAACTCGTTTTAAATTTGAGTATATACGTTATAAAATATGTGGTTGTTTATTTTGTTTAATTTTTTTTATATTTATTGAATCTGCCCTGCCTAAGAGCCTAACAATAAGTTTTCGAATCTTAATCTATTCACTTAATTTACATCCCCTAGTTGGGATGAGTATTTAACTGGCCCTAAGAAAAGATTACGACTGGGCTGGTAAGTCATTCCTACGTAGTCTTGAGGTCCTGTTGACACGCAATAAAGATCTTGCTAAATGATTTGGGTGCGCTAAAAGCTTCGATACATATTTCGTCTTCCGTTGTTCTATTTCGGTTCGTACTTCTGGTATTCTCAAGTCGCGGTGAATGTTCTCATTTCGTATATACCAAGGTGCTCCGGTGATTGTTCGAAGGATTTTAGATTGCGCACGACGAAGGATTTCGATGTTGCTGCTGCTCGCGTTTCCCCATAACTCACATCCATAGGTCCATATCGGTTTTAAAACTGTATTGTAAATAAGCACTTTATACTCCACACTCAGGGGTGAGCGAGAGTTAATAAGCCAGTGGAGAGAATTAGCCTTCAGCTTGAGATGAGTCCTTTTAGCCACTATGTGGTTTCGCCAAGTAAGTCGCCTGTCCAGGTGGACCCCTAGGTAAGTGACATGATTGCTTCGTGGGATTTGTACGTTGTTTAAAGTCAAGGGCGGACAGTTACTCTTATTCAGTGTAAATGTAACTTGCTTACATTTTTGCTCGTTAACCTTTATTCGCCAGTTTGCGAACCAATTGGCAACAGCTTCCATATGATTGCCTAGGAGCACAGTTGCTTGTAGAGGACACTTGGAGCGACTGATTATGGCAGTGTCATCGGCAAAAGTGGACATTATCAGGCGGTCGTTTGTAGGAATATCCGCGGTGTATAAGACATACAACATCGGGCCAAGGACACTGCCTTGTGGCACTCCAGCTTCGATTGCATGGGCTTCAGAAATGGTGGTGTTACATCGAACTGCAAACTTTCGATTATAAAGGTATGACTTAAGCAGTTTGTGTGTGCTTTGTGGGAGTAGCATTTGTATTTTATACATAAGGCCATCTAGCCAGACGCGGTCAAATGCCTGTGCGACGTCAAGAAATATTGCAGCGCAATATTCCCTCTTTTCAAACGCTGTTCGGATTTCGGTTGTTATGCGATTTACCTGCTCGATTGTTCCATGTTTTTCCCTGAAGCCAAATTGGTGAAGTGGTATTATATTGCGGGCTTGCAGATGTGGGGAGATGCGCAGCATAAGAAGTTTTTCGAATAATTTCGACATACACGGTAGCAGGCTGATGGGCCTATATGAAGATGGCTGCGTTTTGTCCTTTCCGGGCTTTGGTATCATCACAATAGTCGACTTTTTCCATTGGTGAGGGAAATGACAATGTTTAGTGATTGCGTTAATAGCATACAGATGCAAAGTACAGCACAATTTGGTAGCTCAATAATCATTTTTGGGGTTATTAAGTCGTGCCCTGGGGCCTTATTTGGTTGCAGTTGATCCTTAATTACTTTTGAAATTTCTTCAGGTACAAATTTCAGCGGCTCAAATTTTGACACATTGGGTACGGGTGGAAGTTGAAAATTATTAGTTGCGGGGTTTGGCCTAAAAACATTTTTTAGATGAGAAGCAAAGGTGTTTGCTTTTTCTGCGTCACTCCGAGCCCATTTGCCATTGTGGTCCCGTACTGTCATTTCAGTCTCTATTGGCGCATTTAGCTTGTGGTGTGCTTTCCATAACGAGTGCTTTGTGCTAGTCGGTGAGAGCTTTTGGATGTACCGGTACTGTGCGTACTGTTCCTCGTTCTTGAGGGCTCTCGTCAGTGCATGTGTGGCCGCCTTGAGCAGTTGTTTTGATGCTGGTGATCTATGAGTCTGCCATATCCGTCGTAGGCGTCGTTTTTCCAAAACAAGCATTTCAATTTTCCTATTGGTTAAATTATATTTTTTATTTTGCACATAACCTTTCTGGGGTTGGAAATGCTAGCGGCTGCTCTAAGTGTAGATTCAAGAGCGGCTATGGAGTTTTCAATATCGGTCGGCGTATCTAAATTTGGATCGAGGTCTATATGCGCACTGATATATTTTTTATACTTTAACCAATTTGTAGCCCTTGTCGTGAGCATATAGGGTGACTCCTTTTCTTGCGGCTGATGCCACAAGGTGAAAAGTACAGGTGAGTGGTCTGATGAGAGATCTGCAACTGATTCTGTACTAATAAGGCCGCGAGGAATTTTGCTTGTCACCGCAAAGTCAATCAAATCTGGCAACTTTTGCGGGTCTGCCGGCCAATATGTAGGCTTTCCAGGAGAAGCGTAATCGAGTTTGTTTCTTCTACATATAAGCGCGTTATATAATTGCTTGCCTTTAGGGTTGGACAAGCGTGAGCCCCAGTGAGGGTGCTTCGCATTATAATCACCTGCAGCAAGGAAGCGCTCTCCCAGCGAACTGAAGAAATCCATAAACTGTTTTTCTGTTATCGTGAAACGTGAGGGACAATAAACCGCGGACAGCGTAATATCACCTTGCTTTGTTTGTACGCATATTGATGTTGCTTGCAGATAATTCTCGGCAATTCCAGTCAAATGATGGTGTTTAATCCGGTTCCTGACTAAAATACCAGTTCCGCCATGCGCCTTTCCATCTGGATGATTCGTGCAATAAAAGGTATATCCCGAAATGCCAAATTATATCTATTAGTTAGGTGTGTTTCAGCAAGGAGCATTATGTCAATTTCCTTGTCCTTAAGAAATTTTGACAGCTCTAGTTTGTGGCGAGGAATGCCATTTGCATTCCAGAGGGCTATTTTAAGTTTATCTTGTTTGCTGAGTAGCAAGCAGGTTGAGCAGCGTATTTTGATTTCGCATGAGTTCTTGCATTGTGTTTTGCATGAAAGTCATGAAATTCATCATGCTTTGTTGCATCGACGCTATCATAGCTTCGATATTGGATTGTTTACCATATTGTGCATGGGGATGCTGTTCTTGCGGCGCAACTTGAGGTGCAGTTTTTGTAGGGGCACGGTTTTCTAAGCCTGATTTTAAGGCACTTGCAAACGAGACGCCGTTGACGGTGTTTGATAGAACTGTTGGCGACGTGGCTCTTTCGGCGAAGAAGACGTCAGGATTCGTTTGGGAGGGTACAAAGGCATTCGGTACATTATGAGTACGTATGGAAGCCACGCGTTGGTTGATCCGGTTTTTTAACTCCTTATAGACTGGACAGCCTGCCTCTGTAGTTTGCTGTGTGATTTTCACCGCAGTTACGACATTTTTTTGCACGCGGGTCTTCTTTGTTTGATGTGCAAGTGGCAGAGACATGTAGCTCTCCACAAGCTACACACACTGAGCGAAGCGTGCAGTAAGTCCTAGTATGACCATGCTCCTGGCAGTTGGTGCATTGTACAGGGCCATTTCTCTTATGCGGTTCTTCCACAGTTATCCTACGATGCAGCAGATATTGTAATTTATAAATTGGATGCACATCGTTTTTGCCCAGAGGTTTGTTTTCAGTCTCGAGCTCAACTTTAAACATAGGTTGAGGGATTTTGTTCCTATTAAAAATATTCACAGCAGCTTTTGGATTGAAACCTTGTTCTTTAAGTGCTTCCAAAACTTCCACAGCTTCAACGCTTGGTTCGATACCTTTAATTACAATTTGTAGACCTTTTGCACTTTTAAGTTGGTATGTATAAAATTTTGTGTTTGTGTCACTCAGGTATTTGGACACTGTTCGAAAATCCTGTTCGGAATAAATTTGTACTTTAGTTTCGCGAATATTTCCCTTAGATAGTGGGATAATATGAAACTTATTACTACCGATTAGCTGTGTGAATTTTTTTACAAGAGCGCTTGGATTCTCTTCTCTTATAAAAATGGGCGGAGGTTTGGCATTAGTAGCTTTTGCAGCACCTTCAGAAATTTGGCTATTCACATCATCGGCATTGTCACTTAGCAGTGCAAATCTATTCGTACTGACTTGCTGAGTTGAGGTAAGGCGGTTTATTTTTGTCTTACTGCCCGTTGAATTTTGCGGACTAAGTTTTCTTTTTATTGTAACATAGCGGTCCATTCCAGTCTGTATGGCCGCATTTTTAGTTGTTTCGTTTTTTTCAACCTTTCTTGCGCTTTACCTTTGTTGCCAGTGCTTGCACTCAAGTTAATTTGTGCTTGTGCAGCAAGAATAGGCCGGGCTGTTGACAACGCTGTGCAGTCGGCAGGTACCGGTGTGTTTGTTGTTGTTGTTGGCGCGATAGAGGTAGTAAAACATGTACTAGTTGTTGTTGCCGCTATATTTGGGGATATGTTATCGTTTACCGAATTTGATGTAAGCGTTGGGCGTGAAATGTGATACGGCACA
>NW_023458556.1:102515146-102532639 GCF_013731165.1 Rhagoletis pomonella | reverse complement strand
TCTGTCAAATTTACAGAAGTTAAGTTATAAACATCAAATCGAAATGTCACGCAAGACAAATCTTGGAATTTGAGTTAGGTTTTTACGCACGCATATAAGGTTGGCCTGTAACAATTCTTCCCGATATAAATGGGGCTTTAAAGTGCAGAAATTTGTACTATCGTTAGGATTGCATGTGGTGGGATTTGAACACGCGGCCTCGGTGCTCAATCTCAACGTGTTGTAATAACAATAAAGTCCGGCGCTTACACAATAGGGGTATTCTCCAAATCTTGCAAAGCCATTGCACGTAGCACGGATTGCACGGATTGCATAAATTGCAAACACACAACAAGAAAATTCATGGGAAACAACATTTCCTATCGCTGCAAAATATGCAACGTCGAAACCCATGTATATATTTTGCAAAATAGCATAGCAAGATAATAGCGACCCTGTGCTAGTTGTTTTGTTGTTGGAATTGCTACATATTTCTCTCATTCCTCTCATCTCGCTCACTTAATTTTTTTTTGCTGTCTCTTGTTATTGTATTTGATACATAATTTCGCTGCTTTCTCCCCATGCATGCTACCACTTTGCAATGGGGTGTTCTCGTACTCTTCGAAATTTGGAATAGTATTTTTGCATTTCGTGCAATCCGTGCATCGTGCAAGACTTCGAGAATACCCCTAATATGTTAGTGTTTGGCCGAACTTCTCCTCCGATTTGTCGCGTGGGCCTTAATGTTGTGGCACAAAGGGGGTTTCTTGTCGACTCTGAACTAGAGGTATACGCCGCCGAGCCACGCCGCCGCCGCCGAGTTACGAAAATATCAGCACGGCGGCGGCGGCGGCGGCGTTCGGCGCCTAAGGAATTTTGTACAAAATTTTCATGATGTATGTACATTGAATACATCGTTTGAAGGACCTAAATGCTACTTGTATAAAAAACAATTTTACGAAATGAAAATTACATTTTTAAATTAGTTTTTTTTTGCATAATTTGGGCCACTGGGCAAGAATATGCTCTCCTTTATTTTTCCAAAAAATAGCGTAACTCAGAAAAAACATAGGTGACATACTTTTCGACGAAAGCGTTTATTACTGTTAAATAAGGGTCGAATACTGGTAATCTAACGATTTTTTCCGCAGTAGACAATTCTTTTCAATACTACAACAATACTACTTTTTTATACACCTACTACAACAACAAGAAAGTTATAACACACCAAAAACTTTAACGCCAATATCTCAGAAAGCAGTTATAATAGAAGCGGCCTCTTTGCATCTAAATCCAAAATTATTGGAGATAAAACAAAGACAAGTTGATTTTTCTATGTATTTTTTTAATATTTTAAACACACACGTTTTTTGCTAATATTTACATTCGTAAGTTATTTTATTCTGGGGTCCCACATACGTATACAAGTACTAGGTGGCTGTGTGCAAATTACGTTAGCATTCCCTAGTGGTGGTCAAACCCCAGGAAGGTTTTGCTCCCTCGCATCGCAATGTTTTCTACACAGGGTTAAAGTTCCCTCTTTATGGTAAACATTAGTATTATTTTTTCATTACATTCGTTTCTCCTTAGAAAAATTTGTCGCTTCATATTTTAGTAGAAATTTTAACGATCTATAAGCCATTTTTTCAACAGTGGGTCAAAAAGGCCCGTTCTGGTTCGAATTGATGGGTTAAACTTTTGGAAAAAATGTAGACCAACCTTGTTTTCAATATGTAATCCGCAAAAAATCGTAAGAACTCCGTAATTTAACATAACGGTTGATAAGATTATTGCAAAAATTTATTGAGAGCGACATAATTTACCCCAATAACTAAACTTTTTTATTTATTTAAATTACAATAGACATACGGATCTGTAGAGAACATAGAGATCCGTGTGTGTATGTATGTATATACCTCAGACCTACTTCTGTTCGCCCATCAATCAGCGCCAGACACTCAACATTTTAATTCAAGTAGGAAGTAACAATATTTAAATTTAAAACTAATTCAATAATCAAATGAATAGAATTATAATCATAGAATAATTGCCATGGCGAATGCCTAACGCTGACGAGTTGAAATGATAAGATTAGTAGCCTCATGGCTCTTTGAAATCTACCTTATGAGCGGTAGCGCCGGCGTTTCCAGACGAACCGGCGTCGCCGCCGCCGCCGAATATTTTTGAAGTTGACCACGCCGCCGCCGCAAAGCCTGTCGGCGTAAACCTCTACTCTGAACGGCGTTTGTATTTTATGGGAAGCTGTTTTTCATTTTCAAGGTTTGCGCGCTTCTAACCACTACACCCCAGCGGCCTATATGCGAGACCTATATTCAGATAATTTTTTTGGTTTTTGGTATCGATATTTGGAATATCGAGTCTTTTTATTCCGATATTAATGGGTACCCGATATTTTTAAAGCGATACTTTAAATGAGTACCATATCGATACTTTCGGTTCGATATCGTGTCCCTAGTCATAGCTCACACTTTTCTTTCTCTACCTAGCGCAGTGATCGACATGCCATAGCTTACTGAGCGCTCTGTGACCACCCGCGTGTTTCACCCATATACGAACTGCGGTAGCGGAGCAATGATTTCCACGCACACAGTCTAATTAATTGAAGCGTTTTTATGCAATGGTCGGATACTAGACACACATGTGCTCAGAGAGCGCTCAGCATTCTTTAGGGGTGGCTCACAAGCATGAAACCAAATCGTGGTTTCCTCAACTAAGATTTGGTAACTATGACTAAACCATGTGTTGAAAGAAAGCTTATCTTTATTAGCAGAGCTTAATGACATCCTTTTATGAACCATACGTTAAGTTGAATGGAATTTGTAGAAATATGCTTCAAAAAAAATTTATTAGTATGTACCAAACCCTTCAACTAAATTAACGATTTGGTTCAACCTAGATGAATGTTAGAAGCTTTAATATATTTAGTTATAATTACCAACCTATGGTAATAGTTCCCAATCCTTGGTAACAGTTCCCAAACTTCGGGAACTAAATATCTTTAGTTGTCGAAACTAATCCTTTTTCTCAGTGTGCAGTGGAAATCCACACCAGTCTGTAAAAATACCAGTTCATTTACTAGTATGTGTTAAAGCGGTGGCCTACCAGTTGACAATTTCAAAGAACTTAAGCGTTCAGCGACAACTACTTTTGAATTGCGAAAACCAAACATAAAACGCAACTAATTTCTTTTCTTACAAATGTCGGTTGTGGCGTCGCGCTTCTATTGCTGAGATCGCAGGTTTGAGTCCGCTTGGAGGTGGTTAGGAATTTTTAAAATTAATTCAATGTAATAGTAATAATATAATTATTTCAATTTAAATATAAATATTTGTTTTTGTTATTTTATGGCTTGTGGCCGTTTTTAGTGAAAACTTATTGTGGAAAAGCAACAATAATTTGAAAAAATGGTAGAAGTGATACCTATTTCGGAATTCACCACATTTCCTCATCAGACTTCTTTCAGTAGGATTCGAACCGACGGTCACCACTGACTCAGCCAGTTGCCTACGCACTGTGCTAAGTTTGCCTTGTTAATTCTTGTTGCTTATTTCCACTATTTCACTTTGCTAAGCCAACTACAATCAAGCGCAGCTATTCCGCTGCAATTCACTTGATCATGTGGATGTTGGTTTTTGTTAATACTTCTATTTTTAGAATGTTTAACTTTTAGGTGTGCTCGTCCTTAAGTTATTTTATGGCCTTATAACAATTATATTCAACAATTTTTATGAGCTTGAGGCCGTTTTTAGTGAAAACTTATTGTGGAAAAGCAACAATAATTTGAAAAAATGGTAGAATTGCTTTTCCACAATAAGTTTTCACTAAAACGGCCTCAAGCTCATAAAAATTGTTGAATATAATTGTTATAAGGCCATAAAATAACAAAAACAAATAACTTAAGGACGAGCACACCTAAAAAGTTAAACATTCTAATAATAGAAATATTAACAAAAACCAACAAAACCAACAACCACATGATCAAGTGAATTGCAGCGGAATAGCTGCGCTTGATTGTAGTTGGCTTACCAAAGTGAAATAGTGCAAATAAGCAACAAGAATTAACAATGCAAACTTAGCACAGTGCGTAGGCAACTGGCTGAGTCAGTGGTGATCGTCGGTTCGAATCCTACTGAAAGAAGCCTGATTTTTTCAAATTATTGTTGCTTTTCCACAATAAGTTTTCACTAAAAACGACGTCAAGCTCATAAAAATTGTTGAATTTAAATATAGATAATAAATTTGGAAGTCTAATTTCGTCACAGAAAAAACAGCATATGGGAAGAAATACTTGTGCCATAAAACAATAAATGAATAAAAAAAATATTAAATTTCAAAATTACAATAAAAACATAAAACATTTTTTTTATTAAATTTCAAAATTACAATAAAAACCCTAAATAAAAAATAAATACAAAATAAATAAATATAATAAAAACCGCGTTGAAAAAAGAAATGAATACAATATTTTTTTTTTATTAAATTTCAAAATTAAAATTAAAACCCTAGATAAAGAAATAAATAAATAAATAAAAACTGCGTCAGGGATTGAACCGTGGACCTTAGTACTACCACGCCAGAGCTCTGCTCTGTCGGCCATTGCGACTGATGGAGCGCCGCGAGCAAAAGGGCATACTTATGCCTTTCACGGGGGATGAACTGGCACACGATCTCATCAACTGGTATGATGCTACTAGTATTTCTACTAGTAGGTGCTGATAGCCTGATAATTGGCATCTCGTAGGACATCGCCATGTTAAAAATACCAGTCGCTAACATTGAAAAAGGACGGAATTGTTGGGCTGAAAAGCAAACTGTAGTATTTTAGATCACAACTACATATTTAGTAGCTTTCCCTGCAGGGAAGTTGTGAGACATTTTGGAAACTAAGCGAGAAATATGGTATTTCTCCCAAAGAATGTATGAGAAATGCATAGATATCCCGACGCCAATGGAACATCATCAAGGAAGAAGCTACAAAAAATCGCCTCAGCTCATCGAAAACAGTGGCAAAATTAAAACTTCCCATCGGAAAATTTTATCTGCTGATCACAATATAAAGTGGAAAAACCCGTTAAAAAGACCTCAACATACTTCTTCACATAAAGTTGCCACACTGAAATTTGCAAAAGAGCACATGGGTTGGACTGAATGGTGGCGCAATATTATATTGTCAGATAAAAAAGTTTAACCTAGATGGTCTCGATTGATTTAGTTATTACTAGCATGATCTTCGCCAAAATGACCCACCAAAAATGAGTCGAAATTTTGTAGGCGGATCCATCATGATATGGGGAGCATTTTCTTACCATGGAAAGCTGAAATTATGCTTAACTACGCCGAAAATGGACTCCGAAAAATACATTGAGATGCTGGATGATGTGCTCATCAACTATTTGGAAGAGCACGATGACATAGAATATACTTTCCAACAGGACAATACGTGAATACTTGCGTTTCCAGAAAGTCTAAGGAGTTTTTTCTTCCCGATCGGCGCCATTGCTTGACTGGCTAACTAGAAGCTCGGACTTAAATCCAACTGAAAATGTTTGGGGCATAATGCCAAGGGCTGTTTATGCAAATGGTCGCCAGTATTTAACGGTACAAGAGCTAAAAACATCCATTTTGCAAGCATGGCTGGATCTGGACAAAAATACTCTACGGAAATTAGTTGAGTCGATGCCAAATAGAATGTTCCAGACAATTAATAAAAATGGAGGTTCAACAACGTATTTTTACCTAGATTTTTGTTTCTCATCAAAATTGCATGCGGCTTAGTAAATTTCGCGTAGAATCATGCAATTTTATAAATTTTTTTCTTTAATGAATTTTAAATGTTAATAAGTTAAATTATTTATATTCTAAATAAAAAGATGTTGAAAAAATTTTGTTCTCATTTACTTCTATAATTATATTTTCTTTCAAAATGATGTGAAACAATATGCGGCTAAGCAAATTACGCTCACTGTATAATTTAATGCATAACGTTAATATAAACTGCATGTAAGTATATTTGCCTTACGGAATTCTGTATTGGAAAAATCGGGAATCCTATGAATAAAGAAAAAAAAAGTTAGGCTTTCTCAGTGAGTAATAAATAGTCATTTGTTTAACGTATTTTCTCATATACATCTGGGATAGATAAAAGTAAAATCCGAAATGTTTTTTGGGGTTAGAAAAAAATCCAGACGTGATGGGTCAAAACGGACTTCAGATTCGTGTTCAGCGATCCCAAAAACATATAACAGACTGGGTTTGGTCAAAGGAACCTTTCATCGATTTTTTTTGTGGACCTGTGTTATTAGCTGTCAAATTTGTTGTGCTGTTATTCTCACATCTGAAGGAAAAGTTAAGTTCCTTCTCTGTGCCACCGTGATCACTTTTTTTCTGCTATATTTATTAAGCAATTTAAATGTATTTTAACTTAATATTTGTTTAAAAATACCTTTACAAACCTCTTTTCCTTGCTAGCGTCCATTATTGTTTACTTTTTCATTTGATACTTCTCCTCTTCTTAGCAAAAATAATCGATAAAACTAGGTTTGCCACTGAAAAGTTATCGGTTTAATCTGAGATTATTTTATAATTACAGTTTAACGAGAGACGAATTTTGTATGGCTAATCTCTTTTTCTAATTACAGATTAGGGAGTTAAGCTCGAAAATGAGGATAATCTTCTTATATGTAAACCTAGTATAAAATGTAGCGCATTTAATTATTTTTATTTTAATATAAGAAAATTTATAATAGCCAATGTAAATTTATTTTCAGCTCTCTCGAAATATTCTCTTGGCTCCTTGAACTTGGCGATAGTGCAGCAGATATATTGGATGGTGGAAAAGTAGTTTGGTATGTTTCTTATGTGTATAAGTCCGAAAAATCGAAAAATTTGATTCCGAGCAGTACAGTTGGTGATGAATCTAAGAAAAGACTTTCAACAAAACTAGAAATCAACAAAGATGACATTCAAGCAGTATTACCAATGGCAAAGGTATTTAATGTGTCTTTTAATTAGTACCTATTCTTTAATACTTCAGTAGTTGAATATGAATACTGACATTAAAGATTAGCTACCATTATGGTGTCATTGATCTTACGATTTTACAAAAAAAAAACATAAAAAATCTCTCAGGTCACAGCCACTTACAATTAGTTGCAATTCTTCTTATCGTTTCTGTTATCATCTGTTATATTGATGTATATTACTCTAAAGCTTCATAAAGGTTTCTACTTAGGGCTATGGTAATGGCGGCCGCTGTGGTGTAGTGGTTAGCAGTGCGCGCTACCAAGAGCCTAGGTTCGAGCCCACTTTCCGACCAACGCACCTAAGGACAAAGTGACTAATTACGGCGACAAAAATAGAAAAACAAAATTCTTTAAAATACTGTCACACATACATTTATAATACTCTCTATAAACCAGTTCACAAAGTAACATACAAATTTTGACTTTTAACACAACGCAGCAGCTTTAGCAGAAGCCCAAACTTGGGTTTTCTATCATGCGTGGAATTAAATAAGTTTTTATTTGAAGCGGTGGTAAAAGAATTTCGCTTGTCAATTTATTCTTACTAGTGTTCGCCCAGCGGTTGAAATTCAACCGCTAAAATTAAGAATACTTTATGTGAGTTGAGTTGAGCTGAAATAACATTAGTTGGAATGGGTTAAGTGGAGGGGAGTTTAGATTAGTACTTAGCATAACATATCACTATCACTTTCTTCCTCTCTATCTTTGTCTCTATCGCTTTTAATGTTTATGTTTATGTTTTATGTTCATATTCATGTTCATGTTCATGTTCATGTTCATGTTCACGTTCATGTTCGTGTTCACGTTCATGTTCATTTTCATGTTAATGTTCATGTTCATGTTCATGTTCACGTTCATTTTCATGTTCATGTTCATGTTCAGTTTCATGTTCACGTTCATATTCATGTGCATGTTTATGTTCATGTTCATGTTCATGTTCATAATCAAGTTCATGTTCATGTTCATGTTCATGTTCATGTTCATTTTCATGTTCATGTTCAAGTTCATGTTCATGTTTATGTTTATTTTCATGTTCATGTTCATTTTCATGTTCATGTTCATGTTCATGTTCATGTTTATGTTCATGTTCATGTTCTTGTTTATGTTCATGTTTATGTGCATGTTCATGTTTATGTTAATGTTCATGTTCATGAACATGTTCATGTTTATAATCAAGTTCATGTTCATGTTCAAGTTTATGTTCATTTCCATGTTCATGTTCATGTTCAAGTTCATGTTCATGTTCATGTTCATTTTCATGTTCATGTTCATAATCATGTTCATGTTCATAATCGTGTTCACGTTCATGTTCATGTTCATGAACATATTCATATTCATGACCATATTCATATTCATGTTCATTTTCATGGTTATGTTCATGTTCACGTTCACGTTCATGTTCGTGTTCACGTTCATGTTCATGTTCATGTTAATGTTCATGTTCATGTTCAAGTTCATGTTCATGTTCATGTTCACGTTCATGTTCATGTTCATGTGTTTTTTTTTTTTTTTGTAGAGGTGGCACAAAGCATTGAAAGCCGAAAAGTGTGGGACTTGCCTTTCAGCTCACCGCACTAAAAACCCACCCCTGCTCCGTTTCCCTCCCACCGTGGAACTACCGTAAGGTATTACTTCGCGGAGGGGGAGCGGCCTATTGCCAATCTATGAAATTCTGCGGAGTTGTTCCGCTCGACGCAATTTAGATGAAATTGTGCTTGCCAAATTGCAAACAACGGACCAGTTATCTTCTGACTCAAGCATAGTATCCACAAGGTTATGAACCGTAAGTGGCCTCCCCACCTGCCTGCTCGAGTCATCCCTTTCGATTGCAAACCTCGGACAGACGAAAAAGCAGTGTTCAGCTTCTTCAATAATATCCGTGCTTCAATCGGTATAAATATGATTTAAAGCACCCATGCCCGGTCAGTATTTAGGTCAAATGGAAGTCCACTTCCCCATGTTCCCTACTTACTCACCTTGATATCGAGGGTATGAGGCGGTGCGTCCAACGACCGCTGGCTGCGCGGTCCCACCTCGTTTGCCATTGCTGCAAGCACCTGTGTCACCTCTTCGCGTCTCGTTCGGTTTATAGGCCTGGGGCCTGTCACTTCCACTGGAATGTCAATGGGGCAGAGTCCTGCCACCACTAGTGCTGCTTCTTCGGACGTAGTTCGGAATGCACTGCATACTTTGATAGCGCAAAATCTGTGCAAAGACCTTGCTTCTCGTACATATGACGTCTTGCTGAACGCTTCATACCAGATTTGTGCTCCATAGAGCAGCACACTGCGCACGACGCTTGCGTATAGCTGCCTACGCTTTTGTTTCGGGCCTCCTACGTTCAGCATAACCCTTGTTAGTGCTCCTGCCACCTTTTCGGCTTTCTCGACAGCATAATCAATGTGCGTCTTGAAGGTAAGCCTCGCATCAAACATTATGCCTAGGTATTTTAGGGCCGCCTTTGACGTAATTTCTTGTTGACCAACCTTTATAGTCGCCACTTCTCTGACTTTTCTACTGCTTACTAGAACTGTCTCGGTTTTTTGGTGCGCAAGTTCCAGTCCTGTTTCGGCCAGCCATGCTTGGATCTGGACGATTGAACTATTTGCTGCGATAATTATTTCTTCTAGATGCTTCGCTACCACCACTAGCGCTATGTCGTCAGCAAATCCGACAATTTTCACTCGTTCTGGCAAGGATAGTCGGAGTACACCATCGTACATGATATTCCAAAGTATTGGACCCAGAACTGAACCCTGTGGTACTCCAGCCGAGACTTTATGTTCTTTGACACCGTTATCCGTATTGTACAGTAGCACTCTATTTGCTCGGTAGTTGTCTACAATCTTGCGAAGGTATGCGGGTACCTCGAATCTGCGTAGAGCAGCATTTATGTGTTTCCAACTTGCTGTGTTGAACGCATTTTTTACATCGAGGGTGACAAGCAAGCAGTACATATTCCTCCCTTCCACCTTTCGCCACTTATTGCATCTTCCGCCAACTGCTTTACTAAACTGGCTGCATCTACTGTTGACCGCCCCTTTCTGAAGCCGAACTGTGTCTCTGAGAGGCCTCCCTTTTCCTCGATTGCTTCTAGCAGTCTATCGCTGATTATGCGTTCGAACAACTTGCCCGTCGTATCCAACATGCATATAGGACGATATGCTGAGGGATCTTCTGGTGGCTTCCCAGTTTTCGGCAATAGAACTAGCCGCTGGCGCTTCCATGCATCAGGAAATACTCCTTCTTTAAAGCATTCGTTAAAACTATCGACGAACACTTTAGGGTTCGCCGCTACAGCAAGCTTGAGGACACGATTTGGAATTGCATCCGGCCCCGGTGATTTTTTATCTTTAAATCGCTTGGCCGCAAGAAGTACTTCTTCCGTGCTCACCATGGGAAACTCGAACATCGTAGCAAGAAAGATTTCTCTCGCAAAACTTGGTTGCATTGGGAATAACGCCTTTATTATCGTCTCCAGCTTATTTGGGCATAATACCTGTGGTCGAACCGACGCCTTCAGCCTTTTCGTCACAACTTTATATGCTAAGCCCCAGGGGTCATTTTCGACGCTTTCACACAAGCTAGTAAAGCACTTTCGCTTGCTGAGCTTAATGGCTTGTTTAAGCTCCTTGCGTTTAGCTCTGTAAATAGCATGTTCGCATGTTTCTTCTCGCTCTGTTGCATTGCAGTCGCAATTTGCTCATTCCACCAATAAACTGGTGCACGTCGGCTGGTCGGGTATTTTTTCTTCATCGAAGCGTCGCACGCTTGAGTGATTTTGGCCATGAGGTAGTTCGTCATGTTACTAGCTCCGTAGGGTAACGAAATTCCAGGCATCATGGCTACTAGCGCCTCTTCGTCTAGAGAGTTGACCTTCCAACCTGTTGTTGCTCTTGCACTGACTTTTCTTCTCTCTCTCTCCTCCTGTATCGAGAAAATGATAGCCATGTGGTCGCTATGAGTGTACTCGTCGCTAACCTCCCAAGACGTGTGTCGAAACAGCCTGCTGCTGATAAATGTGAGGTCAATAATGGACCCCACCCCATCCTTGCTGAATGTAAATTTGGTACCCGAGTTGCATAATGCCACATCCAGAGACGATAATGCTGCAAGAAGAGCTCTTCCTCTGGCGTTAGTTCGTCGGCTTCCCCATTGCAAGGCCCAAGCATTGAAGTCGCCGGCTATTAATACGGATGATCTAGTCCGGGCATCAAAGGTAAGCTTATCCATGACGGCTTCGAATTCATCGAGGGTAAAACTAGGCGGTATGTAGCAGCTATATACAACTAATCCAGAGACTCGAACACATACAAAACCTACGTCTGCCTTGAGTTGTTCCATATGAAGGGGCGTTATGGCGCAGCTCCACACCGCTGCTCGACCGGCATCGTCCTGCGATCAATTAGCTCGCCATGGCGGCTGGCAGCAGCAGGGTTGCTGTCTTCGTACCGCTGTACGCGCTTCTTAACCCTCGTCCGTGCGACTAGGTACAATTGTAACTTTTGCGTTTTTAAATTACAATAACTTTTTTTCCAGAAAACTTAGAGGGCTGGATCTTCGTGACATCTCTACATTTTTGTTGCGCCACATGTTCCCTTAATTTGAAACAAAATGGGCCACTATTTTCCGAAATAGAGGGCCGAGTTAAATTTACACCCACGTCAGAGCGCATAGGTACAATTGTACCTTCATATATTTGGTATGAAGAAAAAAGCAGATTATTATTATTTTTAATTATATATAATATTTATATTTATAAAAAAAGGAACACAAATGGAGCTAATTCATATTAGTAGCGATAATAAACTATATAAAAAATTAACAAGCGAGACAATTCAATTTAGGAACAACGATTTAGAATATACATTTTGAAATTTTTAGAGAGTTTCTTCGCAAGAAATACATGTTGTTTTTGAAACTGAATGTTCATCACAAATTGGATAAGCACAAGATATGCAAAGTTTTCGAGTTTTGCTTTGTTTCCTATTTGAGTTCCGACAGATATAGCAACTTCCAGTGATAGGGGAGGCTCCGCGGCTACCATGAGGTAATTGAAGGACAGCTGCTGTAAATGCCACAACGCGACGGCCAAGTACCATTTCTACTGCACTTCGAAGGAAATGGCTTCTCATCATCATTCGATTTGTACTTCGAGATTCAACTGAAGGCATGCATAGCTGATTGGAGAGATCTTTTAGAAACTTTCGACGTTGATTTTTTCCCTGAAACCGGGGGTTATGATTTTTGTAGATTATGTAGGATGCTAAACCAGTGACGTCAATCATATTGTAAAAAAAAGCCAAAGGCCAGCGCAATGTCCGACGTTTCACGGTATATTTTCCAAGCATTTTATCCATTACATCGACTCCGCCTTTGGTTTTATTATAATAAGTTATAATGTGTGGCTTGGCTGCTTGAGTGTCATCAACCTCTCCTGTCATGTGCATGGTTGACGAGAACGACTGCTTTATTCTTCTTTGGCACATATGAACATATTGTAGCATCTCTATTGTAGCAGAAATTTGTTGAATTTATAGGCCTTTCTTTAGCGGGAAACATGTTGCTGGGAAGAAACCTTTTATTTTTCCTCACCGTGCCAACTAGAGTCATTCCCCAGGTGCTCAATGTCTTGGCTAGTTGCAAAGAGGTGAAAAAATTATCGGTTGTGATGTTTCTACCAGAGCCTTTATATAAAGCAACTAGGTCCAAAACTGTTCGCTCACCAGCGTTCACTTGTCTAGTACCATCTAATGGCATTCCGGTATAAAGTTGGCCTTGTAAAGGGTAACCGTTTGATGCGTCACAAGCCCAGAAAATCTGTATACCATACTTGGCTGGTTTTGAGGGAATGTATTGGGTAAATTTAGTGTGGCCCCGAAATGGAAACAACTGCTCATCGACAGTAATACATTCATACGGCTTATATAATTTCTCTAAATTACTGTTCAGCATTGTCCACAGGTCGCGTATTGGTGCTGCTTTATCTGTTTGTCTACGCTCAGCTCGCGTATTTTCATTGTCAAATCTGATAAATCGGAGAATCATCTTAAAACGATTGTAAGACATGGCTGCCCTTATTAGAGGCAGTGCATCACAGTGCCACATATCGTCTAGATTCTCTTTGTTACTTCTGTGCACACCAGCAGCTATCAGTATTCCGAAAAATGCATCCAATTCAATTTGAGTAAATGGCTCGAATGTTTTTTGTGGGGGTCGTTTTGAAGAATCGGGAAATTTGTCTACAAGAATATTGTTGTAATTGTCGCAAACTCTCTTTCCCTTTCGATTTGATTGCCTGAGTATTATATCACACATCTCTGGAGTCATGATTGACTTGAATAGTTGTTTTGCTGTATATATATTACTAGATGCTGCAGGGCCACCTTTTTGTCGCATCACGTTGCGAGATAGAGTTTGTGCACTTGGAAATGGATCACTTCGCCACTGAGTTCCATCCTTGCCTGTCCAAAGTTCACATAAATTTTCAATACTTTCGTCGGAGTCATATTCATCTTGTTGTTCTATGGTCATTTCTTGTTCGATGTCGGACTCTTCATCAACTTCTGGGGCATATTGCTCTTCATCGGTTGCAATAAAAGGCTCTTCCTCATATTCCGAGTCAGAGCCTTCAATTATTCTCCTTATTTCATCAGAGTTATATCTATGCATGTTTATAAAAGTAAGGAAGAGCATAAGTTGTATGTAAGCATTTGATACTATATGTATGCATGTATTACAATATCTATATGAAGTAAAAGTTGTTAGATTATAGGCATGTAACCATTTGATAATAACCTGCACACTCGCGCTCTTGGATATCGGCTGCTACCAGGCTCAGTTTCACTATCACTCATGATGATTAAAACACACTTTTAGTTCCACTTCAGACGAAAATTATCTTTATTTATAGCGTTTGGCTAAACAAGAACCTTATAGATCTGTGTCTAGTTTATGAATTGTTTTCCCCAGGCGAGCTCGCTTCTATTTATACCCCAATGATTTGAAGTAGAAACAACGCTTAACTGTGCAGTGCATACGGCGTTTGCTTCACTTTGCATCGTGCATACATATGTTATTTTTCCCAATTTCATCAATCGTACTCATGCTTATTTCAAAGGATATAAAAAACAACACATGCAGGGAATCTATCACATCACATTTTTTTCTTGTTAGCGTTGTCACACTCTGCGACGCACATACACATTTATATACATACTACAAATGTACATACATATGTACATGCAACATGTACGAACATGTTTGTACTCGCATAGGAACTAGTTGATCACAAGACGAACCTAAACTTTGTAAGCATTAGTAGCGATGTTTACATTCACTAATGTTATGCAAAGAAACATATGAACGCAAACATTTTTGTCAGTATTGTGATCGCAAGTAGCAGCAAATATAAACTAAACAAAATAAACATCGCATTATTTCTGTTGCAGTCAGGGCTGCCAACTATCTTTAGCCATGTGGTGCCATATTAAGGATAAAAAAGTGCCAAAATGTGGCAAATAGAAAAATAAAAGTGCCAAAAAAGGTGCCATCCTTTACAACGCTTCTCATTTAGCTAAAAAAAAGAACAACATTTCTAAAACAAAAGTGCAATGCCAAAAAAAGATGAACCAGTTGAATAACCTATAGAAATTAGAAAATTTTAATTGAGAAATAGAAGTACACGCAGGGGATTTCAAAAAAATGTTTTGAAATATTGCTATTTTTCAAAAGTGCCATTTTGGCACTTTGTGCCAAATTGAAAAATTAAGTAATTTGATGTAAAATAGGGCTAAAAATGGCACGGTTTGAGCCAAGTTGGCAGCCCTGGTTACAGTGTATATGGCACACCAGTATGAAAAATATTGAGTACATACATATGTATGTATGGAGGGTACATATTGTTGTGGTGTACTCGTGCATTTTTCGGAGTGCATTTTATGCAGGCTACTGTGTTTCTATTTCTACTTTTTTTTTAAACAATTGTCATAACAAAAAATTTCTAAACATGTTCAAAATAACGTGTAATGATTAAATGTTATCAGTTTTTATAAAAAAAGTATACCAAAGTAAAAATTCATATCAAAACTATATGAAGGTACAATTGTACCTTTGCGCCCGGTTAGCGGTGTAAGAATATGCGCCCGGACGAGGGTTAATGACTTGACGGCTTCTACCGAAATTTTGCTGCCATCGACCTCCCTTTCTAAGGCAGAACAGAGCTCTTGTTTGCTTATTAGCTCGTCTAAGTCCTTAACTTCTACCGCGGTTTTTGCGGTCAGGGTCTCTACCGTCGCTTTCTCTCCCAGCGTTTCCTTGACCGCTTATTGAACCTCCACCGTGTGCGAATCTGTGGGTTTGGCCAATTGGAGGAGTAGGTCCCCATTGCCGGTTTTGCGTACTTTGGTTACCACGTCTTCCAGATGTTTTAGTTGTGGATCGTTTTTTAGACCTCGCAATATTTCTGCATACGAACTTCCGTCACGACTTTTTATTACTATAGCATCCGGCTTTGGCAACTTGGGCTTCGGCTTCGACCTTTTCTTCCCTTCTACTGTCTTCCATTGGGGTTCTTTGCCATCATTCGCCCCGTTTGATCGGTTTTTCTCTTCACTTACGTTCGCTGGCGTCATTGCTTTTTCCTGACGTTCTATCGCAGTGCTTGGCAGCGCATTCCCTGTTTTGCCATATAGTATGGCCAGCTCGGCAATGATATCCCGCATAGGTTGATGAATGGACCTTCTTTTGCCGTCTTCCAGCATTTCCACCAACTCCCGTATTTTAACTCCCAGAGTAACCCACGCGGTCGGTTGATCTTCTGCTTGGGCCATACGCGCGCCTGGAGATGATGACCAGGGTCCTGTAGGCGAGCTCGCCAGTCTGGGGCGCTTTCCAAAAGGGTTTATGACGTCGCCACTCTCGGTTGCCAATACATCACCACCTCCTGCCTTTTCACCCCCCTTCGTATTTCGCCCCGGTGGAGGCGACCTTGCGAGGCTCATAGTTTTTTTTTTTTTTTTTTTTTTTTTTTTTTTTTTTTTTGTTTATGTTTATGTTTATGTTCATGTTCATAATCAAGTTCATGTTCATGTTTAAGTTCATGTTCATGTTCATGTTCATGTTCATGTTCATTTTCATGTTTATGTTTATGTTCATGTTCATGTTCATAATCAAGTTCATGTGCATGTTCATGTTCATGTTCATGTTCATGTTCATGTTAATGTTAATGTTCATGTTTATGTTAATGTTCATGTTTATGTTCATGTTCATGTTCATTTTCATGTTCATGTTCATGTTCATAATCATGTTCATGTTCATGTTCATGTTCATAATCATGTTCATGTTCACGTTCATGTCCATGTTCATCTTCATGTTCATGTTCATGTTCATCTTCATGTTCGTGTTCATGTTCATGTTCGTGTTCATGCTCATTTTCATGTTGCATGTTTATGTTCAAGTTCATGTTCATGTTTATGTTTATGTTCATGTTCAATTTCATGTTCATGTTCATGTTCATAATCATGTTCAGTTTCATATGCATCTTCATGTTCGTGTTCATGTTCATTTTCATGTTGCATGTTCATGTTCAAGTTCATGTTCATGTTCATGTTCAAGTTCATGTTAATTTTCATGTTCATGTTCATGTTCAGTTTCATGTTCACGTTCATATTCATGTTCATGTTTATGTTCATGTTCATGTTCATAATCAAGTTCATGTTCATGTTCATGTTCATTTTCATGTTCATGTTCATGTTCATGTTTATAATCGTGTTCATGTTCTTGTTTGTTTATGTTTATGTTCATGTTCATGAACATGATCATGTTTATGATCAAGTTCATGTTCATGTTCAAGTTTATGTTCATTTTCATGTTCATGTTCATGTTCATGTTCAGTTTCATGTTCACGTTCATATTCATGTTCAAGTTCATGTTCATGTTCATGTTCAAGTTCATGTTCATGTTCATGTTCAGTTTCATGTTCACGTTCATATTCATGTTCATGTTTATGTTCATGTTCATGTTCATAATCAAGTTCATGTTCATGTTCATCTTCATGTTCATGTTCATTTTCATGTTCATGTTCATGTTCAAGTTCATGTTCATGTTTATGTTTATGTTTATTTTCATGGTCATGTTCATTTTCATGTTCATGTTCATGTTCATGTTTATGTTCATGTTAATGTTCATGTTCTTGTTTATGTTTATGTTTATGTTCATGTTTATGTGCATGTTCATGTTTATGTTAATGTTCATGTTCAATTTCATGTTCATGTTTATGTTCATGTTCATGTTCATAATCATGTTCATGTTCATAATCGTGTTCATGTTCATGTTCACGTTCATGTTCATGTTCATGAATATATTCATATTCATGAACATATTCATATTCACGTTCATTTTCATGTTTATGTTCATGTTCATGTTCATGTTCATGTTTATGTTTATGTTCATGTTCATGTTCATAATCAAG
>NW_023458556.1:102462987-102515136 GCF_013731165.1 Rhagoletis pomonella | reverse complement strand
TGTTTATGTTTATGTTCATGTTCATGTTCATAATCAAGTTCATGTTCTAGTTCATGTTCATGTTTATGTTCATGTTTATGTTCATTTTCATGTTCATGTTCATGTTCATATTCAGTTTCATGTTCACGTTCATATTCATGTTCACGTTCATCTTCGTTTTCGTGTTCATGTTCATTTTCATGTTGCATGTTCATGTTCAAGTTCATGTTCATGTTCATGTCCAAGTTCATATTAATTTTCATGTTCATGTTCATGTTCAGTTTCATGTTCACGTTCATATACATGTTCATGTTCATCTTCATGTTCGTGTTCATGTTCATTTTCATGTTGCGTGTTCATGTTCAAGTTCATGTTCATGTTCATGTTCATGTTCATGTTCATGTTCAAGTTCATGTTCATGTTCAAGTTCATGTTCAAGTTCATGTTCATGCTCATGTTCAGTTTCATGCTCATGTTCATGTTCAAGTTCATGTTCATGTTCATGTTCCTTTTCATGTTCCTTTTCATGTTCATGTTCATTTTCAAGTTCATGTTCATCTTCATCTTCATCTTAATATTCACCTTCATCTTCATCTTCATCCTCATCTTCATCTTCATCTTCATATGCACCTTCATCTTCATCTTCATCCTCATCTTCATCTTCATCTTCTTTCTCGTCTTGGTCTTCATCTTATTCTTCATCTTTATCTTTTCCTTTATCTTGATCTAAATATGTCCATTCTTTTCTTCATTTACATATTCACCCCCACCATAGTTATTAGGTTAGGTATTTAAATTTTTCTTCCGCTTTGTCTTTATCTTTAGGTTTCTTTACTTTTATTTTAATTTCTGTATTTATCCCTTTCTTCTTCTTCATACTCAACTTTACCTTCTTCCTTGTTTGAGTCTAATCTATTCATATACATACATACATCTTATTCCTAAAGTGCTGCTTAGCA
Organism: Rhagoletis pomonella; assembly: GCF_013731165.1. Taxonomy (NCBI): domain Eukaryota; kingdom Metazoa; phylum Arthropoda; class Insecta; order Diptera; family Tephritidae; genus Rhagoletis; species Rhagoletis pomonella. Next base: position 102,514,198 of record NW_023458556.1, on the reverse strand, counting down.
CGTTTCTGTAATTCAGTATCAATATTAAAGCAAACATTTAGGGGCATTTCTGACCCAACCATGTACATGTACGGCATTAGTATTGGTGTCGCTTTTGAATTGGTTTTTTTCGCTTTATGTTAAAAATTTGAAAAATTACCTGCACATCAGCATCAAAATACCTTTCTAATGATATATATTGCCTATGCCTTAGAGGTAAGGGGTGTAAAAGAAACATGATTGCCTAGCTAAGTACTTTACATATTTTGCAATTTTCGTTAATAATATAGTTGTTTGTAGAATGGTTATAATACGTATTTTATAATACACAATTTTTTATTTAAAAAATTTTGAAATTTTTATATTAACTAGAGTTATAAAAAAAAATCCAAAGAGTTCAGCGACCTCTCTTCAATAGCTCGAAAATCCTACTAATTGCCAATGTAAAAATATCAAGAACTCGTCCCCGTTTACCCCTCATTAAATTGAGCATATATTTCTTAGGTCGCATACTGGGACGATCGAGAATTTAGGACGACAAATTTGTTTACCTCATATGTATTTGACTGATTTAAATTAAATTTCGTACATAGCGGTTGTTGTTGTTGTAGCGGCACTACTAAGCCCCGCCTGTTTCGGGTCAACTTTTAATCATTATCGTCAAGCTCAACTAACGGTAGGCCCAGGAAACGCGCTGTTTCGATGGGGTCGGACCAAAGGGAGAGGGGTGTTAGTTGAGTCGGATTGAGCTGGCATGTGAAGAGGTGGTTGGTGTCGTGGGGGGAGTCTCCACATGCCGGGCACTCATTTGGGATGTTTGGGTCGAGTCTGGACAGGTAGCTGTTTAGGCGGCTACAATATTCAGACCGTAACTGAGCCAGGGTAACGCGGGTCTCTCTAGGTAGTTGAAGCTCCGTTTCTTCCACAGGTGGTGATTGGGCTCCGATAACGACATTCTTAGGCCGGGAGTCGAGGTAGGTGGAGACTGACTCCCTATGAATGTCGTTAATCGCTTGTCTGTACGTCATTGGGTCCAGTGGTTGGTCTGTGTGGGTCTGGACTGCGTCCTTGTACACGAATAGGTGCCCCCTGACGTGCCTGGGCGTAGGCTCCTCCTCCAGCAGTGGTCTGTTGGGGTGTTCGCTTCTGTGACACCCCACCAGAAACTGCTTACAGAGCATTTTGTTATGTTCCCTTACGGGGAGCACTTGGACCTCGCTGTGTAGGTGGTGCTCAGGCGTCATCAGAAGGCACCCAGTCGCTGTCCGGAGTGCGGCGTTCTGACAAGTCTGTAGCTTCGGCCACTGCGTCCAACTAGTCCCCGGCGACCAAACTGGCGCTGCATAATTTAGAACCGGCCGGCCAATTGCCTTGTATGTTGCCAGCAACGTTTCTTTGTCTTTGCCCCAAGTGCTGCCGGCGAGCGACTTGAGGACCTTGTTGCGGCTCTGTACTTTGTTGACAACTGCGGTTGTGTGTGCGGAGAAGGAGAGCAGGCTATCAAAGGTAACCCCTAAAATTTTTGGGTTGTTCTTCGTCGGTATAGGTGTGCCGTCGACGTGAATGCCTAATTCTAGCCTGACCTCTTTCGTCCAGGTGGTGAAGAGGGTCGCCGTTGATTTCGTTGGGGAGAGGGTTAGGCTCCTTGTAGTGAAGAAGCGAGAAAGGCTGGAGAGATAGCCGTTTACTCGGCCATCTAACCCCGTCTAGATCGGCGATACCCACCAATCATTATTCGTACATAGCGGTATTCGAGGTTACTGATTACGAATTTTATATTAAATTTTCGAAAATTAAAATGGCAGATCAATATGGCTGACGAATTAAAAAAACTATAGATTATTATGAAAATTGGAATCCAGGGGCTTTCAAGGTTACTAATTACGAAATTGATATTATATTTTCAAAATTCAAATTGGCGGCAAATGTTACCCATACGTCATGTACTACGAGTATGCCACACGACATATTTTCGTCCTTCCTGCTCTTACATTTATCATACCACACTAAATATCTTAAAATGTTGGCGCGATACGGATAATATGAAAACGTTATCGTAATCTAGAGATCAAAATTAAGTTTAAGTGTATGGTCGTCTAGCTATGTAAGATATTTTTGCCTATTGTGTAATTAAATAGGTCATAGTTTTCTAATTTAAAAAAAGTCGTCCGCCATATTGGATCCGCTATTTTGAATTTCGAAATCAGTGATAACAAAAACCCCTAAATACCAACATTCAGTGAAAACTGTCAAATACATATAGAGTAAACATTTTTGTCATCCAAATTCTCGATTCCCATGATAAACACGTTGTCATAAAAATACAATCCCGTTCGGAGTCGGCGTAAAAATATAGGCCCCCGTTTGTGTGTATGTGTACATACGCCTACGTGCGAAATAATAACAGTGCGACATTATGACCGGTTTTAAGTTTTAATATAACAAAGTGCAAGTTTTAGTTTTCTAAACAATCCCGTTGATTTTTGCTATTTTTTGCTTCCGGTGTCGTGGATTTTCTTCTATACAAAGTATGTTCGGAAATTTTTTTATATGGAAGAAAATACGCAAACAGACAGCAAAGAGAAATTATCAAAAATCGAGGGATTTTTTAGAAGCCTCAAACTTTTAGCACTAAAATTTAATAAGTTACAAATCTGCATAAAAAATTCTAATTAAAAAGGTTTGCAATTTTGTTGAATTTTTCTAATTCGTGCACAAAATCTGAAAATTGGATTCTTATGTTTTTTTTCAACAATGTTGTTGATCTTTATACCACGATTTGTTTTATTTTTTTGTGAAAAAATGGAAACAGCAACAAGGTCTAAACGGTAGAAGTTTTACCTGCTATTTCGGAGATCAGAGAAAAGATATCGTACCCTCTATGTGAAAACTTACCGTGTTCACACCCCTCACAGCATCCCGTCAGGCACTTAGCGGCCCCGAAACCCCCAACCACTCCATCAATCCCCACACTATCCGTTGTCAATCCACCACGTACCCCCCTTCGTACAGGTCTCGGTTTGCCTTCAGCCAATCCGTCCCTCCACAACCATTACTAGCCTTGGCCCTTGGCTGAACCCTCATCCCTTTATCCGAGTTCCCCCTTAGCTCAATCCCCTCATTCCGTCCGTCCGTCTAAGGTTACACCAAGAAGTTCCTTCATCACCCACTTGAATCGATTGATTGAAATTGATTTTCCTTTTATTTTCTGACAACGTTTACTTACATTTCAAAATAGGAACTAGTGGGGCTAACATTCGGCGCATGGGAAAAGCCTAAGCTAAGGGGCGTTCATATCTCCAAGCGATATGCGGCAAAAATGAATCTAATAACCTCTTACCTAAGGCGTTTCGGTATACGGTCTTCCGACTTGGAGACACCTTAATCATTTTGAATTCACTTGAACAAATAAAATGTATTAGGTCTACATTCACAAGATCCTGTAGTGCATGTGTGCAACAAATACAAAATCTGTTTTATAATTACATTATTAAAATGGCAATCGATCTGCTAAAACTATAACAGAATTCGCCCTAAGTCGGGTCAGACCGCGACACTATTTGCAACCACCCTTGCTATGATAATAAAATACGGTTCTTACTACATACAATATTGCGTTTCTTGAACAAAAACCCAAAAAATTTTAAAACAAGAAAAGATCAATATATTCACAAAACTAAGAGCCAAATATGGTATAACTGCGTTTTTAATTTTTCTCTCTGACATCAGGATTTTTGTTTAAAGGACTTTGAAATTTCTAGGATATGATTGAATAAATTATTAAAAAGATTTGGTGCATTGTAAAGTAACTATATGGGTATCAATTAAAAGGAAAAATTCTGTAGAATAGAAAAAAATTTAATTTTTTGGTGCGCCAGGTGTTGAAAAAGTCCTTTTAAAACTTTATCCTTGAATATCCTTGGAAATTTCCAATATTTATTTTTGAAAAAATATATGTCAAGGACTAATATGTTAACTACCACATCCTCCAATTTCGTCCTTCTAACTTTATAAGTTTTAGATAAAAAAATTTATACTTCTCTTTATAACATATTGATAGTTACAATATACATAAATGAAGATATTCGAATCATTACACTGTACAGCACTCGGCTGGGTATTGGACCAAACCAATTTTTTTAAGAGATTGAGTCATAGGTAAAAAAGTAATTTCCCCGTTTTTCGAAGTTAACCTCTCAAATCAAGATATGGGCCTTCGAAATTCGAAATAGAACCTTTGGTAAAAAATTATTTTTTTATTATTATATGTAAATAACTAAAAACCTAAAAACATAGACGTAGTCCGTCTTTTCTCTTATTTATATGGTATATAACTTTTTTGGCCGCTGTGGTGTAGTGGTAAGCAGTGCGCGCTGCCACTCCGCAGCACCCGGGTTCAAACCCTGGTCAAAGCAACATCGCAAAAAAATATAAAGAAAAGGTTTTTTCTTAACAGCGGTCGTCCCTCGGCAGGCAATGGCAAACCTCCGAGTGTATTTCTGCCATGAAAAACAGCTTCTCACAAAAATACAATCGCCGTTCGGAGTCGGCGTAAAACGTAAAGCGGAGGGACGCTTTGTGACAATATCAAGGCGCACGCCACAAGTCGGAGGAGAAGCTCGGCCAAACACTAACATATGTGTAAGCGCCAATCTATTATTATTATTATTATAACTTTTTTTGTGCAAACTTATATTACAGGTCCTATAAGGGGTCAAAAGTCGGGTCTTCCAAAAATTAAAAACCTTATATCTCAAACAATTTTGAACTGATTTATAAAATTAGTATCGTTGTAAACGTGATGAAACCCCCATTCTTCTGACATGCATATTTATGTATGTATACTTCGTATGTAAAAATTTTAGCAAAAACATTTAAGAGAAAAAAAAAACAATTTTTTTATAAAAAAAATATTTTAAACCAAAAAATTACTAACCGATTTCTAAAAAAATGATATCGTTGTAAACGCAATCAAACCTTCTTTCTTCTGATATACGTATTTGTATACTTCGTGTATAAAACACACTTAAAAGGAAAAAATACCTTTTTTTTATAAAAAAAAAAATTACTAACCGCTTTTTAAAAATTTTTCTTCTTATGGTATGCATATTTGTATACTTCGTATATAAAAATTTGAGAAAAAAACACTTAAAAGCAAAAAATACCTTTTTTTATAAAAAAAATAGAAAGAAAAAAATTACACACCAATTTTTAAAAAATTGGTATCGTTGTAAAGGATACCAGAAAACATATACTTTCTTAAACCCGAAAACTTCTATTTATATACATAAAAAAAAAATTAATTAAGAACATTTTTTCCCTCTACATATATAATTTTCTGCCCACCCTAGGTGAAAGACTGACTACGCCCTTGTATAGAAAACAGTTACAGTATTTAAACGGTAATCACACGGTCAGATTGGCATATATGGTTCCATAATAATGATTCCAGTATCTTCATCTATGTATATTGAGAAGTGTAAATTTTTTTTTATCTAAAACTAATAAAGTTAGATGGACGAAATTCGAGGATGTGGTAGTTAAAAAATTAGCCCTTGACATAGATATATTTCAAAAATAAATATTGGAAATTTCCAAGGATATCAAGGATAAAGTTTTAAAAGGACTTTATCAATATTTATTCGTCCTGGTGCACCAAAAAATTATATTTTTTTCTATTCTACAGAATATTTCCTTTTAATTGATACCCATATTGTTATTCTACTATGCACCGAATCTTTTGAATACTTTTTTTATTCAATCATATTCTACAAATTTCAAAGTCCTTAAAGAAATCCTGACGTCAGAGAGAAAAACTAAAAACGCAGTTTTACTATATTTGGCCCCCAGATTCGTGAATATATTGATTTTTTCGTGGGTAAAATTGACTGTCGCACGGTGTTATCATACACAGCACGTCTTTTGGTCAAAGCGGATGGCACCTTCGTGATGGATATCTAGTTAGTTTAGTCGGATGTGTATGTACGATGCAAATATTACCGCTCAGCTACAGCTACACACAAACATACATACGTGTGGACTCGTTTGCTCACAACGCTTGTCCCTTCGTGATGGATATCTAGTTAGTTTAGTCGGATGTGTATGTACGATGCAAATATTACCGCTTAGCTACAGCTACACACAAACATACATACGTGTGGACCAGCTACAGCTCCGACTTCTCGGCCGCTCGATTCGCGCCAGTTGGAACTGGACTTGACAATTTTCCGGTGCCAAATGAAGGCTAGTTTTGCAGTGTCGAATAATTGTCAGCCGCTTTAGAAATCAACATTTTGATTGATATTTTATTAAAATGTTACTAACTTCGACGCGGTCGACTGTTCCCAATCAGGCGAGGTATATATCTTTAATTTTTATTCAAAGATTCAGCCGATATTCTGCAATAAATCATAGAAAAGAAAAATAGTCAAAAATGGTCAAAATGTCGACTATTTTTCTTTTCATTGATTAATGTTCTAGTAATGTATATTAAGGTGCACCTCAACTTTTTTTTAAATGTCAGTTAGGCTACACTGGCCCTCATTGCCCCATATATGTTTTAAGTATATACTATCAATAAAATAGTAGCAAAATTCAAAATTATGTTTGCATTTTATGCATATTTATTTATTTTTTATGATTTTCATTTAAAATATAGTTCGATATACATATATCAGAAACCACATAAATAAAAGTTTCAAGGATTTCACAAAGTTTACAAAAATTAATCCAAACTCGAAAAATTTTCATCAAAATTTCAAACTTTTTATTCAGAATTTCTAGAACATTCTTGATTATGCAGTTTTGTAGCCCATTCAATTTTAGTATAATGAGATGCGAGTTTCAAGTCACTAACGATTACCCTTGATTTTTTTGATTTTTTTTTCGTCGAGGTTCTTGCGCATTTTCTTCCATATAAAAATAGATTTTGTTCATGTTGTATGGAAGAAAATGCTGTACGCCCTCGACAGAAAAAAACATTCTTAAAAATCTACGGTGAGTTTTCGCGACTTGAAACTCGCACTTTATTATACTAAATTGAATAGGCTACGAAACTGCATACCAGGGTACCCATCGAAATTGTCTTTTTTGAAATTTCAAGATTTTTTAAAAATCTTTTTCTTAATTTTTTTAAATTTTGACCATCACTTATTTCCACAATTTCGAAATATGAAGTACTATATAAAATAAATATATTTTCAAATAATCTGATATCTCATTTATTGCAATCGCATAAAAATTGTCGAAGTTAGGCAACTTTTCTTAAATACGGCCTTGAATTTATATATGTGTGTACCGGACTTTCAGATGTTTAGAGCAGTGTAGTTAAGGAGTTCATCAATATTTATTCAAAATTGATATATAAAAAATTTAAAGTAGTTTCATGTCCACTAACAACAGTGCAAAATCTTTCTATATTCTTTAAAAATAGCATGAAATGTTAACTACTCTTGCAAAAGTAGCTATCTTACTTATTTATAAGCTTTCAAAAGTCTCCATCTTCTGATGAACTTAGAAAACTGCTTTAGGTCGTATAGACCTAGGGTTCTCAAACTTTTAAGGTAATGGAACCCTTACTGAATACTTTTCAATTTATGGAACCCCACATCAAATTACTAAAAATCAAAGGCCCTACAATATAAATATGAATAAAAACTTTTACCAGAAATAGTATGCATACTTTAAATTTACATGTGTAGAATTAAATGGTTTCACTCTTATTAAATATTGCTTTATAGTTCGTTATTATGTCTGAAAGCTGTACCTGAATTTGTTTTTGCATAAGTGTAATCTGAAACCCCTGTTTCACAACGATACGTAGTGAAAGAAGGAGGCAAAGTTAAGATAACCTTTTTAGCTACTTCATGGTATTTACTCCTTACACTAACCCAAAACCCGTCCAGAGACACAGACTCAAATGTGTTTTTCAATGTCGAAGAACTCTGAAGATCTACGAATGCTTCGTAAATGGATTTTGCACTCAATAGACACTACTGCTATCCATTACCATTACCACTACCATCCGAAAAACAGTGGGAAACATTCAATGTTCTTTTTGTCCCCAGAGGTAATCCAGAAAATACATTTTTTTTCAAAGGATGATAATTTGTCTCGCCAAAAATGATGCTGTTGATTTTCCCTGCCAAAATGTAGTAATTTCACTAATTTCACTGATCTTTGGAAAAGTATTAAGTATGGGCCGGATATTCGAATAATAATATTTTGGCGCTAAGTGTTTGGCCGCCGAGCTTCTCCTCTAATTTGTGGTGTGCGTCTTGATGTTGTTACAGAAATGGACGGACCTACAGCTTTACGCCGCCTTCGAACAGCCAATGGATGTTATGAGAAGCTTTTTCATGGCACAAATACACTCGGAGGGGGACCGGTGTTAAGAAAAAAATGTTTTCTATATTTTTTGGGACATTGCTTTGACAAGGGTTTGAATCCAGGTCATTCGGAGTGGTAGAACGCACCTCTGATCCTCTGGCTACAGTTGCCAACAACACGTACAAGTGAGAAAAAACAATCTGTCAAGCGCAATGCTCAACGATCAATGATATTATGTAGGTGTGGCACTCAGTACCATGGTGTCCAGATTGGTTTTAAAACAAAGGGCAATTTCTGAAAAAAAAATCGCCAAAAATCGCAAATTTTTTTGTTTTAATAAAATTCCTGAAATCGGTTTTACAAATATTTTATTTTAAAAATGAGATCTTGTTATAATCAGAGTTGGGCAAAATTTATTCGAATGACGAATAACAAATGAATAAATTGTTTTTCTTGTTATTCGTAAATAATAAATAATTTTGTTTATTCAAAAAATAATAATTCGAATAATGAATAAAATAATAATAAAACAAGTAATTTATGTATATAGATATGTACATATATTTATGTATGTAAATGATAACCGTTTTCGTTGTTGCGATTTAACTCAAACCCCTGGATAGATTTAAGTCAAATTTTCGAAGGTTATTCCCTGCGCATAAAGTCCTATTAAAGGCTACTAGAAAACTCCTTGGTGGCGATGGAGCCGAGTTATTTATAAAAGCCGTATTTATGAACCGATTTCGTTCAATTTAAAAATGTGTGATGAAAAATACTTATGCAAAAAATGGACCTGCTAGGTGGCGCTGCAGTTGAGTTATTTAGAAAATCCCTATTTATTGTACAATCAGGTTGCAATTCATAATGGTGCTGCAGTCGAAATCATTAGAAACCCCATATGTCTGGACTACTTTGTTTTTTATGTTTATATCATCATACACCCTGAATGCGACCTTGCATCAACCTCCACTTGATGAAATTGCTCGGGCGGCCATTGCTGCAGCAGTAAGACTCAAGGAAACCAGCTCTTGGATATTTTAAAAGTGGCGAGTCAGCAAGGAAAGTTTCGACCACATCCTTCCAAGAAAGACCACTGTTGGCATATCAATGGCCAAATTTTACATCGAGGATTTTTGGCTCTCCTATAATAAAAAACTCACATCTGTGCTCTTCAGCTTTCTTATAAGGACTTCTGTTGGCCTACATGACATAAGACTAGAGGTTGACGCATCGGACCAATGCTGTAGTTGCAAGATCATAGAAGATTACGCACGCTTAGAAAAGATCTCACAAGTGGAAATAAGACCATCGGTAAAGCTCATGGCATTGAAAGGGATTTTTTCTTGCATATAGCATCAGAGCGCTATTTTTTTGGCAGAAATATGTATGAGAAGGGTTCTGCTCTTTAGTTGTTCAACCTAAATTAAGAATTTTTACTTTACCCATATTTGGTTTTCAACGCTATTCTTGCATTGGCCAACGCAAAAAATCTTATCAGGGGCCGTGAAACCAGAGGGAATGGGCTAGTATTCTTGATAAAATAGTAAACAGAATTCAGCTAACTCACAATCCTTGACAATAGAAACAAAAGTAAAAGGTGGCTCAATGTGTTAAAAATGAGTTTTTATTCATCATTTAAAATAACGAATAAATTATTCGCAAGCAATTTATTCACGAATAATTTATTCGTGAATGAGTTATCTGCGAATAATTATATTACGGATAAAATTTTATTCGAATAATTATCTAAATAACAATTTATTCGAATAATGCCCAACTCTTTTCTTTAAAATACGCATACTTTTTAAAAATATTTGTTTCAACACATTTTGCAATAGGACCGCGAAATTATTAAATTTATTATAACTCATATTGATTGATTAATCGCACAATCCGCTTTTAAGAGCTCGGCGCTGAACATTAAATAAAAACCAATAATAAGGTGAGATCAGCTATTTCCACATTTTTTCAAAATCACCTGTAGCGTCTGAATTATTTACATTTCTGTTGTTGTCATATACTGAGCTATTCAACCTTGATAACATACTGTTTGATATTGGAAACGTTTTGCAGCAGAAACTATTAGCCTTCATATAACACTTTATTCGAACTATTGAATAAGGCTTTCCAACCTCATCCTATTTCGAATCTTAGTTTTTGTTGGATTCATTACGGAAAAAACGCGCTCAACAAAGCATGTGAGTGCGGCAAGGATAATAATATGAATTTACTTATATTTCCAAACATTTTATTGCCTGTTGCGGTTTTCACTCCTTAAGCAATTATCCAAAATTCTTCAGAGTCGGATGGAATGGTTCTGAAAAAAGTTATTCTATGGGAAAGTTAGAAGATTTAAATATTCAGTTTCCGCTGCTTTTCTTTCCTTCAAAGTCAAATATTGAATTGGCAGGTCCCTGAAACTCGCCCTCTTTTGATTCGCACACTTTTCAGGTGATAAAATCAAAGCTATTTTAAAAGTATTTATTTGATTAGGTAATCGTTTCAAAAGTTCTTCGATTAGGGTGATTAAACAGTCTTTTAATATGCTTCTTAAGTCAAGTTTATCACGCAGTTCATTAGCCTCTTCTGTAAAATTATCGTGGAAAACTAAGTTTTGTATATTTTTATAATTGAAAAAAATTTATTTGAAGGGAAAAAATCGCCAAAAATCGCCAGTGGCGATTACCTAAATTTTTACGTGCAAATATCCAAAAAAAATCGCCAAATTGGCGCCAAATCGCCAAATCTGGACACTCCGCTCAGTACGGCAATCATACCATCTTTGAGTACAAACATATGGGCAATTCTCACAAACTTCGAATTTTTTTGTGAAAATTTTTTTTCTTTTAGATCGTTTTTTGTATAAGTTCCTTTAGCTGCTAGAATACAACATCCAACGTGGTGCAACGTTTTAAAGCAATGCACCATACGTTTTTTACACGTTTTTATTTTGGAAATCGAAAGTGGGCGTAATTTTAGTTCGATTTCGAAAATTTTCAAAATATAGGTTTTTTATGCAAGGTCAATGATTGTACTGAGTTTGGTACAAATTAGAGATGGGCACGGGCCGGGCTTTTGGCAAGGGCCCGGCGGGCCCCTGCGTAAGCCCGCGGATACGGGCCGGAATATTTGCTGACAGCACGAACTCGTGCGTGCATGGGCGTTCAGTTAAATTTCATAAAAGCACGAATAAGCACGTAAAAGCCCGTTGCTAATACTACAAATTTATATAAGCTTTTGTTTTTATAAAAAAAAAAACAATAGTACATATAAAAACTCTTTTGATAAGAGAAAAGCAAAAAAAGAAATATTAGGAAACAGATAGAAAAAATGAGATACGTAGTAGTTTTGTTTACATATCTGTACATAAAATACCTTCCACTTTTTCTTCTTCCCAGAAAATATATTGGCTGCGTTTCTTTATACATTCCATTTCACAGCCGGAATAAACAGAATGCTTTTGAAATATACGTTAACATATCATCAGGAACGTTCTAAAGAATAAGGAAACAAAAAAGTTTATTCCAAACGTTCAGAATGAATAAAGAAATTCAGCCATTATAAAAATTTTGATGTAAAAAATTGATTCGCTTAAGTAAATATACATACATAAACACAAAATTAAAAATATGTAGATACATACATATGTATACATACAATAAAAGTTGGCTCTTTATTTCCGGGCTGGGACGTGTCCCGTCGTGCCGGGCCGGGCCGGGCCCTACTAAAATTCTTAACGTGCGGGCTAGTGCGTGTTTTTGAAAGTTGATTTTGCACTCGTGCCGGGCCGGGCCTGAAAATTGAGGCCCGTGTCCATCTCTAGTACAAGTTGATAAATCGGTAACCGAGATACACATACAGTGAACCAAATAAAAACTGGGACACAGCATTTTAGTAAGTTTTGGCTATTTTGCTTTAGTTTATTTAATGTTTATTATTTTTTTATGAAAGTATTGCTGATTACTTAAAAAACACGATATAAATTATGAAAAATCTGCAAAGTTTGAACAAAATTTCTAACTTCTTGATCAGCATCTTTAGGCAAAATTTTGGTATTCAGTTTTGTAGCCCATTAAATTTTAGCAAGCAAATTGCAAATTTTAATTATCTTGGACTTACCGTTGATTTTTGGCAATTTTTTTTTCTATTGACGGTGCTCCGCATTTTTTTCATATAAAAGAAAATTTCCGAACATAAACTGCAAAAAAATCAACGGTAAGTCGTAGCATCTACAGCCCAAGCGCTTTCATTTGACACTCCATTTTCGAAAATCGAAAGATTTGATGACATGGACAAAAATTGCCTTGGGTATTATATATAGTGGTTTTTTTGGGATTTTCTTATTTCTTTTTCGCTCTGTAAATTTTTAATGAACAAATAAAAAAGTGGTGCACGAGGATCATAGTTCAGTAGTATATTGTACAATAGATAACACACGTATTCGGCTAAATTTTCCAATTGCAGACGATGTGCTAGTAAAAAATATTCATTTTTACTTTTGTACACGCATCGTAACCTTTCAAAGAAGTTGTTTTTTAACTATCTTCTAATGATAGCTCATAACCCTACCACGTCTAGATTGATTCCTTTTATGCTCCGGAACACTATAACAGTTGTCCGATAACAGTTTTGGGTACGCACCAGCTACTACTTTTGTATACTATAAAAGCCGCGAGTGTCACAATTTAAAAAAAGGAGTCACGCCACTTTGACTCTTCATAACGTCTTTTCTACTGCAAGCACATACTTCAACGGGATACATTCGATTCTCCTCTCCAAATACTACCAGTTCATTATAAACTCAAACATGAGCAATCAACGCACCCCATTTGTCAACGTAAAATTAAAAACAAAATAACAGGAGAGTCACACTTCTATTTGTAAAAATTTCCGAATTTCATTTCAAAATTATATGCATACTTGGCTAGAAAATGTGTACGGTGGTCCCTTTTTTGAATTTACATAATCTATACAATATATGTAACCTGATTTAGGTTAATGAACCAGCGAAAATTATGTGTCCGAATAAAAACTATCGAGTCATGCGAAAGTTCGAACTGATTGAGAATTGCCCATATACTCGAATATAGAAAAGTGCGTCTCAGCCATGCTGTTTATAGAACTTTTATTTGTGTGTGCAAGTCAAAGCGACTGCCGACCGCCGTGCTCATTCAGACCAATATTCATTTCACGGAACCCCGATGACTTTTCTACGGAACCCTCGGATTCTGCGGAACCCACTTTAGGAAGCTCTGGTATAGACTGTTAATGTTATGTTATGTTATAATGTTAGTAGGCTCTTATTTATCCAAATTTTCAGGTAATAAAAAAAAATTAAATTTAAAAGTTACTTGTTGTCGTAGTCGTTTATTTATAAGCTTTTATTTAACTTGGTCATCCCGCGCAAATCGCGGAAATTTCCAATCGATTTTAAACTGACTTCCCGACAAGTTAGAGATTTGAAATTTTCAGCATAGTTCCAATCACGATGACAATGCAATTTAAAATGTAAATGAATTCTCCATATGGTCCAGGGGTCTTGATTCAAAGGCGGTCAAATAATAGTAAGATTTATGGCTAACAGAGCGTAATTTGCCAAGGAACTTGAAACCACTATAAAATTGTTAAAGCTGCCGGCGCGCCGCGGCGGTAGTGTAGCAAAGCTATTCCTAGTCAAGATATGAACCTCGTTATAGGCATCATATCAAGGAGATCCAATTAGAAGACTCCAGATGTCGCCCCGCCAGATGAAGTTAAATATTGCGCCTATGCGTACAAATTGTTAGTAATTTTCATTAGGGTTTGAATAACTCCTTTCACTAAATGGCTTTTAGTAACTTTAACGAGTCCTTAACTTATTTTATTTTATTCATTTTAGTGCAGTTTTGACAAAATTTTCTTGCTAAAAACTCTTTTGTTACACTACTTCATTTTATTCCTTTGATTGTAAAGGTTAAATAAAAGCTTTTTTTTTTAAATATTTTTTTTACATTATTTTATTTTAATTTATGGCTTACTATTATAAAATCACATAACGCTGTTTGCAAGCGGACTACTCATATGTGTATCTGAAAAATTACTTCACCGATCTCGACCTAACTTCGACAATTTTATGCGATTGCATTAAATGAGGTATCAGATTATTTGAAAATAGATTTTTTTTTAGATAGTACTACATATTTTGAATTGCGGAAATTGGTGATGGTCAAAATTTAAAAAATTTTAAAAAGTTTTTTTTTTATTTACCCTATGAAAAATGCCAAGAATCCAAGTCTGACAATAGATTATTATACATAATTTTAAAGGCCTATAAATCCTCTTCTCACAACATATTCGTTATTTAAAATTTAATGAAAAATAGTCATTCAAAAACTGATAAATCTACAAAACAGCATTTTCTGACCTAAAATGACAAATCGCGACCTCTAAATGATTTTTAAAAAAGGGTCTTGAAATTAAAAAAAAAATTCGATGGGCACCCTACTGCATAGATACTGAAAAATGTTCTAGAAATAATAAATAAAATAAAGAAATAAAAAGTTTGAAATTTTGATGAACATTTTTCGGAAGTTTGATTAATTTTTGTCGACTTTGTGGAAACCCTTGCTACATTAATAACAGGTATTGCCTTCCCAGAGAGTTTTGCTGTTAATTGTTATTATTGTACCATGGTGCAAACCTTGCAACTTTTATTTATGTATGTCGCTTCTGTTATAGATCGGACCATGATACAAAAATTTAAAGGTAAAGCCGCTGAGACGCAGCCTGAACATTTTTGAAGTTTGCTTATATTACATTTTCATTGGCCCCAAATGCGTGCTTTGAAATCAGTCATTTGAAGGTGTTTACACTGCTTGATCCGCATCTGGTTTGACTTCAATTGAAAAGGAAAGACAAAAACATAATGAATGTAAACAAATACTACATTTATTATATTTTTGGACACAAAAAGGCAATTATTCTTTGTTCAAACTAAAAATGTGTAAAGGTTATGTATAAATTAATAATTTTTATACACAAATTTCAAAGATTTTTTCATTTCGTTGTGTTTTTTTGATTTTTAAAAATTACAAATGTCAAAGACAAACAAAAGCTTTTGTGGAACTTTTATTTCTGCAGGAGACCAATAAAACTGTTCGGCAATTGGAACGCATTTGCTTCGTGATTTTGTTTAAATGCGCTGAAATGCGTCATTTTGGAAAGGCGAATTCGTATGGAGAAATGTGTGATTTGGCCTTGCATTTCAGATTTCTCGCCCAAATGACGCATTTGGCCTCAATGTAAATGTAATATAACATACCAAAAATGTTTTCAAATTTTCAATCTCATACATACATTCTCAGTTTCAGTCTCAAATAAAGCTACATTTGGAGCCCTAACCGCCAAAATAACGTAAGCGATATTTTTTAAAATGTTTATTTTTGATGCAGAAATATTCCTAGGGCATCTAGATGTATTTCTGCATCAAAAAGAAAATTTTGAAAAATGGCGCTTAGGCTCGATTTAATATTTTAATCTATTTATTTTTTGTTTTGCTTTTATTTGGCATTTGAGTTGCTCTGAAAACTTAAATTTTATAAAGTAGATAAACTTCAAAAAAATAAATCTTGGCCGACGAAATGAGCGAGCGGTTTTACCCATGACACAAATATTTAAAGGTAGTTTCACTTCTTATTCACCATTGCTCCCATTTAACGTAAACTGTGCTTTTGACATTTTCTTTTAAATTGAAGCTACCATATTCTTTGAGGAAATTAAAAAAGGGCTTTTACTTCAAAATAATTATTAAAAAAAATATATTTTGACCATCATTTTATAGCGAGCTTTTAGTGATTTATTTGTAAAATTAAATATAAAACGGAAGGCAAGTAAAATTCTCGTATTACATTGTGTAATGCACATAGAGAATCTATTTTCATCATTATTTAGTACGATTAGCTGCATATTCCGGGATAGCCACGTGCATGGTAACCTCCCTTCACCCGGCGGTCCTTACCACTTCCCTGCCGAATCTCCCTTACTTTAACAAAGACGTGGCCGCCTTATGTAAGTAGGAATTTAGAATGTATATTTGATATCAGACATACTTCTGAGCCACTTTACAAAGTAAGCTACGTGTAATGCAGAGCAATCGCTCGGAGTAGTTCGGCGCTTGGAAATAACTTCGGCTGCACGTTATTTTACAACTGACAACGTTGGTGTGGCGTCGTCGGAGGTGTTCATTTTCTGCTTTACTAGTAGATGACATTGGCCATGATGACAATTTTGGTGCCAAAATCTGAAAGAAAACGTGGCTTACCTCGTAAGGTTTTTGCCTATTTTCCCAGTAAGGCAGTGACAACCCATCCAACAAAGAAACGTTCATTTTGCCGACAGTGCAGTTTAGTTCAATTTTCCGTATCCGAAAACGCATACAAAAAACTCCTACAGTTATAATTAACTTTCGTATCCGGAAAACGTTCGAAAAAGATGATGTCATTTGAAAGCAATAATTGTATTTTATTTGCTCAAGCTAAACATTTGAAAGCATGCATGCGTAGTCGGCAGTGGCTGAGCGAGCAGAGGAGTGTGCCGGTATTTGTTAGCTTCCAGAAGGTGCCGGGTTCGAATTCCGTCAGGCGCTTCCTAATTTTATTTCTTTTGAACAATGAAAAAGTATCTGTGAAATACAGAAGGAAAGCGTATTGAACGAAAAATTCAATCAGACAAATTTCAGAAAAAACAGTCCAAATCGTATCCTTTTCACCACCATTTTCGGTACTTTTCTGTACATACGTTTCTGCCGCACACTTTGGTAGGAAAACGGAACATTAAAGTATCCGAAAATGGGATCGGTAAACGGACAAAAATCCGGTTTTCATCGACTTTTTTCCCGTTTTCGGATCGGTTTTCGGATTTTTTGCTGGCTGGGCACACATACACACATATATGGTACATGTTTTTCTGTACAAATGCACTAATCGCGCGCTGTGATGTTGATTAAAACTCAAAATTTGAAAACATATTTACATGTATGGCTGTAGCTGAGTGTTCAAAGACGCTTGATACAATTGGTTGCTGCCAAGAGGGTCCGGGTTCAATTATCATCAGACGGAACATAAAATTAATATATTTTCCCTTAATTACGAAAATCTGTGCACTTCACAACTACATATTTTATAACGTACATACTTAAATTTAAAACGAGTTGGGTTGGTGCTCTTTTGTTTTATATGCGTATTTTTTTAAATTTGGCACGTTTTTTTAATTCTAAAATTTTTTCCCCTCAGTGGTTATAAACTATAACAGGGAGCTCCAAGAATTAGGAAATTTGTTTACCTCCCTCTTCTTGACTACAGCATGCGTTATCACAAATAAGCTTATGCTTCCATGGTGCTTTCATTGACGGTTAGCTACTTTTTTACCATTCCTTTGTTCATATTTCCACTAAGGAGGATCCAAATTTAAGCAACGTCCTAATATCTTAATTTCCAGATATAATAATATCTCACGTAACACTGCAGATAATGCCAAATTTTTTGCGGTAAGGTATTTTAAACCAATACAGCTCCGCTAATACGATGTAATAAGTAAATTTACCTTGCGTGTTGTTATATTTTAATGCATAAAAAATCCTTTAAAAAATATTATAATTTCCAAAACAATAATTTATTGAGGTATGTAGGTGGCAGTGCTACTTGAGGAATTTACGAAAAGTATAAACGTCATAAGCACAGTTTATGTAAAAAAATATCAAAGTGAAACTAACTTCTTTTTTTGTATCATGGTTTTACCTTTACATACTTGTATCATGGGATCGAACTATATTTTAAATGAAAATTATGATAAATAAATAAATAAACATAAGTTGCAAACAACATAATTTTGAATTTTGTTACTATTTTATTGGTCGCTGCTGTTCATACAAGTGCACTTGGTTTCGCCTCATTAATAAGCAGCATATTGCAATAGACAATACCACTATTGTTTGTTATCACTTACAACCAACAGACAACAGATCTTGGTGTCTCTAATAATAATAATAATAGATTGGCGCTTACACATACGTTAGTGTTATGGTCGAACTTGCGTGCGCCTTGATGTTGTCACACAAAGGGGAGGGACCTACTGTGTTACGCCGACTCCGAAGGACGATAATATTTTTATGAGGAGCTGTTTTTCATGGCAGAAATGCACTCGGAGGTTTGCCATTGCCTGCCGAGCGGCGACCGCTGTTAAGAAAAAGCCTGTTTTCTATATTTTTCCTTGCCATGTTGCTTTGACCAGG
The DNA here is from genome assembly GCF_013731165.1 of Rhagoletis pomonella. Classification (NCBI taxonomy): domain Eukaryota; kingdom Metazoa; phylum Arthropoda; class Insecta; order Diptera; family Tephritidae; genus Rhagoletis; species Rhagoletis pomonella. The sequence continues at coordinate 102,495,624 of NW_023458556.1, read as the reverse complement.
GCATGAACCCAGGCCCTGGGGAGTGGAAGCGCGCACTGCTTACCACTACACCACAGCGGTCTTGAAAAAGCTTCTCATAAAATCAGTCTGTTTCCGTATTTTTTTGTACTTCTCTGTTTTCTTTAGTTGAATTGTTTGTTGAGAAGAAAACATTGCACCGTTATTCAAATAAGCAGATCATTTGAAAGGGGCTGTAATTCCACTTCTACAACTGCTTTTGCATACTTAAATACATGCATATGTACATATCGATGGTCCTCTGCAATAACGACACAATTCAAAAATAAAAACCATTACTACTGCTAAGTGGCTCTTGTATCGAATCCTTGTCAAATCCATTGAAGTAAGTCGTAAGACATGGATTCGACAAGGATTAGAGACATAAGCAACTTAACAGTAGTAAAGGTTTTTATTTTTTGAATTTTGAGTTGTTTCGTTATTGCACAGGACAGGATATATAGAAGTTTGTTAGAAAAAATGCACTTTCATTTTATTAACAATAATAATAATAATAGATTGGCGCTTACACATATGTTAGTGCTTGCCCGAGCTTCTCCTCCGACTTGTGGCGTGCGCCTTGATGTTGTCACACAAAGCGGAGGGACCTACAGTTTTACGCCGACTCCGAACGGCGATTGTATTTTTATGAGAAGCTATTTTTCATGGCAGAAATACACTCGGAGGTTTGCCATTGCCTGCCTTTACCAAAATACAGTAGTTGCGGTTTCCCTGCCCAAGTCGTTGGCATTGGTAATGATGCAATTGGTATTCTCGAAGTCTTGTACGTAGCACGGATTGTATTAAATACAAAAATACTATTCCAAATTTGCAAGAGTACGAGGGCCCCCCCATTGCAAAATGGTAGCATGCATATGTATCATGCATTTATCTTGCTTTTATTTGAAAGTTACGCAATCCATGCTACGGGCAACGGCTTTGCAAAATTTCAAGAATACCCCTATTATTTTTTTATACAACACAAACTCGGCTATTCCGAGTTCAGATAGGTCGGTTAAAAATACACGACCTGAAGGTTAGTCTTGTTAAGTTAAAAACTGCTCTATTGTGAATTATTAATGGGAAAGTGGAGAGGGAAATATTCGTTTTGCTTATATACATGATTTATATTTTAAATAAGTATATATATTACGCAAATACCTCGCATAATTACTCATTTACATTTGTTTTTGTATCTAAATCCCGTTAAACTAATGAAATGTTTCTTGCCAGATACCAACAGGGTTGCTTAGGTAGCTAAAATGAAATTTTACCCGACTTGAGCGTTCTTTTGTCGCTCGTTTACAAAAAAAATGCACCTACTGTTATTACTTAAATCAATAAGACAATTTATTCAATTTTCTTTTTTTTAAGAATTGGGAATTAATCAACACTGCTGTTTTAACTGGCCGTCAGGTGGCTCAAGCTATGAAAGTTTTTATAGTATCACAAGCTGGTAAAGTAGCTGATGTTACGTTACAAAGTTCCTGCTACGCTGAGGATGAAAGTGTTATCAAGGTAATTGTTTTAACTTAACAAGAGACGACATTAAATAGTTCTGTAGTTACTGGATTCAGCCTGGGGATGAAGCAGTAGTAACTTCTTTTAGAATGCTTTTTAAGAAAGCTTTGCAAACAAATGACCACATTTTGATTTTTTTTTAATATTCGTCAAGTATTTCGAGCTAATTTTTTTTGTTATTTTTCTATAAAAATACCGCCCAAGCTTTAACCAAAAACATATAAATCACAGCTTCAAACTTTATACAAAATTTAGGAAAACTCAACAAAATTTCATCAAAATTAAAATTTTTTAATCTTAATCTTTATAAAATGTTTGGGTATGCAGGATTATAGCCCATACAATTTTAGTCTAACGAAGTGTAAGTTTCAAACGGCTTAAAATTGCGTTGATTTTTGAGAGTTTGTTTTCGGACAGAACTTTTGCGTTTTTTTTTTATAAAACAAATGCAATTTACAAAAACTCGCGTCGATTTTGTTTTTTAAATTTTGGTGCTAACGCATCTCTTAAGAAATTCATGCTTATATGGAAAAAAGTGCAAAAAGCCGTCACCAAAAAAAATCTCAAAAATCAACGGGATTTTGCAACCGGTTTGGAATTTTGCTCTGAAGCTTCACAAGCTTGTAGAGGGTGTAAAATAATAACTGTCGCACCGGTTTTGTTTGAAAAATAAGGGGGTCCTTTATAGATTTTGCGAATAAGTACATATTTTATTGTTAATTTTCCACAAATTTTACTTTAATTTTATTAATTAGTTTTTAAATTTTAACCTTTATTTAGGTTTATCAGCGGTAAACACTTTGAGAAAAAAGCGCAAGCGGCACGCAAGTCTTCGTCAGTTAATTTGTTCCATATGTTCTGAAACCATAGGCCAATTTCCTCCATTTTGAGTCCTTTATACTCCCTTTTTTGGCCTCATACCCAGAAATCGAATATACTCGGAACTGGTGACTAGGACGGCCATTCATTCGACCAACCCTATGCCTACAGTTTTTAATTTTTTTGTTTTTTTTTATACATATGGGCAAATCTAAAAAACAGGTAACCTTGGTGTTGTTTAGCTTTATTTTCACTGTTGGAAACTATATCAAGCTGGTTGCTTTTGGATATAATTCATTGACGTATACTTGAAGCCTCAAAAAAAATTTGGATCAATTTGCTGCATAACTTTTGAATTATAGGTGTTTAAATAAAAAATAATAATGAAAACAAGTGAATTTTTTATGTAATATTTAAGAGGTGAAAAATTAATTATGTCATAACTTTTGAAGCACACCATATACTGATTTGAAATTTTATGTGGAATTAGCACTTATGTGTACACTTCACACGTAGTAGGTAAGAAAAGTGTGCCTTAAAAAATAACGAAGTGGCAAGTAACTCAAAGTCTGTAATTCCACATTTCACAATTTTCAAAATTTTCGGTTTATCGCGTATAGTTTTTGAAGTATTTAAGTTTAAGAACTTTTTAAGTATGTATTGTATACTACAAACAATTACGAATAATTTGATACCTTAGCAAGAGCTGTGCTTTCAGAATAAACCAACTTTTAAAGATAAAATATTTTGCGACCTTGAGAGTAATTTTTATTCCAAAAACACTTTAATTAAAGGCACATTTGGAAAATACGTCGAAAGGATCTAAATCTTTCTATAACTGATAGTCCTTATAAAATTACATATACCTGTAAAACGCTTCAAAAAATTTGTCTCTAGAAGTGTAAAAAAACCCTGATTTACTACTTTTAATGATGCTCCTTCTTTTAGTCCGAATATTTCGAGAGTGGTATCAAAGCAACTTTTTTTCGACAAATGTTCTGATAGTTGCTCTTACTTAATTGGAGCCTTCTGAATTCAATGGCGTCCTAAGTTTTACCCTATTGGCTCCACTTTTCGAGATGGCGGTACTTGAAACTTTGCTTAAATTTTAACTATTTTATAAAAAAAAGTCCCTGGGTTTTGAAGATATTTTACTAAAATTTTGCACATAACCGTTTTTTAATATTACCTTAAATATTCCATAAAATCATCGAAATCGGTTCAGTAAAACATATAGCTCCCATACAACTGATTGAACAGAGACGTTGTTTTTCGTTATACCTCCTTCAATTAAACAGGTTAAAATTTAGTATAGGTTCAATTTAACATATAGCACGCATACAATTTATTACTCAGATATGAAGTTAGAGTTATTGTGCAAAAAACACATATCTGAGTAATCAGTTGTATTGGAGCTATATGTTAATGTTAACCTATTTCGATAATTTTAAGGAATAATTAAGGTAATATTAAAAAACTATTATGTGCAAAATTTTAGTAAAATAACTTCAAAACTAAGGGAGTTATTTATAAAATAGTTAAAATTTAATCAAATTTTCAAGTACCGTTATCTCGAAAATCGGAGTCAATCTGGTAAAACAGGGCATGCCATTGAATTTAGAACATCCCAAATAAGTGAGTTCAACTTTCAAAATCTTTCCTCAAAGTTTACAACTTGAACAGCGTAATTTCAACCCAGCTTATTCTTTTGTTTTCTATTTCATGCTTATTCCTCGTCTAACTTTTGAAGCACTTGATGAAAATGAATTACACTTATATTAATCGATTTATTAAGAGATTACGAATAAAACGATATATAAAACATAGGTGTGCTCACAAATTTAAAAATTAAAATTTTTTTTTTGAAAGTGTACCTATTTTTTAGATTTGCCCATATACTTAAAGATTAAAATTTTAAAACTATTTAATACAATTGAAGTAAATTATGAACAAAATTAACAATCAAATACTTTTTTCGCAACATCTATTAAGGACTCTTTTATTTTTCAAAAAACGACAGTTATTATTTTACACCCTGTAAATGTGTACAATACAGTTACCCGCAAGAGAATTTTGATTCGAGTTTTTTCACAACATTGACAATGCTTTTTGTGTTATAAAAAAAAATAGTTAAACCATGTAAATCCAAGCTTAAAACTTTGTGAAAAATTAAAAAAAAAAGCTGCAAAATTTCAATTTATAATCATAAGTTAAAAAACCGTGGGTTTCTAAAAACTTCCGATGATTCATGATGATTTTTTTAAACCGTCTTGCTCATTTTCTCAAAAATAACACAAGATCGAGTTTTTTTAATTTGGAGAAAATGAGCAAACGACCACAAATTATCAAAAATTATCGGTTGTTTTTAGTAACTTAAGACTTTGACTTAATGGTACTAAAACTAAATAGGTTACGAAATTTAATACCCGCGATGTTTTTAAAAGCTCTGATTACAAAACTTTAAGTTTTGAGGATGATTTGTAGTTTCTTTTTTCAATTTTTCCCAAAGTTTTAACCTACAAAGTAAAAAAAAATAACTATTTTCTTCGAAACAAATTTAAAACAAGTAAGAAAGTCTAAGTTCGGGCAGAGCCGAACATTAAATACCCGGCGCAAGTATTAAATATATGTTTTCCACCTTTCCGAAAGCTACCGCTACATGGTAAGCCGGGGTGTATCAATTTTGAGTAAATTATAATAATAATAGATTGGCGCTTACACATATGTTAGTGTTTGGCCGAGCTTCTCCTCCGACTTGTGGCGTGCGCCTTGACGTTGTCACACAAAGCGGAGGGACCTACAGTTTTACGCCGACTCCGAACGGCAATAGTATTTTTATGAGAAGCTGTTTTTCATGGCAGAAATACACTCGGAGGTTTGCCATTGCCTGCCGAGGGAAGACCGCTGTTAAGAAAAAACCTTTTTTTCTATATTTTTTGCGATGTTGCTTTGACCAGGGCTTGAACCCAGGTGCTGATGAGTGAAAGCGCGCACTGCTTGCCACTACACCACAGCGGCCTTGAGTAAATTAGCGTCCTTTAAATTACGAAATATTGAAGTTTCGAGCATTTCTGAAATTTACCGTTATATGAAAGCGGCCTAAATTTTAGTCCGATTTAAATAATTTTTAACATGTTGCTTATATGTGGCAAGCACAATAACCATAGTTTGGAACAAATTGGTAGAACGATTACCGAGATACATATATGTGATCATAAGTTGGCGGTGCCACGCTCATTGTCCAAAATTTTATCATAAACGTATTTATTGGTAAATAATTGTTGCAAGCTTTTATCTTGAATAAATTAGCTTTAATATTTACCGATTTATCGAAGATTTTGTATTTCTCCAAATTACCGTTATATGGGATGTGGGCGTGGTTATTGTCCCATTTTCCAAAAATTTTAAATATTCTTGTTTTTCGTCTAAAAATTATTGTAAATATCAATTTTGAGTGAATAATATTCAGTAGTTACTAAAATATCGCAGTTTTCGTATTTCTGAAAATTACCGTTATATGGGAGGTAGGCGCGGTTATTGACCGATTTTGCCCATTTTAAATACCGTCCGTCCTACGCCCGAAAGAAGTGCACGTACAAAGTTTCGTTAAGTTATCTCAATTTTTACTCGAGTTATCGTGTGCACAGACGGACGGACGGACGGACGAACAGACAGTCACCGCTTAATCGATTTCTCTTTTCATTCTGATCATTTATGTATACATTTGTCTATATCTATCTCGATTCGTTTTGCCTGTTACAAACAACCGTTATGTGAACAAAGTTATAATACCCTTGTGCACAAGTGCGCTCGGGTATAAAAATTTACCATGAAAAACATTACCAATGTTGTGAGAAAACGAATGAAAATACTTTTGCGAATAACTATGTATTTCTAGATATGGACTATGGACTAAAATTAGCTATTTTTTTAAATATTTACAAAAAAACTTGCCATGAAAAACATCTTCAATATGGCGAAAAATCAAATCAAAATACTTTTGTGAGTAACTGTATGAAACTCATATTAAATTACTATGAAGTTTTTTTTTAATTTTTTAATGTTGTACAAATGTTAAACTTCAATTAATCAGACTTTTGTTAGAGAATGAACTATGTTGTAAAATTTAAAAAATTAAAATATCACCACTTGTTAATACGACTGATAGCCTTATTTTTTGACAAGTTATAAGTCACCCTCAGAAGTATTCGTAATTTAGTTATTTCACAATGCTCTAAATGTTTTCCATCATAAATCTCTTTCGTTAATTTTTAACCGACTTCGGAAAAAGGAGGGGTTATCAATTCGTCGGAATATTTTTTTTTATGCGTGTTACCACATAACTTTGGACCACGTTAACCGATATCTATAATTCTTTTTTAAAGGAAAGTTGGTACCTCAGAGGTGTTCCCATACTAATTGAATCATGAAGAAATTAACCGTACTCTTAAATTTTTATATGAAAATTTAAGTCGTTTTTTTTTGCTTAAAAAATACTTGTTACTTAAAATATAGCTCATTCTTTAACAAAAACCAATCTTGCAAACTTTGTACCAAATTCACAAAACTTAATCAAACTTTAAAAATTTTGACAAGAATATTGATTTTATGTTTCATGAGATACCTTCACTTAATTGTGAATAAAAGCGAAACGGGTCCATCGATTTTCATGATCTATGTCTCATTTTGCTTAAAGGTTATGTGACTTTGCGTGAAAGTAATACGACTTGCCTTTTTTCCGTTTTGGATTTTTTATGAATTTAAAAAATAAAAAAATTTAATATTATGGGCAAAAAATATTTTTTTTCTTCATACATTTATTTTTACCGGCAAAACTGTTGATTATATTGAAAAACGTTATAAGAACAGATTAAAGGAATTGTAATTTTTAATTTTTTTTAATTTGTTTGAGCAAAATCGGACTAGTGGTTCTCGAGTTATGTCAAAAAAAGACCACCAAAGGTGACAATTTCCCCTATATGATAGTTACTAACTTCAAATCGATATATCTCGATTCCTAGACGTGACCCAGCGAAACGCCGGGCCACGTATAACTTGTTTTTGACCGATATAACATTTCCCGTTGGTTTCATCCCATCCCGATTTTGACTGTCGCATAGTGTAATTTTTCTATATGGAAAAAATGTGCGACACCTTAAACAAAAAAAAATTTGCCAAAGATCAATTTTAACTCCTAGCTTCCTCATACTTGCACTTTATTATACTAAAATTGAATGGGCTAAAAAACTGCATACTCACTGAACTGAATGAAATTTTGCGGAATTTTATTTAATTTAGCACAATGTTTTGAGCTCTGATTTTTTGGGGTTTTTTTGTAGAATTAACCATATTTTTATAAAAAAATTAGCGAAAAATAAAATATTTAAAAAATAGTTGCCCGTATTGTAAAAATTTCCTGTACCTGTATTGACTGGCTGTATGAAACCCATGAACAAAATCTATTTTTTATCAGACACCGAAAATAACCGGCCCATTTATTTCTGTATCACAAATTGTCATTTATTTTTTGTTATAAAAAATAAATCCCTCACAATAACTTTTATAACAAATTTTTGGATTATCTGCATTGGTTAGACTTTTATTTTACTTGATGTTTTTTTACGTTTCGAATTGACGTTTGGTTTTACTTTTTTGTTTTAAAAGCATCGGTATCCAAGTAGGTATGTTAAAAATACTGAGTGAAGTGTTTCGGTAGTTTATTTATTGGAGGGAGGAAGATGGACCGAAAATCAAGCGTTGAATTCCGCAGCCTTTTTGACTTGGATACGAGTAGCGATAAAAAAGTTTCAGTGTGTAAAGATTGTAAGTTTATAACAGTGAACATTTGAGTGAAAAAAATAGTTTTATTTGCTATTCTTTATAGTTTCTTTTATTTTGTTGCATGTTTACCATATATTTTTTTCTGCACCATAATTAAATTTACTAACTGACCTTTTTAACAAAAATAGGTGCATAAATAACTGCGTTTGGCCTTTATTTTCATTAGCGATTCCATTTCTTACAGTCATTAACCGTAAGTTCCCTCTCATAAAAGGCTTTCACAGTGATATATCACAAAAAGTAAAAAAAAATGGTTAATGATAGAAAAGTTACAATGTGTTCAATGTGGACCAGTTATTTTCGGTCTCTGATTTTTATATGGAAGCAAATGCGCTACAGCCTCGACAAAAAAGTTCTAAAAAATCAACGGTAATTTTTTGCTACTCGAAACTTACCCTTCATTGCAATAAAATTTAATACGCTACAAGCGTACATACTCGAAACCTTTATAAAAATTCTGAATAAATTCTGTTACTCTTAATCTTCTTTTTTATCTTTATATCATCCCCATATTTTCTCTTTATATTTATCTTTATTTTTACCTTTATGTTTATATGGGCGATTCCAGCGAAAAGTCTACCGCAAAAAAAAAAATGAAACTCCTATATCTAGCTTATGTGTTTATAGGCCATTTGACTGCTTTTTATAATATACAGCGTGGCGACGAATAACTGTTACCCTGTTTTTTTTTGAGAAATAAAAGGGTCCTTTATAGATTTTGCGAAAAAGTATTATATTGTTAATTTTCCACAGATTTGACTTTAGTTGTAATAATTAGTTATTAAATTTTAATGCCTATTTACATTTGCCACCAGTTTAAACTATGAGAGAAAAGTTCATTTGGCAGGCAAGTCTTTTTCAGGAGTATTTTTTCTTAGGTTTTGTATAAAAAAATACAAAAAAGAAAAAAAAACTGTATAAGGTTGGTCGAATGAATGGCCGTCCTAGTCACCAGTTCCGAGTCCATTCGATTTTTTGAGTATGGGCCTTATGTTGGACGAAAGGGGGAGTATAAGGGTCTCAAAATGGAGAAAATTTGCCCATGGTTACAGAAAATATGGAATAAATTAACTGACGAAGACCTGCGTGCCAAATGAACTTTTCTCTCAAAGTTTACACTGCTGGCAAATGTATGTAAGGATTAAAATTTAAAAACTAATTAATACAACTAAAGTAAAATCTGTGGAAAATTAACAATAAAAAACTTTTTTCGGAAAATCTATAAAGGACCTTTTTATTTCTCAAACATTTCCAATATTACTACAAAAACTCTTATACAAATTCGCAGTTTTGGAATTTTGTAATCGAAGTCAAAATACACTTGACGTCACGCCAGCACGTATGTTTACTAATATCTTTAAATTTTTACTACCAACAGTTGTTAGTTTTTTACTGATTAATTGCTATGCAAATCTTGTTTTGGTTTTTATTTTTAACTTTGGCTTTATCCTTCGTCTCACATTTACATTTAATCTTGTATTTAACTTTAATACTTTCTGTATACATTTAAGAAGCACTTGTTTCCGTCCCAAACATTTCTGTTGCGTTTCCTTATTTACACACAACCGCCGTTAAAGAAGTTTCACCAATGAAACAAACGTTTGCCCAGAAATGGGTTTTTTCATTTATTTGATAAAAATTTCACTACGTAATCCCCATATATCTGTTATTAAATTTCGAATAGCTGGGCACAGTAGTAAAGTAAAAATTGTGAAATATGGACGTGGGTGTAATTAAGGTGACAGGTGAGAAGATCAATGGAAATAAGGATGTTATGAGTTCAATAGTCTCTTTATTTATGTTCGTTATGTCTTAACAAATATGTATGTATATAAAGTCTATAAAGTATAAGTCTACAGAGTTAAGTATAATGAAGAGTAAATCGGGAGCGCAAGCCAAGTGTATACATATGTACGTATGGAACAATCCGCGTCAACCGGATCAGAACTACGTCCAAAATTAGAAGCAACCAAAAAATCAACCAAGGACTGATTTTAAAGCTTAGAGCATCTACTTTCATTTTCCGAGTGCGCCTTTGAAAAATTCAATATGACGGCTTCAATATGGTGGGCGGAAGCCGGAGAAAAATCTAATGAATAGCAATAAAAGCTTGTAAAAATAAAAATTTACAACCAATCCGGTCAGTTTTCGACGTAAATTGTAGCTGATGGGCGCCCTTAAAAAGCTGGAATTATAGCTTGACATAAACCCACATGGCCGATTCAATATGGCAGTGAAAAATTTAAGGTACTTAGTACTTAGTCGAATTTTTGAAATCAACCGATTCGTACCAAATTTGATCTACGAGGATTTTAGGGGTCAGATTCGAAAAATTCAAAATGGTGGATCTATGATGGCGGACGAAATTTTCGAAAATCAACCGATTTTTACCAAATTTGTTATGCGGGGTCGCCGATTACTTCAGATTCGTTCGATTTTCAATATCCAATATAGTGACACAATATAGTATACACTGAATTATGTTATTGTGTATCCGCCATATTGGGTCCTTTATCCTGATTTAAAATAATCTGATCTCAGCTTTGTAATCTTCTTCTTCTCCTTATTTCGCACTGTAACCGCCTAAGCGATTTTGGCCGAGTTCAACAAAGCACGCCAGTCGTTTCTTTTCTGTGCCAACTGACGCCAATTGGAAATGCCAAGTGAAGCCAAGTCCTTCTCCACCTGGTCTTTCCATCGCAGTGGGGCCTCCCTCTTCCTCTGCTAACACCAGCGGGTTCCGAGTTGAATACTTTCAGAGCTTCCATCGTCTGCGGTACTCGCCGTCGCCAACGTGTAAAGGTCCGTAAATCTTCCGCAAAATCCTTCTCTCGAATACTCCAAGAGCTGCCTCATCGGATGTTGTCATTGTCTATGCTTCTGCGCCATATACCAGCACGGGCATGATGAGTGACTTATAGAGTGTGGTTTTCGTACGTCGAGACAGGACTTTACTCCTGAATTGCCTACTCAGTCCAAACTAGCACTTGTTGGCAAGAATGACTCTGCAGTGGATTTCCATGCTGACATTATTATCGGTGTTAATGCTGGTTCCCAAGTAAACGAAATTCTCTACTTTCTCGAAATTATAACTGGCAACAGTGACGTGGGTGTCAAGGCGCGAAGGTGCAGACTGTTTGTTTGATGACAAGAGATACTTCGTCTTGTCCTCATTTACCACCAGACCCATTCGCTTTGCTTCCTTATCTAACTTGGAATGGGCCGAACAGACTTCGCGGTTCTTGTTACCGATGATGTCGATGTCATCGGCGTACGCTAGCAATTGCACGCTCTTGTAGTAAATTGTTCCTGAGCGGTTGAGTTCTGCAGCTCTTATTATCTTTTCCAACATCGGATTAAAGAAGTCACATGAAAGGGAGTCACCCTGTCTGAAACCCCGTTTGGTGGCGAACGGCTCGGAGAGGTCTTTCCCAATTCTGACGGAGCTGGTGGTATTGCTCAACGTCATTTTACACATCCCTATCAGTTTGGCGGGGATGCCAAATTCAGACATAGCGGCGTAGAGGCAACTCCTTTTAGTGCTGTCGAAAGCGGCTTTAAAGTCGACAAATAGGTGGAGAGTGTCGATCCTTTTCTCGTTTGTTTATTTTTCAGCCGCGTTATTGCTATTCGTACCTCGTCATAGTCAGGCGGAGGAACATCGACTGGGGGATCGGGTTCTTCTTCTCCACAACTTTCCGTGCTGCTACCATTCAGTAGCGTGGAAAAGTGTTCCCTCCATAATTGAAGTACGTTCTGAACATCGGTAACTAGGTCGCCATTGTTGTTCTTACAGGAGTACGCCCTGGTCTTGAAACCTTCCGTACGTCCCGTAAGTCGATCAGTCCATTGTCGGACGTTTCGTCGTGGAGGCTGAATTTTCCGACGGTGGTTCCAAAGATCCCTTCCTTGCCCACCCTGGCATTGAAGTCGCCAAGCACGATTTTGATATCGTGGCGGGGGCAGCGCTCATACGTGCGCTCCAAGCGCTCATAGAAGAGATCCTTGCATACCTCATCCTTCTCTTCCGTCGAGTCATGGGCGCAGATCAGCGAGATGTTGAAGAATTTCGCTTTGATGCGGATTATGGCTAGACGCTCGTCCACCGGGGTGAACGACAGTACTCGGCCACGGAGTCTCTCTCCTACCACAAATCCCACACCGAATTTGCGCTCCTTTACATGGCAGCTGTAGTATACGTCGCAAGGCCCCAGACATTGCTTGCTTTGCCCCGTGCAACGCATTTCTTGGATGGCGGTGATGTCAGCTTTTGCTCTTACGAGGACATCAACCAGCCGGGCGTAGGCACCTTCCCCATTAAGGGTCCGGACATTCCAGGTGCATGCCCTCAAATCGTAGTCCTTTAATCGATTGCCGTGGTCGTAATTAAAAGGGGGGTTCTCATCCGAGACTTTGTATATCTTTTTCATTGGAGCCTGTTTTTACGTGGCGGGTCCCAAACCCAGCGCACAACCCATTGTTGGGACGGGGGTGATTTCGTAACCGAATGCACGTTTATAAAGCCGCTTGCTCCAAGACAGACACCCGTGTGCAGCCGCACCTACTGGTGAACAGACGCTGCAGACTTCAGTGAGCCCTTAAACCGAATAAGTCGGAGCGGCCCCACCAAAGCTCCCTCTCTTTCTGCCGTGACCAAAGGCTCCACTCGGATTAGTTACCGCATCTCGCACATTGGTTGCTCACGTTACCCAGAGTGCGCGATCGAATACGCAAGAGTCGGGATTGAGTATAGCCATGCGACAGTAACTGCATACCCAGCACAACGACTATACCCCATTGCTTTGTAATCAGTATCCCCAAAACCTCCAGTATAACAAATTTGGTACAAATTGGTGAGTTTTCTAAAATGTCGTCCGCAATCTTTGATCCGCCATCTTGAATTTGGCACACCTAACCTCGGATTGGTGTTCAGCAACCCCAATAAACGCTGATACCTGCTTTCTCGTAAATCTGGTATATCAATGCATCATTTTCGATTCAATAGGCTTTGCCTTTCTAATCAATTTTAATATTTTTTTTCATTTTCTTTTCTCAAAAATGGCAGATGATAATGTCAATCAAGGAGAAACACAAAATTTGCATTCAAAAAGGCTTGCTTATCCATTTAAAGTAGATAGTCATGTTGGTAAAGACTTAAGGAATGTTCCTTAAAGTTTAGTAGAGGTTTTCCGAACTTACATAAAAAATCTAAAATATGCTTTCCAAGTCACAGAAAAATTAATCTCATGGTAGTAATGCTACTGATTATAATTATTTGGAAGATGTGTCTGAAAACGAGTCTCTTGATAGTAGTGTAATAGATTCTGAAGTCGAACATGAATCACCCACCAAGAAAGCTTGAATATCTAGAGAGAAAACTCTTGAAGAACTTTTAAATGTATTAAAGAAAAAATTCAATAGTTACCTGAGAATAGTCCTATGCGACAAACCATACTTACAATCGCACCGCTCGTGAAATTGCACAAGAATTTTGTTGCTCTTACAGAATGGCACTTCAATCAAAGAATTTGAGAAAATCTAGTGGTGTATTAGCTACTCCTACTTTCAAGAAAGGTAATAATTTGGACGCAGAGGTGGTCTCAAGAGTAATTGAATTTTATGAATCTGAAGAAAATAGTCGGATAGCGCCTAACAAAAAGATACTATTCTAGTCAAAATAAAAGGTCAAAAAGTTATGAAAGATAAGCATTTACTTCTTTATGATATCAAGGTGTTACACGGAATGTTTAAGGAAAAGTACCAAGAGCACAAAATTGGATCAACTAAATTCGCTGAGCTGCGGCCTAAATGGTGCGTTATTGCTGGAAGTTCAGGAACGCATAGCGTGTGTGTTTGCACGACCCTGAAAACGCTGAAAGCTTGCTGGTGTATTTGTTTTTAACCGACTTCACAAAATGGAGAAGGTTATCAATTCGTCCGAATATTTTTTTATATTTTTTTTTTAGGTATGTTACCGCATAACTTATTTCGTCCCATTCCTTTACCAACGCTTCTTTGAGCTGCTTGATGGTATGGAACTGTTGACCATTCTTGTAGATCTTGGCCGAAAGTATTGCCCATAAATCCTCGATGGGATTTAGGTCGGAGCTGATCGCTGGCCACTCTAGCAGTGGTATGTTTTTTGATGAAAAAAACTCTTTTGTAATACGTGCAGTGTGGATTGAAGCGTTATCCTGTTGAAATATCCAATCATCTCCATAAAGGTCACCAGCAAATTCAATTAAGACATTGTCAAGCAATTCAATGTACATCTGGCAATTGGTTTTGCATGGTATGAAACAGAGAGGAGATTTATCAGCATACCCAAAAGCACCCCAAACCATCAACGAGCCACCACCATGGTTCCGCTTAAGTCGATGCTGGCGTGGGTGTCTCAAATCGCGCCAATACTTTTGGCAACCATCAGGGCCGTCTAAATTAAACTTTTTCTCATCGCTGAAGACGATCTTTTGAAGCTCTGTATCCCAGAACTTGTGTCTTTCAGCAAATGCCAAACGGTTGGCCATATGTCGCTTTAATAACATGGGTTGTGATACACGACTTGTATGTTTAACGTTCTCGTTTTGAACTAATAGTTGATGGACCCTCCCAGTTACATTGAGGTTAAGGTGAACCTTGATTTCACGGCAACTCATACATTTTTCAACAGCTAGCCGCCGAATCGTTCTCTTAGATCGTTCGCCAATCTCTGATTTTCTGCCACTGCGTTTGGTAGTCCCATAATTTTTGGGGTTTTTCAGGAAACTCCCAATGGTATTTCTATGGCGTCCGATTTTCGCAGCTATATCAACCAATTGCACACCACTTTCCCTTTGGCCAATTATAAATCCTTGCTCTTTTTCTGTTAAACTAGTACCACGTGGCCTTTTTATAAAAAGTTCACATTTTCCGTGAAAATATTAATTTTTATTACGTCTGTAATTTTTTATCAAAGTAATTGTTTCACTTCACGTGCTGGCATTTTAAACAACGAGAACAATGTTTTGCACATATCATTTCTTTCCTAAGAAAGGTATTAGACACAAAAAGTGTTTATATAACAGGGCTATGAACAGATGTTTATGAAAACTAAAAATATGCCAATATACTAAACAAACAATGCCTTGTGCAATATACTTAAAAAATGAATGTACCGATGCAAATAAGATAGATAACAATATGTATTATTTCACTGAGGTACATAAATGTAAAAGTAAAAGTCACTAGTATATTTAATGCAATCTTGCCAACAGCAGTGTTTTCTGCATACACTTGCATCCAGAACTCTCTTGGCTCCCTTCATAGTATTTAATATTCAAAGTGCTGTCTTCACTGATGTCCAGAAGGTTCTCGAAAGCTTAATTTGTCATCTCAGTGGGTTTACTTTTCGGGTCACATGAAAACGGGTTTGTTATCCAGCTGAAGACATCCTCAGAGTCAATGTTGGGAAAATATTCGACAATGGTTTTTTTTAAACCTTCCAAATTAACGCTGGTCATGCGCGTTAACGCTAAGAATATAATTTGTACAGCCAATTTCACGAAAGCAATTTAAGTGAAAAACGATTTTAATTACTTTAATTTTATATGGAAATTGACAGAAAATAAAATTTTAATTTCGAAGCTACATACGCTTTTCGGATTTACTTTGTTTATTTATGGGGTTTTCATGCAAATTGTTAGAAATTCTAAAATATACAAGTCACCAATAAAAAAAATCTCGCTAGAAAAAACCAATGATGTAATTTAATTTCGCAGGCCTCTGTTATCTTCGCAGCGTCATCCAATATGAGTTTTAAATCTAGTGGCGGCATCTTCCTAGTCGCCAGGGAATACCGACGGATCATACTGTTACTTCTCGTGGCGTTTTCTACCTCTTGCTTCATCCTAGACATCGCTCCTTTCGTTTTTTCAACCACTGTAAATATCCACACACTTGCTCCATTTCAAACCATTTCTCTGTACAAATTTGTCGATAGCTGTAAAAGTTTCGTCGCTGGTGGTGTAAGTCTCAAGTACTTCGCTCATCAAAAGTTCTTCTTCGATTTGCATTGAGAATGGGTACCTCACTAACACGAGAAGACTGCCTCTAAAATCGTGTTGGTTCGCTCTTCCACAGTGTGATTGTGATGTCCAAAGAATAAGTAATATACACGTGCGCGAAGCTGAAGCGCTTATTACGAGAACAGCCGAGCCAGCAAAAAATCCGAAAATTAATCCGAAAACGGTTGTGAAAAGGGTTCGTTTTCGGCTATTTTTCTGAAAATTGTCTGATAAAATTTTTCGTTGACAAAACGTACTGGGAACTACGCTTAAGAGCGAAATACACCACACAAGCGGCTTGACAAACCAAGCGAAATGTTCCTTTGCTGCAAGCCATTTGGGTTGTGTATGGGTTTTGAAGAGCCCCTGAAGGTAAATTTAATAAAAATCCAAATTTTTTGATTTTCTGGCCGCCATGGTGAAGTTTGATGAAACCGCTTGCGTTGTGTATGAAAAGTTTAAAGAATTTGCCCGCACCACTAGTATACTCTAGCCACTAACGGCACCCCAGGCATACGCTGGCGGCACCCAGGCATTTTCTGGCCGCCATGTTGAAGTTTGATCAAACCGTTTGCGTTGTGTAAAAGTTTAAAGAATTTGCCCGCACCACTAGTATACTCTATGCACTAACGGCACCTGAGGCATACGCTGGCGGTACCCCAGGCATACGCTGGCGGCACCACAGGCATACGCTGGCGGCACCAGGGTGTCGCGTCACCCACTTTGGGAAAGCCTGACTTAAGGTATGTTCGAAGACTTATACAACTAAGGGTAATTGACACCATTTCGCATACTGGTGCGAAATAAAGTCAATTGACATAATTACCTTTTCAAAAGGAAAAATTCTGTAGAATAGAAAAAATAATAATTTTGGGTGCATCAGGATGAATAAGTATTGAAAATGTCCTTTTAAAACTTTATCGTTGAATATCCTGGGAAATTTCCAATATTTATTTTTGAAAAAAATATATGTCAAGGACTAATATGTTAACTACCACATCCACATTTCATACTGGAAGATACAGGAATCGTTATTTTGGAACCATGTATGCGCTCTAAAAGAATAAACTGACCGTATGATGTATGGTTTAAATACTTTAATTTTTTTGTATACAAGGGCATAGTCAGCCTTTCACCTATGGGGGCAGGAGTTTATACACTCAGAAAAAAGCATTTGGTTAAAACAAGAAAACAGTATCCTTATTTTAGAGTTACTGTTTTTTCCTTAACATTACGAAAAATTTACTCAATTTGAGAAGTTGTTCCTTAATTCAAAAATAGGGCGTCATTAATTTGAGGAAGTAAATTTACTCCGTAGGAGTAATAATTTCCTCAATATAAGTAATAATTTCCTTAAATAATTTTGAATTTGTCAGTGCTGTTAAGACAAAGTTGATTGCTTTCCTGGCAAATGTCGGCTGTGGCGTCGCGTGAAGACTACTGCTTCTGGTTCTGAGATCGCTGGTTCGAGTCCGGAGGTGGTTAGAGTAAGGTAAGTCAATTATTTCAGTTTAAATATAAATTGCAAATTGTAACATTAATTTCATATATGGAAAAACCTAAATTCTCAAATACCATAAAAGAAAAATTAGATATTTTTTTTAAATACCATTTAAAAAATTGCAATAAAAAAAAATAAAAAATATTAAAAAAAAAATTCCTGCTCTGGGGCTCGAACTTTGCATCTCTCGCCTAGCGCTCCAGAGCTTTGCTCTGTCGGCCATTGCCACTGTTTGAGCGCCACGAGCAAAATGACATACTTATTCCTTTCACGGGGGATGAAATGGCAATTAAATTTTTCCTAAAAACTAAGGAATTGTGTTTTCCTTAAACTGAGTCAAATTGTTTACTCATATTAAGGCAGCCATGTCATTGGAGCCATTTCAAGGTAATATTTCCTTAGAATAATATCGAGGGCTTATATTCAATACCCTCTATCTGCAAAAACTCAATTTTTCAGGAGAGCAAAAAAACTGTTTTGGCAGCTGTTTTTAAAAGTGTTAATAATTTTAAGTACACACGCATGTCTTAAATATTCACGCAATATACTAAAACTAGTTTTTTACTTTTAATTCATTTAATTTTAGTTTAAAGATCAGATAGAGGTTATTGCAATTCGAATTATAACTATTTATACAGAAAAATTTCCTGATAGAGGGTTTTGCAGAATAATGAAAATGTCAGTTCTTTAGACGTAAGTACTACGTTAAACTAAGATTTTAATGCAGAAATCATAGGTGTGAAAATTCGTTCACTTCTATTCCGATGTGCCCAGGTAACCACATAATTTTAAATGTGTTTTTGTGTCAAAAGAGTATTTCACGTGATTTCGAAATTATGTGAGAATCATTAGCACTGTTAAAAGAGGCTTCGCTGGCTGGTTTACTGTCCGTTCAGATGAGGAAATTTCCTTCGTTTATAGAGGCGAAACGTACAGTTGATTCGGCTGTAAATGCCGAGCAGTACGGGGGAAAAGCACTGAAGACAATTGTAACACCCAGCTCTTTTGTTACCACCATATCTGGGACCGTCTGTGAAAATAAGCTCCGATGTAATTTATGAGTATCAAACTGGGCAAATGCCCTTGCGGTAGAGTTTTTACTTTAGTAAGCATCGGATGATGTCGAAATCTTTGATGTAGCTTAATATACGAAATAAAGGTGATTGCTTGCTACATCAGTTTTTTTGTTGAAAGCAGGATTCGACGTGAGAGATAGCTTTTATTGGCGAGGTGGGAAATGCACGGATGCTTTTTCTCCTCTGCTACATAGTAAGGTGTTTCTAGCAATTTAAGATGTTTTTTTTGCGCAGTGTCCATAAATTACGAGCCCAAAGTCAACTTTTACATAATGACAGTTCTGCTTAAAAGTAGGTTTATTGTAAAAAAATCATTCCAAATATTTTCAATGTATCAGTATAGGGGAGGGGTGTTATACAAGGAGAGAGTTGGATGTATGTATTTATTTGTATTTTCTGCATATGTGAAAAAATTACTTTTTCAGCTTAAATCTGAGCTCCTGAAGATTTGGACCAATTGATTAGATCGTTTAGTATGTTAGAAAAAATAATTTTTACTTGCGTCAAGTCCTTAGTCTTAGAAAAAATTAAAATATCATTAGCGTATTTAATTTGGCAATAGGAATAATAATAGCAGTTTCCCACTCTTGATGATATAACCCTTGAAATAAAATGTAGTTATGGAGTTTAATGACTCTATGTTTGATGGGATACGGATGATTTTTTAGAACGGGGTACGGGATTTCGTCTGTACCAGGGCTTTTGCCTGTCATCGAAGAGATGGTTGGTCAAACTCTTAAATAGATATGAGTAAGAGAGAATTGTGGGAATATTCGGACCGAGTGGAGGCAAATAAACATATACACATCGCTCATTTACTTTAGTAGTGTCATAATCCAAAAAATACAAATTTTTAGTTGAGTATGCAGAAATTATCGCTACGTCTTCTTCTATTTCGTGTAAAAATATCATAGCTGTATTGATTAAACCCTGTATGCAGCTCTCAAGAAAACGGTCAAGAAAAAATTGCCATTATTTCGCGTCTGTGTCCAAGGAATTTTGACATTTTTTGATACTTCACAGCCTGTTGTCTCACTCTTTCCTCAAGAAATAATGGAACGGGCATATATTTCTGTTGCAAAACTAGGTTGCCTTATGCTCTTTCTTCACAAAAAACTTTAGAAAACCGTAGTAGAAAGCGTAGTAAATTTCTTAAGAACTGCGTACTGCCTTAAGGAAATTTGATTCAAGAAAATTTCTTAGCCATTTCTTGTACGTCATTTTATATGGAGTTTTTGCTTTTCTTGAGGGCTGCATACAGGCCTTCACCAGAATCTCACTAGAATAAAATATGTATTCATTTTTAGTATCGGCGTATATGTAAATTCAAAACTTTAAAGCCGTCTTTCTCGAGTTTTGATTTTTTGAGTTATGAAATTATTGTAGTAAATGAGCGGACATGTATATACCTGCAAGCTACCGGCCAAACCCGATCTTAGAATAAACTATTTTTGTAACGCTCATCATCAGTCCAACTGAAGCTACGCAGTCCACAAGATTTGGTTTCGGTTGGACACCGCATTAGGTAGAACAAGTTTAGCCTGGGCAAAACTAGTTTGACCTAAGATCGGATTTTACCGGAACATATACATACATGCATCGGTACATGTAACTTACCCAGTCTTTATTTGACCTGCCACAAAAAAATGGTAATGAAAACGATTTTCCAGCAAAATTTTGCAGATAGAGGATTTTGCTTCTGTAACAAAATGTTATTGCAGATAGTGGATTTTTAAAAATGAGAATATAATACCATAAAAGCAAAATTTTAAGTTTGGCATTATTGTCATGGCTGAAGGATAAATAAGAGCTCACGTTACCATCAAAAACTCATTTTCATCAAAATTGTAGATAGAGGGTATTGAATATAGGAGGAATGTTTTTTCTGAGTGTATAGAGGGAAAAAATGTTTCATTTAATTTTTTTCATTTCATTTATTAATCTATGCATTAGTACAGTAAGATTAAGAAATCTTTTGTAGTACAACAGTAATTTATATATGTATGAGACAATAAAGGTTATAATGAAAGTATTTAATTAGGACTAACGTACGATAAACAAAACTGGCACAGGTATTAGGTTGTATAAATTTAGAATAAAATAAAACTTTGTGATATTAATATGGCTAAATATAATTACCTGTATATATACGTACGAAGAGAGCACATCTCAGTGTAACAGGTATTTAACTTAAGACAAACTAGCGAAAATATGAATACAAGAGACTCTTAAAGTTGCTTTTATCGAAAGTACTACGGATAGAGGCTGGAATCGCGTTCCATATACGAATAGCGTTGGCAAAAAATAGCCTTGCAGAGCTGAGATAGTTATAGCTAGGGACAATTAGGTCACTTACTCGTGTTGATTTTGGAAATATTAATTTTTCATAAAGGTAGCCGGGAGTTTTATCCATCATAAGTAGGGATGTTCCGATACAAGTAAATACGAGTATGTACTCGATACTTTTGTTTCAATACCAACTACTTTTTTTACTCGAATCGTTGTTTCGATAACTACTTGGTATCGAAAGAAAAGTACTTGTATCGAATTGGTTTGCGCAGGTGCCATATCTTGTCGACAATATTTGCTCTATGGAAAATAATTGCTTCGTTTTTATGAAAAATAATTTCTTTAAGCAATGGCACCGCCAAAATCTAACTGCCCGTCTCCACAGGATAAAGTTTATATCTTGATACCTATGTTAGAATATAAATCGCCAATGGAGACCGCTCATTGCTCTTCAAGAGCAATATATATCAGAGCTTATATCTTGCCATCTATTGCCGGAAATTTGGTAGTTTGACAGTTACATTTTCATTTGCACGAAAACTTCGTGTCAACATTATTGATATTTTAATATAAAAGCAAAAATTGAGCTGTTTTCTGTCAAAATATTTGTTATTGTGTACTTGGGTGTAAAATAGTATATATTTTTTTAATTTTATAAGTGATTAAATCCGGCAAAAATGCGTTGTAGAAGCTATCTTACAAATGTTTATATCAAGATATAAAAATCCCACACAAATATTGCCACTGATATAACTTACATCTAGTGACCAAAATTACAGCTGGACAGCAATAAATTTTATCCTGTGGAGACGACCAGTAAAGTGTGGATATAATTTTAAAAAGCTAGTGATACCACAATAAAGTGCAAGCAATGCATTGTAGCCGTAAAATTTTGTGGGAACCTTTCAAAGGTTGAATTTTTTGTCTAAGTAATCGTATTACTTCTAGTGCTACTAATGAAGAAATATACATATCGATACCTTAACTGAAAATATATTGAAAATCTCGAACTCTCTGCCGAGATAGGTCGATTTGCCACTCAGGTGCCGCTCAAGGTATGTCACAGATAACGTCTGAAAAATAATTTCGCTTTGTTGCATGTAAAAGGATGAAAAATTATCGATATAAGTAGGTATCGATACATTCGGTTGACTCATATAAGTAGTATCGCAATAGCGATTTGAGTAAACTCATTTGAGTAGGTATCGATACTTTGATGGTATCGGAACGTCCCTAATCATAAGACGAAATAGGAATATACAATTTCTAGCTTTCAAGCAGAGTTGGGCATTATTCGAATAAATTGTTATTTATTATTATTCGAATAGAATTTTATCCGTAGTATATTTATTCGCAGATAACTTATTCACGGGTAAATTATTCGTGAATAAATTGCTTGCGAATAATTTATTCGTTATTTTAAATAATGAATAAATACTCATTTACCACACTTTTACTTTTATTTCTATTGTCAAGGATTGTGAGTTAGCTGAATTCTGTTTACTATTTTATCAAGAATACTAGCCCATTCCCGCGGCCCCTGATAAGATTTTTTGCGTTGGCCAATGCAAGAATAGCGTTGAAAACCAAATATGGGTAAAGTAAAAATTCTTAATTTAGGTTGAACAACTAAAGAGCAGAACCCTTCTCACACATATTTCTGCCAAAAAAATAGCGCTCTGATGCTATATGCAAGAAAAAATTCCTTTCAATATCATCAGCTTTACCGATGGTCTTATTTCCACTTGTGAGATCTTTTCTAAGCGTGCGTAATCTTCTATGATCTTGCAACTACAGCATTGGTCCGATGCGTCAACCTCTAGTCTTATATCATGTAGCCCAACAAAAGTCCTTATAAGGAAGCTGAAGAGCACAGATGTGCGTTTTCTATTATAGGAGAGCCAAAAATCCTCGATGTAAAATTTGGCCATTGATATACCAACAGTGGTCTTTCTTGGAAGGATGTGGTCGAAACTTTCCTTGCTGATTCGCCACTTTTAAAATATCCAAGAGCTGGTTTCCTTGAGCCTTACTGGTGCAGCAATGGCCGCCCGAGCAATTTCATCAAGCGGAGGTAGATGCAAGGTCGCCTTTAGGGTGTATGACGACGTGAGACATCGTAAATTCGTATAATATAAACATAAAAAACAAAGTAGTCCAGACATATGAGGTTTCTAATGATTTCGACTGCAGCACCATTATGAATTGCAACCTGATAGTACAATAAATAGGGATTTTCTAAATAACTCAACTGCAGCGCCTCCTAGCGGGTCCATTTTTCGCATAAGTATTTTTCATCATGCAGGAAGAACACATTTTGAATTTGAACGAAATCAGTTCATAAATACATCATACATAAATACTTTTATAAATAACTCGGCTACATCGCCACCAAGGAGTTTTCTAGTAGCCTTTAGTAGGACTTTATGCGCATGGAATAACCTCCGAAAATTTAAATTAAATCTATCCAGGGGTTTGAGTTAAATCGCAACAACGAAAACGGTTATCATTTTATACATAAATATATGTACATATCTATATACATAAATTACTTGTTTTACTATTATTTTATTCGTTATTCGAATAATTAATGAAGTTGATAATTATTCGAATAACGAATAAAATAATTTATCCGTCATTCGAATCATTTTTTTTTTAATAAACAAAATTATTTATTGTTTACGAATAACAAGAAAAACAATTTATTCATTTGTTATTCGTCATTCGAATAAATTTTTCCCAACTCTGCTTTCAAGTAGTCAGAGATTTCACAGCCCAGCAGGCAGAGATATGCTCAAACTTTGCTATCCCAAATACATATGGTTGAAAGCTACCTAAATTTTATGTGCTGATTGAGAGTCTAGCTTGCTATAAACTAGTTCAGGATAGCATATTATCGGAAGTATAAGCTGTATTGCAAGTTTCCGTCTGATATCAATTGGTGTGCAGACATTCTTAAGTTTCTCAAAGTATAATACACCTTTCCGACAATGGAGTTTATATGATCAACACACGTAAGACTAGTATTAATAACATAACCGAGATTAGTTACCTTGGATACAAATTTAATAGATTTATCCCCAATGTATAGTGATGGGATATCTATGAGGTTCAGACGCTTCTTACAAATAGGTAACACGTAACACTTATCACAATTAAGACAAAGACCATTTTGTTTTTAATTAAATTTTTTTTTCTTTGTGTATATAAATAGAAATTTTTGGGATTAAGAAAGTATAATGCTGGATTTCCCCTAGGCATTAAATGGCAAAAATGACAAAGTCGGGCATTAAAAAAAATCGTGTCATTACATTAAAAAAAATAGTAATTAAGTTCATTTCCACATGGCATTTTTTCAAATGGCATACATTTTTTGTCATTTCAACGATACCAATTTTTTAAAAATCGGTTTGTAATTTTTTTTGTTTACAATATTTTTTTTTTATAAAAAAGGTATTTTTTGCTTTTAAGTGTTGTTTCTCAAATTTTTATCTACGAAGTATTCAAATACCAGAAGAAAGGGCATTTAATCGCCTTTACAACGATACCAAATTTTTAAAAAGCGGTTAGTATTTTTTTTTATTAAAAAAAGGTGTTTTTTAATTTTAAGTGTTTTTTCTCAAATTCTTATAAACGAAGTATACAAATACGCATATCAGAAGAAAGTAGGTTTGATTGCGTTTACAACGATATCAACTTTTTAAAAACCTATTAGTAATTTTTTTGTTTAAAATATTTTTTTTTATAAAAAAAACTTATTTTTTCCTTTTAAATGTTTTTCTCAAATTTTTACACACAAAGTATACAAATATGCATATCATATGAGAAGAAGGGGGTCTAATCACGTTTAAAACGATACCAACTTTTTAGAAATCAGTTCAACATTTTTTTAAATATAAGGTTTTTAATTTTTCGTAGACCCGACCTTTGCCCCCTTATAAATAGCACCTGTAATATAACTTTGCAAAAAAAAGTTATAAACCATTTAAATAATAGCAAAGGGCGGTCTAAGATTGTATTTTTAGTTTTTTATTTATGTACATATAATAATAAAAAATAATTTTTTACCAAAGATCCTCTTTCGAACTTCGAAGGCCCATATCTCGATTTCAGAGGCGAACTTCGAAAAACGGAGAAATTACTTTTTTATCTATAACTCGATCTCTTAAAAAAATTGGTTTGGTCCAATACCCAGCGGAGTGCGTGCTGTACAGTGTAATGATTCTAGTATCTTCATTTATGTATATTGTAACTATCAATATCTTATAAAGAGAAGTGTAAAATTTTTTTATCTAAAACTAATAAAGTTAGAAGGACGAAATTCGAGGTAGTTTACATATTAGTCCTTGGCATATATTTTATTCAAAAATAAATATTGGAAATTTCCAAGGATATTCAAGGATAAAGTTTTTAAATTACATTTTCAACATTTATTCGTCCTGGTGCAACAAAAAATTTAATTTTTTTAAATTCTACAGAATGTTTCCTTTTATTTGATACCCATATTGTTACTCTACAATGCACCAAATCTTTCAAATAATTTTTTCATTCAATCAATCCTAACGTCAGAGAGAAAAATTAAGAATCCAGTTACACTATATTTGGCTCCTAGTTTTGTGAATATATTGATTTTTTCGTGTGTTTTAAAAATTGTTGGTTTTTGGCGCACGGTGATATAGACCCTCGATATTTAAAATTTTTATATTTGTAAGTTATTGAAAGATTTTTGCTGTGTTGGCAACAACTTGTCTGCAGTAAAAAGCATATAATTTGCGTTCAAAAAGTGTGTGAAAACCAATCAGTCAACTTACATGATCCGGTTCCGATAACAAATAATCAATATGGAATTGTTTATACCCGCATTTTGGCACTGATTTGAATGTACCATCTAATAAATACTGTCGTTCTCCTCAGCTGATTTTAAATAATGTTACAAATTGTTGGCGGCGACATGAATACAGTGTAAGAAAATTCCTTTTCTTTAATTGTTTCCTTATACAAAATGTTTCTTTTCCACCTTAGTCATTCCGAATTCGTTCAAAATATGCTCATTTAAAAACAATTATTTCAGTGTTCCTTCTGGATTTTTGGACATGGCGGCAATCCACTGTTTCTTCAATTTAATAGTGTTCGCTTTATTTTTGGAAATAAGACATGTTTTGCAAGTCTTGATCATTTCTACATTCTTTCTTCAAATATTTCTCGTATTCCAGCTCTTTTTGAGGTTGGTTTCTCGCAGCGTGTTTTTGTTATATTCGTAATTTTAAAATTATTAATAAAATCAATTGGTGGTGATTCATGACTGTGTCTTGTTGATTAATAGCATGCTGAGGATCTGACAATAACCTCTTTCATCTATGGAAGGAAACAACACTTACGGGGCAATGTTTATTGTAACAACATTCATATCTCACGTACTATGCTAGAACAACATTATTATTATTATTTTTTTTTGAATCGACATACATTAAGCATTGTTGACGCTGTTTCCAATTGAATGAGAAAATAGCATCATTTACTTTATTTCCATATTTTTGTTGACTTTATTTCGCTTTTGAAAAGGTAATAATGTCAATTGACTTTATTTCGCACCAGTCTGCGAAATAGTCTCAATTGACCTTATTTCCGTTGATCTTGTTACATGTCACCGTCATTAATCCCAGCGCTACTTGTGGCCTTATTGCTATTATGTACTTGGGATTCGCTATTGCAAAATATGTATTGCTGCTCGTTTTCCTGTTTCGTCAACGCTTTTCTGTTTTAGGTGTCTTCGTCATGCAGTTCAGTTTATGTCGACGGCTCTGAAATAAGGGGATCATCTAATGCTTCAGTTGTTGTAAAATATGGATCGTATGCTGGATTGGCAAAATTTACTGTTTGGATGCCAGAATTTCCATTGGAAGTTTATGTGTCGGACTTTCGACTTTCACAGATCAAAGGGTGGAAAGTCGTTGACGACAGCAGTATTTTGTAAGTACTCCGGATGCTGTATATGTATATCGTCTTCATCAATGTAAGTGACCAAAAACTATATTCTTTTAGAAGTGCTTTTTATTTAATATTTCATTAGTTTACGCTCAGAGATACAAAAATTCACAGCGAACTTTAAACCATGATGCAATCATTTTTAGAGGTAGTTCCACTCTCTTTTCATATGCCATATTAGCCATTTGACAAAAACGACATTCGTGCTACCAATTCCTTATAAACAATGATCTATTGTTTGAAATTAAGTGAACAAAAACAATAGTTAAAAAAATCAAAATACAGAAAAAATTTATTTTATTCAAAAAATAAAATAAAAACTAGTTGCTGCTTTCCTGGAGGTAAAAATACCAGAAAACCAATTAAGGAAACCAGCTAAACCCAAACTAACTATTTGATAATTTGACGTAAATTATCCGTTCTTTGTCCGTGGGACTAGAAATTTTGCCGCGACATATTATAAAAAATTTCGCGTGCTCTGCTAACTTCCGTGGAAGTTACGTTATTTTTGTTAAATATGTCTGCGAAAAAATTTTTAGTTCCACGGGTTTAGGTGGTTTCCTTAATTGGTTTCAGAAGTCGTCATGCTAACTTTCACGGAAGTTGGCAGAGAACGCGATATTTTTTTTTAAATATGTCTGCGACAAAATTTTTAGTCCCACGGATAATTTACGGCAAATTATTAATTAGTTAGTTTGGGTTTAGCTGGTTTCCTTAATTGGTTTTTAGAAGTTGTCCTGCTAACTTCCACGGAAATTGGCAGAGCACGAGATATTTTTTTTAAATATGTCTGCGACAAAATTTTTGACCCACGGATAAAGAACGGATTATTTACGGCAAATTATCAAATAGTTAGTTTGGGTTTAGCTTGTTTTCAGAAGTTGTCCTGCTAACTACAACGGAAGTTGGCAGAGCACGTGATATTTTTTTTAAATATGTCTGCGACAAAATTTTTAGTCCCACGGATAAAGAACGGATAATTTACGGCATATTATCAGATAGTTAGTTTGGGTTTAGCTGGTTTCCTTAATTGGTTTCCACGGAAGTTAGCAGGGCACGCGATATTTTTTAAAATATTTCCGCGGCAAAATTATTCTTTTCACGGATAATTAACGGCAAATTATCCGATAGGAATTTTTACTTTGGGAAAAAGTTGTCCTGTCAACTGCAGAGAGGTGCATTTCCCACTCGATGGATTACTCTTCTTCTTCTTCTCTTCTTCTTTATTGGCGCTGTAACCGCCTAAACGATTTTGGCCGACTCCGGGGAGGCCTTCCTCTTCCTTTGTTACCAGCATTTCGGCTCGCGTTGAATATTTTCAGAGCAGGAGAGTTTCTGTCCATTCGAAACCATGGCCAAGCCAGCGGAGCCGCTGAATCTTAATTCGCTGCACTATGTCTATATCGTTGTTAAGCTCATCGTTAAATCGTCTGCGGTATTCGCCATCGCATAAAGGTCCATAAATCTTTCCCAGAATCTTTCTCTCGAAAACTCCAAGAGCCGCTACATCAGATGTTTTCATTGTCCATGCCTCCGCGCTATACACCACCACAGGCATGGTGAGTGACTTATAGAGTCTGTTCTTTATACGACGAGAGAGGACTTAACTTCTCAATTGCCTATTCAGTCCAAAGTAGCACTTGTTGGCAAGAGTGATTCTCCGTTGGATTTCAAAGCTGACACCATTAATGGTGTTGTTGCTGGTTCCCAAATAAATCAAGTCGTCTACTTTTTCAAACTTGTAACTGGGAATAGTGACGTGTGTGCCAAGATGCGTATGACCTGACTATTTGTGAGATGACAGGTGATACTTCGTTTTGTCCTCGTTTACCATTCGCTTTGCTTCTCTATCTAATCCCGAAAAGGCAGAACAGACGTAGCCCTTGCTTTACCGATAATATCGATGTCGTCGACATACGCCAGCAATTGTACGCTTTTGCAAAGTATTGTGCCTGAGCGGTTCAGTTCTGCGGCGCTATCTCCTCCAATATCAGATTAAGGAAATCACATGCAAGGGAGTATCAAAGGGCTCTGAGATGTTCTTCCAAATTCTGACTGAGCTGATCGTTTTACACAGCCGTATTAGTTTCGCGGGGATACCAAATTCACACATCGCGGCATAAAGACAACTTCTCTTCGTGCTGTCGAAAGCGGCTTTGAAATCGACAATTAGATGGAGTGTGTCGTTCCTACTCTCGCGAATCTTTTCTAAGATTTGGCGTATTGTGAATACCTGATCTATGGTGGATTTGCCAGGCCTAGAGCCACACTGATAAGGCCCAATCAGTTCATTGACGGTGGGCTGTAGTTTGCCACACAATACGCTCGATAATACCTTGCTGACTTGCTGACTTGCTTGACTGATCCCGCGGTAGTTGGCGCGAATGGCGGGGTTGCCTTTTTTGTGGATTGGGCAGAGCACACTTAAATTTCAGTCGTCGGGTATGCGTTCATCTGACCATATTCTGCATAAGAGTTGATGCATGCAGCTTATCAACTCCTCACCACCGTACTTGAATAGCTCAGCTGACAGGCTATCAGCTTCAGCAGCTTTGTTGTTTTTCAGCCGCGTTATTGCTATTCGTACCTCGGCATAGTCAGGAGTGGGACATCGAATCCATCGTCATCGACTGGGGGCTCGGGTTCGTCTTCTCCACTACTTTCAGTGCTGCAGCCATTCAAAAGTGTTCCCTCCATAATTTAAGTACGTTCTGGACATCAGTGTCTAGGTCGCAATGATTGTTCTTACAGGAGTTCGCCCTGGTCGTGAAACCTTCCGTAAGTCGCCTAACCCTCTGGTAGAATTTTCGGGCGTTCTTCCTGTCGGCTAGCATCTCAAGCTCGCCGCACTCACGTACTTCGGCCTCTCTCTTCTTATTGCGGCAAATACGTCTACCTCCCTTCTTCGGTTCCCTATAACGGTCACACATGGCTCGCGTTGCGCCCGATCGCAGCGTGGCCCTATATGCGGCGTCATTTTTTCTCTGCTGCTTCCTGACACTCCTCGTCGTACCAGTTGTTCTTTCGGGCTCGCTGAAATCCCTCTACTTCTCCGGCGGCGGTACTTAATGATCAGGAAATGTGGTTCCACTGCTGTGTTAGTCGAGTGGCGAATAAATTGGCCGTCTGTTGGAATTGCAGCTTTTCGACGTTAAGCTTTCATTGCATTGTTGGGCGCACATTTTTTTCTGGACAGAGGTGGGTGCATATCTTGGCTGCAACAAGATAGTGGTCCAAGTCGATGTTTGGCCCTCGTAGTGTACGTACGTCCAAAACACTGGAAGCATGCCTTCCGTCTATCGGAGCATGATCGATTTGGTTTCTCGTTTTTCGACCCGGAGACAGCCACGTAGCTTGATGAATCTTATTATGCTTGAACCTAGTACTGCATACTACCATGTTTCGGGGCCCGGCGAGGTCGATTAGCCTCGGGCCGTTGTCGGACGTTTCGTCGTGGAGGCTGAATTTTCCGACAGTGGACCCTATGCATATGACCAAGTCCATGATATTGGCTACCATTAACTAACCAGTGCAGAGTCGATAATAATTTCTGTAGCGGACTTAAGCCATTATTACGCTCACTGTTATATTGTAGGTCCGCTCCAATTTTTTAAATATTTTTTTTTTTCAATTTCGCTACGAGATAGCCGAGATTTTTCTACTACACCAATATCTAAACTGTAGTTGATTTGTTCTTTTATGACAGGCTTTTTACAATTTGCGAATTTTCCTCCTCTAATAAATTCAATAGTTCGAATCGAAGCATTTTTTGTGTCAATATTTTATGGCATCACGTGTTAAAGTACTGATTAATTCATTCAGACTGAATAAATGTAACTTATCACTGGTATGATAGGTAAAATTATTTTTAGCAAAATAATTGTAAAGGTAGCAAAACGAAAGATGATAAGTGATAAATAAAATTATTTGGTGCAGCGAAATGCTAATAATAATAATAAGTTTTGATAATTTGCATAACTTATATCTTATCCGGTAAAATATTTTCGCTAAGCATTTAAAATTTTGGTGCAACTCTTATCTATGATATGATCAATACTCATTTGAGTGACTTTTTCTTATCATGTCGGTGAAACACAAAACTGCGCATGTTCGATAATTTGCTAAAATGCTAATAATAATTCGATGGTGCAATAGGGCCCAGGACTAGGGATCGAACCGAGGTCCTACGAAGTAGTAGTACGCACCTCTAGCCACTCAGTCACAGCTGCCGCCGAACAAATGAAACATATCGTCGTTTAAAGTAGAAACTGCGTATCGTCATTCTGCAAAAGCGCGTAACTGACATTTACTGCCAAATCCTTATCCATTCGTCCTGAAATATACCAGCCAGAAATGCGATTGCTTTATAAAAAAGAGATCCATTTTGAAATATGAGTGTTTTTACTCTCTGGAAAATAACGCTGGATCACAAATTTTAGTTTGGTTTTGTTCTCCGGACGCCACAATCCAATTTCTATGTAGAATTGCTCGGTCATTCCGAAAATCGAGTTAATTTTTTTTCTATTGATACGTTTTCGAGATATTTGCAATTTACCGAGATTCAGCTTAAAACAAAGAATGGTTCCTCTTAATCACGTATGTCTTACGAACCAATTTATAGATACGTCAAATCAAAGCTAATAAACCATATATACATCACTTTCCGATAGGACTGATAGTTTCTGGCAAATTAATAAATCATTCCAGTTTTTTTATTTTTTTAATGAAAAAATGAAAAAATCAAACTATAACAGAAGAAATTTAAAAAATAACAGGTTTTGTGGTCAAATGAAATTGCGCAAAGATTTTTCGTTTGAAATATGAGCAGAAAAGCGTGTTACTTAGGTGTACGTGGCGTATGAGTAATTTCCTTTCCTGCTAATTTTTCATACAAAAAAATCTTTGCGTATTTTGATTTGACCACTCATTACTTCTTTATTTATCCCTCGCTTCCCTTCATTAGTAACTTGATAGTTTTCGTAACAGAACAGGCTTTAGCAAAAATGCAAAAATTTGGCACAGAACCTGTTATTTTTTCAATTTTACTTCTATTAAAATTTGAAGGAATGATTAATTAATTTGTCAGAAACTATCGGTCCTTTTATTTATTTCTTTTATTACCTTTGTGAAGACCCCAAGTCCATCACTAAGGGCCTCCACAATTTGAATTTCATTTTTATACATATATTTATACTTATTGTTGAATTTTGATAATTATTATAAGTCAATGAATTGTTAATTATATACATACGTGAGATTGAAATACATATGTACATATTTATATTGAAATTCGAAGTACATACATACGTACTTAGGTAAAAGGAAGTAAAGAAAATATTAGCAACAATGTTGTTAGGATAACTGTCTGCCTGCGTGCAGGACAGTATAAATAGAGCAGCAAATGTAATTTGAAATCACTTCTGGTAGAGTAGTCGTATACTCCAGTCGATCGTGCAAACGCAGATTGGAATGGCTAAGCAACGATTGTGAAGACTAAGTTGCTTAGTAGGTAGTTAAGGTATATTGGTGTGACGTGAAAACGCTGCCAAGTAGTACTTATATGGTG